>NC_134537.1:37439618-38039618 GCF_050624435.1 Tenrec ecaudatus | reverse complement strand
GTATTTTCTCCAAAACAGATTGGTTCATTTTCTGGCAGACTATGGGATTTTCCATCTCCTCATTCAAATGCTTCCATTCTTCTACAGTCTTCCTTATACACTGTCTTCCTTTTACAGGTATAGGGGCCCAGTGGGATGTCAGGAAGCACCAGAAGTTTGTAAAGATAAGAAAGGATTGCTTTCCTAGAACCTTCAGAGGCAGCATGACCTGAACAACACTTTAATGTTGGACTTCTGGTTTCCAGAACTGTAAAGCAAGACATTTAGGTTGTTGTTGTTGTTTTGCACCACCTAGTTTATGAGCATGTGTTGTAGTACAAGGGAATGGTGAGACTCTAATCAAGTGCCTATTGAAGATAGCTGCTTAGACACACAACAAAACACCAAGAAAAGAAAAACCAGGTTGTCAGCACTCGTGGAAAACAACTTAATGAATCAAAACCCCCACATCCCAGAAACTGGAAGCGGGCAGAAAAAGGGAAGAAGGCAACTTTGCCCACAAGGTGCCGATGTGCTCTCCTGGTTGTTGCATTTGGCCGGAGCCTGCCCCCGCCCCTACCCCCTACCCCCATCCTGATGTCTGCCCTTCTCACAGCTGTTTCCTGCAAAATGCTCCAGGGCTGGGGGATGATCCCAACCAAACAGCTCCTGTTTAGAAATATATACATTTCTTTTTTTTTTATTATTACCACCTTTTTAATATTTGTTGTATCTTCTTTTTGTTTTGTTCCCCTCCTGCACCACTGATTGAGTACGCTACACCCCCTGACTCAGCCCCCCTCCTACCCCTAAAATCAGCAGTTAATATTGTCCATGTGAAAAAATAAGAATAAGTGAATAAGACCCAAATCCAAAGGCATTTTCTGAAGAAAGAAAGTCTGAGGAGTTACAAGAAAAACAATTCAGCAGAAGGAGGTTCAGATAGTTCCAACAGATGGAGGACGAGGTTAAGAGAGCTATGGGGGTGGGAGTGGGGGAATAGGAAAGCCCGGAACTGTAAAACAGCAGCATCCAGATATCCAAGAGATGAATACTAAGATAACAGAATTAGAAAACACTTTCAAAGAGCAGAATAATAGAATCAAAGAAGTGGAAAGCCAAATTAATGAGCTTGAAGACAAACCCATGGACTACAGCTACAAGAGGAACAATCAACAGAAAGAGAACAGGAGGCTGAAGAAAGGCTACGAATCATGAGGGACACAATCCAGACAAATAACGTACGTCTCATTGAGTTTCCATAACAGGAAGAAACAAGACCAAAACAAAATACACAGAGCAAACAGCATAAGAAATCTTGGAATAAAATTTTAATAGCATAAAAGAGGACAAAATAACTAGCCAAGATGCTGAGAGGACTCCAAATAGGACAGATCTCAAAAGAAAAACATTGCAACATTTGTAACTTAACCAGGTCCCTGCTGTCGTCTTTATTTGGACCCAGCACCCTTTGCTTCCCATCATTCAATGTCTTCCTAGCATAAGGCAAAGGAACAAGGCACATGGAGACCAAAATAGCAATTGTGTTAGGAGTAAGCCTCTTATTGGAGAGTGTGAAGTGAGCGAGAATACTTCTAAATGCAGAACTCCAGACGTGCAAAGACCTGCACCCAGCACGGCTGGACCAGGGTTCCCCACCCCGTGGGACGATCAGAGTGTGGTTTCCTGCAGACAGCTTACCCTGAGAGCAAGTGGGAGGCAATGGGCTAGACCTGTCCAGTGGTTACTTTCCCGGTGATAGGATTAAGCTTCCTTCTTCCCTCGGGAAGAAATGCCAGAAATAGTGCCCTTCTACACATGGAAGGATGCATCAGCTTCCCCTTTCAGACCCAGGTCAGACAGCAGGTCCTTTCCCAGGCCCACCGCAGAGAAGAGGCGGGGACCACCCGAAAAGAAGGGAGAAGGAAGCTGGACAGAAAGAACCACAGGGGTTCACTACATTGACTTTCACTACTGGGGGTGGGGGCATCAGCTTTACAAAGCCCTCCAGAATCCCTTTCAAAATGCAGCTACCCTTGAGAGAAGTTGGCATACTTTATTCCTTACCTAGGCCAGGCTTTTACCACTGCAAAAAAAAAAAAAAAAATTGGTCATGCCCATCTCACAATAGCTTCATGATGTCATGAGGCAAATGAGAAAAAAACTAACTAGTCTGTCTCCTAAATGCAGCAATGGAGGCCTAAGTCCTTTGGTATTGTTTGCACACCCAGGGACTCTCTTTTTGCCCCATTGCCATCAAGTCAATGCTCACTATAGAGACCATTTGAGTTGGGCAGTGCTGCCCCTGTGGGTTACTGAGAGTAAATCTTTACAGGAATAGAAAGTCTCATCTTTCTCCCACAGAGCAGCTGGTGGTTTCAAACGCCTCACCTTGTGGTTAGTAGAACCCAGCATGCCAACAGGGGTTTTCTCTTTCCTCACTGCCATCAAGTCAATACTGGCTCACAGCGACCCTCTAGGATAGGGGAGAACTGGCCCAGGGAGTTTCTGAGACTGTCACTCTTTATGGGAGTAGAAAGCCCTGGATTTCTCCTCCACTTTTCTTAAAGACACCTAAACGTACTCCTTTAGGCCTCTGCATCTGAAGAGGCGCCTGCTGATAGACAAACAGGAATTGTGAAAGAGGTGAAAATGAGCTTGCCTGGGACACTGATTGTTTAGCCCAAGAGGTTTGAGCAATGCATTATTATTGCCAATGAGAGGATAGCAACCAAATTAAACACTAGGGAACCTGGAAGAAAGAGTTCAACCAGATGAACGTTAAGGGCAGTTCTGAGCTTGAGGTTCTGGGATTTCCTCACACAAAGTCTGCCTGGTAGATAGTGACCATGGGAAAATTTATAAATGCTTCTGAACTTCAGGTTCCTCTCTGTAAATTTATATTTTTAATATCCACCTCTATAGAATTATTGTTAGATAGATGATAGGTAGACAGATAGATAGACAGATAGATAGATAGATAGATAGATAGATAGATAGATAGATAGATAGATAGATAGAGAGACAGATACATACACATGTGTGTACACATCCTAAGGTAGGATGTCCCCCACAATGCTGGGCACACATCAGTCCTTTTTATGCTTCTTTATATTTTTAGTTCTCTTTGCAGAATATTCTTTGCTAAAACTTTGTAAGTTCTGAATCTTTTCCATAAAAGATGAGTTCTCATCACTCAGGAAAAAAATGAAATAAAGACACTTTATCTGTAGAGAGGCAGGCATGACTCATTATGCTTGCTGGCACCTTGGTTTGGTCTTGCGGCTCCAGTGAAGCATCCCTGTGAAAGAGTCCATGAGTGAGTGGAACTCCCAGCCCCACTTCCCATCCCTAAATCAGCCGCCTAGCAAAAGGCAGGGGAATGTTCCTAGGTCTGAAAAGTCATCTGAGGATAGAGCCGGGACTAGAAAGCGGAGTTGTTCTATAATTTCATCTAGATTTGCCCCTAAAGGGCTCCAGAAGCCCCATCCTGTCTATGAGTTTCCCAGTCTCAGGGAAACAATTCTTAATGGGTACAGACGTTATCTCTCCCTACTCTGTCTATCATAAGGGCCTCTAATAAAAGTAAGATGGGGCCCATGTCCTCAGGAGAAGCAGATTAGGGAAGGACATGGGCAGCCACCTATTTCAAGGGCTGGCTGCCGTCTGGCTGTGGCTGCAGTGACAATTTCAACAGCCCTGGTCAAATGGTTCTCTTCCAAAATGTTCTTTTGAGAAGTAATTTCCAAGCCTGTGTTCACGCATTTGTTCTTGTGCTGCAGGAGGGGAACATTTACTGAATGACTTCTTTCTCTAAGCACTTGGTACCCCGGGAGGGTTAATTCATTTCATAGAGGCAAGCAATTTACTCCTGTACATTCACCACGAGCCCTGCCAGGTCTCCGAAGCTTTGGAAAATTACCCAAACTTTCCCCCAATGACTGAGGCTGCTCAGTCCACTGAACAGAATATTTTAAGGTCTTTGACTTGTCCATTCCCTACTGAGCTTGGTACAGAATCCTGCGTATGGCAACTAAGAGATATGGAAGACAGGTGTGTCAATCTGCCCAAAATAGTAAATCACTGGGGACAAAATGTTTCGTGTTTAATGTCAAGAGACCTGACCCAGACTGTGACACTAGCCTTCCATCAGATCCTCAGCAGGCCACTTTTCCTCAGCTCCAGTAAATGAAACATGAAGGACTTCATTATTTATCTCTAAAGAAATGTCACCAACGGAGGCCTTAACAAACAGAAGCGTACTCTTTCTGATTTTAGGGAGCTAGGAGCCCACATTTAGGATACCAGCTCCAGGGAAGGCTTTCTCGGTGTTGGCTCGGGGAAAAGCTTAGTCTCCCAGGGAGAACGGTGAGGCTGTCTACTCCCATAGATAGCTACTATCTAGGAAACCCACAGGGGTGGTTCTATCTTGTTGCTATGCACCAGAATTGACTCAATGGCAGTGAGTTTGGCTTTGGAGTTTTGTGAATCTAGAATAGGAGTTATCTGTACAATGGCAGAACAAACACAAATTAGGCATAGTCATTAAGTATAGAAGAAATTGGAGGGAAAGAAGGGTTAATAAGTAGGTACTTAGCAAGTAAAAACCCCAGCTGAACAATTTACTGTAGCTCTTACGCCTTGATAAAAATCCTCTCTTCTCTTAGACCAGGGTGAGGATATTTTTTTTCTGCCAAAGGTTATTTGGATATTTATAGCATCATTCAAAGGCCACAAAATATTATCATAAAGATTACTCTTCTATATTTGGAAAAACATTTCATTAACTCTAAGGAGTCCTGGTGGTGCAGTGGTTACAAGTTGGGCTGCTAACCACAAGATCAGCAGATCAATACCACCAGCTGCTCCATGGGAGAAAGACAGGGCTTTCTACTCCCATAGAGTTAGTCTCAGCATAATGGTGGGATGGGGGGTGATAAAAGGAAACAGAAGAAATATCTAGGAAGAAAAGCTATGGCTAGAGGTATAAACAGGTATGTGCATATGTAAATATAAATGTAAAAATAGAGGTATTGACCTATATATACATATCTATATGGCAATACATTGAAGTAGTGGAGGATATTGGGTCCCTGCTCAACCCTCCCTCAACACAAGAACACTTTGTTCTAACAACCTGGCACTCTGTGATGCTCATCCTCCCAGCACAATCACTGAAGACACAATGGGGACATAAGCAAATGTGGTGAGGAAAGCTGATGGTGCTCGGCTATCAAAAGTTACAATGTCTGGGGTCTTAAAGGCTTGAAGTTAAACAAGCAGCCATCTAGCAGAGAAGCAACAAAGCCCACATGGAAGATGCACACCAGCCTTTGTGATCATGAAGTGTCGACAGGAGTTGTAAGGGTCCCAAATAAAATGATCTTAAAAAAAAAGTCTCAGTACCCCACTGGGCATTTCCACCCTGTCCTATAGGGTCACTATGGGCCTGCATGAAGTCAATAGCAGTGAGTTAACAGCCATCAAAAGACTCAAACAAACAAACAAACAAACAAACAAAAACATTGTTGAGAATGAGGAGGGTCAGAGCAGAGACCCAAAACCCATCTGTAGACAATGGGACATCCCCTCACAGAAGAACGACAAAGAAGGGATGAGGCAACCAGGCTGCAATAGCACTGATGAAATATATAATATTCCTCTGGTTCCTTGAGGCTTCCTCACCCCCCACTATCATGACCCCAGTCCTGCCTTTCAGTTGTGGCAAAACTGGAGCATGTACATTGGTACGGATAAGAGCTCATGACATACGGAATCTAAGTCAGATAAACCGCTCAGGAAGAGAAATGGGGGTATCAAAACCAGGAGGGTAGAGGGAAGGTGGTAATAAGAAGGGGTAACTGATTGCAATGAGGGATACATAACCACCACCACCAGTCCAGGGGAAGAACAACAGAAAACATGGAGAAAGGGAGACAGTGGTCGGTGTAAGATAAGAAAATAATAATAATTTATTATGTTTATATATTATATATATTATAATTAATAATAATTTATCAAGGGGTTATGAGATGGGAAGGGGGAGAAAGGGGATAAAGAGGAGCTGATACCAAAGGCTCAAATGAAAGTAAATGTTTATAAAATAATGATGGCAACATATGTACAAATATACTTGATATCATTGTTGTATGGATTGTTATAAGAGTTGTAAGAGCCCCCAATAAAATGATCTTTTAAAAAAAAGAGAGAGAGTCTCAGAACCCCACAGGGCAGCTCCACCCTGTCCTGTAAGGTTACTATGAGCCAGCATTGTGTCAATAGCGGTGAGTTTGGTAATTTTAAAAAAGATCATTTTATTGGGGGCTCGTACAACTCATTACAATCCATCCATCCTTCCATTGGGTCAAGCACATTTGTACATTTATTGCCCTCATCATTCTCAAAATATTTGTTTTCTACTTGAGTCATTGTTATCAGCTCATTTTCCCTCCCTTCCCCACCCCTCCCTCATAAACCTTTGATAATTTATAAATTATTATTATTTTGTCATGTCTTACACTGTCTGATGTCTAACTTCACCCATTTTTCTGTTGTCCATGCCCCAGGGCATGGGTTATATGTAGATCCTTGTGATCAGTTCCCCCTTCCTCCCCACCCTCCCTCCACTTTCCTGGTATCTCCACTCTCACCACTGGTACTGAAGGGTTCATCTGATCTGGATTCCCTGTGTTTCCAGTTTCTATCTTTACCAGTGTACATCCTCTGGTCTAGCCGGATTTGTAAGGTAAAATTGGGATCATGATAGTGGGGGAGGAAGCATTTAAGAACTAGAGGAAAGTTGTATGCTTCATCATTACTACACTGCACCCTGATTGGCTCATCTCCTACCCGTGACCTTTCTTTAAGGGGATGTCCAGTTGCCTACAGATGGGCTTTGGGTCCCCAATCTGCCTCCCCCTCCGTCACAATGATATGATTTTTTTTGTTCATTGATCCCTGATCCCTTTGACAACTCGTGGTCGCACAGGCTGGTGTGCTTCTTCCATGTGGGCTTTGTTGCTTCTCAGCTAGATGGCTGCTTGTTTATCTTCAAGCCTTTAAGACCCCAGACACTATATCTTTGGATAGCCGGGCACCATCAGCTTTCTTCACCACCTTTGTTTATGCACCTGCTTTGTCTTTAGCTATCCTGTAGGGAAAATGAGCATCATGGAATGCCAGTTCAATGGAACAAAGTGTTCTTGCATTGAGGGAATACTTGAGTGGAGGCCCAATGTCCATTTGCTACCTTCATACTAAACATACACCAATGAAGAATATAGTTTTCCTCTAGTTCCTAAATGCTTCCTCCCTCCCCCCCCACCCCACCCCCACTATCATGATCCGAATTCTACCTTGCAAATCTGGCTAGACCAGAGGATGTACACTGATGCAGATAGGAGCTGGAGGCACAGGGAATCCAGGGAGGATGATACCTTCAGGACCAGGGGTGTAAGTGGCGATACTGGGAGGGTAGAGGGAGGGGGGTTTGGAAAGAGGGAACCGATTACAAGGATCTACATGTAACCTCCTCCCTGGGGGATAGACAACAGAAAAGTGGATGAAGGGAGACGTCAGACAGGGCAAGATATGACAAAATAATAATTTATAAATTATCAAGGGCTCATGAAGGAGGGGGAGCGGGGAGGGAGCGGGGAAAAAGAGGAACTGATGCCAAGGGCGTAAGTGGAGAGCAAAAGCTTTGAAAATTATGAAGGTAATGAATGTACAGATGTGCTTTACACAATTGATGTACGCATGTTTTGTGATAAGAGTTCTATGAGCCCCTAATAAAATGCTTAAAATTTTAAAAAATACTAAACATATGCACATAGATCTATTTCCCCATCATCATATGTAAATATTTTTACACATGTACATGCCTGTATTTAGACCTCTATAAATGCCCTTTGCCTCAGTAATTTTTTAATGTGATGGCTGGAACTGCTTGTCTTTGATGAGATGTGTGATGTTAGCTGGTGTTGATGATTTCATCAGCCATATTGAACCCAATGGCCCGGCATTCCCCACCTCTGACTAAGAACCTCCAGACAATGACACTGCTCCTCAGACTCTACATGTTGGTCACATGCTCTGAATCCTGGGTCCTAGGTTTCAGCTCCACCTACCTGGCACAATGAGATGACAACTTTGCTCCATTAAACTAATCCGTTTGAGTGGCAACCCCACTCCAGCAGGTCCTGTTTTTCTGCCTTTTGGGCATAACAGCCCCACCCCCTCAGCTTTAGGCAATGGATCTAGCTCCACGCCTCCCTGGCATTAATCAACAGCAGCCCCAGAATCAAGTTGACAAAGATATGACTCTGAAATCTAAGAGGTCATGGCCCCACCCTTTAAGACTCAGCACACTGATTCCACCCTTTGAAACCCAGAGGCCATGGAGCTACCTTTTGGTACCAAAAGTGTTTCCTGTGCTCCTGTCTCTTCAGCTTCTGTTTCCTCTTCCCCTAGCCTTTTGACCCTCGGCTCCCCTGGTCTCCTGGGCTGGGCTGGCTTCTGCGCTGTTTGGGCAAGTGTTCCAACGATTTTTAACTCTAAGCTTCGGCGAGAGGGTGCTGAACTCTTGTTCAGTGGATCAGTTGACCTAGCTCTGTCAACAAGTATCCAGAGGCGTCTCGTTCCACCAGCCATCCTCCTGTCCAAAGCGTAAGTAGAACTCCCACACCTTCTTGAACCAGGTTCACTCAAGGACATCAGAATTTCTCAGAAGGCTAGAAGAGGACTCACCAAAACCTAGTCACACTGGCAAGTGGATTCTGACTTATGGTGACCATATTGGACAGAGTGGATCTGCCCCCTTTTGGGTCTCCAAGGCTGTAAATCTTCATAAGATTAGAAAAACTCATCTCAAAATGGCTGGTGGTTTAAACTGCCAATCTTGTGTTTCGCAGCCTAACTCTAAACCTACTTTGCCACCAGAGCTACTTGGAAAAGAGCTAATGGGGGAACATAGTAAATTAGGCAGCACCAAGCCAGATACTTCTACAGTAATAGTATGGAGAAGGGACTGCTGCTACTGCCACCACTTACCAGACATAAAGTCTGGCACCGCATATCACTGCACGCTTGATGTGGCCACCACAAAGCCACAAGAAAGCATTCTCCCTAGATCGTGATGAAAAGGACACATTCACTTTGTTGCCAAGTCCTCTGAGAGTCATGACCTCAAACTCCTCTTTGAGTTCTTACTCTACAGCTCCCTCTTCCTCACACTCACATCCATTCTGAGGGTGGTTCCTGCTCGGCCTGTTGTTGTTGGTAGCTGCCATAAAGTCCTCCCAGACTCAGGGTGACTCTATTGTGCAATAGGATTGGATCACTATGATCCATGAAGATGTCGCTGTTTGATTTGGGTAAGTAAACCTTTCTAGTCTATCTTTCTAGTCTATCTTAGTCTGGAAGTTCTCCTGACACCAGCCCAGCATGACGGCAACATGCAAGGCTCCACCAACAGACAGATAGGTAGTGGCTGTGAATGTGGCACATTGGTTTGGTCTCCCTCAGGGAAAGCAAGACTTTGACCAGTGACTCACTATTAAGCCACTGCGGCCCCTGCCCCAAATATGAAATCTGCCCCTCCCTCCCAACCTGAACTTAGTTCAAGCTGGCATTTCCTCTAGACTTTCTCTATACTGTCCTCAGGTCTATTTGTCTCAAACAGAATGTGACTTCTGCTTGCACTTATGGTAGACCAGCTTGCCTCAGACCAAACCTCCTGCCAACACGAACTAGGCACCTCAAGAAGCACCTCGAGAAAAAATACTAGTTGATTTCAAAAAGTTCATGGAATTAAAAGATCATGGGGATTTTCCATGAATTGCTTTAAACTCACTAGCATTGTTAAACAAAATCATTTTCAGTCACTGGAGAGTGACCTAGACATCAAAGCTGTGAAGGGTCAAAGTCTTAGCGATAGCTAAGTAGAGAGGTGAGCTTACTAGTTAGCTCCACTCCAGGTATCTGGTCTAGAGATTGAGAAGCTGAACAGAACTCCCAAGGGTAGAGAACAAAAATTGGAATATAGGCCTTTTAAGCTAAAGTGGCTCCTGGTCTTACTGTCATTCAGAAATGAGCTTCTTCTATGATGGAAGGTAACACCATCTAGAGCTTCAAAGAGTCCCTATACCTACAACACTATTGCTTCTCTGCAAGAGTGAAAATGTTCTAGAATTTTCCCAATACAGTTGTCACAAGTCACGTGTGGCTACTGAGCACTTGAAATGTGACTAGTGTAACTAAGAAACTAAGTTTGAATTTATCTTGTAATTAGAAGAGCTCCTGTGGCTAGTGGTAATTGCATTGGGCGGTGTAGCTGTCTACATTGTCTGGCTTTCAACCAAAATCACCAGGTACATTAGGAGGCAAAATAAAATGACTGAAACCCAAGAAGAAGAAAATACACAGGATTTGACCCAATGAAGATCCAGATTGGAATTCTCCAGCATGGCTTTAATTCAAAGAGGTTAAATTACTAAAGGTTAGTAGTGACTGGATGCTATAAAAATCCAAAGCAGCAACAATTTAAAGAATATAAAAACATATTTACCTCTCATGTAAGAAAGAAGGAGAGACCAGCAATTAGAACAGAGTCAACAGAATGATCCTACCAATAACGAGAGAAAAGAAATAATAAAAACCAGGTCAGAGATAAACGAGTAATGAAAAAGAAAACAATGTAAAACATTAATGCAGCATAAAATGGTTCTTTGAAAAGATTAACAGAATTGATAGACAGTTGGCAAATCTAACCAAAGAAAGGAAGGAACAAATATCAATAGCCAGGATCAGGGATGAAAGAGGAGAAATTAAATGGACCCTAATGAAATTAGAAGGTTAATTACACAGTACTATAAAGGTCTGTACTCCAATGAATTCAACAACTTAGGACATGGACAAATACTTGGAAAAACAATCCCTCACTAGATTATCCCAGATGGATGTCAAGAACCTCAACAGACCCATAGCAATCGAAGAAATAGATAAGTGTATCAAGGGACAACCAACTAAAAATCCCCCAAACCAGATGGCTTCACAGAAGATGTTCCTTGCACAAGAGAGCAGCAAGGGGAGCCAAATAGTGAGCTCCCCAAGGAATCTTAACCAAAGAAACCCAAAAGATCTTATGAGGAAAACAGAACACTATTACAAGAAACCAAAAGTGACCTCCACAAATGGAAGAATATCCCATGCTCGTGGATCAGAATACTCAATATAGTATTCTGACTCAATATAGATGTCAATACTACTCAAGGCACTATATAAGTTTAATGTTATACTAATACAAATATCAACATCTCTCTTCAAGGAATTGGAAAAACTGACTACTAACTTCATATGGAGAGGGAAGAAGCCCACAAATAGCAGAGAACTACTCAAGAAGAAGGACAATGTTCACTGTAGTGCAGTTCACAATCACAAAGAATTGGAAACAATCTAAATTTCCTTCAACTAACAAATGGATTCAAAAACCCTGGTATATTCATACAATGGAGTACTATGCCACCCTATAAAGCAGTGACAGATGCATGAAGCACATTGTTTCATGGAAAGAGTTAACGGAAATTATGCTAAGTGAAGTTAGCCAAGCACAAGCAGAGAAGTACACCATTAATCCACTGAGCTAAATTCAAAAAGCACAATGAACATAGAAGATAAGCTATTTAATGCATAATTCCTGGGTCAAAGTCCAGGCACTCCAGCAGGGGTCAGACCCAACTCAGGGATGCATATGGCATCCAACTAACAAGGAGGGGGTGGGGAAATATGAGGGTGGTGGGGTAACAGGGCACTAATCCACCCATGGGGAGGGTGTTGTTTATGTCTCCACAGAAAAGGGAGAAAGGGACCAGACCTCATCCTGGTACCCCAAGCCTTGAGGGCAACATACCAGTAGGGAGCATACCAACAGAGAGGATTTCAGGCCAGCCCCAAGCTGAACTATGTTGGCCCCCCTCCCCAGAAGAATGTACTACAGAGTACAGCTCTGAAGATATAGCCCGGGATGAATGGTGTATCAGTCCAGAACACATGAGAACAAACTAACAGGGAAAGAGAAGGAGATGGAGAGAAAACTTCATCGTGGCCCACCAAGCCCTGAGGATGACATCCCTTTTTGGAGTAGCCAATGCACAGAGAGGACCATACGGCCAGCCCCACCATGAGACACGAAGTCCCCTCACTGACCCACAGCACTACAGCCCTGGAGGCATGGTGCAGAAACTGTGCCTGATCTGATACACACACACTCCTCCACCCACAGGGACAACACACGAAGGGAACTCCACAGAGCATCAAGGGGAACAAATAAAGTCCCCAGGGAATCCCAAAAATAGACTTCAGACTTGAGGCGGCAGGGGTGGTGGTGGTGGAATGTGTGTGTTTTGGGCGGGGGGGTGGGGGGGGGGAGTTGGCCGGCCTTAGCTCCTCATCACACCTGATTTGAAAACATTCATAAAGGTCAGCAGTTAGACCTGGAACTATCTATAGGTCTCGGTCTCTCTCTCTCTCTCTTTTTCTATGTCTATTTATATAAGATAGACATGATAAACAATCCCAAGGAGAAAACAACAGAACCAATGGCTCCAGGGGGACATGGGAGATGAAGAGGTGGAGAAAAAGGAGTAAGGAGACAACAAACTCAGGGACAAGGGAAAAATAAGGGATCTAAAATTTATGGCAAAGAGGGTGTAGAATGCCTTGTGGGGGTTGATGAAGTGCAATATAGCCAAGAGTAATTACTGAGAGCCGAATGAAGGGTGAACATGATAATGGGACAGGAGGAATCTAAAATAAAATAGAGGAAGGAACTAGGAGGCAAAAGATATTTGTAGATGTATAAATATAGGCATGTATATATGTAAATATATCAATGTATAATGATAGGGATATAGGTCTATGTACATATATTTTTATGTGAAGTATTAAGATATAAGATGAACTTTGTGCCTATACTCAAATCCTCCCACAGTACAAGAACACTTAGTTCTAATAACTTGACACTCTATGATATTCACCTTCCCACCATGATCGAACAATTGCTTTAGACAAAATGGGTGCATAAGCAAATGTGGTGAAGAAAGCAGATGGTGCCTGGCTATCAAAAGACATAGCATCCGGGATCTTAAAGGCTTAAAGTTTAAAAAGTGGCCATCTAGCAAGGAATCAACTAAGCCCATATGGAAGAAGCACACCAGCCTGTGTGATCATGAGTTGGTGATGGGATCTGGTATCAAAAGTTCCACAACAAACAATTATATAAATGCAAATAAGAGGTGTCAGTGTGGAGACGCAAAGCCCATCGGTAGACAATTGGACATCCCCTATCAGAAGAGTCACACAGAAGGGATGATTCAGCCATGGTGCAGTATAGCACAGACAAAACACACAACATTCCTCTAGGTCTAGTTTCCTCCCCCCCCCCCCCAGCCCCCCACAACTACTATGACCTCAGTTCTACTTTTCAAATCCTGCTACATCAGAGTACGTACATTGGTACATATAAGACACCTCGACATATAGAATCCAAAACAGATAACCCCCTCAGGAACAGTAGTGGAAGTAGTGACACCAAGAGGGGAGGGGGAGGGTATAGGGGGAAGGAGGACCTGATCATGATGATGAATATAACATACACTCACACACACACACACCCCAAGGGGGATGAATAACAGAAATGTGGGTGAAGGGAGACAGAAGACAGTTTGGTGTAAGATACAAAAATAACAATAATAATATATAATTGATAAAGGATTCATAAGGGTGGGAGGGTGGGGAAGGGAGAGGAATAAAGTGGAGCTAAAACCAAAGGCTTAAGTAGAAAGAAAATCTTTGAAAGTGGTGATGATGGCAACATATGTACAAGTGTGCTTGATACAATTGATGTATGGATTGTTATAAGATTGGGAAGAGGCCCCAATAAAATGATTAATAATAAAATCACTATTTACCTGCAAAAAAGAAAGAAAGGAGGAGAGAAAGAAACATGGCATTGCGGGTTGGTGGGTCCTTTGCTGCCACTGTTAGCTCAAGATGCCATTCTCAAGGTGACCTTGTGGTCTAAAAGAGCGCCATCTTGTCCAATCTGCAACTCAAAAGAAGAAAAAGCACAAATGGATCCCCACCCTCAAAAGCCACTCCTGGACAACTTAGCTCCCTTTAAGCCATCTTTCTTCCATCATTGGCCCAAACTTACTCACATGGCTATTTATAGTTGCATGGGAAGCTAAGAACAGTCTTTTGTTCTGGAAATTAGTATCTCACTGCCATTGAGTTAAGTCCCACTCATAGTCTGTGTGCAGAGTAGACATAAGGCAGAATAGAACTGTCTCTTTGAGTTTACCAAGCCATAAATCTTTAAGGGAAGAGAAAGCCTCATCTTTCTCCCAAGGAGCTGCTGGTGGGTCTGAACTGCAGACCTTGTGACTAACAGCTCAATGCATAACCAACTATGCCACACACACACAAACAAACAAAAACCTCAAGGCCATGGAATCAATTCCAACTGCTGAAGCCCCTATAGGACAGGAAACCCTGTGGGTTTCTGAGACTGTGCCTCTCTACGGGAGCAGAAAGCTCATCTTCCTCCTCTGGAGTGGCTGGTGGCTTTGAACTGCTCATCTAGATAGCAATGTTCCCTAACAAAGAAGAAAGAGGAGAATAGATACTGGGGTAGGTAACTGGCCATCTCTGCTATGCTTTCTATTTTAGACTTTCAACAACTCTAAGTTATGAAGTATAAACCGAGACCTATCCCAGTTTGGCCCCCACCTCTCTTTCCAGTCTATCCCCTGCCCATCCCCCTTAACACGCATCTATACTATAACCCCTTCCAATCATTGGCCACTTGGAAAGCACCCACATTCATGTCTTTAAAGCCTTGCTCTTGCTCACTCTTCACCTGATATGCCCTTTCTCTGACAAGTCTGGCTCATTTTCAAAGCTTAATTCAAAGGTCATCTCTTGTGTTAGCTCTGCCTAGTCAGAATCATCTCTCCCTCTCGGTTCCTTCCCATAGCATTTGGTACATAGTGGGTTTGGGTGGGGTTGTTATCTTTGATTTTTGCGTCTTTGTACTTTCTAAATGACAGACTTCTCCACATCAGCAACACATCTTTCTCTCCACCTTCAGCCTCCAGAGTTGCTGGTGGCCGGCCCTGTCAAGGTTTGTTAAATGGATATGTACAGAAGAAACAGATCAATTGAGTCAGCAAAGAAACCTCTTTCGCCCTCTCCTTTAGATACAGGGAACTCTAGACAACACAGCTGTTACACAAAGTTCAGTTGGTTTCACACATCTTTTTCTTTTAACACTAGAAATCTGTTGTATTGCACACTGCATGGAAGACACACGCTGCACTGGGAAGTCTTTGTTGCTATTTCTATACGTGATATTTTGATTTGATGGTATAAGACCAACTTAGGAGCACCCCAACCAAAATTGGCAGCCACAAGGAACGGCCCTGAAGTCAGCAGGGAAAGTCAGCCGTCACCATGGTGCGCAGCAGCTTGAGAGATGCTTCCTGCAACCCTCCCACTCCACAGACTCCCGGAGAAGAGGCTGCAGTGACTGCACCCAGGGGCCTTGAGGCTCCTTGCAAGATAGAACATGAAACAAGACAGAAGCAGACAATTGGGGGACAAAATATACAGCATTATTGATACCTTTGACCATAACGATTTAGAGGAGAGGAAATATATAGGCAGTAGGAAGAACAGACTTTGGGAAGCAGTGAAACTTTTGCACTGGACTTCAAGACAAGTCACAGTAAGGCCACGGTTATCAAAGCATGAACGATGGGGCACAGGTGATCCAGAAACAATGTAGGGTAGGTACAGACACAACACAGGACAGCTAAATGAAATCACTACTAAACGGCATTGAGTAACAAAACTAAATCACGCAACAAGAAGGCTTTGCCTTTTGATTCGTGCGGGTGTCTTTGGTTTACAACAACGAGGAAGTCTCCACTGACCTAGTATATCTTTAACAGAAGCCAATATTCCTTTTAATAAACACAGGGAAGGTCTCAGCGTGAGAGTCTTGACAGGTAACAATATTTTATCCAGCGTGTCCTGACACTGTTTTGTTTTGCAATGCATTCCTCGGTCCAGTTGTCTATCTATAGCAAATGATTCTGTTTCTTCATTACATCATTTCACTTTTCAAATCAATGAATGCAAGTATAAAGAGCCTGGGGTACCTCGGACAATTTCAGTCCGATGGCAGCTGAAACAAATGTCCTCTGAAGACCTGACAGGGAGGGAGCAACTGAAACAGGTGAGAGTGAAGTGAGCAGTAAATACTAGTCCGTGTGGGGTATGGACATGGGAGGAAATGGCAACAGTAGTCCTAAAAGGAGTGATGTTGTAGAAACACAGTGACAGCGGGTATAGAAGAGAGGTTTCTCACTGGGACACCAACTATGCAGGCAGAGTGTCCAGGGCACAGGGCTGAATCAAGTCAGGGCGGAGAGAGAAGACCAGAGGTTCTCAGGAGGCTTGGCTGCCCTGTGGAGAATTCCATCACCAGGCTGGCCCTTCTCCCTGTGGACAGAGAGACCCCAAAATGTCCCCTCTTCAAATTATTGCACCTCTGTTCTTGTCCCAGTGTTGTTTCCGGATGTACACCCTCACCCCTCCTGCCTGTGATCACAGTGTGTCCTGAGCTAGGGGTTGGGGGGTGGGAGAGGACTGGATAGGAAGACGGAAGATTCCAAGAGGAAACACACCGGAAGGAAGAGAAGAAGGCACAGGGTGGAGACACGGCTGTTCACACTTACCTTCAGAGAGAGATGGCTTGAACCACTGGGCGCTAGTTGAGAATCTCCCTCTCCGTGTGGTTAGCCTGGGGTTCCTCACAGCCATGTGGTCTCAAGAGCAAATGTCAACGAGAGCAGCAATAGCCAATCCAAGCCATGGTCCCACCTGCCCAGCATCCTGCTTCCAAGTAGCCCACAAAGAGACGGGGCTTGGCTTCCCAGAGCCCAGCCTAGAGGATCAAGTCTCCATTAATTCCTTTGTCTTTCCTCTGAGCAAAGAGTCTCTATCTGTATCCGGATCTTCCCTCGTGTGTGCCTCCCAACAATAGCCTGTGCATTACTTCCCCTTCACCCTTCTCTTCTGCTCCAAGGACAGGACATTGATCTCCCACCGCCAGGAAAAGTAGTAAAGGCAGAAGGGGGAAAAAGTTATAGGTGGGGAGAGGATGAGACATTTCTGAGCCCTGCTGCATTTCTGACTGTTCTGACCCAAGATGCCAAGTGAAGCAACGCCGGTAGAGGCTCTGCTTCTCAGCATCTGATGCCATCCATCAAGACCCAGCTGGCAGCGTGGCCTTCCCTTGAAAAACACTTTTAAAACAAAAGGTCAGAGCCATTGGTTTCTCTGTGTGAATGAATTTACAAAGTCCTGGCTGCTGGTCCCTGGAAGCCTCTTAACCTGAGCCTGGAGATCTGCCCAGAATCTGCTCTCTGGGCAAAGGAAGGCTCCCAGGGCAAGTACCCTCCCATCTGAGTCCCTCTCGGAAGGCTCCGTCCTGAGTCATCTGCATGCAGCCACCTGATAGGACAATTCTTAAGAGCGCAAGGTCTCGAGTTGGATGGTTGCCCTTTAAATCCTGGCCTTTCTACTTCTTAGCTGTGCCATCTTGGCCTTATTACTTCACTGCTCTGAGCCTTTCTCATCTGTAAAGCAAATATAATGAATTGTAAAGGACTCTGTCTCTCAGGGTTCTTTTTATTTCTAAGTTTTATTGGTACTTCATCCACATATCATACAATCTAGTAGTTCAATCATATCAAGATGAGATGTACGATCTTTACCACAATCAATTTTAGAACCTTTTCTTCTTCCTTGTACTTATTGTTAGTCATGTAATTTTTTCTCTCTCTGGATTCATAAGAAGATTGAAATGATGGCAGTAGAATGCTCGATAAGATGTGAGACACATGACAAATGCTCAGTAAAAACTGACCATAAGGATTGTTATACAATAAATAGAAAATAAATTTCAAATAAATATAAAATAAAACAAAATCACTTCCGTTTTCACTGTAAAAGAACCCCTCCAAAATGCCGGTGTTTAAAACAATCATTTGTCAGCATCCCCCTTAGTTCTGAGAGATGACTGGACTCAGCCGAGCAGTTCTTACCTGGTGCCTCCAACCATCGCAGCCCAATGGCAGCTGAAACCAAAGTCTTCTAAAGACCTGGCATGGAGGGACCATCTGAAAAGGCTTCTTCACTCACACATTTGGTGTCTCAATGGCTTGGACAACTGGGCACTAGTTGAGAACCATGTGGTCTCAAGAGCAAATGTCAAAGTCCCTATATGGCACCGGGCTTCTTCCAGAGCGGAAGCTCAGAGTCCAAGGCAGAAACTATCAGCCTTCTGATGACCTGGTTTCTGAAGTCACACAACATCGCTTTTACCACATTCAATTGGGCCACTCAAGACACACAGTCTGAGCCCTGGTGGCATAGTGGTCACAAGTTGGGTGGTTCAGCAGTTCAAAAATACCAGCCACTTCACAGGCAGAAGACAAGGCTTTCCAACCCCAGGAAGAGTAGCATCTCAGAAACTCACAGAGATGGTTCTACCCTGTCCTATAGAGTCACGGTGAGTCTGAATGGACTTGATGGCAGAGCATGTTTATTTTGTTTTCATTTGGAATCACAGTTTAAGGGACAAGTGCACAAGAGTGTGAATATTAAAAGATGTAGTTCATTGAGGTCATCTTAGATGCTATTGACCACATCAATGATCAGCTTCTTCTAATGCATAATTAAAAGGAGCTTTGGAATTTGAATTGGGAAATTGCATTCAAACCTTTAGCAATCTACCCAAGACCCCAATTTGTTTATCTGTGACCTGGAGGTAATGTGCACACCTCAGAGGGTTGTGGCAGAGAAAATAGAAGGTCCCCTTCCTATTCAGAACAGGGTGGTCTCTCAGCATTCGCATCCTATTCCTCCTCCTCAGAGGATCCAACCCAAGGCCAGGCTGCCTTCTCTCCATTGCTTCCGAGCCCGGTTTGTGTGTGCCAGGAAGTTTTGTTTAGCATGTGCCTGCTGGGTTCATTGTTGGCACTGAATAAATCATGTATTATTTAGAAGAAGAGTTGTTGACTCATGCTGAAATGCCAGAATCCTTCTGAATGGAGTTACTGCTAAATCTGGAATGAATTAGTTGAAAACATAAAGAGAAATGGTTAAACCACCTGACTGAAGAAATCCCAGAAATGCTTTCCGTTTCTCTTGACCTCTATTCTTTGAAACCTGCCAGGAAGCAGAACACATACTCATTGAAGATTTGACATGAATTAGGAAGCAGTGGGAGAGAACTCACGGTGACAAATTAGTAACAACGTTCTTAATGCTGCACTCAGGGCACTTGAGAAAGCCACTTAGCTTCTCAGCAGCTCACTTTGTCACTCTGTGTGGCTCTGGGCCTGTCTGGGGTAGAAGCAAGTGAGGAAGGGAGCTAGAGAAATCAGCGGGCTCCCTGCCTGGTCCGGAGCTCCTTGGGTGGCAAGGAAACTGAGATGGCCAGCCAAATCTGTACATGCCTCACCGGAGCTCCCCCCGAAATTCTACCTAGTACGCTCTTAGCCAAGACCAGAAAGCCCACTGTTCCTGAGAACCTTCAGATTGCTTCTTTTCTGGAAGTGGAGGGTCAGACATATGGCCCAGTGGGATGCTGATAAAGATGGTGAAAACTTTAGAAGCAAACCCTCTTTGAGGGTGTCTGTAGTCCTGTGCTGTCCTTCTATAGGAGTGTGGTTTAGTGGAAAGAGCAATGACCTGGAAATTCACTCTGTCCCTGCATTTACCTGGCTCTGAGCTGCCCCCACCCATAGAAACAGCTTCTGGTGCATCCTGGTGGAACCTCGCATTCCATGCTCACTCCGGACTATGAGCTTCAGGCCCACGCATCAATTTTGCCACTAAACAGCCTCCTCCAGAAATCCTCCGAGTTCTTTTTATGCAAGGTGCCATCGAGTTTGTTCCAACTCACAGAGACCCTGTGTGCCGTAGAACGAAACTCTGTCAGGTCCTCACAATGGTTACTATGTTTCAGCCTATGGTTGAGCCAGCGTGACCATCCATCTCAGCACCTCCACTTTACCAAGCATGGTGTCCTCCTCGGGAGACTGGTCTCTCCTAATAACATGTCCAAAGTACATGATATGAAGTCTTGGCATGCTTGCCTCTAAGGAACATTCTCATTGTACTTCTTCCAAGACAAACGTTTTCTCTTGGAAGCCCAAGGTACTTTCAATATTCTTTCTTCTCCAACACCATAAGTCAAATGCATAGATTCTTCTTTGGTCTTCCTTAGTCAATGTCCAAGTTTCACATGCATATGAGGCAATTAAAAAACCATGGCTTGGAGAGGAGGAGGCCCATATGGGAGCTCCGGTGAGTCTGGTGTCGGGAGATCAAGTGGGAATGTTCTGGTGAGTGGAAAGTTCCCCACGATGGGTGCTCACTGTCCAGGAAATGCCCCTGCTCCTCATCCGCTTTGTTTCAAGCCCCAGAAATCTGGGTCCATACACTTAGGGATTTTCCACTGGCTGTGAAACCCTTGTTCACCTCTCCACCAGCCAGTGCCACCACAACCCACTCCCTGGCCTGGTCGCAGCCCCAAGAACAGGATGGCTATCATGTAGAGCTCCTCAAGGCCGGGCCTGACCACCACATAACAGCTGTCCACTCGTGGGTCCCACCTGGGGGAGCTGTGCCCATCTCTCATGGTTCCCTTCCCTCCACAGGGCTAGCAATGATTCTGCCTGCAAGCTCTGGTCCCTCCTGGCAACCACTCAGGGTCCCATAACCTAACCCACAGCAGGTTTGATTGCCTAAGGCTGGTTACACCCAGCACCAGTGCCTGGGTAACCTCCACTCTCCACATAGTCACATGTGCCGTGTCAACGGGGCACAGCCCCACCACTTCCAGGGTGCCTCAACTTATCATAGTCCCGGCATCTCTCCACCCACAAGGAGCAGCACCCATACTTCCCACCCACCATTATCCTGGCACAATGGCTTCTGGCAGCTCTTGCGCCTCCCAGCCCAGCAAACTGCACCACACCCTGCCTCCGCCTGAGCCGCGGGAAGTCTGAGTCATGGACTGGGGCCTTGCAGGCCTGCCGTGTGCCACCTTGTCCATTACCCGGGGGAGTCGGAGTCCTGGACCTGGGCCTTGCAGGCCTGCCAGCCACCACCTTGACCTGAGCCGTGGGGAGTCCAAGTCATGGACCAGGGCCTTGCATGTCTGCTGCGTACTGCTGCAACCAGAGCCACAGGGAAGCAGAGACGTGGACCAGAGCCTTGCAGGCCTGCTGTGAGTTGCCTCACCCGGAGTTGAGGACTGGGTCTTTGCAGGCCCACCACACACCACCTTACTTGGAGTCGTAGGGAGTCATGGACCAGGTTCTTGCAGGCCTGCCCAGAAAACACCCAGCCCCTGGGGCCTCAGATAGGCACTCCCTGCATCTATCACAGGTCGGGGATCATTGCTGCCCCATCCGCTCCCAGCCCACACTGCAAGTGGATCAGTGGAGAACACATCCCTGGTCCAGTCAAATTGAGATCTCCACAGCTGTCCCCACCGGTGCTTGCAACCTCTCATCGCTGTTGACTACTGAGTCACTGCAGCACCTACCTACACAACAGCCTGACCCACCTCCATAGTAGGCCACAGGCAGTCCTTGAAAAACACTGTTGCCAGACACACAGTGAAAGAACAGAGGGCCTCTTGTTCTCCCAGAAATATGGCACCCAGCTCTTAGAAATCATCACATAAACAGCAGCATACTATATCACTGAAAACAAGAAATACAAATCACACCAGCAGAGCTAACGACACTCATAGAAGAATCTGATGTAGGTATTCCACAAAAAGAAATTTTCAGAAGGCTGCTTGGAGTAATACAGGATATGTGGAAAGCTACACAGATTGAGGATGCAATGATAGAGGAGATGAAGTCCACGATAGAGGGGATGAAATCAATGCACCAAAGAGAAATACAGGAGCTAACAGATGAAGTAGCAGAATCAGCCTACAAGAACACCGATATCACAAACAGACTAGAGGAGGCTGAGAAACGTTATCAGTAATCTTAAACACAATTAGGCAGACTTCAGCAAGAGAAAGACAATCAACCAAGATAATAAAAGAGGCGGAAGAAAATCTGAGCTCAATGTCTGATGCTATGAAAAGGAACAATATCCGAATTATTGGCCTCCCAGAACAAGACACAGCGAACAAGTCAACAGCTAGCTAATAAGGGAATTTCTGGAAGAAAACTTCCCCACCATAATGAATGAGAATCAGTCACTCATACAGGAAGCAGAGAGGACACCAAGTAGTCTAAACCCCAGGAAGAACTCATCAAGGCCTACAATAGTTAAACTTTGAACTATCAACTTTGAAGAAAAAGAGAAAATCCTAAGAGCAACAAGAGAAATAAAGGTGGTCACATACAATGGCTCTTAAATAAGAATATGCTCAGACCTTTCAACAGAACCCATGAAGAAGAGGAGAGAGTGGACTAACGTCTTGCAAAAGCTGAAAGAAAAAATCACCTCCCCTAGAACCCTTTACCCTGCCAAATTACCTATTAAGATAGAATGAGAGATAAAGGTCTTCCAGGACAAGGAAAAACTTAAAGAACATGCTGCAAGGCACCCAACCCTGCAGACAATCCTTGCCGACTCACTATGGACAGAAAACCAACGGCCACCAAGCACAAACAGGAGAACACCATATAGCTCAACTCCAACCAGAAGCCAAGGAGCCAATAACAATCACCAAGATATCATAGCCACAGAGGGACAAGAAGGCAACAAAGACATAGCACAGTAATAAGAAGGGTGATAGGAAAACACCTAAACCAAAAGGCACGAGATGTCAACAATGAATCTGCAGATCATGATAATACCTCTAAATGTCAATGGCCTTAACTCATACACTAAAATAAAAGGGCTTGCGGGCTGACATGGAAAACATAACCCATCAATCTGTTGCCTGCAGGAAACACATCTTAAGCTCGCAGACAAGAATAAACTAAGAATAAAAGACTGGTGAAAGATATACCTGGCAAACCGCAACTCAAAAAAAGTAGGAGTCGCAATCCTAATCTCAGACAAAACTGATCTCAAGGTTCAAACCATAAAAAGAGATAAGGAGGGGCACTTTATAATGCTGAAAGAATCCGTTTACCAGGAACCAATGAGTATAATAAATATATATGTGCCAAATGAGAGACCCATGAAATTTATCAAACTATTCAGAACATGAAAAAATATATCACAGATTCAACAATTACAGTAGAGGACTTTAATACACAGCTTTCAGAGAAAGACAGATCATTGGGAAGGAAGTTCAGCAAAGAGACTATCGAGCTAAACACTACAATTAGGCAACTAGATCTGATAGACATATTTAGAGCTTTCCATCCAAAAGAAATACACATTCTTCTCAAGCGCGCATGGCACATTTTCGAAAATAGACCACACTGGGACTCAAGTCAAGCCTGAGTAAATCCAAACACCCAGAGATTGCACAGATGTCCTTCTCCAATCACCATGCCATAAAGCTGGAGATCAATAAAAGGATGACCAGAAAAACAAGGGCCAACAATTGGAGGATGAATAATGATCTTCTGCGACGTGAGTGCATACTGACCCTGATTAGAGGGGAGATTAGAAAGTTTCTAGAAGCTAATGAGAAGGAGAATACATCATATCAAAACCTATGGGACATGGCGAAAACAGTCATCAGAGGTAGCTTGATAGCAATAAAGGCATATATGAAAAAAGAAGAGAGACTTATGACAGATACGCTTTCACAAAACCTCCAGCAATTAGAAAAGAGTCAACAGAACAATCCCTCCAACAGCAAAAGAAAAGAAATAATAAAAATCAGGGCAGATACCTTCCTTGGCTGCAAAAAGAGGAAAACAGTTAACCCTTTGAAGAAGTGGGAAAAAGAACTGTAAAGAAGCACAATTCACACTTGCAAAGAGTTGGAAAGAATCTAAATGTCCATCAGTAGATGAGTGGATCAGTAAACTCTGGCACGTACACACAATGGAGTACTATGCATCACTAAAAAACACTGACGAGCACCTGAAACATATCATTTCATGGGAAGAGTTGGAGGGAATTATTGCTAAGTGAAGTCAGCCAACCACAAAAGGAGAAGTACAGCATGAAGCCCCTGAGGTAAGTATAATCAGCACAGGTAGATATAGAAGAGAAGCCACTTATATCATAACATTTTGGTTGAGATACAGGAAGTGGGAGGAGGTTGGATCAAACCCAAGGAGATTCATGTTGGCCCAACCCAAAAATGGGAAAAGGAGGGAGGGGGCGGGAGAAAAGCTGGGGTGTGTGTGTGAAAGTGAAATGATGAAGGGAGCAGGACATCAATACACCCAGCAGGAGAGCACTGATCTTGTCTCCACAGAGTCAGAAGTGAGCATGCAGACCTACCATGATGCACCAACCATGAAGACAGCGTGGTCACATAGAAGAATGCATGGAAAAGAGAGAGCTGCAGGGCTGGCCCCAACCAGAGCCAAACTGACCCCTCCCTGGAAGTGGATGTGGTGGAGAGCAGAACTGAACCTACAGGTTGGGGAGAGGGGCCAGCATGCCACACCCACATGGATGCAGGCCGGAGGGAGGAAGAGAAAGAGAGAACCGGACTGGACCCCGCACTGGCATACCAGGCTTGAAAGATGATGTCCCTGTGGGAACTAATGGACACAGAGGGGACTGGGTAACTGACAACAGCACGTGTCACACTGTCCCCTTACTGGAGCAGACTGCCACAGAGGACATTTCTGGGGTCACATGGTGGGGAGGCAGGGAGTTCTGAACCACCCAAAGTGGAGCAAACCAAGAAGGGGGCATATCAGACCAGCAGCTTGGGCAAGGCAGAGCTGCAAAACCCCTGAGCAGCCCCAAAGGGGAGACTCCAGGCTGGGAGGGGCAGCTCATGGACAGTCATGAAGACCAGCGAACAGACCCAGGATATTTGTATTTTTTTTTCTCTTTCTCGCTCTTTATTTATTTATTTATTTATTTATTTATTTATTTATTTATTTATTTATTTTACTATTTCTTCATTTAAAACCCGTTTGGGCTGTGTCATGGTTGGTGTACACACCTATATAGGAGAGGCATGGGAGGCATACCTGAGAAGATAGCAGCAGGACCAATGGTCCCCAGAAGACCTGGGAGGTGAGGGCGGTGGGTGAAGGGGGCAGTGAGCAGGCTGTGCCATAGGCAGGGAAACAACTTGGGTGTTGGAGTCAATAACAAGGAGGAGATAGGGATCTGAGATGGGGTGGGGGGGGGGGTGGAACAACAGCAAACTAGCTAAGAGGAGGTACCAAGAGGCAGAAATAAGGGGAAAGTGGCAGTGGGGCAGGAGGAACGTAAAAGGAAACAGAGGAAGGACCTAGGAAGCAAAGCAATGGATAGAGGTATAAACAGCGGTATACATGTGTAAATACATTAATCCACAAAAATAGAGACATTGGCCCATGTACATATATTTATATGGCAATACACTGAGGTAGGGGATGGACTTTGGGCTTCTGCTCATACCCTCCCTCAATACAAGAACACTTTGTTCTAACAAATCGGCAGTCTGAAATGTTCACCCTCCTGACACAATTGCTGATGATAAAATGGGTGCATAAGCAAACGTGGTGAAGAAGGTGGATGGGGCCTGGCTATTAAAAGATATAGTGTCTGGGGTCCTAAAGACTTGAAGTTACACAAGCCACCATTCAGCAGTGAAGCAACAAGTCCACAAGTCCACACTGCCAGTGAGATCATTAGGGGTCCTAGGGACCAGGTAACAGGCATCAGCAGACACATAAACAAAAACATATTGTTGAGAATGAGGGAGGCTGGAGCAGAGATCCAAAGCCTATCTGTAGATAATGGAACAATATACCCCCAGAGGGTCCACAGGGAGGGGTTGAGTCGCCAGGGTGCAGTAAAGCATCGATGAAACACACTCTGGCTTCCTCACCCCCCACTACCATGACCCCAGTGCTGCTTCTTAATTCAGGCTAGACTGGAACATGGACACAGGTATAGACAGGGATGGGAGCTCATGACACACAGAATCCAGGAACAGAAGTGGGAATAGTGATACCAGAAGGGTAGGGGGAAGAGGAGGAGAGCAAAGGAGAAAGGAGGAACCGATCACAGTGACTGACACATAGCCATACACCCCTCTACAGGGGGGAGAACAACAGAACACATGGGGGAAGGGAGAGGGCGGTCAGGGAGAGAGATGAAGATAATAACAATGTACAATCTATCAGGGGGTCTTAGCGTGGGGGAGGGAAAAGGGGGAAAGAGCTGACACCAAGGGCTCAATAGAAAGTAAATGTCTAGAAAAGAATGAAGGCAACATATGTACAAACGTACCTGTTTCAATTGATGTATGGATTGTGATAAGAATTGTACGAGCCCCCAATAAAATGATTAAAACAAAACAAAAAACACCATAGCTTGGGGCAGGCGCACCTTAGCCCCCAAAGCGACGTCTTTGCTCCTTAACTCTTTAATGAGGTCTCGTGCTGCAGATTTACCTAATGCAACGTGTTTGTTTTTTAATCTCTTGGTTGTTGCTACCATGATCATGAGTCCAAGCAAGATGAAACCCTTGACAACATCAATCTTTTCTCCATTTATCATGATGCTGCCTATTGGTCCAGTTGTGATGAATTAGATTTTCTTTACATTGAGTTGTAATCTATACTGAAGGCTGCAGTCCTTGACCTTCATCAGCAAGTGCTTCAAGTCCTCCTCACTTTCAGCAATCTAGGTTGAGCCATCTTCATATCAAAGGTTGTTAATAAGCCTTCCACTAACCCTGATACCACATGCTTCTTCATAGAATCCAGTTTCTCTGATGATTTGCTGAGCATATAGATTGAATTAGTATGGTGAGAGGATACAACCCTGACACATATCTTTCGTGATTGTTCTATTTGCACAACAAAGACAGCCTCTTGATTTATGTACAAGTTCCAAATGAACACAAAGAAGTGCTACAGAATTCCTATTCTTCTCCGGGCTATCCACAGCTTATTATGGGCCACACAGTTGAATGCTTTTGCATAGTCTGTCTTCCAAATTTCTTGGCATCTCTGAGTGCTTCCAGTACTTCAGCAGCTTGTTGAAACAATTCATTTGGTATTCTGTCCATTCCTGGAGCCTCGTTTTTTGGCTAATGCTTTCGGTGAGGCTGGCCGTCTTCCTTCGGCGCCATTGGTTCTTGCTCCTATTCTTGAAATTGCTGAGTGTCAGTTTCTTTTTGATACTGTGATTCAGTGTATTCTTCTTTCCACCTTCTTTTGATGCTGCCTGCACCCTTCAATATCCTGCCTAGAATTTTCAATATTGCAACTCGAGCCTTGAAGTTTTCAGTTTCAGATATGCTGAGTGTGTTTTTCCTGCAGTACCTCTATGTCCAAAGCTCATTAGCCACCTCCCTCACGCTCTTACCTCCTCCACATTCCTGACCCTGGTTAATAGCACCCATCTGGTTAATAGCATCCATCCTGACTCTGGTTAATAGCCACAACCCAGGAACTTTCCCCCCACCCCTCTTACATTTCCAACTAGTCCCCCAACCACCAACTCCCTGTCTCTCAGAATCCTCTTAGATTACAGTACAAGGTTTAGCTCTCCCAGCCCACTCACCCACTCTACAACTGCCAGAGTCCAGATGGGAGGGCTCCTATGTGATCCCACCCCTGAACCCCACCCTCCTGCACCCCCATCCACCTGGCCCATCCAGCCCAGGGTCCCCCATTCCCAAGGACCAAGGTGCAGGGAAGGGAAGTAAACACAAAGGGAGCTGTTGGTTCTCTGTGCTTCTGGGGCACATCACTCCCCCACTCTGGACCTTTGACGCCCTCATCTGCAAAGTGAAGGCCTTAGATAAAATTCATCTTCTCGAAACCCCTTCCTGCTCCCAGGCTGTGGCCATCTTCTGCAGAAGAGATTTAAAATTGGGGCATTATCTGATCACAAGCATCAGGCAGACCTCATCATATGTGAGGGGGGAAATCACTAATTCATCCTTAATGCAAATCAGTGGCATTGCTCCCCACATCCAGTCAGACTCAGCAGAAGGAAATTGATGTCGGGGCAAAGGGGTCTTGGAAATAAAAGGCTAGATGAATTCCCTTCAGGAACAGCTAGGCTTTCCAGTTGGGAACAGCCCCTGTGAACAGGCAAGGCCTCAATAACACACTGAGGAGTTATTCTTCTTGGTACTGGTGTGCGTGTGCAGCTGGGGAGGGCCGGGGGAAGTTAGGAGAGAGAATGGAGTCAGCAGTCACTCTGAAAGTCCAGAGCTATGACCCAGTCAGGAACACCCAGACTATGGGCTTGGCAAAGCTGTGTGACCACACAGCTGTGTGACAGAGGCAAGTGACTGCCCCTCTGTGGGCTTTTTTGCCCCTCTCTAGAGCCCTGGTGGTGTAGTGGTTTTGCATTGGGCTGGGATCTGCATGGTCGCTAGTTCCAAACCACTAGCAGCTCCGAGGGAGAAAGTCTGGGTTGTCGACTCCCGTGAACCACCACGGCCTCAGAACCCCACAGGGGATTACTAGGAGTCAGCATGGGTTCCATAGCAGTAAGAGTCAGTCACCGATTTTTTGGCAGAAGCCAAGACATACAGAGGCGAAGGCTTCCTGGGCCCTTGGCTCTGTTCTTGACCCATGGGAAGCTGAGGGTGTTTCGGCTTCTCTCTCCCAGGTCCTCAGTTTGAATCCAGATTTCCCACAGAAGAGAGAAGAAAGGAGCTAGCCCAGCTGGCTACGGGAGGACAGGGTTTAGGGTGACATAAGCTTGGTAGGCCCCCTCAAGGTTATCAGCAGATTCTGAACCCACTGTGTCTCCCGCAGCACTCGGGGTTCCCTGGGAGGTCCATGTGTTGACACAAGCACTCTGGGACCCGGGGCCTTCCGGCACTCAAAGAGCCTCCTTCCCAGTGACACCGCCAAGGAGGTACAGGGGAGACAAATCACACAGGGTGACACTGTCAAAAGGGGGCAACACCAAGTGACTATAAAAGTTTTGTGCGGTGCTTCAGCAGACATTTTGTATATTTTATAGAAATATTTCTGTAGTTACTTCCAACACACAAAAAAACATTTTGTGAAAGCCAGTCTACAGGTATCAATAGACCTTCCACACTCAGACCCTCTTATGAGTCTTCTGACCCTTAATACTCTGGGTCAAAGCTGTCATTATGACCCCATTGTGACGTCACTTCAGACTGCGTGGTCTCGTCTGCATGGGCCAGAAGCACACGCTGTTGTTTTCACTGCTGCCAGTGTTTTTAAAGTCACTGTGTTGGCGCAATGTCCGGTGCCTTCACTACCATCTAAGGGCCATTGATGCCGTGAACCTGGACCACTAACTTTCTTTGAAAGTGAAGTTGTAATTATAGGGTAAAAAAAGAGGAGTGAAAATGTTTTTTCCATTCAGCTACTGTGGTAGTTACATAATCTGGTGTCAATTTGGGACTTGAGAGGATTAAGAGTGAAGGGGTGGAGTTTAGTCTGTCAATTGGGTCATAGCCAATTAGGCCTCTGTGTGGGCATGGCCTTCTCCTGAGAATTCTGGGAACTCTAGCATTTTCCCTTCTTGGAGGAGGGAAACACATGCCCTCTTGCCTCACTCCCTTGGAGACTTTACTGACAAGACTGACTCCCTGCGAGACATCCTGGAGGAGAAACCACATGGACCTGCCCTAATGCAGCCCTGGGTGCTGGAGCAGCCATGTGGAGATCCCTGCCACTGCTGAGATGCTTACAATGCCACTGGACCCAAAAGACTGGCCTATGATCTTCCTGTATTCAATGCCATTGCATGTGTTTCATGAGTCAGAAAAGGACTTTATAGATTAGTGTCAGACATATAGGCTAATATCAGACTTATAGACTTCATCTGGCCTGGGCTGGGATGTTTCCTGAATACAATATGTTCTTGTACATAAACTTCTTTCTTATTCACATTATGACTCTCTATGAATTTGTTTCTCTAGTCTACCCAGACTAACACAGCTACTAATACCTGGAATAGTAGAATTTAATGTAGAAAGAACTTATAAGACAATATTGTTAGCATACGCTAAGAAAGACTCTATATAAGCAATTGACAACTAGTTCTATTTATCACCTATCATTCTATGATCAGTTCGAGCTCTGATGGCATAGCAGTGATGAGTCAGGCTGACAGCCGCAAGGTCCGTATTGAGAAACCATCAGCCGATCCTCAGGGAAAGACAGAGCTTTCCACAGGAGCAGTTCTACCCGGTCCTATAGGTTGTAATGGGTTGGCATCAACTCAATGGGAGTGAGACAGCCAATCATTAAAATTGACAGTAGGGATCATAACTGGCATGACTAAGGATTCTGTATGGTCTGGTGTGCAAGGAGGCCATGGGAGACCATGTAATTACAACACTGGGTAACACCACCCCTCTTGACATCACTACTCCGTCCCACAATTCAGTGCCAGAGGTCAGCTTCCTGGAGGAGTCCTAGGGTGAGGGCAGACAGGAAGGAAGAAGAGATGCAGCATTATTGAGCACCTGTGTTGATAATAATCAGCACGGATGTCTCAGGCACCTTCGATGGGCTTTCCAAGGTGATGTAACTTAGTAGTCAAACCTTAGCAATAAGGAACCCGAGGCAGGGAGAGGTTAAGTAACTCTCCTAAGGAGTTGACACTGTGCTATTCAACGTGTTGTGCACAGGGCTCTCTACATGTTATCTTGATTACAGGTGACAACCCTGTGACCTGGGTGGCTTTTTCCATATTAATCAGATGAAGGAATGGGACCCAGCTCAGAGAGGTTATACAATGTCATGAAATCACACCGCCCATGGTGGCAGAGCCAAGCATCAATACCAAGTTCCTGACCGCCTCTGAAGTTCTGTCTAGTCAATCACACTACTCCCCACCCATCCTTGCTCCATGGGGAACAGAGTTGTCCATGGACTCCCAGCTATCTCTGCTATTTATGTATAAATAAGCCTACTGACCCCTCAGGCCACATTTCATTATAAGTATTGTCATTAATCATCTTGATGATAATTAGATCACCAATGATAATTATACCTATGTTTGCATAATACTGTGCAGGTTATCTAGGGCCTTCACATACTTGGCTCATTTGATCCTCTTGCGAAGCTTAGCCAACTCATCTCTGGTAAGGCCAAGGATGAGGATGGAAGCTAACACTTATCCAGTACCTCCCTGGTGGTCTAGTGAGTGCTGGGCTACTGACTGAGAGGTTGCTGGTTCAAGCACACACACAGGAAGTGCCATGGAAGAAAGGCCTGGTGGCTAGCTTCTGATAAATCACAGCCATGAACACCCTTTAGATCACAGAGCAATTCTGACACCAGGATGCAAAATCAACTTGTCAGCCCCTGCTTGTTCTTATTGTTGTTTTCCTGTCTGTCAAGGGCCGTGCCTTCTTGAGTCCTCGCCAGTTCCCGTGAGAGAGTGTGGTTATTTGTTGTTGTCGTGGTCCCTAGTTGTGATGGAGTCTATTTCAATTCATGGCAACCCTCTGACCATCCTCAGTTTACAGATGAGGAAACCAAGCACTTAGGAGAATTTCCATTATCGCCAGGAAGATCCTTTTTAAACTCTCTGCACTATCCCACTTCCGGTCACTCCCGAGTCTCCAATTTCCCATGAGCCTCATCTCACTTTTCTTTGAGAAAGTGTCCCTCTCGTCTCCTCTTCCGATTTCCTAATTCTGCTTATCTCAGAGAAGGAAACGCTGAGAATGAATAAAGCCGCCAGAAAAGCAGAGAGACTGAGGGAATGATACCAGTCCTGCCTCATTCACGTAACACGGACAGCCCACTGGCAGAGGTCAGGAGTTATAACATATGTGGGGGTGGAGGGAGCACATGATTCATCAATAACACTCCCTCAATCAGACCACACTGCTTACTGCCTTGGAAGGATCTATTCTCTGAGCCAGACCAGTTAGCCTTTTTGTCTGCAATGCTGACAGGTCTCTGTCTCTTCCCAGACCCCAGGCTCTCCCATTCCCTTTAGAATCCTGCTTCTGCCAGGCCATCCACCTTGAATTGAATTCAATGCGCTCCTCCCCACTAGACTGAAGCCTTCAGAAGAGCCAGGTCCGCATTTGCTATATTCACTATTATGCCCCCGGGACCTGACAGAGCACTTGGCGCCCAGAGAAGACACCCTGAACATTTGTTGACGAAACAGATGGATGACTGAGTTCGTGATGCATGGCATCATATTGTAATGCCGTGTGCTTTGGGCTGCTGACCAAATCCCAGCAGTTCAAAACCACCGGCTGTACCACAGAGTTCTACTCTGTCCCATAGAGTCTCTATGAATCTCAATCAACTAGACCACCATGGGTTTGAGTTATTTTATTTCATTTCATTCTGCTTCATTTTGTTTTCCTTCTTTAGCTTCCAGGGAGCTTCTCTGGACTCCTCAAGGATTAGGGCCAAGAACGAGCTGTGTGACTTGGCTCATTCTCCACCAAGGACCAGGGCCAGCCGATTGTCACTCAGTCTCTATCTGACTCTCCAGGGCCCTGAGGCCTAGCCCTCTCCATCTCTGTCTGTGAATGAGCCCAGTTTGTACCGCCACCCCTCCTTTTCAGATATCTCCCCACCCTAGCCCCTCCTCACTACTGGGTCACACCTTCTACACCCACATCAACAAGGCATGGTTGAGAGACCTCTCCTGGGGCCAGACAAGTATCTATCTTCCTCTCTCTGATCTGAGGCAGGTGTGAAGTGTGATCTCAGGGGTTAAACCAGCGTTGAGAACTCAGCCCATGCCCTTGATCATCTCTCCCAGGTGGACGGCTGCCCTTGGGTGGTCAACAATACATCATGATGTTATTCTCCCCAAATTAGTATTCTCTCTGATCTCTACTGAGTTCAACTCTGGTTGATTATAACTTCAGACACGTCCAAGAAGGTAATGTTTATGGGAAGTCTAAAGTGCTGAGATCAATATCATTATCCTGTGAGAGCTGGGGTCTACTCCCTGGACCTGCATAGCCCAGCCCGAGGCCTGAGGTACCACAGTCTGGGATCTGGCCCAGCGTCACTGAGGGCGTCGCTCCCTGGTCTCTGACCCTCCTGAAACCTGGCTTTCTACAAATCCCAGACTTGGGCTCAGGCAAGGCATCTGTTTCTATTTGTCCCAGGTCACAACAGCACTAAACATTCAGTGATGCCCCTCCTGAGGAATGAGAATTCTCACGGTTACCTTTCAGAACAGCATGTCGCTGTGCCATGTACTAGCCCACTAGCCTGGGGTCAGCATGGTCAGCGAGTGAGTGATCCCGGCAGATACGGCTTCACGATGCTTTGCAAGGGGGGCAAGGGGGTGGGGTCTGTGGGGAAGACAGGGAATACTGGCACGCCAGGCTTTGATAATTTTGTGTTGCTCTCCTTTTTACAACAGGTGTGTTTTCATTTTGAAATTAAAAACAATACATTATTCCCCTCCAGGTGCCTTCCTCCTTCCGCACAGAATCAGAGAACTGCAGAATCCCAAGGGGTGTCTTGGGCCCTTGGAAATCCGTGAGTCAGACCCTCTTTGACAGAGAGGGAAAGGAGATGCACAAAGGGCAGGGCTTGCCTGGGGTCAGAAACTGAAATCTCCAATAGCCAAGGCTCACCAGACAGGAAACCTTTAAAATCCATTTTCTAGACACATTCATTTACAAAACCAGGTGTTCCACTACTAATCCTTGGACCACAGACTGTGGCACCAACCTGTTAGTCTAATTTCCAACCACAAAAAAGAAAAGGCAATTAGAGGCCCACTAACACAAGCTAAGGTCAGAGGTTCAAAACCACCAGCCACTCCACGGGAGAAAGTTGTGGTTTTATACAGTTGTAGTCTCAGAAATCCACAGGGGCAGTTCTACCCTGTCCTATAGGGTCACCATGAGTCAGAACGGACTCAATGGCCATGTGTTAAAGCAAACTAACAAACGATCTGCTTTTGACCACTCTGGCAGCAAGCTTGTTAAAGCTCATGAATTGTGAAAGAAAATGCTGAGAAAACATGGAAAGGGTTAAAGGCTGAAAAGGCTAAAGCCGCCAGAGATTATCTGCTCACCTGTCTAATTACTTATATCTTTACATTCCTTGGAGCCCTGGTGAATAGTGCCTACACGTTGGTCTGCAATCTTCAAGGCCAGCAGTTCAAAACCATCCGTGGCTCCGCGGGAGAAAGAAAGGATTTTCTAGTCCCTGAAACAGTAGCAGTCTCAGAAACCCACAGGGGCAGTTCTAGCCTATCCTACAGGGTCACTGTGAATTGACAACACCTGGATGGTGGGGAGGTTGGGATTTTGAGGTTAGCCAATGACCTGGGGGAAGCAGTGAGCGCTCCGCCTCTGGAAGTCTCCGTAGGAATCAATGAAAGGAGTATGCACAAGTGTGTCCGTGAGGAGGCTTGGGCTGCAAGCAAAATAACAACAACTTCAAAGTTCTTAAACAATAAAGTGTTATCTGGGAGGATAGGAAGTCCCAAGGCAAGGTGACTCATGGGTAGAGGATTCAGCACATCTAGGATGTCAGGACCCTGGGATAACTTCTCTGGGATTCTGTGCTGTTCTCTCAGGGCCCAAGACCACAGCCAGGGCTGCAAGAAACACGTCCTCATCCACATGCTTCCAAAGGCAGAAAGGAATGAAGAAAATCTTCCCTTAGATTAATCCATCAAAAATAGAGGCATTGGCCTATGTACATATATTTATGTGGCAATACACTGACACTGTGGATGGACCTTGGGCCTCAGCTCATACCTTCTTCCTTCAATACAAGAATCTGTTGTTCTAATAAACTGGCTTTTTGTGATGCTCATCTCCCTCCTGCCCCTGGCACGATTGCTGAAGACAAAGTGGGTGCATAAGCAAATGTGGTGAAGAAAGCGGATGGAGCCCGGCTATTGAAACATACAGCATTTGGAGTCTTAAAAGCTTGAAGGCAAACAAGTGGCCACCCAGCAGTGAAACAAGCTCACATGGAAGAAGCACACCAGCCAGTGAGATCATAAGGTGCCATCAGGATCGGGTAACAGGCATCAGAAAACCGATAACAGACAAACAAATAAACAAAAACATATTGTTGAGAACTACGGCCAGAAACCCAAACCCATCTGTAGACAATGAAACATCCCCTCACAGAGAGGTCCCAGGAAAGGGATGAGACAACCAGGGTCAGTAGAGCAGCAATGGATCATATAATATCCCTCTGGTTCCTTGAGGCTTCCTCACCCCCCACTATCAGGACCCAGTGCTGCCTCTCCCTCAGGATGAGACCGGAGCATGTAGACAGGTATAGATAACAGATAAAAGTTCACAACACATGGATTCCAGGAGCAGGAATGGGAATTGTGATACCAGAAGGGTAGGGGGAAAGGGGGGAGAGACGGGAGGGGGAGCTGATTGCAATGATCAACACATAACCACACACACCCCTCCAGGGGGAAGAACAACAGAAAACATGGGGGAAGGAAGACAGCGGTCAGTGTGAGAGATGAAAATAATAATAATTTATAATCTATCAAGGGGCCAAGAGATGGAGGGGAAGAAGAGGGGAAAAAAAGAGAGGAGCTGATATCAAGCACTCAATAGAAAGTAAATGTCTAGAAAAGAATGATGGCAACATATGTACAAACATGCCTGATATAATTGATGTATGGATTATAATAAGAGTTGTAAGAGGCCCCCCCAATAAAATCATCTTTTAATAAAAAAGAAAGAAAATCTTTCCAGAAGCCATGCTTCAGGCCTCAACCAATCTCCCGACAAAAGAAAAGGAATCAGCTCAACTGGTTTAATCCAGGCATGTGCACCTGAGTGTCCAGGAAGCATGTATACTTGAATAAAATCAGGACATAACTAGCAAGGGAGAAGAGGGAGTCAGAGGGGAGGCAAGGTGCACAGTCAGCCACAGCGAGAATTTCTGACGGACAGCTGAGATTGATTCCAACCCTTTGGTTCTATTTTTCTAAGTTTCTTTCCAATTGGAGGAGATATATATATATAATCCTTAGCTACTTTTTAAAAAACAGACTTCTTACGGCCCAGTTTTCCTCTCCCACTCCCTGGCTTGGAGGTTGCCACGAGCCCTTGGTGGCACATTTGGCGTGGAAATGCCATGGACTCGCCCCCTGGGGCCGCAAGCGAGGGGAGGCTGTGAAAGCAGGTGACTGGTGGGAGTTTCCGTCTCTCCTACACCGTCTCTGCAAAACAAGAAAGAAAGAAAGAAAGAAAGAAAGAAAGAAAGAAAGAAAGAAAGAAAGAAAGAAAGAAAGAAAGAAAGAAAGAAAGAAAGAAAGAAAGAAAACGAGCCTGAGGTAAGCGAGCTGTGGAGAGCAGGTGGGGAGAAGGCCGACAGGCATCTCCGAGGCTGACCCGGGCTGTAAGGACGGACACTCCGCGACCAGGACTCACCTGTCTGTCTAGGACCAGGAGCGAACTATGTGGCTCTCGTCTTTTGTAATGCCTGACAGCCTCTGAAACCTGGCACAGGGTTGTTACGGGTTGAGATGGACTGGGTCGTCACGGGTTTGTCCCCTTCCTGATAGCATGTCCCAAGTACGGGAGATGACGTCTCCCTGTCCCGGCTTCTGGGGCATTTGGTTGCACGTCCTCCCAGACAACTGTTTGTTCTGGCACTCCGTGGGCTCTGACTGTACTTCACCAGCACCTTCCTTCCAATGCATCAATTCGTGTTAGTTATTCCTCACTCATTGTCAGCGTTCACATGCATGCATATGAAGTCATTGAAAATACCAGGGCTTGGGTCAGGCACACTTTATTCCTCTAAGCAACATCTTGACTCCTTAGCGCTTTCAGAAGGCCTTTCATAGCAAATTAGCCCAAAGCAGTGTGTCATTTGGTTTCTTGACTGCTGCCCGCATGAGGGCCGGTTGTGGATCCACGTAAAATGAAATCCTTGACAACTTCTCTCTTTTCCCCATTTATTGTTATCCCTGGGTCCACTTGCGGAGACTTTTGTGTTCTTTACAGTAAGGTCTAATCCATAGTGAATGAATTCTTTGATCTTCATCAGCAGGGGCTCCGTGTCCTTTTCCCTTTCCACAGCTAGGTTGCGTCACAGCCTAACTAAGGGTGTTATGGAGACCTCCGTCCATCCTGATGCCATGTTTTCTTCATGAATCCAGTTTACTCACCCCGCATACAGACTGAATAAATACGGTGACATGATGTTGTCTTTGTGTGTGTACTGTCTTAAGTCACTATGGTGATGGTCCCATTGCTATACAGAAATAAATAGCTAAAACATCCTATTGGCAGAATATTTTTAAAAAGCAAAGAACAGGTGAGAGGTAGGAAAAATATGGGAAACTTTTTGCCAGTTCGAAGTGGCTGAAGCCAAGCTGTGTCGGGAAGTGAAGATTGGTCAGGACGGTCAGATCCATGGGTGCTCTCAGAGACAGAATGCCTGTTCTGTGCTCTGTTCTGGAGACAGTGGGTTTGTAAGGTGAGGGTCTGTAATCTAAGGCCTAAAATTCCATGTGCTACTGCCTTGACATCTTAAGCTCCCCAGAGTCCCAAAGGCTTAGCCTTGAATTCCCTTCCACTCACCGGACTTGTCCCCCACCCAGCCAACTCCTATCGACCCAGCCAGCTCCTCCCCAGCCAGTTCTCAGCCGAGGGGCTCCCACCTCCCTGCCAGCTGTGAAGTATTCCAAGCAAACCGATCACATGCTCCCAGGGGCCACTGCCCTTCCCCCATTACAACAAAGCCTGCCTCCCACAGGCCCCACTTGCTCACGCTCTTCCTCGGTGCAGCCCCCTGCGGGCCTGCACTGCGTGCCGTGTCGTGTCCTCCTCTGGACAATGAGGGTGTTTGATTAATCCCCCTCAGTTGGCGTTTATCCACTCAGTGTCCAGTATTATGTATTCAGTCGTTTCTTACTATTTAGGGCAGGGGATCATTAGGAGGAAATCCAGACAGGGACCTGTGTGGGGAGCGGGGGGTCCCTTTGAGCCTCCCTGAAAGGATAAAGTGGTGGTGAATATATTCAGGTAAGGGTGACCCACATCTCCTAAGTAACCCTGGTTACGAGCTGGGGTAGAGAACCCCAGCTTCACTCTCTCAGAGGCTCAAGTCAGAAACTAGGGTCCTAGGTTAGGGGTTCTGGGATCCACCCGGGAGGGAACAGCTCTACAGAGGCACCCCTCAGCCTGCACAGACTTTGGTTCACTCCACCCAACAGCTCCTTAGTACCCCCCCCCCCCCGCCGTCACTTTCAAAATGGCAGAGTGGCTTTTCTATGGAGTGGAGTGAACCAGAGTCTCTGTCAAGCTCTACTGGAGTAGAAAGCATCATCTTTCCCCCATGGAGTGACAGGTGGTTTAGAACTGCCGACCTTGTAGTTAGCAGGCCAATTTTTACCCACTGAGCCACCAGGGCTCCTTAGTTACTAGTTCGGAGTGTTTAAAGTTGAAGAGTTTGCAAATGAATTAAAAGTAGAACCTTGTGTCTTGTCGCTGGAAAAGGGTTACTCGGTGAAGCCCCCTTACCTTGCCCTGCTTTCTTACCAAAGTAGCTACATGGTTTAAAAGCGAGGTCAAGGGGGTCTGGGTGGTGTTGTGACTTTGGGCAAGAGCTCCTGCCAACATGGAGAGTCTTCCTTCTTCACGTGGCGCTCACAGGGCAAGGTGCTGCCCGTCTCACACTCAGGAGAGTGGCCAGCGGCCTGGCCCATCAGTTCCTGATGACCCTGAGCCATGATTCTGGAGGAACGCTCTGTCAAGGAAGGAAGAGGAAATGGGGTCAGCCTGGAAAGAATGCGGAGAGAGACGGAGTGCGACAGTTCGGGCTGCATCCCATCCCGGGAAGGACTCCTCAATGCGGAATCCCCAAGACCACCTGGGCCATGTGCAGAGAAACACACACAGTCCAAGGCAAGGCCACATTCCATCCTTTCCAGTCGCTGTCCCTGGTGAGAGGGGGGAAAAAGCAACTGCAAAGGGCATCACAGAGGGAAGCATTTCCTTCACTCAACTGTCACCTCCAGACCACCACGGCCCTGGCGCTGAGCTGGGCACCGGCCGTGTCATGGGGTAAGATATGGCCCCTGCCCTCGCGGAGCATCAAGGCCAGGAGGGAGACAGCAGGAGGACAGTGACTGAGGGATTTGTTCAACAGGCCCACGCATGCAGCCATGGTCAGTCCGGGTCACACGGGGAACCATGGTCCTCCTCCACAGGGTCCACCTGGAGACATCTTGGAAGAAAGCCTGGCAATGTGCCTCTGAAACGTCGACCACTGCCAACCTTGTGAAGCCCACCTCTGCTCTGACGCACATGGGTTTGGGGTCAATAGCAGCTGGTCTGCTCTCACTCAAATATGTTGAAAAGTACGGATGTCAATTTGTGGTTAAGGTGTACCTGACCCAAGCCCCGGGATTTCCAACCCCTCCATGTGCATCCAAAAGGTGGACATTGACTAAGGAAGACGGAGAAGCGCCCATGCCCTTGAGTTAGGGTGCTGGTGAGGAAGATCGAAAGCAGCATGGAGTGCCAGAGGAAAGGCCAATCTGTCTTGGAAGATGTCGAGTCAGCGTGCTCCTTATTGGTAAGGATGGTCAGATTGCAGCTCGGCCACTTTGGACATGTTGTCAAGAGAGGCCAGTCCCCGCAGAAGGACATCGTGCTCAGTGAACGCAGTGGTGTCGGGAGAGAGAGGACGGCCTCCCATAAGATAGATTGACACCGGGCTGCTTCAATGGCTTCAGACAATAGCCATTTCTGAGCTGGCACAGGACTGGGCAGTGTTTCATTCTGTGGTACGAACGAAGGAGTCTGAAGTGACTTGATGGCTCCGAACACAGCGTGCTCCGTGCCAGGCTGAGCGGGAGGGCAGGCTGCGAGCTCCTGGGGAAGCTGGTGCACACGCACGCTGCCCAAGGCTTCAGACGTTTCCCTGCTGCCCCTGCTTCTTCCTCTCTTCCTGCGGTCCTCTCGTTTTAACTTGCAAGGAAGGGCAGTGTGGCCTTTGACCTCCACCCCAGAAGAGGTTAGACAGGCTTCTGTAGAGAAACAAAACCAGAATGCCGATAATATTATATATATTTATACAGATAGATATATAACATAAGAAATAGACAGTTAATTAAATTAGAAAGCAGTACAAATAGCTCAGTGTAACTCACTCCCATGTGACAGCTGTGAGACACTGGCAGGCCTTCACGTCTAGAGCAATTCAGGCTATCCGGCCACAGGCAGCAAACAGCAAGGCAGGTCACCAACAGTCAGCCAGATGACAGGGTCTGACAGTGACCAGCTCAAGAGACATAAATTCCAATGATGTGGCAAAGCAGGTCTTTAAGGAGTCTCAAATTACAGTGACACAGTCCATGGGTTAGGTGCCCCACAGGTGGTGTAGCTTGCAAATTGAGGCACAGGACAAGCGAGGCAGCCGCACACTGGTCCGATGATCAAAGAGCAAGAGACAAGAAAGGTAAGGCTCGCCAAACCATTTATCTCTCCGCCCTTCAATTAATCACAGGTTGGCACAATAAACTACCTACCTCAGGCATGGAATGGGAGGCAGCTTTTTTATTTAATGGTCATAATGACTGAGAGGTGGGCCTTTAGGGAACCTGGGCCAAGGATGACAATCATCCTACCACTCACAGAACAGCCCACAGAGTGAAGGGCTGCCCTGCCCCAAAGTCTAGGGCAGATTTTATTCCTTCAATGTCCCCTGAAATGTCACCAAATCCCTTTCTTCGCTAAATGGATTATTATGTCATTTGTCCCTCCAGAGCTAAGCTTCGGTCTCCATAAGTCCCCACCACGTGTCTTACAAAATGGACAGCGTGAGCGTAGCATGACAGTGCCTTGTGTCCCCCTGAGAGAAGACAGGCCACTCTGAGTGCACATGGGCCACACAGCACCTCTCACCGGGTCTGCAGAGAAAAATGACCGGGGGCGAGGGGGCCTTCCAGGGTGGCCTATGTTAATTCTCCCCTGGAGCATCTAAGCTCAATTTTTTTCCACCACAGAGAGGATGACTTTCATTCCAAACTCACCCTTCTGGACAAGAAATGCATATTACCCCCGCTCCTCACCCCTTCTCCGCTCCCTGTATCAACTCATCGGCAGGGGTCCCGCGGGTCTCCCCCAGAGGGGATGGCGATGACGCTGAGTGCACAGGACACCCCCCACCCCTACCCCCATGGGCTTGGCTGCCTGTCACGTCACCATCAGCAGCAGTGACGGCTCTGACTACAGGCCAAGCAGAGAGACTCAAACGGGTGGGAGTGCTGCCACTGGAGGGTCCTGGCAGCGTGAGTCGTTGTTAATAAAAAATGGGTCAAGGCTGTCGTCCCACTAATGAAGGTCCTTGGGGAAATTGGCTCTTTAACGAGCAGTCTAATGCTAGATTAAGTGATCAGGAAAAATTCTCTCACGATGAAGGAAGGTGCCAGGGGGCATTGGAAGGAAGGGCTCATCTTTCAGTCTCTAACTTGGAGGACTTGGCAGGAGCGAGGGTGATGACTACTCCCTGCCGAGGGCAAGGCTCCAGACGGCTCCGAGAGCAGGCATGGTTTTGTAAATATCCGCGCCCAAGTGGCGCTGGAGGAGGGTTCTGAGCAAGACCCCCTTTCTGAAGGTGGTCGGTCCCACTCTTTCCCCACTAGATGCTTCTACTTACTTGTCTGTGCACAGGTGTGTCAGTAGGGTCCTTACGGAAACAAGTACCCACTCTAATGAGATACGAGGGCAAAGACAAGGTGTGGGTGGGGTGAAGGAAGCTCAGAAGTGCTAGCAGCATCCGGGAGCAGTTTCCAGAAGGGCATGGGAAAGAGCAATTGGCAAAATCTGGAGGTGGGTGAGGCCGGGGAGGGTGTCTACCGCAGCCTCCATCTCCTCCTTCACTGAGCTCCTCTCGCTGGGGCCTCCCGTCACCAAACCTAAGTGGAAGGCAAAGTGCCAGGGACCTGCCTGCTTTAGGGCGCATAGCTCCACCTCCTGGGCTACAGGGCAGGCTAGACGAGCCAGGGGGTGTTTGCTGCAAAACAAACCACCGACATTTAGGGGTTTAAAACTGTGGCCTTCTACTGAGCCCCCAATACTTTGGTTTAGGAATTTAGCCTTGCAAACTGAGTGCAGTCAGGTTGTTTTCTGGTAGGGGCCAAACTCAGCTCTTAGTGAAGCTCAAACTCACCTGTTTGTGGGAGTTGAAAGCCCAGTCTCTCCCTCCCCTTGGAGCTGCCGGTGGTTTCTAACTGCCAACCATGCAGATCGCAGCCCAACAAGCAACCACGACCACCAGGGTTCCTTAGTGAAGCTAGTTCATGGCACTGTTGTCGTTACATGCTATCCAGTCAGCTTCCACTCACGGTGGCCTCGGGTGACAAAGCAGAGCTACCCTCCGGTTTTCTCGGGTGTAATCTCTCTGGAGGCAGATGGTCAGGTCCTTGTCCCACAGAGTCACTGGGCCGCTTCTCATGTCCCACCTCTCCGTTCATAGGGACTGGGAGAGGCCTGGCTGGTGTAGAATGGCCTGGGTTACGATGGAAGAGCAGTGTGGGGTCTCCCTTGATATGGACCCTTCGCCTTCCCGCTGACCAGCTAGGGCTGGTTCACCAAGCTGCCCAGGGCCCCAAGAGCAACAGGCAGGCACGTCCCAAATGCGAGCACTTTCCACCCCTCTGCTTCTCACATTGGCTTCTGGCCCGTGGTCAACCCAGACTCAGGGGACAGAGGAAACATTTCATCCCTGGAGGGCAGGGAAAGACCATGTGGCCATTCTAAATCTAACAGGCTCTTTTCTCTGGTCAATCAAGAGAACTAAACCCATTACCAATAACTCAATTCCAAGTCAAACAACCCTCCAGAGCAGAGCACAACGGCCCAGTTCTACTCAACAATTCAGACACACTTGCTGCACCTCACTCCTTTACAGATGCAAATGGCCATGTCTTTCTCCTACAGAGCTGCCAGTGGGCTTGAACCAGCATTCTCTTGGGCTATAATTATGTACGTTCTTCCCATATGCCAAATAGATTCACCCATATCCCGGCATCTCCAAACGTAGATGCTCTCGATCTGACCTTATTCCCCTGTCGGCTGTGGCTCACAGTTCTGCAGCTTGGCAGTTTGACAAAGACCCGGCCAGGTGGTTCTGCTGATCTTGGCCTGACTCTACTGCTCTCGGCCGGAGCTCGCTCCTGTGCCATGGTCAGCTCATGGCCACCGAGGAGCTTCAGCCTGCCTCCCCGGTCCCTTGTCCTTCAGCAAGCTTGTCCCAGGGTACCAATAGCAGTGAGACCAACCCCTCATGCACAATCACTTCTCAGGTCTGTGGATGCTTGCTCATACCCCATTGGCCATCGCAAGTCACACACGTGAGCTCAGGCTCAGAAATGGCCAGCCCTGAAATGTACACAGCAAGGGATATATGCAATGGAGGGTCCTTTTTTTTTTTTTTCAAAATCAATCTACCACAATGGAAAAGAGGCAAACAGAATATCTGTCTCACAGAGCCATCAACTCCATTCATGAACTCAACCCCACTCACCAGCTAGTCACTCACACCCTGCCAAGCTAGCTTCTTAGTGCCAGGTGCCTGCCCTGGTTTTCCCTCTGTCCTGCCTATTTTCTTTGGAGTGCCCTTTGTCTGAGCAAATCCTCTCTATCCTTCAAACATAAACTCAAATCTATCCTCTCCCAGACGGCCTTCCTGCTGATGCGCATCCCTACTTCCTTCCCCTCCTCTACCCATCCCACACCTCTCTCTCGCTCTCGCTCTCTCACACACATGTATCATCTTACCACCATCACTGGGCTGAGTGTGATTCTGCATTCCCACCACGATGTCTAGCTCTCCTCTCTTTTCTCTCTCTCTCCTCCCTCCCCGGGCCCCTGCCCGTAGGAGTCTGTCTTCATTTGCAGCTAGACGCTATCTCCTTTCTGAGCGGTGAGCCACCAGCAAGGTTTCTATTCTGTGGCCCCCTTTTCCCCCTCCCCCCACCATTCCCAACAGTTCCCATCATATACTAGATGATGGTGAATCCCATGGACTTGAGGGGACCCACGCCGCGCAAGGCAAACACTGCAGAAGAAAAGGCAGCAACTCTTAAGAAAGCCCCTTCACTGAGAATTGGTCAGAAATTCAGGTATGCCTCCAAGGAACGTGGAGCAGCTTACATCAAAGAAGGACTCACGGGAGCAGGAGTCAGGAGTCTGGGTGAGGGTCAGCACGTCCCCGGGGTGAAGTCATGGGGCGACTGTCCTCAGCTCCAGCTGCAGAAGGACTTCCTCAAAGAACAGACCAGACTAGAATGTGCTGGCCCTGAGCCACCCTCACCTGGCCGTGAGCAGGACTGCGAGTTGGCTTCTGAGAGCGTGTATTTGTGGGGGCTTCGCTCCATTTTGCACAGCAGGTGAGCACATTAATAAATCTTTTATTAGACCCTGGCTTCCCTTTGGCATGCAGGAGCGTTCATTCACGGGCTCGCAAGCAAGAGGCGTCAATGAGCCAGCAGCTCTCCCTGTGAGGCAAGGCTGTGCTGGGTCTGGCAGCCGACCAAGTCCCTGAGCGTCGCTGGGCACTGGGCACAGCGTGTACTTAGGGCTTGTGGTTACACGGGGGTGTGAAAGGTGTGGGTGGGGCAAGCAGACGGCAGGGCAAGTGTCAGTCTGAAGGAATTCTAAGACTTTAGGGAGGATCAGTCCAGTGATTTTCCCACCACATACGCCTGAACACCCTGGAGGGATGGGACACTCGCTCTTATCAGGGACAGATGTTCACAGCTTCCCTCCACAGCCTCTCATGCTTCTGGTCACAAGGGCAAGATCGTCCCTGTGATCCCCGTCCTTCAACAACACTCATACTCTTTGACAAGTCCAATCGTCTGTGGAGAGACAGTGTCCCAGAAAGGGGACATGGTCCCTAGGTGCCAGAGTAAGCCAGGGCTAGACCCAGCTGTCCTGCTCTGGCCCTGAACGCCGGGAGGGGAAGAAATGCTCATGCCAGTGGAAGGTCGCTCCCGGGTGGCACCACTGTCTCATCAGCAGTGATGCAGGTGTTTTTCTGACCCCCAGTCCACCCTCTTGGATGAGCAGAACAAACCCCTGTCTCCCAATCTCTCAAATCCCTGCGAGGCTGTCTCAGGTGAGACCTCCTCTTTCCACCTGGCCATGCAACCTTGCTGTTCATGCCCATCAGGTTCATGGTGACCTGTGCCAGCCCACCCCATATGCTTCAAAGAGGAAGTGCGCCACAGGTTGTCAGGGTTGTGCCCTGTTGGAAGTAAATTGCCAGGCCTGTCTCCACGTCCCCCTGGGTGGATTCCAAATGCCAACTTTGGAGCCAATAGTTGAGCACTTAACCATGTGTGCCACCAGGAACTCCTTCCAACAAAATAGCCCCATTCAAACCGTGATGTTGGCAAAGACCGTGGACTATCCCAGGGGCTGCCAGAACACCAGACATAATTGTCTTAGAAGAAACACAACAAGAATAATGCTCCTTCGTCGTGCGGTGGTAAATCGTGGGCTTATCATCTGGGAAAGACATCCTCTTTGGTAAACTAGCTTGCCAGCACAAAAGGGGGGAAGGGGGAATGCTGAAGGAGATGGGCTGACACAATAGCCACAATATTGAACTGAAACCTACAAACCATCAGGAGACGAGCCAGTCAGGGTGTAGCGTAGCAACAATGAAACATACAACTTTCCTCTAATGCTTAAATGCTTCCTTCCACCACCACCCCCCTACCTATCATGATCCCAATTCTACCTTACATTTACAAATACGGCTAGACCAGAGGAAATACATTGGTACAGACAGGCACTGGAAACACAGGGAATCCAGGACAGATGATCCCTTCGCACCAGTGGCGAGAGTGGTGATACCAGGAGGGTAGAGGGAAAGCGGGTTGGAAAGGGGGAACCTGAGCGATGGACAACAGAAAAGTAGGTGAAGGGAGGGAGATGTCAGACAGTGTAAGACATGACAAAATAATAATAATTTATAAATGATCAAGGGCTCATAAGAGAGGGGAGTGCAGGGAGGGAGGGGAAAAAATGAGAAGTTGATACCAAGGGCTGAAGTGGAGAGCAAATGTTTTGAGCAGGATGTGGGCAATGAATGTACAAAGGTGATTGACACAATGGATGGATGGATGGATTGTAATAAGAGTTGTATGAGCCCCCAATAAAATGATTTTTAAAAAGAAAGAAACGTACTAACCATCATGAAGAAGGCACAGCACCCGGGACATTTGGTGCCCGTAGCCATGATAACCAGCTGTTTCTGGGCACCTCCTCCTTCTCCCATCACCAGGTGGGACATCTGGGAGGCTGCCTTGGCCTCCATCAGGAGAGCCACCCAGCAGTGAGAAAGACAGCGGAGGCTTGTGTGCGTGCTGATTGGGAAGCTACGTAGAATGTTCCTGTAGTTGAGGGAAGGCTAGGCCCTTCTGCGGGACCCAAAGGTCCAACTCTCTGAGAGGCTAAGTGTGAGAATGCAGCTCAGCAGTTGCTCACACACCACACACATCATCGTTTGTCGCTTGTGGAGGGTCGCCTGCCATCCCTGTCTTGTAGAGGGCACTGCTTCCTCCTTGCGCCACCCTGGGCCCACACACACCTCTGTGGCCTTTCTCACTTCTGCACTGTCCTGCCCAGACCATCACTCTTTGCCTGCATAGCCACCTCAGCAGGAGAGATGCCTTGGCAAAAGGGTACCCTGTTATCTTCATCCTAGAATGACCTGTTTCTTACACAGTGCCAGGGACAGGCGATCCATAAAGTCACTGCGCACTTGTCATAGGAATGAGTTACCTCAATAGTCCCCCTATAGTTTACTTCCTCCCTGTGCCCTCTGATGCCTCACCAAGCCCTCACCCCTCAGCCCGACTCTTCTGACTGTAGGGCCATTGGTTCTTTTGCTGTTTCCTGTCCATGAAGGTCAATAAGAAGCGAGCAAGTTTGATTCTTGAGAATTACAAGTATACATGTATATTTAGAATGAGACGTGAGTATCTGATACCTAAGAGATATAAAACTTGTTAAAAAACAAAACAATTTCCTCTTACCTACCCACTCAGAAGAAGAAATATTTTGGCCAGAGAATTCTAGAAGAAACTCACATCTATCCTCTTTCTTTCCTTCTAAATCCCCAAGCATCATTCAATATGCATCTCAACACCATATCCCTGCCAACCGCCAACTGTCCTGCAAGCCCACACACTGTGCCTTTCCCTCGGCACTCACCATTTACCCCCCTACTGCATCATTCCTGACGAAGCAGGAGTCAGATTCACCTCACGCCAGCTCCCACTTTGGCCCCCAGAGCCTGGCCAAGAAGACCAAGGTCCTAAACCCCAAACCCAAGCCCATAGGCACTCAGTCCACTTCGACTCCTATTAACCCAATAGAGCAGAGTCGAACTAGCTCGGAGGCTTGTCCAAGCTGAGATCTTTTACGGAAGCAGAACGCTACGTACTCCTCTCACTCAGTAGCTGGTGGGTCCAAACCCCCACCCTGTCCGTCAGTAACCACACACGTAACTACCTCACGACCAGGGCTCCTTGGACCCCAGGTAAGCTGCGCCAATAGAACTGGATTGGCTACCAGCAAGCAGAGCTCAGAGCATAACTTGGCCTTGATCGATTTAGGTTTCGTTTTCAAAACCCCTCTCTCTGAACTCTGAGACTGGGAGAGCTGGTGTGGAGCTGGCCTGGGACGAAGCCAGCACATTCTCGGGGCTCATCCTTTGGGCTCCTGAGAAATCTTCTCCCTGTGTTTGTAAAGGAAGAGTTGGGCAAGACCGTCATATAACCCCACATCATGGAGCTGAAAAAGGTCCTCTCTCATCCAAGACGGGTATCCTTTCCGCAGCATGCCTCCCAAGTCCACTTCCAGCCTTGGCTTCAACACCCCCCTGACAGGAACTAACCCCACTGTCTGTCGTGGGGAGCTGTGCCTGAGGCACCCTCGCCTGACATTTCACCTTTGCCCTCCGAGCCCACCCTTGGGCTGCCCCCGAAAAAATCTGCTCTCCCCTCCCCAGGGTAGTCCTTAAGATGTCCTGGGGACAGCGCTCTTGCCTGCTTGCCTCTACTTTCTCCAGACTACACATCCCCAGTCGGTTAGCTCTTTTTCAGTTTGTCCAAACAAGGCTCTGGTTTTTAGCTGCTCTTGGAAGAACATTCTCCCCAAGGTGACATCGAAATGAGCAGTCATGTTAGTACTGACCCGAGCCCTCGCTGCATCTCGGTGAGAATAAATGCCTTCACGTACCTCCAGTGGTGCAGAAATAATAGGCAAACGTCACATTCGTACACACACTTGCTCAAAGCGTGCCAGCGGACGGTGGTGAGGGCTGGAAGACCATGTGGGATTTTTGGCTTGGTAAAACAACTGGAGGTCAGCACCCAATTCCGTTGGTATTTTTTTTTTATTTAAATATAGATGACTGTAACGCAAGGAGCCGGAGAGCCAATACCTCGACTGAAAGCTTTCCTTTGAGGGCTCGGGGAAGGGACAGTCACACAGAATGGAGGTCGGCCAGGTCATAGACCAACTCAACAACTGTAAGCGGAAACTGATCAACAAAAACTCCTGAATGAGTCAAGAGGGGCTTTGTTTTTTGTGAAGCACTTCTTTAAAATGTTTCCCAGTATCTTCTAGTGGGGAACATTAGAGAGTGTTCAACACATGGAGCCTCGTAGAAGTACAGTCTGAATGAGCCAGTCCGGGTGCAGTGCAGCACCAAAGAAACACACAACTTTCCTCTAGTCCTTTGATGCTTCCCCTGACCCCACCCTATTATGACCCCAATTCTACATTACAAATCTGGCTAGACCAGAGCATGTACATCCACTGGTACAGATAAGAGCTCACAACACAGGGAATCCAGGACAGATAAACCCCTCAGGACCAATAATGGGAGTAGCCATACCAGGGCGGTAAGGGAAGGGCGGTGGGGAGTAAGAGGGAACCGATCATAATGATCAATGTATGGTCTCCCTCCCAGGGGGGCCAGCAACAGAAAAGTGGATGAAGGAAGACAGCGGTCAGTGTAAGACATGAAAAAAATAACAATAATAATAACAATGTACAAACTACTAAGGGTTCATGGGGGAGGGAAGGGAGGGGAGGGAAGGAGGAAAAATGAGGAGCTGATACTAAGGGCTCAATTAGAAAGAAATGTTATGAAAATGATGATGGCAACATACGTACGCATGTGTTTGACACAATGGATATATGTATGGATTGCGATAAGAGCTGTAAGACCCCAATAAAATGATTTTTTTAAAGAAATACAGTCTTAAAAATTCACTGATGTCTTTCTTTTCTGTTCTGTGCTTTCCTCCTCGGGTCCTTCCTCCCTTCCTGAACAACACAGTGCGGGGCCTTCCCAAGCTCATCCACGCTGACGTCACCGAAACGTGGAAGTCCATTTGCCGCCTTCTTAAGGCTTGGATTTAGCATGACTCATTCAAAAGTCACTTGCTATAGATATTAAAGCCTAAAATCAGTCTGCTCCCTTCTCTCCTTCCATCTTTGCCCCGCATCTTAACCCAAAACATATTTCAGATAACAAATGCCTCAAAGATTTCCCTGAGCCTGTGCTTCAATAATGTTGACGCGCTTACTGCTTCACCTGAATGGACCACTGGTGGCGTCTAAATATCCTTGTGATAGTTAGAAGTCAAAATGAGCCAGCCGCAATGAGGCCCAACCTGGAACTGAACCAAATACCACAGCACTAGATGCATTTTGACACCCCAACATCCTTTGCCATTGGGTTGTGATATTTTTTGAATCGGTGCAGTGGCTTTCCTAAAACAGTGTGGTCTATAAGCATTTCACGTCAAGGAATATTTTCATGCAAAGACTACGCAGGATTTGTGTTTCTTTAAGGCTAAGAATCCTTGCTGGGGTTAAGTGCCCCCGAGTTGGGTCCAACTCATAGCTTCCCTGTGTCAATGGATTGACACAAGGCACAGTCCTGACCTCACTCACGGTTGTTGCTATGTTGGCGTCCATTGTTGCAGCCACTGTGTCTTCCTTGTTTCCCTGCCTCTCTACTCTCCTAAGCATGCAGTCCTTTTCCAGGGACTGGATTCTCCTGACAACTCATCCAGAGGAGATGAGATGAAGTCTCACTACCCTTGCTTCTCAGGAGCATCCTGGCTGTAAACCTGAGACAGTCCGTGGCTCTTTCAACATTCTTCACCAACACCGTCATTCCAGTGCATCATTTCTTCTCTGGTCTTCCAGCACAGCTTGCACGTGCACATGGGATGATGGAGAACACCATGGCTTGCGGCAGGCGCACATCTTTGCTCCTCAACACTTTAAAGAGGTCTCGTGCAGCAGGCTTATCCAATGTAAGGGCTCACTTGTTTTCTCGACTGTTGTTTCCATGAGGGTTGATGGTAGATCCAAGTAAAATGAAATCCTTGACAAGGCCAATCTTTCCTTAATTTATCCTCCTATTGTCTATTGGTCCAATTGTGGACACTTTGGGTTTTTTTGATATTGCATTGTGATCCGTACTGAAGGCTGCAATCGTTGTACTTCATCCATAAGTGCCTCAAGTCCTCTTCTCTGTTAGCAAGCTAGGTTGTGTCATCTGCCTATTGCGGGGGTTAATAAGCCTTCCTCCATTCCTGAGGCCTTGTGCTTCTTCATATAGTCCAGCTTCTTGAATGCTTTCCTCAGCAGACAGGTGAGATAAACATGACAAAAGGACACAGCCTGATGTCCATCTTTCCTGAGTTCAAACTGTAGATCTACTGCTGCATCACTTTTTAAATGGTCTTCAGCAAACTTTCACTCGCATGTTATATTCATGCTGTTGTTCAGTAGTCTTTGCATCCTGTTGAGTCACTTTTCTTTGGAATGGGCATAAAGATGGATCGCTTCCAGTCAGTTGGCTAGAGCTGTCTTCCAAAGTTCTTGGCATAGAAGAGAGTCCTTCCAGTCCTGCATCGGTTTACCAAAACATTTCCATTGGTATCCCGCCAATTTCTAGAACCTGATGTTGTACTACTGCCTCCAGGACAGCTAAGACTTCTGCTTCCAATATCATCAGTTCCTGATCGTATGCTGCTGTTTGGAGTGACTGAATGTTAACACATTCATTTGGTTACAGTGCGTCTGTGTGTTCTTTCCACCCTCTTGTGATGCGTCCTGCTCACTCAGTACTTTGCCCACAGAGTCCTTCAATATCATAACACAAGGCTTGAATTTTTCTTCATTTCTTTCAGCTTGAAATACACTGAACATGTTCTTCCCTTTGGGTTCCTTATCTCTAGGTCTTTACGTACTTTATTATAATGCTTTAAATTTGTCTTCCCAAGATGCCGTTAGACATTTTTCTGTTCAACTCGTTCACTTCAACATTCTCCCATTTACTTTCCAAAAATACCCGAACTCCCTGCCATCTAGTCAATATTGACTCATAGTGACCCCCTGTGGGTTTTGGAGACAGTTGCTATTCAGGGGAATAGAAAGCCCAGTTTTTTCCTCTCATGGAGCTGCTAGTGATTTCAAACTTCGAACCATACGCATCACAGACGAATGCTTAACCACTACTCCACCAAGGCGCCTCTCCTATTTACTTTAGCTACTCAATATTCTAAAACAAGTTTCAGATTCTCTTCTGACATTGTGATCTTTTATTCGTTCTCTATTTTAGTGACTTTACTTTCTTCGTGTATGCTGTTCTCGATGTCATGCCACAATTCACCTGGTCTTCAATCACTAATGTTCAATGTGTCAGATATGTTCTTGATATGGTCTCTAAAAACGAATGGGATGCATTCAAGGTTGTATTTTGGATCTCATGGGCCTGTTGTAATTTTCTTTAGCTTCAGCCTTAACTTACATATGAGCGATTGTTGAGCTGTCCCACAGTTGGTCCCTGGCCTTGATTTGGCTGATATTGAGCTTCTCCTTTATCTCGCCCCATAGATGTAGCCCACCTGGCGAGATCCATGTGTATAGCCACAGTTTATGTTGTTGCAAAATTCTGTCATGAAATCTCCACTTTCATATATATATGAACAAGGCCATATTTTCCATCTATTGATGCTTCCTCTTTGTCTCCAACTTTTCACAGTCCGGTGGCCAGTGATAGTCAATGCACCTTGGTTGCACGCTTGATCAATTTCAGATAGAAGACATTTGTAAAATTCTTCAATTTCTTCATCATTAGCTTCAGTGGCTGGTGCATACATTGGAATAATAGTTGTATGAACTGAACTTCCTTGCTGGTGTATCGGTGAATACATCATTCATCTTGAATGTGTCTTTCTTTGTATAACCATATAATTCAAATTTATTAATACCTGTCCATTTAAGCTCACTCGGGCCTAGGACATTGATTTTTTTTTAAGATAATTTTATTTGGGGCTCTTACAGTTCTTATTACAATCCATACATCAATTGAATCAAGCATATTTGTACATACATTGTTATCATTATTTTCTAAACATTTACTTCTTATTTGAGCCCTTAGTATCACCTCCTCTTTTTTCCCTCTCTCCCCCACCATGACCCCTTGATAAATTACTATTATTATTTTCATATCTTACACTGACCACTGTCTCCTTTCCCCCACGGTTTCTGTTGTTCCTCCCCTGTGATCAGTTTCCCCTTCCTCCCCTCCTCTCGTTACCTTCCTCCCACCCTCCTGGTATCTCTACTCCTGTTTCTGTTCCTGAGGGGTTTATCTGACCTGAAGTCCATGTGTCGTGAGCTCTTATCTGTACCTGTGTACATGCTCTAGTCTAACCTGGAATGAAAGGCAGGGTTGGGGTAATGGATGTGAGGAAGCCTCAAGGAACCAGAAGAATATTGTGTGTTTCATGGGTGCTATATTGCCACCTGGTTGATTTATCCTTTCCTTGTGACCCTTATATGAGGGGATGTCCCATTGTCTACAGATGGGTTTTGGATCTTTGCATTGACCCCTCGTTCTCAACAATATCTTTATTAGTTTGTTTGTTTTGGGGTCTTCTCATACCTGTTACCTGATCCTGTTGATAACTCATGATTGAACAGGCTGGTGTGCTTCTTCCATGTGGGCTTGCTGCTTCTCTGCTAGATGGCCGCTTGTTTAACTTCAAGCCTTTCAGACCAGATGCTACATCTTTTGATAGCTAGACACCATCAGCTTTCTTCACCACATATGCTTGTGCACCCATTTTATCTTCAGCAACCATGCCAGGAGGGTGAGTATCACAGACTGCCAGGTTGTTAGAACAAAGTGTTTTCACATTAAGGGAGGTCCAAAGTTGGACATTGATCTTTATGCATTCCATTTCAAATCTTACAACTTCTAATTTTCCTCGAATCATGTTTTATGCATTCTGTGTTACAAGATGTCTGCAGCTCTTTCTTCTCATCTTGAGTGGTGCTCCGTCAGCAGGCCACGGTCTCAAAAGTTTTGCTCCATGCACCCATGTCGTTAAAGTTGATCTCTTTTGAGGAGGCAACTCTTTCTTGGTGACATTCTCAATGCCTTTCAACTTGAGCGGCTCATCTCCTGGCACTATTTCAGACAATATTCCATGGCTATTAATAAAGATTCCTGCTATTCATAAATGACGAATCCCTCAGGAGTGCATTGTCCAGCCCTTCCTATTCCTATTCTGGAACCTCTTCTGACACCTGTTACCATGGTGACCCTATTGCTATCTGAAATACCAGTGGCATAGCGTCCAGCATCGCGGCAACATTCCAGGCATCAGAGTGCATCAGAGTGCAGTAACCTGCCAGAGGAGTGGGTGTGTGCTAACTTAGGGTAGATATTATGTTTGTTTTTAGATTAGTGGTCCTCAACCTTCCTAATACCGTGACCCTTTCACACAGTTCCTCATGTGGTGGCGACCCCCAGCCATAAAATTATTTTCGTTGCTACTTCATCACTGTCATTTTGCTACTGTTATGAATCAGGCGACCCCTGTGAAAGGGTTTTTCGACCCTCAAAGGGATTGTGACCCACAGGTGGAGAACCGCTGTGTTGGATGAAGAAACCGAGGCTCTGAGAACCCAAAATAGCTTGACCAAAAGGCAACCAACTCTTCAATACCATCGGGACTACCAACCAACCAGTGGCCATTGAGTCAACGCTGACTCACGATGTGCTCACGTGTGTCAGAGTAGAACTGTACGTCAGACTGTGTTTAATTGCTTATTTTTCACAAGTAAATCACTAGACTTTGCTTCTAAGGTCTCTCTGGTGAACTGAACCTTCAACCTTTCAGTTAGCAGCTGAGCACATTAACCCTTTCACATCCAGGGATTCTAACAAGGGAAGGAAAATTCTGCTTTTCTGTCTTCAATCCAGTGCTTCCTTTACATACCCTATATTAGGTGAGAAATTTGAGATCAATAACATTTATGATTTATAATCACATGTGATAAATAAGATAGGCAGAAATGCTCTATAAGTGACACTGAATTCAAACCTTGAGTGAATCCCAGGGTGTCAGTATGCATTGTCTGTGTTTACAAGGAAATCATACTAGGTTGGTCGAGCGAGTCAGGAAGGCATGGTGTGTGTGTCACTAAGATATAATACATCCCCTTTGTCTAGCCAAATCTGTCTACATACCTATAAGTACCCCAGTCAGGCAAGAAGAACTAAGTGGAAGACGCATAAACTCATGTGTAGAGTATAGAACTGGGATCCCAGAAACCCGAGTTCAAGTCCCAGCTCTGCCACTTATTAATGTGATTTTGACAAATGGTATACCTTCCCCCTCTGTACAATGGGAATGGAAACTCCCGAGTTCCACTCATTCCCATGGGGTTGTCGTGAAGATCAGGTGAGAAAATGGGCTTTAAAAAGACATGTGTCTACTAAAAGAGGGGGAAGTGTGTGAAGGCCACAGTACGGTCCTCTGTGATCTTTCTTGATCCAGAATCATTTGCTGCCCCTAGTAAAACAGTCCGAAATTTCTAAGAATGGAACCTCATCTAACTGCAGAGAAGCATCCTGTGTTTCTCCCACCTGGGCATCTAACTAAGACCCTGAGACTGAAGAATCTCCCAGCTAGCTTTCTCTGAAAATATTTCCACCAGGTTTTTGCCAAAGATGCATTGAGTGACTGACTTTCTTCTTGGGATGTATTCCTCTACAGCTAAGAGATTAAGAGGTAGGAGAGGGCGGGCCTTGGTTGTCTGGGTGACTCCTGTGTTGGTGGTACCCGGAACAGTCTCTCCACTCCATCCAACTTAATTTGCCTGGTTGACCTCTAAAAAGTTTCTGAATCTATGAAACTGGTATACTCCACAATGCTTACCAATTCACATTACTTCTCTAAATGCCATTTCCCCATCTATAAAAATCAAATCATACTTCCCACCAGCTGTGGGGTGCCACAGTGCAGTTTGAATAGACAGTCACTCTAAACCCAATGATCTTCTTCAAGGATACCAGCCTCCCTCAAAGACTCTGTTGTAATGAGATGATCGCTGGAACTGGCAGCTCACGCAACCTGGAATTCATGCAAAGGTCACCAGATTCTCCAGGAGAGCTGCTCAAGCTTCATGTGCCCTGAGAGTGAACTACTGCTCGGCTGACGTCCATCCACCTTCCCAGCAGCCCTCTGCCTTGAAAGCATCCAGTCTACTATGCTTGCTCACAGCTCAGGAAGTCTCCTCTCGTATACAGAACTCCTGAGCTCTTGCTGCTGCTTTAGAAATCCAAACCGTATGGGCACAGTCTGCTTAGGAGGAAGACTGGCTCTCTTGCCATTCTTTAGCCAATAGAAAGTAGAGTGCTATTAAAAGTTTATTAGTTAGAACAGTTTCTTCTTCCTTGGACTCATTGTTATCAGCTCCTCATTGCCCCCCAACATCCCCTGCCATTTACCCCCCCAAGAAACCATCAATACATCCCACTCTTGTCGTCATGTATGTGGTTTCATCAATACATCTACTGTCTCTGTAGATTTACCTGCCCTGGATTTCATATACAGAAAAACATACCAAAGCAACAACTTTAATACAGAAGGAAAACAGAGAAAAACCCCAACTGAAAAGAAAGTAGGAAAGTATTGAAACTAGAAAAAAAAAACCCTTAAATGGGTCAGAGGGGAGGACATGTGAGAAAGTGTTCATTTTTCACCCACTTTCCACGGCACTCTGCAGGAGAGCCAGGCTCTCCGCATCCCTGGACTAGGATCAGATGGGTTTCACTGAAGGCTTCACCCATGTGTGGACCCAGCAAATGGATTGGCAGCCTCCACTGTCACCCATAGCCCTCTGCAAACCAGGTGTTCACAATTTAAGCTCTGGTGCCATTCCCTCCTTCAGATTTGGATGTCACGATTTGTGCTCCTTGCATCACACAGGGTGGTGTGCTTCTTCTGTGTGGAAGGAAATGTCCTACAACATATTGCGGTGATGACTGTACAACTCTTTTTAATGATTGAACTCTTGAATTGTATGATATATGGATTATCTGCCAATAGAACTGTTATTTATTAAAAGCATATACATCTAGATGGAGTATAGGTCAAGAAAAAACTCACTCCACAGTTTGATATGTTTGTTCAATAAAGGTTTCTCTAAATTTGTGGGGCAGAAGGGGAAAGAATTTATGAGTTAGAATGGCAGTTTTCAACATATACTCCACAGAGTCCCAGAAATCCCTATGAAACCCATGAAGGGTCCCAGAGGCCAGGCTACTATCCTTCATCTGTCCCCTCTGAGAGGGGCTAAAGCAATCATGGGGAAAGCTGCGGGCACCTTAGAGCAAGTCCCAATTGTGCCACTACTCTGTACTGACAGGCACTGGGCTCCTTAGGCCAGGCCTGCACAGAGAATCCTGAACTTGCAGAAAGAAAAACCTGTTTCATTTCAGAACAGCCTCAACGAAGCAGCAAACATTAGTAACATTGTTAAATCACAACACTTGAGTAGCATATTCTAACGTTCCGTGTGATAAACTGGACCCCACTCTGCATACGTCTGTGCAGATGAGCGTGAGATCCACGGCAAGGGAAATTGTGAAACCATTTGAGTTGCAAGATAAGCAAGTCTTTAACATTCTTTCCCCCAGAAAACAGGTTTACTTGAAAGGAGCAGCTGACAGACCAACTACAACTATTCAGATTTGTGTTTGGGCAGACATTTTCGCAAGTGACAAAGTCATTTAAGGAAAATGACAGTGTTTGTTGTCAATGACAAAGTCCAAACTCCCGTGTGAGAATTAAAATTTGGGGAAAGTTGTATCTGTCACTGTGAGCTTGACAGTTTCCTAATACCTAAAGACTTTCCCAACAAAGTTGGTGGCAATGTTAACAGATGTGATTTTTTAAATGTAGGATAATAAAATGTGTTTATATCTGGAAAATGTATTTAATGTACATAACTCATGAGATAGTTAGTTTATTGTGCCAGTCTGGCCAATAAACACATGTGGGATTAATTGAAGGGCGGAGAGATAAATGGCTCGGGAAGCCTCGCCTTTCTTGTCTCTTGCTCTTTGACCATTGGACCAGTGTGCAGCTGCCTTGCTTGTTCTGTGCCTTGCTTGTTCTGTGCAAGCTACACTACCTGTGGGACACCTAACCTGTGGACTGTGTCGCTGTAATTTGAGGTTCCTTTAAGACCTGCTTCACCACACAATTGGAATATACATCTCTTGAACTGGGGACTGACTGTTGGTGACCTGGATGACTGTTGGTGACCTGCCTTGCTGTTTGCTGCCTGTGCCAGGGTAGCCTGAATCTCTCTACAGAGGACTACCTGGTGGCCCTCAAGACTTGAATGATTTCCAGTGTCTCACAACTCTCATGGGAGTGAGTTGCACTGAGCCATTTGTACTGCTTTATAATTTAACTGTTTGTTTCTTGTATTATATATCTCTATCTGTATATAATTTAACTTTTCATTTCTTGTGTTATATATCTATATATATAATGATTAGCAATCTGGCTTTGTCTCTCTAGAGAACCCTGTCTAACACAACTCAATGAACCAATATTTTCCAAATGTGAATGCATAAGTTTGGAAAATCATGCATGGGTAAAAGAGCCACTCCATGTGGAAGAAAACAAATGGATTTTACTGCAAAGGAGAACAGAATGTCCACTGCTATGGTTTCAGACTCCTCATTGTAACAAACCTTTAAGAAAAGACTGCTTCTTGTGTTTGGGTGAAGAAGAGAAAACTAACCAGCATGGCATGCATTTCCTCCGTGAGGCTGCATTTCTTCATATACTTCAACCAAGGCAACATAGTACAACAGCAAATACAAGTACAGTTTCATGTTAGTCTGGTTAACCTGCATATGTGTATCATAGAGAACTTTATATCCAAGAGTAATTGTATATTAAGAAAATATTCCTGCCTAGTCCAGATCAAATCCATAAATCCAATATTAGCCCATATGTCTGATACCAGTCTATAAACTGCTCTTCAAACTCATGCAAAACATGCAATAACGCTGAATGTAGGAAGATCACAGGCCAATGGGTGGAAAGTCTTGTGGATCCAGTGATGGTGGAAACATCTTAGCACTGGCGAGGGTCTCCACCCACGTGGATCCTCCAGCTCCAAAGCTCTGGCTGCCATCAGCCTGTCTTCATGTGGCTTGTCAACAACAACGTCTCACAGGGAGAGAGTGAGTGTCCCGCCTCCAGCAAGCTAATTACCTCCTTACTGCCTCCAAATGAAGTCATCAAGCTGTGACCTGATTGACAGGCTAATCTCCACCCCTTCACTCTTAATAGTCTCAAGTTGACAACAGATTAAGTAACTGCCACAAGTTACAAAACCTCAGTTTAATTTCTTTGACATTGAAGAGACTCGAAAGAATGTAGGACAATGCAGTTCCTTCTCAGTAAACTCTTTCTTTGGAGGAAATACAGTCATTTGCTATGAAAATGTCGTTTAGGCTGACATGTATCGAGGGTACTACTGTGGTTTTTAAATGAATGAGTCAGCAAATGTTTAAACTGTATTTTCATTTTCATTTCTAACAGAGTGAATATTGACAGGTATAATTTGCACTAACAAACATGTTGTGGGTCCTCAGTCATTCTCAATCGTGTGAAAGAGCCCTGGAACAACAGCCTGGAGAATACCTACGTTACAATATTCAGTAGTTTTTTAGAGTTGGGACCTTGCAGCAATGGATAAGATGAACCCTGATCAAATATTGGGTGAAACTCTCCTTCTATGTGCTGGCAAGGGTGAGGGCTAAGTCAGTGGCAATGGAGTTGGCACTCCTTTGTGTGACATAGCTGTATTGTGAAAGCCACCGTCATTCCAAAAGAGTCTGGGTTTAGGGTGATGCTGAAACCTATAAGACCGCAAAGACAGAGACTCAAAAAAAGGGAGGGGAATCATGGGACTCTGAGAAAGGGCTTTCTTGCCCATCCACTGACAACTAGACTTTATTGACACAAAGCAGAATTTCCCTTAGAGAAGGCGACTTATTTTATAGGAGATGTATTTTGGAAGAAAGAACAAATGGAGTGGGTGAAATGAACTTTAAACCTTTTTCCTGAAAGTCTGCTTGGAGCTTGAGAAGTCTCCTGGACACCCAGGCAGAGATGTCCAGGAGTCAGGCGAATCCATAGGTCTGGGGCTCAGGAGGTCCCAGGTGGAGTCTCATGCTGAGAATCTTCAACCTACATAGGTCAGTAGCTCTCATCAACTAAGATCCTCCTCTGGAGAGTCAGAAAAATGAAGAAGCCTAGCTAACAGAGGGAAAATCTGCAGGGGGGCAATTGTGGTGCACCCTACCAAGGGATCTGCGAAAGCAGAAGAGAGACTTAGATCACCCCGGAAAAAGAAAAAGACTGAGTTCAAAATGCATCTTTCAGATGGGCACCAGAAGCTAACAGCATGAACGCTTAAAGAATGCACTTAATTAAACTCTAATGGACTTTCAACTTGCTGGCTGGCATACCCAGTACCAGGAATCCATGAATCATTTGGCTTTAGCTGTACAAGAGCCCTCTGCTTCTATTTGAAGCCTGAAAGGCAGAGTCTCTTTAGCTTCCTTTTTGTCAGGCAGAATTAGAGATCACAGAGCTACACGGACGCCTGAGCACAGGGAGCAGGGTAATTATCAGTCCTCCCTAGATACAGCTGCAGAAGAGGGTACATTCTCCTGCAGCCCCTGGATAAGTGAACTTGGCATTTCTGACACATGTCCAGGGAATGGGTTGTGCTAGGAGGGATTACAACCTGTCTCTCGCAAAGAAAAGGAAAAGGTGAGTGAAAAGGTTTTGTAAATTATTAACAAGCGTCTCTTTAACACAGGGAGGCCCTCCATACGGCAGGGATTGACTTGCTTGGCTGCTAATCTTCAGGCCCTCCGTGTGAATCAACCGAGAGCTCCTTGGGAGAAATGCCTGGTCGTCTACTTCCAAAACGTAGCCATTGAAAACCCAGTGGAGCTCAATTCTGCTCTGGCACACATGGGGTCGCCAGGGGTCAGAACTGGCTCAGTGACAACTGATCTGTTTTTTTCTTGGTCACTGACAATGGGTTAGCTATCCGAACTAGAGTTCGCTTCTTTGTTTTTAACAGTTTTGTGGTTTTGCTGTTGTTGTTGTTCTTGATACACAACAAAACTCAACTCAACCAATTTTACATCAACTCAACTGATTTCACATGTACAACTCACGAACATTGATGATCCATCGAGTAGACATCCTCTTCGGTAAACAGATGCTCACTGCCCCGCGAGGTTCCCACTTCATCTCTCCAGATACTGTTGTCAACTTGATCCCCAAGACAGTTCGCAGAAGGACATGATGCTCAAGCAGACCTTTCTCATCCGCTAAGCCGAACGCTTGTTTCATCAAATCTTTCTTTGAAATGTCATTATTCTGTCCCTCTTGTGGGATAATTCCAACATTGGACACTTGTGTGTACTGACTAAGTGATCCTCTATGTGCCCGTGTAAACAAAATTAAATGTCTGGTTGGCCAGTCCATAGCAAGCACACCAGAAAGATTTGCTGCAGTGAATGCAGCCCACAACTCCATAGAAAATGGATCTATTTTCCACCACAAGCAAAGAGAAATGGATATTCTGTTTAGCTCTAGCGCCATTAAGACATTTAAGAGTTTGGGGAAATAGTTTAAGGACTTCTTCGTCATAGCATGAAGCTCCCACGGGACCCATGGGAGGAAGCATTTGGGTAATTTTTTCAACCCCAACATCCCTACCCCCCAAACCGAGCATGGACAAGAAAGAAACTCCTCTTGTTCCTGTGGGCTGGCATAAAATCACCCCAAGACCTCTCAGTAGTGCATGGGATTAAGAGAGGTGATGCCTACTTGGCATGGGTACTACAGGTGGCTCAGCTAGACTTCTGGATGAGAGATAAGATGGTGTAGGTCCAACGGCATATTCCAGAGACTAGCTGACAGAGCAGATCAACTGGCTTACAAGTGATGTTCAAGCGTCTTTCTGGCCACATGCACCAAAATCATCTTGGAGAGTGTGTTAAAATGCAACAAATACCACCATCCTTCTTCAAAAAATGGGGAAAATTGATGACCAACTTCATATGGAGAGAGAAGAAGCCCAGAATTAGCAGAGAACTCCTCAAGAAGAAGAACACAGTGGGAGGGTTTGATCTACCTGACGTTAGCATGTATTACACAACCACAGTGGTCAAAACAGTGTGGTACTGGTATAACGACAGATAGTCAGACCAATGGAAAGGAACTGAAGACCCAGAAATAAAACATCAGCATACAGGCAACTGATTTTTATAAGGACCCCAAAAATATCAAATGGGAAGCAGATACCCTCTTCAATAAGAGGTGCTGGGGAAAAAAAATTATTTCTACCTGCAGGAAAACAAAGAAAAACCCTTACCTCACTCCATGCACAAGAATAAACTTAAGGTGGATCACAGACTTTGAGGTAAAACCCCAAACTCTTAGGGCCATTATAGAGGGAATTGGTACAAACCTGAGAACCTTGGCACAGGGAATACATAGGCTATCAGAGATAGGGAAGGATACAAACACAGGGGAGTTGAAAATTGACAAATGGGATATACTGATGATAAATCACCTGTGTACATCAAAAGAATTCACCAAGAGAGTAATAAAAGAGCGCACCCACTGACTGGGAAAATAACTTTAGCAATGACACATCAGACAAAGACCTTATTACTAAAATCTACAATATTTTGTAAGCTTACAATAAGAGAAAAGCTAACTTCCCACAAGAAGGTGGGAGAAGGACCTGAACAGAAGTTTCACAAGGGCAGAAATCCTAATGGCCAATAAACATATGAGAAAACATTCCCGATCATTAGCCATAAGAGAAATGCAAATTAAAACAGCTATGAGATACCACCTAACACCCTCAAAGGTAGCCCAATTTAAACAGTGAGAAAGTAGCAAGTGTTGGAGGGGCTGTCGGGAGACAGGAACTCTCATCCACTGCTGGTGGACCTGTGGGTATGTACAGCGATTATGGAAATCAATTTGGCGATTTTTCAAACAGATGGAGATTGAACTACCATCCGACCCAGCAATCCCCCTACTGGGCATATACCCGGAAGAGGCAAGAAACAAACCATGGCCAGACATCTGCACTCCAATGTTCATCGCGACACAGTTCACAATCGCAAGGAACTGGAAACAACCCAGATTTCCATCCAACAATTGAATGTATCAAAAAACTGTGATACGTGCATATAATGGAGTACTATGTGTTCCTAAAATGCAGCGATGAACGTATGAAGCACATTGCCGCATGGGAAGAACTTGAGGAAATCATCCTGAGTGAAGTAAGTCCAGCACAAAAGAATAAGTACAACATGAGTTCATTGAGGTAAGCTTAAAAACAAACAAACAAATGGGGCATAGAGGGAAAGCTACTATATGCATCCCTGAAGGGAGGTCCAGCAACTATGGCAGGGGCCAAACCCAATCCAGGGATATGTACGACAACCAACTAAATAAAGAGCAAAAGAAATAAGACATGAGCGGCAGGAGGAACAGGGCACTAGACCACCCAAGGAGAGGGTATTGTTTATATCTCCACAGGAAATGGAGAGAGAGACTAGGCTTCACCCAATGAGCCAACATGAATACAGTATACCGGCATGTACCAGGGAACCAATAGAGAGGTCTGAGGGGCCGAGTCCAATCCCAACTATGTGGACAGCACCCCCTCAGAAGAATGCACTTCAGAGGACAGCACTGGGGCTACAGCTTGGGGAGAGGGGCACGTCAGATTAGAGCACACAGGAGAGACGAAAAGAGGAGATGGGGAAGAGGACATCCTGGCCCACCAAACCCCGAGGACGATGTTCCTGCTCAGAGCAGACAACACATGGGGAGGACCATAGGGCTGGCCCCACCATGGGACAAGGTGTCCCTCATTGAACCATGATGCTGCAGGGGACAGCACTGGAGACACGGTGCAGGAGTAGTGTACGGTCTGGCCCCATCACACTGGGGCAAGGCACTGAGGACATAAAGCAGAGCAGCAGGGTGGGCGGGGCAGAGTAATGAAATCCCTGGGGAATACCAAAAATAGACTTGGGAAACAGAGTGTGGCACCCCATCAGACTCAACTGGAAAACACGCATAAAGCCCAACAAACAGACCTTGAACTATTTATAGGCTTTTCCATTTTTGCCAGTGGTTTTCTTTTTATTATTGTTATTTTGTTCTTGCTTTCTGATGTTGTTGTTGTTATTGTTTTGTTGGTTTTGACTTCCTTTGTCATTTTATTTGGCTTTTCCTGGTTTTTGCACTTATTAATGTATCTGCATGTCTCTCTAGATAAGATAGGCGGGATAAATAATTCAGAGATGAAAAGAACTGGGACCAATGGTTCTGAGATGATACAGGAGAAGGGAAGGTGGGAAAAAGCAAGAGGGGGGGGGCAACCCAGGGGCAAGGGAACAACAAGTGAACTAAAAAAGAGAGAAAGAGTTCCAATCTCAGAAACTCACAGGGGTAGTTCTACCCCGCCCTGCAGCGTCACGATGTGTCAGAACGGACTCGATGGCGGCGAGTTGGGTTTGGGTTGTGGACAACAGAACTACACAGTACATCGTGGTGGGTTTTGTCAGAGTCAGTGATGTGCTGCGTTGACTCTTAGTCTCCACTCTTGCTGTGAGTTCTAATATACCCATTGCAATGGCTACACAGAATTTAAGAACAAAATTCATGATTGAAGGTTTTATTAATATAAAAAAAAACCAAGTTCCTAAGCCCCAGCCCAGAGCGACGGCATTCATTCCCTAATAAAATGCCACCAAATGGGTGGGCTACAAACACAAGGTTGTGTGGTTTTGTAGTTCTGGACCCCACTCGTCTGTCCCTTTGTCACACTGCTGTGACTTCCACGTTGCTGTGATGGAGAAAGATATGTTATCAGTATGTCAAATAGCAGCAGGGCCACGGGCTTCAATGGAGCTTCCAAACTCAAAACAGACTGGGAAGAAAGAAGTGATCGTCCACGTCTGAGGACGTCGCGACTAAAAATCCATGAGCAGCAGTGGAGCGTTGTCAGTGGAGCAGAGTGCCAGAAGATGAGTCCCTCGGGTGGAAAGACACTCAGATACAACTGAGCAAGAGCCGCCTTGCCAACGCCGAGTCAGCGTTCATGGTGTGAGCAGAGCAACGCTTTCAGGACCGGCTAGGGGAGCATCACTCCAAAGGAGAAACAAGAGCGGCAAACATCCACTCAGCATCGGAGCATGGCACCTCCGAAGTAGGAAGCTCGGAAAATGGGAAGTCATTGAAGCACCTTAAATGGAGCACACACAGATCATAATCTGGCCTTAGCCATTCTGCATCAGACAATCAGCTGGTGTGCTGTGCCAGGAATGCTGGCCTCGCGAGGAACCGTGTCATGCTGACCACCCCAAAGGACACTTTATTCTCTACTTTGAAATCCAATGCTGCCTACAAGGAAGATCCGCTAAACAAGATATTATTCAGATGTATTCACCACTCACTGAAGCCAATGAGCTTAGTAGGTATTATGAGTCGTTGTGCCATCAAGAGATAGGCTGATGTCCTCACCCCTGATAACAGGCTCTCTGAAAGTGTTATCAGTTACCTACTGAGCCAGGGAGTCTAAGGAATGCTCTGTGATCTGCCATCTGAACAAGCTCTCCACATCGCCCTGGAGGACCATGTTCCATGACGGGAGAGCCAGGCAACATAAGAAAGGGTTGGATTGCGAGTAAATTGCTGCGTCGTCACCACCAGCTTTGTCTGTGTCTCGCCCTGCCTCGGTGTTGACCATGTGCCCTCTCACACTGACACTTATTCCAGCCAAAGAGCGTCAGAGCCAGGCGAGGCCTCACACTTCTGCCCCCTGACCATCTCTCGGCCTTTGAGCTCTCCCTCCCGTCACCCTCTGCTCCGTCCCCATTCCAGCCGTCCAAGTGTAAGGAACATTGTTGCCCTCTATGTTCCGCATCTTGCCAGAGAACGTCCTGTCAGGTCACCATATAATGCACTGTATCCTTCCGGTGGATAGACGGTCGTAGCTCACATATGGAAGGGGTCAACCAAGGGGCTCGCGAAAAGCTAAGACTCCCAGAGAGAGTGAACGAAGATAACACGTTGCCGAATGGTGCCTCCTGGCAGCACGAGATGCTGAGGTTCTACTCAAGAAGGTGTTCAAAACCTCATGCTCGTTCTCCTCATCTGACTCTGGAGGAACAGACAAAATCACTTGCCCAGTGCCTGCGCTCCTGTCTCCTGCTGCACACCACCCTGTGAGCCCAGCGCATCTACCCAACCCCGGCCCATGCAAATCAGCCCTGGCAGCTGCCACGCGAGCTTCAGAGGCTGCATCTGCCCTTTGGCAAAGCACAACGAATTCAGACCTGCATTCCCACAGGGGGGCTGCTGAGGTTCCCGGAAGGGCTGGAACGAGCAGGAAAGGCTTGCCAAGGCAGTTGAAATAAGCAATGATCTTTGCTGGATTTTCTGCACCCCCACGGTCACCACAACCGCAGACCATAAAAAAAAAAAATCGCAGCCTATGGGCAGGCCGGTGCTATTTCCTAGACTACGGTGGCTCCTGGTTCACAATTTGGAATGTGAAGGACCGTGGCTGGCATGCTTTCCTCTGGAAGTTGGTGTCATTCATCTGAGCTCCAGGATCAAGCCCTGCTATGAAAAGCGCAAAGCTGGGAAAGTCAAATGCTGCCCTGTAATGTAAGCTGCTGTGAAAAACAGTCTGGCAGCCCCTCAAAAAGCTAAAGATAGAATAACCATACAATCCAGTAATTCCCTCCCTAGGTTCCAAACGATTTTGAAGGAGAGACTCGGAGCTGTTGAATAGATGAGCGGGTATATGAAGCAACACTCCCAGCAGCATTATTCACAGCAGCCCCAGGGTTCGCGTCAGCCGGTGAGTAGAGAAATGAACTGTGGTACAGGAGAGGGCTCAGACAGCTCTACTGTACACCAGAGACTATGGTCAACTTGATGATGGTGGGTCAAACTAAGTGCGATATGATATTTGGTCAATTGGCCGTCCTCTTCACCCAACCTGAACTTAGTCTAGGCTTAACTATGTCTAGCTTGTTCCACAACAGAACTTTCTTCTCTGGCTTTTAAATATTGTCGGTGGTCTTTTCTTTCCTACTGTTTCTTTATCTTTTTCTCTTTATCTTATTTTCTTCTGTTTCGTTTTGGCTTTGTTTTCGTTTTTTCTGATATTAATGAAGCACAGAAGGAGTGGATGCATAGAGATAACCAATCAGCAATAACCAATAACTGATGCAGTGGTTTATTGGATTAAAACAGGTGGTGGAGTGAGCAGAAGTGAGGAGCAAACAGTGAATGTGAGAGGGGCAGAGAGCATTAGAACTGATTGTGATGATATATATACAACTCTCTTTAAAAATGATTGAACTCTGAAAGTTGTGATAGTCTAGGTACTTTAGAGAAACAAATTCACAGAAACTCATGTATAAGAGAGAGTTTTACATAAAGGTTAAGTACACGTCAAAAAACAACCCAACACAGTGCTGCCCAAGCCCACAAGTCCAACATTAACCCCTATGTCCAACACCAATCCACAAAGTCCTCCTCCATCTCACAAAACACACACAATGATGCAGACTGCAGGAGGAAAACCGAGTAAGCAAATGTGTAAACATCTCAGCTCTGGCAGGGGTCTCCACACGGCTGCTCCAGAACTCAAGGCTGCATCAGCGTAGGTCCTTGTGGCTTCTCCTCAGGAATGTCCTGCAGGAAGTGAGCCTTGTCAGTTGAAGGAAGGAACTGGCTAAGGCAGCGGCATCCTGGTCCGACCATCAAAAAGCAAGAGACCCAAGAACTAGAAAGGCGAGGTTCACCAAGCCATTTATCTCGCCGCCCTTCAATTAATCCCACATGTGTTTATCAGCCAGGATGGCACAATAAACTACCTCAATCCACCCCTTGCCAACTTGACATATGTGCATAATTCTTTAGCCTCACAATTTCAATTAAGTAACACCTACACCTTAATCCTATAATCCTGTGAATATGTTTCCCCACCTATGAAAGTTTGTAAGCCAACCACTTCATGCCTTTATCCCCCCAATTTTGGGTATCCAATTTCTATCCTGCCCACTTACACCAACCCAGTGCTCTGAGAAGACAGTCCTATTTCTTGACATGAAGAATCTTCATTCCAGTTGGAACCTTGTGAGTCCGCATCCATAAGCAAACTCAAATCCGGACAGGCCATCATGAAGTCAGCAACAATATGCACCAGTTCACAGGCTCAAAACTCTCTTCATCTGGTCAGGTTCTGGTAAACTCAATGTGGGCTGCCTCACACAGCCTCCTCAGGATGTCCATTGGTCACCTTGCCTTTAGACCATGGGCTCTCACCAATACTCAACAAGCCTAGCCTCCTCGGGCTAGGTCATAAACCTTAGACAAGTCAACCTGCTCTCATCTTCTCCTCTTTTTCCAATAAACCAAGTCCACAGGTGTCAGTGGCCAAACTCAACCCGTCTCTCTATTGCTGCATTTCTCCCACTTACACTCAACAAGTAGATCCAGGTGGTCACCTAGCAAGCATTTCCGCCTGCTCACAGGCTCCCTTTAACGTTCAGTCCTAGAGGGGAGTTTTCTTCATGGTTCCAGATTTTTTTCCAGCTTCTGACAAAGACTTCTGGTTCCTGAGTACTCCAAAGCACTGGGTGGGGCATATATTTTCAAAGTTTTCTTTGCAGGCATGGCCTAAACCCATCTAAAGATCAATTTTTCATGGCTGAAAGAAAGCGGACTTACAAACTTTCTATTTTCCTACTTTCCATATTTTTCCCAGAAAACAACCAAGTAAAGTGTGGCTTTATCTGACCTCTGGCTGGACAAAGAATAAAAACCACCATGATGGAGAGGTCAAACAAACATCTGCTCTCCATCTTATGATTTGCTTCTCCAGTACTCCACTCCCAAAGTACCATAATGTGATAGTCTGGGTACTTTAGAGAAACGAATCCACTGAAACTCATGTATAAGAGAGTTTTATATAAAGGTTATGTGCACATCAAGAAAACATCCCAACACAGTGCTGCCCAAGCCCAAAAGTCCAACATTAACCCCTATGTCCAACACCAATCCACAAAGTCCTCCTCCATCTCACAAAACACACGCAATGATACAGACTGCAGGAGGAAAGTTGAGTTAGTGAATAGGTAAGTATCTCAATGCTGACAGGGGTCTCCACGCGGCTGCTCCAGCACCCAGGACTGTTTCAGTGGCTTCTCCTTCCATGTGGCTTCTCCTCAGGAATGTCTTACAGAAAGTGAGCCTTGTCCGTTGAAGCAGGGAACTGGCTAAGGCAGCTACACCCTGGTCCGACCATCACAAAGCAAGAGACCTGAGAACTAGAAAGGTGAGGCTCACTGAACCACTTATCCCTCTGCCCTACAATGAACCCCACATATTTTTATCAGCCAGGTTGGCACAAAAACTAACTACCTCAGAAGTGTATGATACATGAATATTATATCAAGAAAACTATTTTTAAAGAAAGAAATCAGAGGCCTAGTACTACCCAACCTAAGAACCTACTACGTATCCATAGTAGTCAAAACAGCCTGATACTTGTATCAGGGCGCTGGGACTGGCCACGTCCAGGGGCGTCATGAAGAGAGAGGTGACCACTGCTCCAGTGCCCGAGGCCACCATTGGTTGGAGGGGGGCTAATGCCCCGGGTCCTGGTCCGCCATCTTGTAGTCTCACTCCTGACTCTAGGCCGGTGCTCACGCGGTGCAGCACCCGGGACCGGGCAGACCCATAGGGGCTCCGCTGTCGGTGCACGGTCCGCGGGCGTTCGCCCCACTTGGAGGCCTCTGTGTGCTTTCTTCTCTGGCTTTTAAAATATTGTTGGTGGTCTTTTCTTTCTTATACTTTATTTCCATCTTTAGATGATTATTAATTTTTATGATTATTTCCATCTTGATATGATTATTAATTTCTGATTAATTATGTTTCTTATTGCTCCTGTTAGATTTTTCATTTCGTGAAGCACAGAAGGCGTGGAGTCATAGAGACAATAACTGATGCAGTGGTTGATCGGGGTGAAGAGGGTGAGGGGAATTAGGGAGCAAACAATGAGTGCCAGAGGGAGGAGGGAGCATTAAAACGGATTGTGATGATGTATATACTCTTTTAAAAATCAATTTAATTATCAAGGGTAAGGTTGCTTAGAGAAGAGGTATGCTCTAGCCCAGGTGGCGAAGAAGCATGGTAGTAGGGCAGGAGGAAAGTCAAGGGAGATGGAGGAAAGAGCTAGGAGTCAAAGGGCATTCATGGAGGTCTAGACAAAGACATGTACATGCAAATATATATAGGAGGATGGGGAAATAGATCTATGTGTCTATATTTATAGGTCAAGTATTAAGGTGGTGGAAGGACCTTGGGCCTCTACTCAAACACTCTCTCAATGCATGAATACCTTCTTTTATTAAATTGGAACTCTGTGATGCTCACTCTCCCGACACAACTCCTGGAGCCAAAGTGGGTGAACAAGTAAATGTGGTGAAGAAAGCTGATGGTGCCCGGCTATCAAAAGAGATAGTGACTGGGGTCTTAAAGGCTTGAAGATAAACAAGCGGCCATCTAGCTCAGAAGCAACAAAGTCCACATGGAAGAACACACCAGCCTGTGTGATCGAATGGTCCCAAAGGGATCAGTTACCAGGCATCAAAGAACAAAAAATCATATCATTGACTGCACACCTCCATGATAGGGTCGCCGAAGACAAACGGGTGCATAAGCAAATGTGGTGAAGAAAGCTGATGGTGCCCGGCTATCAAAAGAGATAGTGTCTGGGGTCTTAAAGGCTTGAAGGTGAACAAGCGGCCATCTAGCTCAGAAGCAAAAAAGCCCACATGGAAGAAGCACACCGGCCAGTGCGATCACGAGGTCCCAAGGGACCAGGTATAAGGCACCATGCAAAAAAAACCCGATATAAGTGTGTATATGTATGCGTATATATGTGTATATGTATATGTATATATATACCATATTAAATGAAGGGGGAAGTGCAGAGTGGAGACCCAAGGCCCAAGTGTCGGCCAATGGAGATCCCCTCATAGAGGCGTTTAGGAGAGGAGATGGGTTAATTAGGGTGCGAGGTAGTACCGATGAAGAACACAGCTTTCCCCCAGATCCTGGATGCTTCCTCCCCCCAACTACCATGATCCGAATTCTACCTTGCAGGGCTGGATAGGACAGAGGCTGTACACTGGTACATATGAGGGCTGGAGGTACAGGGAATCCAGGGTAGATGATACCTTCAGGACCAAGGGTGTGAGGGACGATGCTGGGAGAGTGGAGGGTGGGTGGGTTGGAAAGGGGGAACTGATTACAAGGATCCACATGTGACCTCTTCCCTGGGAGAGGGACAGCAGAGAAGGGGGGAAGGGAGACTCCGGATAGGGCAAGATATGACAAAATAACGAGGTATAAATTACCAAGAGCACATGAGGGAGGGGGGAAAGGGGATGGAGGGAAAAAAAAAAGAGGACCTGAGGGGCTTAAGTGGAGAGCAAATGCCTTGAGAATGATTGGGGCAGGGAATGTATGGATGTGCTTTATACAATTGATGTATGTATATGTATGGATGGTGATAAGAGTTGTATGAGTCCCTAATAAAATGTAAAAAAAGAAAAGAGGAGAAAAAAATGATTAGGGCAAAGACTGTACAGATGTGCTTTATACAATATGTATGAACTGTGATAAGAATTGTATGAGCCCCTAATAAATTGTTTTTAAAAATCAATTTAATTATGAATATTATATCAAGAAAAACTACCACAAAAAAATAAATCAAATTTGAACAGTGGTTACCATGGGTAAAGGAGGAAGAGTTTTTGCTTAGTTTTAACATGGAGTTTATGTTAATGGTGGTGGAATAATTTGGAAAGGGATATCAATCATGGTTGTACAACATGAAGAGCATAATCAGTGGCACTGAATTGTATGTGTAGCAGTTATTGAATTGGAGAATGTTCTATTATATATATTTTCTCCATAACTTTAAAAACTTACATGAATAACAGTGAGTCCAAGGAAGAAGAAAAGGTTCTAAAATTGACTGTGGTGATGATTGTACAACTCTTCTTGATATGATTGAACTATTGAATTGTATGATATGTAGATGACGTGCCAGTTTGTTTTTTTATCATTTTCCTCATTTAAAAAAAAGTTTTATTAATCATTTCATTGGGGGCTCTTACGAATCTTATGACAATCCGTTATTTCAATTGTATTACGTACACTTGTACATATGTTGCCATCCATCAACATTTCCAAAACATTTTTTCTTTTAAAAAATTAATTTTATTATTATTTTTACATCATTTTATCGGGGGCTCGTACAGCTCTTCTCGTAATCCATACATACATACATCATGTCAAGCACATTAGTATATGTTTCCATCATCATTTTCAAAACACTTTCTTTGTACTAGAACCCTTGGTATCAGTTCATCTCCCCCACCCCTCCCACAACTAATGCTTTTTATTTTCTTCTCTCTTTTTAACCAAAAATATTTTAAGCATGCAATATCATGCTCTACTCACAAGTTTGACTGCTGTTTGAGGTTTTTCCTTTTCATTCTGTATAGCTAGCCTCAGTAGCTTCCCATGACATCCAAAGAAACTTCTCTTCCAAGAGTTGGAAACTAAAGCTTGAATATGACAGTAGCTGGTCGTAGATCACAACAAACCCAGAGCAAAAACATAGGGCAAGGGGCTTTAGATTTTCTATTACTCTAACTAATTACACCTATGAAGATGTAATTTCCAAATAATATCCCATTCAGAGGTACCAAGGATTAAAACCTGAACAAAACTCTTGGGGGAACACAATCAAGAGTTATCAAATATGGAGCCAACGCTGGTCCATTGAAAGATCCAGGGCTTCTAACTGGCTTGTTCAGTTTGATCCTCTTGCTGAGAGCCTGCATTTCTAGGTCCTTTGAATCAGAATCAAGATCCCCAGGTGAGTCTGCAGAGCCCCACGTGGTTCTTAATGTGTAGATAAAACTATAGAACCCAAACTCACTGTGGTGGAGTTGGTTCCACCGTGTGGTTTTGTGAGACTGTAGCTCTTTACCAGTGTAGCAAAACCCATCTTTCTTCAGTGGAGCAGCTGGTGGTGTTGAACTGGGGATGTGTGGTTAATTCGCAGCCAGCCCAACCACAAGGCTTCTGTTACATTACCTGTGAAAATAGAGGTTCTTTCTGCATCTTGTTGAAATGCCGATTCCGTATCTCTGGGCTGGGAGTGACACTGTGGCTCTTCCTTAAGGTGCTTTGCTAACCGCCTCCCCCCGAGTCCCTCAGGGTCAAGACAAGGAGCTGCTACCGGATCCACCAGAGCCAGCCCGCTCCCTCCTGCCCAGACACATCACTCCGCAAACAAACACTGAAGCATTTCGCTTTGGTTTTGAAAAGAAGAACCAAAGATCATCCATTTGCTCCGGCTTGCTGGTGACTGTTGGCTCTGTCAGCCCGAAAGCGGGTCCAGCTGGATCCCAGAACCAGCAGCTTGGGGTTAATGTGAGAGCCCCTCCAGGTAACACGCCCCAAGCTGGAATCTGCCCTTGAGCAGCAGGAGAAAGAGGTCCTTTCCAGCTCAGGCCAGGTGGTGGGAAAACAATGCTCAGCTGACGAAGCCCCAGCCCCGCTGTCAAGTTATCTCCACCTTCAGCCATGGCCCCTGGGGCAGCGCACCTCGGAAACAACAGACGGTGACGGGCCTGCTACCTGCTCCTGTGTGTGCACCAGGGGCTGGTAGGCAGACCCCCAGACTTGCCTACCCAGCATCCTCAGGGCCTAGAGAACTTGCTGGTGGCTGCTCTTCCACATAAGCACGACCTTCTACTTCCTGAGGCTAAAGGACAGGGAGAGACGGAGTCTACATTTTGGCCCCGGGAAGCATGTCCGTCCCACTGGTGACTGGCCTCCCTCAGCCCTCTCAAAGAGGTGGATGGTGAGTTTAGGGAAGCAACCCCGGAAACCAGATGGTCCGCGTTGAGGTATCAGGGAGTCAATCGCAGACCCCAAAGAAAGCCCACTACAGAATGGCATTTACATAATGTCATGTCCACCAGAGAACGCATTTCTGCTAAAGCATAACTAGATCATAAAGGTCAACATAAACAAACTGCGATGGTGGTTTATGGGCAAAGGAAGGGAATGGGACGGGAGCCATGGGGACAATGGCCTTTGGTCCGTGAGAAGAAAGGCCCATTCTGGTAACGTGCCTTGAGCAGAGGGGTGGCAATAACAACCCTCGGTACCCCAAGCCTGGAGCTTTACAAAGAAACGAGAGGCACATGCAGGAGACGGTGACAAGAGCACATTTGGACAGATGGGGAAGCAGAGTTTGGCCTCCCGAAAGGACTCAGCCATGGGCGCACCTGTACTTCCCAGGCGAGCTAGTAAAAGGCCAACCCCTGCCTCAGTGGGTTAGCTGGCCGCAGACTCCTGAGTTTTACAAAACTCCATGAGCCTAACGAGTCTCCAGGGCAAAGAGAATTCCGCTAATGTGCCCTAAAGGCTCTGGAGGTAAAGGGTCAAAGGGCATCGTCAACCCAGAAGCTGGAGGAAGAGGGGTTCTTAGAGGGGAAGGGGCCAGATGGGTGACTTATGATGGACTTTGTTTTGGAAGCGGGAGTAGAGGAGACACCTGAGGGGGGCAGGATGCCCAGTGAAAGTCTGAGAAAAGGAAGCAGTAGACTCTAAGAACAGAGGCCAAAGTGGGGGGCCAGGGCCTATGTGAACACAGCAACCAATGCCTTGTACACAGACAGGCACCCTGAGTCCTTGGGCCTTCCAATGCTCTCTTCACTGTCTCGCCAAGGCCCCTACCCACCCAGGGTTTGCTAATGGGCACCTTCTCACCCTACCCTTGACCAAAACTATGTTAGACGGGGTTCTCTAGAAAAACAAAACCAGGACGCTAATGATTTTATATATATTTATATAGGTAGATAAAACATAAGAAATAATTATAAAGCAGTACGAATGACTCAGGGCAACTCACTTCTGTGAGACAGCTAATACATTGGCAGTCCTTCAAGTCTTGAGGGCTGCCAGGTAGTCCTCTGTAGAGCAATTCAGGCTATCTGGCCACAGGCAGCAAACAGCAAGGCAGGTCACCAACAGTCAGCCAGATGACAGGGTCCGATAGTCCCAAGCTCAAGCGATAAATACTTCAGTAGCGTGGTGAAGCAGGTCTAGAAGGAACCTCAAACTACAGTGACACAGTCCAGAGGTAGTACAGCTTGCAAATTGAGGCACAGAACAAGCTAAGGCAGCTGCACACCGATCCGATCATCAAAGAGCAGGAGACAAGAAAGGTGAGGCTCGCCGAGCCGCTTATCTTTCTGCCCTTCAATTAATCCCACATGTGTTCATTGGCCAGGTTGGCGCATTAGCCTACCTATCACAGAGGGAAGGTGTTGTTATCCCCATTTTGCTGAGAGGAAACTGAGATTCAAAGATGTTAAGGGACTTTTGCTGAGTCAATAGCTCCCCTAGAGGGAAAAAGGGCTTTGTCCAAAGCCTTTTCCTTCCTGTACTTGGCTGCACTGCATCCAGGTCATCGGGCTGCCTTGCTCTTCAGTTATTCTTTTATTGAGTTTATTGATCTATTTGACAGCACAATGTAGGCATTGGAGAAACAGTGATGAACAAGGCAGAGTCCCTGCTTTATATGAACATGCCAATAAGGAGAGACAGGCAACACATATCTAAACAATTCTATAAGATAATTTTCCATAACAGGTAGTGTAGTGCAGGAAAGAAAAGAGAACAGAGATAGATAAGATAGAGGATAGACAGTCTGGGAGGAGCAGAGAAGTAAAAAGGGAACCTTTAAGGGGTATTAGTGAGCTCTGGTTACCTATTGGGCTGCTAACTTCAAGGTCATCAGTTCAAAACTACCAGCTGCTCTAGGGGAGAAAGATGAGGCTTTCTACTCTTTTAATGAGTGAGTTACCATCTCAGAAAACCCCAGGGGCAGTTCTACCCTGTCCTAGAGGGTCACTCTAAGTCAGAATAGACTGTGGCAGCGAGTTTGGTTTTTTGTTGGTTAGGAGATATTATCAGAGAAGACTTCTCTGATGGTATAGCTAGACCCTGCGTGATAACTAGGAGCCAGCCTGGAAATACAATGGGAGGAAAATAGTTCTAGGACAAGGTGACCACAGGTACAAAGGCAGGATTAAAAGTGGAAAGAGAGGGCCAGAAAGGCCAGTTAGTCCAGAGCATCTTCAGCACTAGAGCACAGGCTCCCAAACTTGCTTGGCCTCCCAGTCTCTTTTCAGACAAAAAAAAATTACTCAGCATCCCCCTAGAAATTAAAAACTTCTGTACTAGAGCCCATCATCCAGGATAAAGTGTAGGTATCTGCTTTGCAGCCCACTAAAGAGGAGCTAGCAGAGCTTGCTGTTCTTCAAATCACCTAAGGCAACGGTTCTCAACCTGTGGGTCACAGCCCCTTTGGGAGTCCAATGACCCTTTCACAGGGTTTGCCTGATTCATAACAGTAGCAAAATTACAGTTATGAAGTAGCAACAAAAATAATTTTATGGTTGGTGGGGGGTCACCACAACATGAGGAACTGTATTAAAGGGTCGCGGCATCAGGAAGGTTGAGAACCACTGACCTAAAGGCTCCTGCAAAGATGTAGTTGGATCAACTAGTTTGTTTCCAATTTTTATTTACCACTGTGTTAGCCGGGTGGACTAGAGAAACAAATTCATAAACACTCATGTGTGTAAGAGAGAACTTTATATCAAAGAGCAATTAATTGTACATTAAAAAATATCCCAGCCCTGTCCAGATCAAGCCCATAAGTTTGATAAGGGCCCATAAACCCATATATCGATACTTGTCCATAAATTCCTCTTTAGACTCACAAGCATGCAATGACACTGAATGCAGGAAGATCACGGGTCAGTGGGTGGAAAGTCTTGTGGATCCAGTGGCGGTAGAAGCATCTCAGTGCTGGCACGGGTCTCCACAAGGCTCCTCCAGCTCCAGGGCTCTGGCTCTATCAATGTAGCTCCATGTGGCTTTTTAACAGGAATGTCTCACAGGGAGTGTATCTGGCATCCAATGAGCCATTTATCTCTGTCATACCTCCAAATGAGGTCATCAAGCTGCGACTTTATTGACAAGCTAGACTCCACCCCCCTCTCAAGTTGACACCAGATTATGTAACTACCACAATCACCAAGGTAATCTTAAAGACAAAATGACACCCTTGAATCTTGCAAAGCCTAAATCCGCCACTGTGCACATCATTTCAGTCCTGCCCTTAATCTCTGGCAATTGTTTTGCTTTGCTTTGAAGTGTTGCTATTCGTTAGATTAACATAAATTCTGTGTCCGTGTCAAATGGCCAGTTCTTTACAAAATCCCAACCCAGTTTTCTGTTTATAACTGCACTTCATTTTTAGAAGACATTAATTTATATTTTAATTGAAGGGGGTGGATTGAAATGCTGGGACCTTCAGAAAAGTGAAAGTACCATGCACCAAGTGTAAAGATCCTGTAAAGCTTGAGACTGAGTCGAAGGACTCAAAGTCAAGAGGGCACCTCTCCCTCTCTGGGACTCAGCTGGAAGTAGTCCTGTCCACTTTGGGTGAAGCAGTTTGCCTCTCTGGCCTTCAGACTCGTTTCCTACTCAATGGAGAATTTACAGGGAGATGATGGTGGCAGCGGCAGCAGCGGGTGCCGTCAGGTTGTTTCTGACTCATAGAGACCCTATGTTCAACAGCACCAAACACCACGAGGTCCTATGCTTTCCTTACAATTGTTCTGTTTGGGCCCATTGTTGCAGCCCCTGTGTCATTCCATCTTATCAAGGGTCTTCCCCTTCTTCGCTGCCTCTCTCTACTTTACCTAGCATGGTGGTTTGATTTGGTTTTTTCCAGAGACTGGTCTCTCCTGACAATATGTCCAAAGTACATGAGACAAAGTCCCACCATCCTTGCTTCTAAGGAACATTCCGGCTGTACTTCTTCCAAGACAGATCTGTTTGTTCTTTTGCAGTCCATAGTAGTTTCGATATTCTTCACCAGCACCGCAGTTCAAATTCATCAATGTCTGCTTGTTTTTTCTTCCTTGTTCAGTGTCCAACTTTCACATGCATGGGTAGCAACTGAAAACACCATGCTGGGGCTAGGCACACGTTAGTCCTCAAAGTAATATCCTTCCTTTTCAATACATTAAAGAGGTCTTGTGCAGCAGGTTTACTTAATACAATGCATTATTTGATCTCTTGGCTGCTGTTTCAATGAGTATTAATTGTGGATCCAAGCAAGAAGAAATCCTTAACAACTTCGACCTTCCTTTCACTTATCATGTTACCTATTGGTCCACTTTTGAGTTTGTTTTGTTTTTGTTTGGCGGTTGTTTTTTTCTGAGATTTTTTTCCCCAAAAGTTTTATTGGCACATAATTTACATATCATACAATTCAATAATTTAATAGTTCAATTGGCCAATCATATCAAGGTACAGTTACCACCACATCAATCTTAAAGCATCCCACACACACACAGGTGAGCATTTTGATTTTCTTTACATTGGGTTGTAATCTATACTAAAGGCTACAATATTTGATCAGCAAGTCCTCCTCACTTTCAGCAAGGAAGGTGTGTCGTCTGCATATCAAAGCTTGTTAATAAACCATCCTAATCCTCATGCCACATTCTTCTTCCTATAATCCATCTTCTCTGAATATTGGCTCAGCTAACAGATTGAATAAGTATGGTGAGAGGATACAACCCGGATGCATGGCTTGTTCTGTTGCACAACTTCCTCTTGACCCAAGTCCAAGTTCCACGTGAGCACAAGGAAGTGTTCTGGAGTCCCCATTGTTCTTAATGCTATTTATAGTAGGTTAATGATCCACACAGTCTAACATGTTTGCATAGTTAATTGAACACAAGTAAACATTTTTTCTGGAATTTTCTACTTTTAGCCAAGATCCATCTGACATCAGCAATGCTATTCCTTGAGAAAGAAATAAGATAAGTATGTGAGACACCTAAACTCGTACTCTCTCAAAGCAGGTGGTCTCCTATGTTAGTTCTGGGGCCCTAAGGTCTCACCCAGGGATGGGGACCCCATAGATGTTCCATCAAGGAGTATCCATTTGCTTCGAGAGAATATTTTGGCAGTCAAAGCTGCCACACATCATGCAAATAATGTGCCAGGGACATCTAATAACAAGCCAGAGAAAATCCCTTCCGCTCTTTTAATCTCTTTCTCACCATCGATAAACCTGCTTTCTCTGTCCCCATTCCGTTTCAGGGAGCCCCCACCTTCATCGTCATAGCACATGGTACATGCAATCCAGCGCTGTGATGCTACAGTGCGGGGCTGAACAAGATGGACCTGAGTTGCCGGCCCCAAGGCTCGGAGATGGTGCCACCACCATGGTCCATGCCCTCTGCATCAGAGGAACCAAACCCAGGCCGCATGCAGTCAATGCCCACTCCTGGTGCACCATCGCTCATGAGCCGACATAGACTTGCGCTCCATGGCATACTTCTTGGATGCAGATCACCAGCCCTCCTTGCCAGGAGCCGCTGAGTGGAGTTGAGCCAAGGATCTTCTCTTGGCAAGCAAGAGTATCACCTTTTTGTACCACCCAGGGCTCAAGGAGGCTGCGGACTCACTCTAATCTTTTTACTGAGGGACGTAGCCTGTGTGGAGAGAGCTAATAGAGTACAATTAGGTCCCAGGAGCTCTACTAGCTTCGATCTGCCTCCCGCCCAGATCCTTCTAGCCTCCTCCTGTGAATCCAAGAACTGCACAAGGCAGTGTCTCAATTCCACGGCTGCTTCCCTGCCGTCCACCGTCCCCCCAGCCCCCCACCCCACACACACCCTTGCTCACCACGTCTGAGGCAGGCCCAGTCAGAAGCCAGAGCCGCCGACACAGCCTGAGAGAAGGGTATTGAGAAGCAAATCCCCCCTCGTGGGCTGTGGAAGTCCCTGTCAGCGTCTTCTTCAGCCGTCCAGACAGACAGACACACTAACGAGGGAGGAGAGCGACAAGGCTATTCAAGAAAGTGAGTGTTTCCCCAAAGCAGAAAGCGGTTCTCCTGAAGTACAGAAAGCACGTGCAGGAGCCAGACCTGTTAAAATAGGAATGTTGGCTTTGAAGGCGCATGCTCGTCAGTTAGAAGTTCCTAACTAGGAGCCAGCACCAGGTCCGATCTCCATATCATGGCACACACACGTCCAGATTCAGCCCATTTCCTCTGGGTTGCTATGTATGTGCCATCCTCCCCCATCCTGTGCCTGCGTCAATCCAAACACCCTGTCTACTCACAGACCTCTGGGAAGCAGACATCCTGAAGTTGCTCCCCAAACTTCCTATTGTGCACACAGAACACATTGTCCTTGCAAACTCAGGACTCGGGCCTGATGTTTGTTCCATGTGTCGCCGTATGACACAGTTATTAAGAATGCAGACAGCCTGCAAGCAGTCTTACAGACCCTCAAGGATGTGAAGTCACAGCTACTTCCGCTCTGGCTGGGGACAGCCAAGCCGACCTCACATTTCTCGCTGACTCACGTTCTCTGTGTATCTGCCTCATGAGGCCACCAGCCTGCCCAAAAGATCAGCCCTCTGTGTGGCACTCCTGTGCTAAGGAGCCACTGTGCTAAGGAACATGAATGCCCGCCCCTGAGGTAAACTAGAGAAGCAAATTCATGGACACTCATGGGTGTATCAGAAAGAGCTTTATATACAAGAGCAATTGAATATTAAGAAAACATCCCAGCCCAGTCCTGATCAAGTCCATAAGTCCAATATTAGCCCATATGTCTGACACCAATCTATAAAGTCCTCTTCAGACTCATGAAACACATGCAATGATGCCAAATGCAGGAAGATCACAGGCCAGTGGGTGGGAAGCCTTGTGGATCCAGTGGCATTGTAAGCATCTCAGGGCTGGCAGGGGTCTCCACATGGCTTCTCCCGGCTCCAGAGGTCTGGCTCCATCAACCTCTCTCCATGTGTCTTCTTCACAGGGATGTCTTTCACGGAGTGAGCCTAGAGAGAAAGCATCACCTGCCTCCAAGGAGGAATACCAGAGTTCCCAGAATCCTCAGGAAAAGGCCATGCCCACACAGAGCCCTCATCAACTGTATCCTGATTGACAGGCTAGACTCCACAAGAATCCTCAAGTTGACACCGGATCATGTAATTACCACAGACAGGTATGTCGAAGACATGGCTTGGGCGGTACTCTGCGGTATTTAGAGGTATTGTCTATAAGTGTGCATGGCAGAACGGAGCTGTGGCTGCTAGGATTGTTGTCATGTGGGGGATTTCCACGCGAAGCAACCCCAGCTGACAAAGTAGAAAAGTGCTTGGCTGTACTCTTGTCAGGAGCAAATTTCCAGACTATTCTCCCATGGCGCTGCTGGATGAGTTTGAAGCATCTGCCACTTCTTGAGTGTCCAGCCTTGCCCCACCTCTACAAAATCATGAGGAAAACAAGTCCGAAGCTGAATGAGATATATAAGCCACACTCTTCTCCCTCCCAGCCATCAAGTCAATTCTGACTCAATGCAACACAGGGCAGAACTGCCCCAGTGAGCTTTCAAGACTGTCAACCTTTCTGAGTGTAAAAAGCCTAATTTTTGTCCTGCAGTGTGGCTACTGGTTTCAAACTGCTGAACTTGCTGCTACCATGCTTAACCATGACACCACCAGGGCTCCTTCAAAATTACTTACACGTGCTAAAATAGCATCTACCCGAAGCAATTAACTAAGAATATACCTTGCACAAGAATACATACATGCATAAAAGTAGATATCAAGCCAAGTAGAATGCTCCAAACTCACTGCTATTGAGTCCCTTCCTGGCCCTAAGGGATAAGGCAGAATTGCCCCCTCTGGGCTTCTGAGACTTTAAATCTTTGCAGGAGTAGCCAGGCTCATCTCTTTCCCACAGAGCAGCTAGTGGGTTTGTACCGCTGACCTTGTGGTCCTGCATAACTACTGCAACAGCAGGGCTCCTTAACGTGTTGTTCAGGGGTAGGGGAATGCGGACAAATAAGTCAAAACCAGAGAGAGAGATTGTTAGGACCGGTGATGCCAGCATGCAGCGAACTGTAGGGGGTGATTCGTTATACCCCCTCCACCTACTTGGGAGCCCTGGTGGCATAGTGGTTATGCATTGGGCTGTGACCCGTGTGGTTGGCAGTTCAAAACCATCAGATGCTCCAAGAAGGACAGGGCTTTCACCTCCCATAAAATGTTACCATCTCAGAAACTCACAGGGGGTTGCTATGAGTCAGCATTGACTTGATAGTGGTGAGTTTGGAGGTTTTTGGAACTCCACGGAGTGTCTCAATCGAGAAGAAAGATAGGGAAATTCCAACGACAATTTCCCCACTCCCCTTACGGCCTGCAGGATGCAAATCCTTCGCCTGACATTCAATGCCCCCCCCCCCCCCGACCCGGCCCAGGCTTAGATTTCCAACCAAGCTCAGCTCCCACTTAAGGGACTCACATGTTCCTACTCACACCAAACAGGATTATCTGCTCCTAGCAAAACTCAGATCCTCGCCGTTGCTCACACTGCCTGTCCCACAGCCAAGCCTGCCCCATCCTTCAAGGTCCAATGCAAAGGCCTTCTCTGAGCAGCCCGGGCTCACCCACCTACCTGCACCCACATCCTCATTTATATGCAGCAGCGGCCCCGGTGCATTGTGTGGGAGCCCTGATTACCAACTGGGCTGCTAACCAGGAGGTCAGCAGTTCAAAACCACCCACTGCTCCAAGAGAGGAAAATGTGGCTTTCTACTTCCATAAAGAGTTACAGTATCAGAAACAGCAAGGGGCAGATCTACCTTGCCCATCAGAACTGACTCGAGGGCCCTAAGTTTGGAGCTTGATACATTGTGTGCCTCCGGCTCCTGTACACCCAAACTCTCAGTTAGCTTCTAAGAATTCGCTTCAAAAGCCCTACCTAAAGAAGAGCCCTTTCTCTATACAGAGCTGCAGGACCCTTCTAGCCCCCAGCCTCAGGGAGAAAATACACACAGATGCTTTTGAATGGCTAAATATCAACATCCCATAAGCCTTGCTCCGGTCAAAGCCCACCCCCTCTTTCCACGCCCAGGAGCGCTCTCTGGGGCCTCTCCTCCCTTCCTGGAAACCTCAAGGCCTGGCCAGGTTGCTCTCCCTGTGGAAACCATCTCTGCACTGTATCCTCTGGGCCGCCTGTAAAATGGGTCAGGCTGTGAAAGCCATTACCCTGGTATTGCTCCCACACCAGGCACCAGCCCCTCATCCCAGCCCACCGAGGGCCCCACACTTACCAAGAGCCTGGAGCTGGAAATTTTAGAAAGCGGTAAAAGTTGGCCTCTTCCTCTCCCACGGCCCCGGCCCTCTGGGGGGCAGTAAGCAAACACATGGCATACCTGTTCTTTGCTGGGAGCTTGTGGGTGGAGTACGCGGCTAACAGGCCTGGCGGATGGAGGACACTGACTTGCACAGCTGCTTCCTGTAAGGTTGGAGGTTTGGAGTCACTCAAAGGCCTGGCGACCTGCCCCCTCCAAAAGCAGCCGCTGACACCTCTTTGGAGGGAGCCCGGTTCTACTCTGGAACACGGGGCATTGCCACCAGTTGGAATCGGCTCAACGGCAACTGCGTCCCACCGTTTGGGGTCTGGAGCCATGAGGCCTAAGGCAAGCAGATCAGGCCTGACCTCACAGAGCGGACAAGCAGCTATTTCCTCCGCCAAGTGCCACTCCCACCCACTCGCCAAAGACGAGTACTTTGTGCCAAATTCCATTTCCATTCTCCTGGGGCGGGTGCAGGGTTGGCAAGCAGAGGGGCAGTGACTGGCAGGTGGCCAGCTTCCCAGCAAGGTCCTGCCGCAGCTGGCACAGGACGGCCATGTTTCTATTCCGAGGGCCTGGCTCCCACCCAGGGTGACATCTGCTCAGGGCCTGCAGCCCAGCATCGTCTGACGGCCCGTGGCCCTTTCAGTCCATCCACTGGGTTTTTCTTAAAAAGCTACTTCTATGCTTACTGCGTTTCTGTCCGCAATGTCGGTCACTAGAATTTTGTTAAGAATGGAAAAAAGCAAAAAAAAGGAATGGAAAAAGCTTAGAGAACCACATCTAAAGGCCGTGGGGTGTGTGTGTGTGTGTGTGTGTGTGTGTGTGTGTGTGTGTGTGTGTGTGTGTGTGTGTGTGTGTGTCCCTGGGACCTGTGCAGCATAGGAAGGTGGCATATCAAGAAAATTCTGGAAGATGCCCATTGCTCCCACTCAGGGTCTCACTGTTGTGATTAGTGCCATCCCTTTGTGAGCCCTCAGACCAGGTGCCGGGGCTCCCAGCCCTGATCCAGGAGTCACCGCCTTGCTTAGTGGCCATGGCCAAGTCCCTTCCCCTCTCTGAGCTGCTATCTTCTCAAGTGGTCCCCCAGCAAGAAAAATCAGGGGTACAAACTCGCTGCCATCCGGACAAGCCTACAGGGTAAGGTATTGGGATACAAAGTGGCTTTTTACTCTCTGTGAAAGACTTTACTGTGAACCCTGAGCGGGGAGAGGAGCCCAGGTTCTAATCCAAGCTCTGTGTCTTTCTGTGTCACCTTGGGAAGTCTGAAAACCTCTCTGGGCCTCTTTCCCGGCTCCACTCAGTGGGTGGGGCTATAGCTCAAATCAAATCAAATTGTGGGGTTTGAAATGCTATGTTAATTATACACCATGGCACCTATGCGAGGACTTCTTGTTGTTTGTCACTTACTAAAAGTGAGGGTATTACAAATCCACAAGCCAGTCCCAAGTTGGCAGCAAATTTATAGATCACAAAAGGGCATTGGGAAGCCTAGGGGAAAATAATAAAACAGATGTCTCATAGGCCCTCGAACTTTTCACACTGGAAACTGAGCTAGAGGAGAAGGGGAAAGATAAGAGGGAGGAGGAGAAAGAAAGAACAAATAGAAAAGGTGAAAGTGGAGGAGGAGGGGAGGAAAAGATGCCCTGGAGGGGTGGCAGGCAGTGTCCTTCCGTCAGCGGCAGAACCAGGCGCAGAGAGAACATAAAAGCAGACATAGCAGAAAGATCAGCAACAGGAACAAAAAAGCGACGTGGAAGCATCAGAAGCCGACGCAGAAATAAACAGACTATGCAGAAGGCCCAGCCAAAGCAGAGGATGGAGCTGCCAAAGCAGAAGCCCTAGATGTGAAAGAGGTGGAAGCAAAGAAAGGAGGAGGAGGAGGAGGAGGAGGAGGAGGAGGAGGAGGAGGAGGAAGTAGTCATGCCAGAAGGAGGTGAAGCAGCAGCAGAAGGCAAACCAGAAGCTGAAGAACCTGGACAGTAAAGAGCAGAGGCTACTGAGGCCAGGGGCGGGGGATACAAGGAAGGGCAGGGGTAAGGAAGAGGAGATGGGAGGGGGAGGGAGGAGAGGGGAGAGGAGGGAAGAGTTGGGGGCGAAAAGAGGAGAGCCAAAAGTCCATGGCAAAGCCAAACAGAGGCTGGAGAAGCCAAAGTTAAAGTAGCGCAGAAGCTGAGGCGAAGGGGCAGGAAAGAACAGACAGAGGAAAGGATGTCGAAGAAGCAGAAGAAACATACAAGTGAGAAGAAGCAGAGCATTCGATTTAAAAGGCAGACACACAAGTAAGTAGATTCCTTAGGAGCTGAAAGAAAGGAAGACAATAGAAAACACAGAAGCAGATGCAGAGAAAGGAGGAGGGAAAACAGCAGCCGAAGAATCCTAAGAAGTAGAAGCAGAGGCAGAAACAACCACCAAGGCAGAGGTGGAGAGAGAGAGAGAGAAGGAAGGAAGGAAGGAAGGAAGGGAGGGAGGGAGGAAGGGAGGAAGGAAGGAAGGAAGGAAGGAAGGAAGGAAGGAAGGAAGGAAGGAAGGAAGGAAGAGCAGTCGATGCCCAAAACGCAGAAGAGTGAGAACAAGAAAAGACAGAAACAGAAAGCAGTAGCCAAAGCGAAAGTCGAAACCGAAGCATGAAAACAAACAAGAGAAACAAAAGAATCAGGGGGAGGGGGGGGGGGGGTTGGCAGGGGGCTCTCCTGCTTTCCAATGAAAATGACCAGAAGAGGGATAGAGACTGCTGAAGCCCAGAATTTGGGAAATGGGGCCTCAGAGAAGTTTCCGAAAGAAGCAGGACCTGAGTTCACCGTCAATAGATAGCTACGCCGTCTGCCCTAGGAGTTCTTGTCCTACTATTTGCCGATTGAAATAAAACAGACACTGTGTGCAAGAGAAAACTAGGGGCTTCATTTTCTGCAGACAAGAGTCATTGCGGGGTCTTAAACTGATACCACGTGCTGAGAGAATTGGGGCACCAGGGCCGCTACCCTCTCAGACTTCTGGCATTCTGAATCCTTCCTCCCTAGCTCAGCCCTCTAGCTCACCGGTGTCTGTAAACAGGGGTCTCGTTGGTGAGTCAAGTTCTCCCGGATATTCTCTAGACAGACTTCTCTCTTGAGAAAGAAACAGGCTTAAAGAGAACCAAAAATAAAAACAAACTCACCGCCATGGAGTCGACGCCATAATGACCCTATAGGACAGGGTAGAACTCTCCCTGTAAGCTTACAAGACTGCAACTGTGGACTAGCGTAGAAAGATCTGTCTTTCTCAGAACAGCTGGTGGTTTCGAACGCCAGCCTGGCGATTGCAGTCTAACACACAACCCCTCCACCACCAGGGCTCCTTCAGGGAGAACCGTGAGTCTAATATAGTGACTCTTGGGCCAAGGTGAGTGGAAGGACACTGATGGATGAACCATGCTCTCATCTCCCAACTGGGAGGAAGGACCCTGGGGCCATTCTTTGCCAAAGGCTCAGGATAGAATGTGGCACCTGAAGAAACAGATCTAAAAATAGAAGGTAGATCACAGAGTACCAAATGGAGCCGGAGTTTCAGAGATAGTGTTTAATGAGTAGAACTTTGGGTAAGGGGAATGGAGAAAGCAGTGGGCTACCCTCCCAATGAAGGAGGAGGCTCAGAGTAGGCTGAGGCTGCTGGTCCCATGGTGGTCAGAAACTAGGTTCAGCAAGCCTCTGGAACATCCTGCCAATGAATTTCCTCTCTCACTGTGGCAGTTACTGAATCTCCTGACAATCTGCAAAGGGGTGCAATCTAGCCTGTCAATCAGGTCACAGCTTGATGACCTCATCTGGAGGCCCCACAGAGATACATAGCTCACTGGAGGCCAGATACACACAGACTTTGCTTTGTCTTCTCACTGATAAGCCACATGGAGCTATGTTGACAGAGCCAGAGCCCTGGAGCTGGAGGAGACACTGGAGACCTACATCAGTGCTGAGATTCTTCCTCCACCACTGGATCCACAGGACTTTGCACCCACTGGGCTGAGATCTTCCTGCATTCCGCATCATTGCATGGCTGTGTGAGTCTAAAGAGGAATTTGTGGACTGGTGTTGACATATGGGGTAATATCAGACTTATGGACTTGTTCCGGGCTGGGCTGGGATGTTTTCTTAATGTACAATTGCTCTTTGATATAAAGTTCTCTCTTATACACATATGAGTATCCTGGATCTGTTTCTCTAGTCAGCCCTAACCCACTCACTCAAGATGTCAAGGACACGGCACTCAGGCCTGCAACAAACAACTTCCTGCTGGGGGTTATCTAACCTGCTGACTGTGTCCCATCTCCTGCTAGGTGGCCCAAGGAACCTCAGAGGAGAAATGTGGAGAGGTTTTGTCTTGTCTGAGCCTAGAGCCTGGCTGGAAGGAAGAGACTGGAGAGAGAGAGAGAGAGAGAGAGAGAGAAAGAGAGAGAGAAGCTGGACAGTAAGCCTATGATCTTCCCAGTCCTCTGAAGGCCATTGCTCCCTCTGGGAAACTGGCCAGATTCTGGAGTTTTCTTCAAATCTAGTGGAGGTAGCCCACGTAGGCCACAGCCTCTGGGTAGGCATTTTCTCTCAGAGGCCAGACCCACAGCTGCCCAGGACCTCCCATAAAGGTAGTGAGGAGTGACCCAGAGTGCAGAGGTGAGAGTGAGAGTCAGGCTCTGGGCAGAGACTCTCATGATGCAGGAGAAGGTAAGGGTCCCTCAGGGCTGCCCCATTCACCCTAAAGATCCAGTGCTCATTCCTGAGCACTGCCCAGCCAGAGTCTTCAAAGATGCCCTTCTGAGAATTTACAGATGCAATATACAGTGAAGCCAATACATGGCCATCATATGGTGAGGACTTCACTGTGTAGGCCTCCCTTTCCCCCATCCTCTCAGACCCTCACAAACCCCACCTTAGGGGAGGTGGGAGGAAGTGTCTCACTTGTGGCCATGAATGGGGCACATCCAAAAAGTTGAGAGAGAAAGACAGGATGGGGAGTTAAGGAGTTCTGAGCAGGGATCTCTCACAGCAAGGTGAAATTCTAACAATGGCAAGAGTTGGGTGAGATGAGGTGTGATAGTTAGGTTTATTGTGCCAACTATGCCAATGGGAACATGTGGGAGGAATTTAATCAGGTCGCAGCTTGATTAGAAGCAAACCAAAATAAATAAAGACAGCTGGAATCCCATATCCCACTTTCTCCCTGGTAATCAGACTAGCATGCTACTGTTTTAGGTAGTTCTCTGTCTCTACTTGTGGGCTACACTACCTGTAGGCAAAGCCAACTTGTGGATCATGTCATTAGAGCTTGAGGCTCCTTCAAGACCTGCTTCACCATGCTGCGGGTGAGTGTATTGCTTGAGTTTGAGGCTGGTGGATACTGGTCCCATGCTTGACTTTGAGATTCCATGGGGCCTGCATCATGAAGCTTCCAAGCTCCCAAGCTACCGACAGTTGCTGAGCCACCCTTCTGTCCACTGCCTGCTGTCAGACTCTGCCTGCCTTACCTGAGGGAAGACTCCACAGTCTGCTTCCTTGACCTTGGACCCAACAGCCTATGGTGATGGTGCCTGACTACCATTACTGAACATTTTCATCAAAGATTCCATAGAAGAGTCTTGATCAAAATGGGGTAAATGTAGAACAGAATTTTAAGTTCTCATGGGCTCTAGACTTCCTGGAATCATGGAGGATGGATGAATTCCCAAAACTGTTATCCTGAAATAATCTTTAAACTTCAACCCAAAAAAATTCCCTGAAGGCTTCTTAAACTAGTAAATTTTTACTAGTATATTTGGTAAAAAATACCTGCCCTGAACATTATGCTCTTTTAAGGACTATATATATAGGATCAAATGATTGATAGAAATGTGAAAGATTAGATTGAAACGATAGGAAGCAGGGAGTTGATGTTAACGAGGGAAGAACAACTCAGAAAAGAGGACTGCACAACTCAAAAAATGTAATCAACACTCTGTGGCAGTTACATAATCTGTCAACTTGAGGAAGGGGTGGAGTCTAGACTGTCAATCAAGATGAAGCTTGATGACCTCATATGGAGGCACTGTAAAATAAGTAGCTCACTGGAGGCCAGACCCACACACGCTCTGCTTCCTCTTCCTGCTGACAAGACACATGTATCTAAGCTGATGGAGCTAGAGCCCTGGTGCTGAGATGCTTCCACTGCCACTGGATCCACGAGACTTTCCACCCACTGACCTGTGATCTTCCTGCATTCAGCATCATTGCATGTGTTGCCTGAATCTGAAGAGGAATTTACAGACTAGTATTGGACATATGGGCTAGTCTTGGACGTACGGACTTGAACTTGACTGGGTAGGGATGTTTTCTTAGTATACAATTACTCTTTTGTATAAACCTCTTTCTTATACACATATGAGTACCTATGAATTTGTTTCTCTAGCTAGCCCAGACTAACAAAACCACTAAATGATAAATGCAGAAATTGTTGAATTAGTATACTATGAATTTTGCTGTGAATATCGTGACCCCCACTACAAAATAAAACACACACACATACATGCACACTCATATCTGTGTGTGTCTCTGGCTGCTGTGGAGGTGAGGAGATGATCCCGTTCGGTCATTAGGCCTCTAGGAGAGAGATGACAATAACTTGGACCGGGTGATGGAGGTAGAGATGAAGCAGAATGAGCAGCTTTGAGAGCAGATCTTCAAAGTCCCTGTCCTGGCACACTGCGACAGAGGACAATACTGGGAACCCACAGCAGGGAGGAAGTATGGTCTGAATCCCCTGTAGCGGGGCGAACCAAGAAGAGAACACAACAGATCAGTAGCAGGAGCAAAGCAAAGCCACAAAGCCCCTAAACAACCCCCCAAAACAGACTTCAGGCTAGGAGGGGCAGTTCCTGGAATTTCCCCCAGGACCAGTGGGGAAATAGCCATGAAGGTCAGCAGAAAGACCTGAAGCATGCATGGCTTGGGTCTTTTGGGGTTTTTTGCTGTTGTTGTGGGGTTTTTTGTTTGTTTTGGTTTGGTTTGGGGGGGTTGTGTTTTTTTCTTCTCTCTTTTTGTCAATTGTTTTCTATTTGTTAGGTCTATGCCATTGTTGGTATGCCTCCTTACACAAGACAGGCATGGGAAGCAAGCTCGAGGAGAAAGCAATGGGACCAACAGTCTCAGGGGGACTTGTGGGGAGAAGGGGCCGGGGAAAGGTGCAGTGGGCAAACAATGCCATAGACAGGAGAACAACTAGGGAATAAAAAACAATAACAAGGTGGATATAGAGATCCTGGGAGCAATGGGAAAACAGCAATCTAGCTGAGAGGAAATACTATGAGTCAGAAGTAGGGTGAGCTTGATGGTGGGGCAGAAAAGGTAGAAGGAAACAGAGGACTGATCTAGGAAGAAAAGCTATGGATAGAGGTATAAGCATAGGGGTGTCGTATAAAAATACATTAATCCATAAAAATAGAGGTATTGGCCTATGTACATATATTTATATGGCAATACACTGAGGTAGTGGACAGACTTTGGGTCTCTGCTCATACCTTCCCTCAATGTAAGACACACTGGTCTAACAAATTGGCAATATGAGATGCTCACCCTCCCGGCACATTCACTGAAGACAAAATGGATGTATAAGCAAATGTGAAGAAGGCAGATGGTGCCTGGCTATTAAAAGATATAGCATCTGGGGTGTTAAGGGCTTGAAGTGAAATAAGAGTCCATCTAGCAGAGAAACAACAAGTCCACATGCAAGAGACACACCAGCCTGTAGGATCCTGAGGAGTCGTCAGGACTGGATAACAGGCATCAGAAGACACATAACAAATAAACAAAAACATATTGTTGAGAATGAAGGGAATCAGAACAGAGGCCCAAAGCCCATCTGCAGGTTACAGGGAAGGGGTGAGTCAACCAGGGAGCAGTACAGCCCCGATGAAACACACAATATTCCTGTGGCTCCTTGGGGCTTCTTCACCCACATCATCATGACCCTAGTAATGCTCTCACTTTGGACGAGACCGGCGCATGTAGACAGATATAGATAAGAGATAAGAGCTCACGACACATACAACGCAGGAGCAGGAATGGAAAGAAAGACACCAGATGGGAAGGAAGAAAGTGGGGGCAGGCGAGGAAGAAGGGGGAGCCCATCATAATGATTGACACACAACCACACACACCCCTCCAGGGAAAAGAACAACAGAAACCATGGGGAAGGGAGACAGCAGTCTGTGTGAGATATGAAAATAATAATCATTTACAATCTATCAAGGGGTCACGGGGGGGAGGGGAGAGGGCAAAAAAAGGAGCTGATGCCAAAGGCTCAATAGAAAGTAACTGTCTAGAAAAGAATGATGGCAACATATGCACAAACATGCCCGATACAATTGATGTATGGATTGTAATGGCATTGTAAGAGCTCTCAATAAAATGATTTTTAAATCCTTGTCCTGATTAGCTGCTATGTCAGAGTATGAAGTAAAAGGTGGGTTGAAGACCTGCCCAAGGAAGCTGAGTGGAGGGAGCTCATAACTCAGAACTTGACAATGCACGGAAGTCAGGCTGCCTTTCCTTTCCCATTCGTAGTTTCCCTAGGATCAGGGTTCTCCGTCACCATAACGATTTGTGTCGTCTGTAACCATGCCATTTCCCAAAGGCATTCTGGCCGAGGAGAAGTGGGGACGGGTGGCTTGGGCCGCCATAAAAAGCTTCACTGTAATTACAAACTTGGAGGCAACCCAGGTGGATCGGAGGCGTCTGGTGGTAGCTGTTTTGGTCAAAGTAAATCTGCCGAAGGCCGCTGTGCTTGGTTTGGAAATGGGACCATGTCTCCCTTACGGCCATCACGTTAAAGAATAGCCTTCACCTCTGACTGGTTCATATTACAAATTCGGGTTGCCTACTCAGGTCTTACTATAATTCAACAGATACGTTATCTGCTGTTGTTGAGAATGCACACAGCTAACACTTCAGCACTCTCGGTAGATACACTTTGGTGACGTTGACTGAAGGCTTGCACTGGTGCGATTGCTCTTCCCTGTCGGACACAAGCTCACCGCCCCATCAGGTTCCTGTTGATGCTTTCAGGTGGATGCGTTCAGGTGGCTCTGGCCAATGGGCGCCTCTCTCCCACTTTTTGAAAGCTCACCAGACCTTCACTGGGACCTGTTTTGCTATTTGCGAAAAGTCCAAGGAGCGTGAAACGCTCAACCAGCTTCAGACTGCATTTTGCAGCAAGCTGTTAAAGAGACAGCACACAGCTTGCGATGCCAGATGGCGGCCGGGCCCCTTCCCGGCAACCAGTCTGTACATACACTGTTTCTGCTTTACACAGGCTGCGCATTTAGTATATAATTCCGGCTTTTGTGACACATTACTGTTATTTTAGTTTTTAAATGGGCTATTTGGGTTGATTTAGAGGTTATTTTTTAATTTAAAACCGTTTTATTGACATATAATTCACATACCATACAACGCAGGTTTTTTGGGGGGCCTGAGAATGTCTAAAACTTTCCCCCACATACATGGATGGTAATTGCTTCTTCGTTTTATGCCATTTCAGTTTCTAAAAGATTTTGTAGGAATGTTCTGCTTTGGGATAGTGAGAGGAAACCTCTGATTAGTTTTAAGAGCATAATGCTCAAGGCATATGTTCCTTAATTAAACCCAACCTTAATGAACTTTCATTAGTCCGTAATGAGCAGGTACGCTTCCTCTAATAATGTAGTAAGTAGGGGTCATTGGGCACTTCCTACATGCCAAGCGGCATAGTGGCTCAGTGGGCTATGCGTTGGGCTGCTGGCGTCAAGGTCAGGGTTAAGTGTTGAGGCTTTCGACTCCCGGACAGAGCTACAGTGTCTACAGGTCTACCTCCAGGGGCAGTTCTACCCTGTCCTGTAGGCGGCTGAGTCAGCATCGACTCCATGGCAGTGAGTTGTATATTTCTGAAGGAGGCACCTTTCCAAGCGATGAGACTGAAGGAGCCGTCACAGTGTGCCGCTGGCCGATAGCTTCTCTCTGTGCCCACACGTGGCTGAATGCTACAGAGGTAAATGCACCAGCGCGTGTTTTCCAAATAGTATTCCCTGCACTTGAGAAACTTTCTTGTATTGGCAAGGCTGAGGAATTTCCTTTCTGGTCTTGCCTGACCACGTCAGATTTCCTCATGTGTTAGACAGGGTTCTCTAGAGAAACAAAACTAGGACACTTATGATGATAGATAGATAGATAGATAGATAGATAGATAGATAGATAGATAGATAGATAAATAGATAGATAGATAGATGATAGATTTATACAGCAAGAAGGAACATAATAGCTAAATAGTCCGCACAGCAGTACACAGGGCTCAGTTCAACTCACTTTTGTGGAATAGTTAATATACTGAAAGTCCTTTGACTCATGTGTGCTGCTGGTCCAAGGTCAAGGAAGCAGACAGGGAAGCTCGCCTAGTGCCCCCCTGGATCTGCGTCTTGCTTCAACAGTGTTTGGACGGAACAGGCCCGGGGACTCCCTTCCTCTGACTTTCAACCACACTCCAGTTTCCTTCTTAGGCGTAACCACCGGACCGTCTTCTTGGTCACCCCCTCTTAAGGCATGAGCTAACACTGACTTATTTTGTGTGTGGCTACCTCTAAATTGGTACCTTCGACCAATCTTGAGCTCTTAGATCTGTCAAAATTATTCTGCCGAAGCTGAGACCAGCATCAACCGTCTGGTCAACCTGCGTCTGCAGGTCTCTCTGGGCTTCTATTTTGACTGCGGTGATGTGGCTTTGGAAGGCGGGACCTACCAAAGCTACCGAGAGCTGCTGAAGGAGAAGTGCCAGGGGGCCAAGTGTCTCTTGAAGTTACAGAACCCACTCGGCAGCCGTCCCACCTTCCTGGACATCAAGGAAGCTGCACTGGTCCTGGAGAAGAACCTCAACCAGGCCCTTCTGGACCTGCATGCCGTGGGGTCCACTCACACAGACCTCCATCTCTGTGACTTTCTGGAGAACCACTTCCTGGATGAGGAGGTGAAACTCCTCCAGAAGATGGGCAACCACCTGACTAACCCCCTCAGGCTGGCCAGCCCCCAGGCCGGGCTGCGTGAGGATCTCTTCAAGAGGCCCCTTTCAAACTCACTAGGAGCCTACCTTGCCCAGCCACCTGCAAAGGACCCTCTGGCTCATCCTGCCAGCCTTAGCCCCTCTGCAAGAACCTGCCCTCCAGCCGCAGGGTCACTGCCCTGGATCCCTTCTTCCAAACCATGGACCAAACAGAAACAATAAGCCTTACTTTCGCAGCAAAAAAAAAAAAAGGGGGGGAAGCAGACGGCAGAGTCTGCCCTCAGGCAGGACACGCAGGGTGGAGCAGTAACAGCAAGAAGATGAGAAGTTGAGGCACTGCAGAGGCCAGCAGCTCGGAAACTTAGGGAAGTCGTCCAATGGACCCTCAGGAAGCTTGGTAAAGCAGGTCTCAATGGATCCTCAAGGCAAGGCAACACAAGCCACGGGTTAGCTCAGCCCACAGTAGCGTAGCACATGGATCAGGAAAAGGGTTAGCTCAGGCAGCAGATCACTGGTCCTATCACCAGGGAGAAAGGGGAAGGGGACTGGCATTGGAAAGCCATTTATCTCATCATCCTCCAATCAAGCTGCAACCTGATTAAACTCCACCCACATATTCCTATGGAAGCCTAGTTGACACAATAAACCTTGGGACGAGGAACCTTTACCTACTGGGGAGGTTGGACTGTTTGGGCTCCCAGAACCCACCTAGCTCATTGGTCTGGGTTGTCTGTTGTGAAGTTGTATTAATTTAGGTCTTTAGTGCAACAGTTCATTGCTTTGGGTAAATCTGCTGCCCAAGACCCCTTCAAGGTATTGAAGCGTGAGGACTTTAACAACTAAGGTGCCCCCAACCCAGACCATGGTACTTTCAATTATCTGTTATCCATGTGAAAGTTGGACATTGAATAAGGAGGATCAAAGAAGAATTGATACATTTGAATTAGAACATTAGACATTAGAACCAGCAGTGAAATAGCAGTCATGGAGAGGAGAATAAACATCCCTATGGAAACAAGCCTTTTGTGGCCTTCATTGGGAGACCATCTGTATTTGAAAGTGACTTTCCGAACCAAAGTCACGAGAACGCATACATGTGCAGTTTAATTTTTGGTTCTGTAACTTTCACCAGTGATTTAAACTTAGGAGTCCCTCTCAAAACATCCGGAAAATAGACACAGCCCACCCCAGTGTGTTCCAAAAGCATGACGTATGTTCTGTTGGTGACCAAGGTAACGTAGGCAAGTCTTTTGAAGCAAGTGTTTACAGTTGCTGGTGTTGTTCAAGGATGATGTGAACAGCTCAGGCACATTAACTTTTGGGATCTCCTTTCTGCCGGCAGACAGATCTCTTCCCCTTTAACGTGAATTTCTCCTGACTTCCATTCTTAGAGCTCTAGAATTAGAATGTCTAGCCTTCCTTTGCTTGGAATACAAAGTAATAATTATCCCCATTTTGTTTCCACAATAGCAGCTGGTGGCTCATATTTGCATGCTTTATTTCCAACCATCATTTAAACACAACAGAGAGAAAATAGAAAGCAAATGCAAGGTGATCAGATAGAAACTCGATTCAATCAGTCCCTCAACCGAGGCATTTTCTGTCTACAATTTGGAGGCTTCTGAAACATGAACAGCAGGTGGGAGTTGAAAAGGAGGTTCAGGTAACACAGTGTAAAATTTGCAGTTCCCATTGGGTAAATCTGCTGCCCCGGGCCCCTTTAAAGTATTGAAGAGCAAGGACAACTTTAACAACTATGGTGCCCCTCACCCAGGCCATGGTCCTCTTAATTGTCTGTTGTGCATGTGAAAGTTGGGCATTGGACAAGGAGGACCAAAGAAGAAGTGATGCATTTGAACTATGATGCTGGTGAAGACTATTGAAAATGCCCCGCTCTGCCAAAAGGCAAAACAAATCTGTCTTGGAAGAAGTATAGTCCAAATGCTCCTTCAACCTGAGCATGGTGAGACTTCACTTCACGTACTTTGGACAGGTTATCAGGCGAGACCAACCCCTGGAGAAGGGCATCACGCTTGGGAAAGTAGAGGGGCAGCAAAAAAGAAGGAGACGATTGAAGAGGACAAAGAGATGGTTGATACAGTGGCTACAACAATGGGCTCAAATATAGCAACAATTGTGAGAATGACACAGGACTAGGCGGTGTTATACGTAGTGTTTCTATGAGTCAGAACCGACTCGAGGGCACCTAACGACGACAGCGAACAGGCCTCTGGGAGGCCGCTTGAGTAGCAGACTGCTGAGGGATTCTGGACCAGAGAGCCTGGTGTTTGCAGCCATTTCCCTGCTGGAAATTTCTCTTTGCTGTGATCGTGACATGAGAGCTTCTAACCAGCTGGCCCCAGTACCACTTCAAAGACATTGTTTTGCATTTGTGCAAACCAGCTTGAGCATAAAAATCAAGCTCCCCTGGGCCAATATGGGACTGTGAAGGGCAAGGCTCTGCTGTTTAGTGGGATATACACCCATCTGCTAACCAGAACATCAACAGTTCGAACCTGCCAGCTGCTCCACCAGAGAAAGATGAGACTTTCTGCTCCCCTAAAGAGTTAAAGTCTTGGAAACCCAAAGGGACAGTTCTCTTCTGTCCTATAGGCTCACTGTGAGTTGGAATAGACTCAATGGCAGATGTTCCTCAGACATTTGAAGATGAATTCCCTCTGGTTAAAAACTCCAACCCCTTCGCCTTTGAGTTGGAATCCCACTCATAGAGACCCTATAGAACAGAATAGAACTACTCCTGTGGATTTCTGAGACTGTAACTCTTTACTGGAGTAAAATGCTTCATCTACTGCAAGGAATACTCGGTGGTTTTTGAACTGCTGACCTTGTGGTAAGCATCCCAATGCATGACTATGATACTATGAAGTCTCCCTTTGGTCCATTTAATCCCTTCCAGCTAACTTGTATGAGGGCCATGGTGGGTTCCACTCTTGGTCAAATGGCCCTCCAGCACAGCTACCACCACTTGTAAATGGAAGCTTGGATGTTGCTGTGATACATAACAACTCTCAATGGAGTTTCCAGACCAAGAAAGATGAGGAAGAAAGGCCTGGTGATCTATTTCCAAACTTCAGACCATGAAAACCTTGTGGATAACATTGGTCTGATCCTGTTCTACATGGGCCTCCCTGAGTCAGAGCTAAGCTTGACAGCAGCTAGTGAACAACACAACATAATATAGAGGAAGCCCTGGGCAGCCTGAGGGGTTAAAAGTTACTCACTGCAGCTGCTCGCCAGGAAGTGGGTTGTTTGAACCCACCCGGAGCTGCCTCCTAGTGAAAGGCTTGATGGCTTCCTTTGAGAAAGTCACATCCATGAGACCCTATGTGCCTCTACTCTGACATACATGAGGTTACCACGAGTCAGAACCAATGCAAGTGGTATGGTACAGCTGGTATATAAAGCCCGGACACAAATGAAGACTAAATTATATCCTCCACCTCTTGTTGGACATGATCAGGGAAGTGATAGCCATTTCAATTTTAGTCACAGGAGTGCTTGAAATTTTTACTATCCTACTGGACACTACTAAATAGGACTAAGAATAGTTTCTCATCCAAAGCGGTTGGAAGTGTCTGTTGTGGCATTTCATGGATAATAACTCCATGCGACCGCAACAATTCTTCTCCCCGAAGACACGCCAAAGGCACACGGTCTCTAACCCTCACGTGTAACTAGTTCATGGTCTCTAACCCTCACATGTGGCTAGTCCATGATCTCTAACCCTCACGTGTAACTAGTTCATGGTCTCTAACCCTCACGCGTGACTAGTTCATGGTCTCTAACCCTCACGTGTGACTAGTTCATGGTCTCTAACCCTCACGTGTAACTAGTTCATGGTCTCTAACCAACACGTGTGGCTAGTTCATGGTCTCTAACCCTCACGTGTAACTAGTTCATGGTCTCTAACCAACACGTGTGACTAGTTCATGGTCTCTAACCCTCACGTGTAACTAGTTCATGATCTCTAACCCTCACGTGTAACTAGTTCATGGTCTCTAACCCTCACGTGTGACTAGTTCATGGTCTCTAACCCTCACGTGTAACTAGTTCATGGTCTCTAACCCTCACGTGTGACTAGTTCATGGTCTCTAACCCTCACGTGTAACTAGTTCATGGTCTCTAACCCTCACATGTGGCTAGTCCATGATCTCTAACCCTCACGTGTGACTAGTTCATGGTCTCTAACCCTCACGTGTGACTAGTTCATGGTCTCTAACCCTCACATGTAACTAGTTCATGGTCTCTAACCCTCACGTGTAACTAGTTCATGGTCTCTAACCCTCACGTGTAACTAGTTCATGGTCTCTAACCCTCACATGTGGCTAGTCCATGATCTCTAACCCTCACGTGTGACTAGTTCATGGTCTCTAACCCTCACGTGTAACTAGTTCATGGTCTCTAACCCTCATGTGTAACTAGTTCATGGTCTCTAACCCTCACGTGTAACTAGTTCATGGTCTCTAACCCTCACATGTGACTAGTTCATGGTCTCGAAACCTCACGTGTAACTAGTTCATGGTCTCTAACCCTCATGTGTGACTAGTTCTTGGCACGACAATTAGCTTCCACTTATTTGGACCCTAGGCTACAGGCAGGTTAAGTAACATTTCCCAGGTCTTGAAGTACATTACCTCAGTGGGGCTGAAACTCCCCTGTGCTGGCTCTTGGCCACAACCCGGGTCTATGCTGTTACCAGATTGATGGAGATGCATGTCCTAGGTTTAGAGGGGAAAGAAACGCAAAACAACTAAAAAGAAAGAAAAAGCTCAAGTATTGGTTCCAAGTTTTCTCCCTTAATCGTGGCCTTGGGAACGGATTGGCCAGCAATTTTCCTATCAGCGGATTTTTATTGTCATGCTTTTACCACTTCCAGAACCAGGGGGAGCTTTAAAAGGTTGGAAGTTCGTGCAGCTATGTGTCCAACCCACCTTGAAACAAAAAACCCCACTAACTTCTCTCTTGCTCTCTCTCTCTTCCTCCACACACACACACAAGACCATTCACAGTCGCCAAGGGAGTTTGGGTACACAGAGACAAGCCAGCAGGGTTTTCAGAGTCCTTCAAGGTCCCCTTGAATGCAGTTAAAGCATTTAAATAAAACAGCTCTCCTTTCCAGATGCTGGCCCATAGAACACCTGCTGATGCTGTGTATCTGTCAGGGGGCTCTTTCGCTGATGGGAAGAGCAGAGAGGTTGGAATGAGCATCTCATTTGTATTGGAATAACCCACACCTGGTGATACCCTGAGTCTCCACCTGCAAAGTGAAGGAAGGAGTCCGATACGTATACTTCAATGCAAATGACGTCTCCATCAGCATCTGTGTAGAGGCTCCAGGTTTTAGCACCATGCGTCAGGATACAGATATAGTCCTTGTGCAGGCCCTTCGCCAAGTCCCTGCTCATTCACTCACTCTGTGCCCGTGGACAGATGGTCTCACCTTCCAAAGCATTGGTTTCCTCCTCTGTAAAATGGATGTAATAACAGTACCCACCTCTGAAGGCTGTGGGGAGGACAAAATTAGACCATTCCTGTACGAACAATGAAGCAGCACATAGCACAACACGAGTACCTGATAAAATGATATCGCTGTCTTTTTGTTCACTCTTTTGCGATATTCAGAGATAGACCTGTGGGGCAGGAGCAGGGAGATAGGTGTCTAAATAGATTCCAGGAGTAACAAAACCCAAACCCTGGGGTTGTTAGTGCCATGAACTCACTTCTGATTCAGAGAGAAGGAAAAACTGCCCGGTCCTGTGCCTCCCGCACAATCCTTGCTGTGTGTGAGCCCCTTGCTGCAGCCACTGTGTCGATGTATCCATAACACTGTGCTTCACCAAGTCTGATGTCCTTCTCCAGGGGCCTGTCTGTCCTGACACCATGTCCAAAGTACACAAGACAAAGTCTTGCAATCCTCACTTCTTCTTTTTTTAAAAAAAATCATTTTATTGGGGGCTCATACAACTCTTATCACAATGGTCTCTACATCCATTGTGCCAAGCACATTTGTACATTTGTTGTCAACATCCTCAAAATGTTTTTTTTCTACTTGAGCCCTTGATATCAGCTCATTTCCCCCCCTCCATAATCCTCACTTCTAAGGAGCATTCTGGTTGTACTTCTTCCAAGACATATATTCTTTTTATTCAATCTTCGAGCAGTCTGTGGTATATCTAATATTCTTTGCCAACACCATCACTCAAAGACACCAACTCTTCAGTCCTAGATGCTCCAAAATGGTTGTAATTCATTCCTGAACATCAAGCTTCAATTACAGGGACAGTGTGCCTGACTTCTGCAACTTTGGGATTAGGATGGTGCCCACCAAATGTGGAAACGACCTTTTTATAATTATAATGCAGAAAGCAGGCACTTTCTATATCCATCCTTACAGGAAAACTTACAACCCATTCACTGCTTGTCTTCTTTCACTCCCGTAGTCTGTGATGGAAAACTGGCTTCTCTACACGGTACAGATGTGTGCCAGGACCTGAAGAAAAGACATTGTTTCCATGGTGCCATTAATTTCTCTTAAAAAGAGAGAGTCATTTCCGTCTGAGAAAGAATTCATCTTTCCTTCTCCTAGGCCCTTCCAAGCAGTTCAGTCATGGCCAAGGAAGTGAAATCAGAATAGACCTAAGTTTTTTAAATTTGGATGAAGCAGAACAATAACCAAAATGAGAAAATCTATGGTTCGAAGTTGGAATAGGAGACTCAGAAGAGGTATGGGGAACCCCTGAAGGAGCCTGACGGGGGAGTTGAAACTGTGGCAAGAAGGTAGAGAATGATACGCAGTCAGAGTGGCCATGTTTGAGCCCGGCTCTCCTGATCAAGAGATTTGACTGTTGGGCAATATACCTGGTGCCCTTCCTCTTTCTGAAGGAGAGTAAGTTTATAACTAAGTGTCCACTTATAATTTTTCCAGTTCCAGTTATCACCCGGCTTCAACCCCAACTTGAAAATTCATATCTGTTCCCGTTTCACGTCCTCTGTTATGACTGAACAGGGAGCAACCAGTTCAAAGTCTGGCAAAATTCAAATTCCAACGCGGCCACTTCCTGTAGAAACCTGAGCAAGTTGCTCATCCGCTCTGAGCTGATTTTCCCATCTGAAAAATAGGGTTAGCAATACTTGGCTTGGAGGGTTGTTATCAAGATTAGAGATATGATATCATGTAAATACAGGGCGCATCTGCCCAGCACATTGCTGATCTTTGATGAATGGTAGTGTTTGTTATTCCAAAGTGGGACGCTACAACTTAAACCAAAGGTATCCTGTGAAGTTGTCCTAAAACCCAGCAATAGTTCCGCTTAGCTAGTATTGAATGTGAGAGAGTGCCAAGACCGGCTCCTCCACTAAAGAACTGCAGTCTCAGAAACCCCCAGGAGCAGCTCTGCCCTGCCTGACAGGGTCGCTATGAGTCGGCACAGACTCCGTGGCTGTGAGTTTGGTTGGGTCTGAGTAATGAGCCGTGAGCCTGGTGGGCTCTTAAGAAGTATCTGTATGGGGTCAAATAGACAACAGCCACTTGAAAGATTAGATAGGAACCTGAGTGGGAAGCAGGTTTATATTTATATGGGGGAGAACAACCCCGATAAGGAGGGGGAGAAAGAGTGCACGACTCAGAGAATGTACTCCAGGTCAACAACCTGTACGTGTGCAACAAGTCCATTAGCTTTCCGTTCCATTATTTCCATGAGCTTTGTGATGCCCTCTCGCATGCCAAAACTCAGTAACAACAAAAATTAAAAATATATTAAAATTAAAACTTTCTTAATTTTAAAAGGAGAATTACATGTGGTCATTCCTGGGTCAGAGAGGACAATTGCCTCATGTGAAAACTAGGTGGTTGACCAAAGTGAGTCTTCATTCCCCCTGGCAAGCTAGGCGACTTGGAGCCAATCCCAGACCGGTCACTTACTTGCCAGTAATTGTGACACTGAGGTTGCTTTCCCAGCCCGAGTCTCGGGACTTCTCGCCGGGCCATGAAGAGGCTAGATAAAATGCTCCCAGCAGCCATGCGAGTGCTGATGTGGACTGGCTGGTTGTCTTGACTTATGCTCCAGTTGTTGTTGCTGTTCAGTGCCGGGGAAGCAGCTCTACTGTACAGCATGTTTTTCCCAGGACAGAAGGAAACTCTGCCGGGTCCTGCATGATCCTCACAACTATTGTGTTGTTTAAGCCCATTGTTGCAGCCCCTGCATCAGCCCATCTTGTTGAGGGCCTTCCTCTTTTTTGCTGACCCTCTACTTTCCTAAGGCTGATGTCCTTGCCCAAGGCCTGGCTTCTCCTGACAACATGTCCAAAGTACGTTTGACACAGTCTCCCATCCCTGCCTCTCCAGAGCATTCTAGCTGTACTCCTTCCAAAACAGACTTATTTGCTCTTTTGACAATCCATGGTATTTTCAATATTCTTTACCAGCAACATAGTTCAGATGCATCCATGTCCAACTTCCACGTGCATATGAAATAATTCAAAATCCCATGGCTGGGGTCAGATGCACCTTAGTCCTCAAAGTAACACCTCTGCTTTTCAACACTGTGAAGAGGTTTGATGCAGCAGATGTACCCAAAGCAATGTATAGTTTAATCCCTTTTGACCATTGCTTCCATGAGCATTGATTGTGGATCCAAGCAAGATGAGATCCTTGACAATTTCGATATATTCTCCATTAATCATGATGTTACCTCGTTAACCAGTTGTGAGGATGTGGTCTTCTTTACACTGACTGGTAATGCAGACTGAAGGCTGCAGTCCTTGATCTTCATCAGCAACTGCTTCAAGTCCTCCTCACTTTCAGCATGTGAGGCTGTGTCATCGGCATATCAAAGGTTGTTAATAAGCCTTCCTCCAATCTTTATGCCACATTCTTCTTCATATAATCCAGCTTCTCTGATTATTTGCTCAGCCTACTGAAAGAATAAGCCTGGTGAAAGGATGCAACCCTGAAGCAAACCTTTCCTGATTTTAAACCATTTAGGATTCCATTGTCCTGTTTACACACTGCCTCTTGATTCATATACAGGTTCCATATAAGCACCATGTAGTGTTCTGAGATTCCCATTCTTCTCAACGCTGTCCATAATTTATGATGCACACAGTTGAATGCCTTAGCACAGTCAGTAAAACATCAGTAAACATGTGTGCTGTATTCTCTGCTGTGAGTCAAGATCCATCTGACATTAACAATGATGTCCTTTGTCCCACGTCCTCTCCTGAATCCAGCCTGAACCTCTAGCAGCCACTGTCAGTGTACTACTGCAAGCATTGTTGGATGATCTTCAGCAAAATTTTACTTGCATGTTACATTAATGACATTGTTCTATAATCCGAGTTTTCTGTTCGGTCAACTTTTTTTTTAATGGATACAAATATGGATTTCTTCCAGTCTGTTGGCTTAGTAGCTGGTTTTCAAAATCCCTGGTATAGATGAGTGTTTCCAGTGCTTCATCAGCTCATGGAAACGTTTCTATTGGTATTCCGACAGTTTCTTCAGTGTAGCTTGAACTTCTTCCTCCAGTGCGTTTGTCCTTGCTCACATGCTACCTCCTGAAATGGCTGGATATTGACTAGTTGTTTTTGGTACAGTGACTCTGTATATTCTTTCCATATTCTTTCGATGCTTCCTGCATCATTCAGTAGATACAGGAAGCATAGAATCTTTCAAGATTGCAACAGAAAGCTTACATTTTTTTCTTGAGTGTTCTTCCTTTTTCTAACATGCATTTTATCTATTTATTTGTTAGGGTAATGATAGTGTTTATTCTAAGGATACCGGGCAGTGACGCCTTGAGGCTGTTGGGTTTTTCAGACTACCTTGTTTCTCTTCTCTGCCTGTTGACTTCAATCTCTCCAACTATCGGCCAACAGGAACACCAACAGTCTCCAAGCTTCATAGGTTCGTTTAGACTGTCCTAGGGCCCTAAGTAGGCTAAGGAAGAACCAGGGAGGATCAAATAAGAGATGTGGCCACTCAGGTTTCACTTCTGGGATTTAGGGCTATTTCTAGAGAAGAGCAGAGATATAGCTAGTTCTCGCCGTGACCCTACTTAGTACCGCCTCAATGAGTGATTCCAAACCTTACATTCTTGTCACTATCTCCACGGTACACTGTACAGTGGTATCCTCAAGGAGATTGACAATTGACAATGTATTAATAGATGGGGTAATAGGCTGCGTTAGACCGGTTGACTAGAGAAGTAAATTCAGAGACACTCATATGTGTGTAAGAGAGAGCTTTATGTCAGAGAACAATTGTATATTGAGAAAACAGCCCAGCTCAGTCCAGATCAAGTTCATAAGTCAGATATTAGCCCATAGGTCTGATACTAGTCCATAAGTTCCTCTTTAGACGGAAGCAGCACATGCAGTGATGCCAAATGCAGTTCATTGCATTTTATTTTGTCTTCTCAAGTTGCCCTTTGAAATCATCTGTTCAGCTCTTTTATTTAATCATTTCTCCCATTTTCCTTAGCTACTCTAAGACTAAGAGCAAGTTTCAATCTCTTCTGACATCCACTTTGATCTTTTCTTTCTTTCCTGTCTTTCTAATGACCTTTGGTTTCTTCATGTGTTATGTTCTTGATATGATCCCACAGCTCAACGGGTCTTCCATCATTAGTGTTCACTGCAGCAAATATTTTCTTGAGATGTTCTCAAAATTCTGGTGGAATAAACTCAAGATAATGTTTTTCTACTTGTGTACTTTTTTTTTCCAGCTTCAACCTGAACTCACATATGAGCAATTGATGGTTTGTTTGTTCCATAATCAGTTATGACCTAGTTTTACCTGCTGATATTGGGCTTCTCCCTCGTCTCTTCTCACAAATGTAATCAATTTGATTTCTGTGTATTCCATCTGGAGAAGTCCATGTGTATAGTCACTGCTTGTGTTGTTGAAAGAAAATGTATTTGTGATGAAGAAGTCATTGGTTTTGTAAAATTCTATCACACAATCTCAAACTTTACTTCTATCACCAAAACCATATTTTCCACCTACTGTTCATTCTACTTTGTTCCCAACTTTTGCATTCCAATCACCAATTATTATCAATCCATCTTGATTGCATGTTTGATCAATTTCAGACTGAAGATGGCAGAGTTAAAAAATTTCTTCATCACTAGCTTTACTGGCTGGTGCATAAATTTGAATACTACATGTAATGACTGATTTCCTTGTATGCAGAGAGATACACGTATTATCCTATCACAGAGAGCATTGTACTTCAAGATACACCTTGAAATGTCCTTTTGTCAATGATGAATGTGATGACATTCCTCTTGAATCTGTCATTCCCAGCATAGTAAGCCATATGATTTTCTGATTCAAAACGGCCAATGCTCAAAATCCTGTTTTGAATTTTTAACCTCCTGAACTGTGTGAAAATAAAGTTCTGCTCTGTAAGGGCATCCACTGTGGTATTTCCATTAGAGCAGAACTCAGAAACGAAGGCAAGCATCTAACAAACATCTAAAATAAGATTTTAACATGTCCAGCTCGGGACTCACTAATCTGTCCCTGCAATGTGCTCCTCCCACCCTCCACCACTCCCTCCTGCCAGGTCGCCAGGTCAAAGGGGTCATCCTTGACTCTTCTCTCATCTACTGTATCCACCTGCCCACTAAGCCTGGGAGCTCCCCCTGCAGCTTATCAAGAATCTGACATCTCAGAAACACCCCCAGCCTACCTCACTAGTTCAACGAACTCTCTCTCACCTATATCCCTGCCATAGTTTCCTAAATGGTCTCCCTGCTTCTACCCTGAACTCGGCAGAGAAACCTCATCAAACCAAGTCAGTTCAAGATTGTCCTTTTTCAAGACCTTTCAGCAGATTTGCCATCTCACTCAGACCATACAACAGCCTCGTAGACCCTGTCTAGAAGCAATCTCTCTCTCTCTCTCTCTCTCTCTCTCTCTCTCTCTCTCTCTCTCTCTCTCACACACACACACACACATGCACATCTCCCTTTTCTAGTCACACTACACTCTTCCTCAAACAAACCATGCCCATAGAGTCTTGGTACCTCTAATTCTCAGAGAAAGCAACTTGGCTCACTCCCTGAGCATTAATCAAATGTCCATTCTCCAAGAGGCATTCTCTGAGCACCCTACTTATCATCACCACAATGCCCCACAATAACGTCCTAACTCCCTTTCTTGCTTTATTTTTCTCCATAGCACCTATCGCCAATCTGGCCATCTCAGCATTTTACTTATCTTGTTTATTATCTCCCCTTCTCTATGACGATAAATAGTATCTCCACGTGGACAAGATTTTGCCCCTTTTGGTCATCACTGTTTCCTCGGGGTTTAGAACCAGGCCTGGCACAGAATAGAAGCCAAGTCAGATCAGGTATCAGGCATAAAAAACCCAGAACAAAAAACTCATAGCAATTTGAATGAGGGGAGTACAGCCTATCTGTAGATAATTGGACATCCCCTCACAGAAAGGTCACAAGGAATAGATGAGCCAGTCAGGGTACAGTATAGCAATGATGAAACAATCAACTTTCCTCTACTTCTTTAATGCTTCCTTCCTCCCACCACACACACACACACACACACACACACACTATCGTGACCCCAATTCTACCTTACAAATCCAGCTAGACCAGACCATGTACACATGTACAGAAAGGAGCTGGAAACACAGGGAATCCAGGACAGATAAACCTCTCAGGATCAATAATGAGAGTAGCCATACAAGGACGATAAGGGGAAGGTGGAGGGGGTGGAGAAAGAAGGAACCGATGACAATAATTGACATATAACGCCCTCCCTGGAGGGATGGACAACAGAAAAGAGGGTGAAGGGCGACATCTGTTAGTGTAAGACATGAAAAAATAATAATAATTTACAAATTATCCAGGGTTCATGAGGAAGGGGGGTGGGGAGGGAGGAAAAAATGAGGAGTTGATACCAAGGGCTCAAGTAAAAAGAAAATGTTTTGAAAATGATGATGGCAACAAATGTACAAATGTGCTTGACACAATGGATGGATGGATTGTGATACGAGTTATATGAGCCCCAAATAAAATGTTGCTGTGTTTATTTGTTTGTTTTTAAGAAAGAACCCCAGTCCATATAGTTGAGTGAATGAATGAGAATGGCATGATCAGATCTGTTGTTTGGAGAGGTCCTTTTGTGGCTGTGGAGTGGACACGGGAGTGCGTGTGAGGAAGAGGTAGCAGTGTGACGGCTATTTCAAAGCTCTGAATGAAATGTAATGAAGGTTGGAGCTGGGGAAGTGGGCAGGTGGACTGAGAGAGGAGATGGAAGCAAATTGGACAGTTGTGAGTAATTGTGGAATTAATTGAAGGGCGGAGAGATAAATGGCTCGATGAGCCTCGCCTTTCTTGTCTCTCGCTCTTTAATCATCTGACCAGTGTGCGGCTGCCTTGCTTGTTCTGTGCCTCAATTTAAAGGGTACACTACCTGTGGGACGCCTAGCCTGTGGACTGTGTCGCTGTAAGTTGAATTCCCTTAAAGACCACACGATTGGAATTTACATCTCTGAAGCTGGGGACTGACAGTTGGTGACCTGGCTGATAGCTGGTGACCTGCCTTGCTGTTTGCTGCCTGTGCTGGGATAGCCTAGCTCTCTCTCTCTACAGAGGACAACCTGGTGGCTCTCAAGACTTGAAGGACTGCTAGTGTCTCACAACTCTCTCATGGGAGTGAGTTGCACTGAGCCATTTGTACTGCTTTATAATTTAATTGTTCATTTCTTGTTTTACATATCTAAGTTAACAGTTCATTTCTTGTGTTATATATCTAACAATCTATCTATCTATATCTGTATATAAAATTCTCAGCAATCTGGTGTTATCTCTCTAGAGAACCCTGTCCAATACAGTGAGAAAGAGTGCAGCATCTAGGATTACATCTGAATCTCTGGCTTGGAGGACTGTGGGGGTGATGGGCTACCTGAGATTAAGCAGAGAGGAGGAAAGGAAGAGAATAAGTGTGCACTGACTCTTCTATCCGCAACGCACACACATGATACCCATGTGACACACGTTTTATAAACGACCAACCCCAAAAGCTTACTCTCAACAACCATCAGATCCAGTCTACAAACATCTGCCACTACAAATCTCTCATTCAAAACTTGCTTATGCCAACCAGAGCTTCATTTCAAAGCAATTGCCGCACTCCCCAGATGGCAGAGTCTCTATGAATTCTGAATTAAAACGTCAGCTGCTCTAGACCTGGTTCATTCAGCATTCCTCTGGCCAGCCCTTGACATTCCTCAGAAACCAAGTGACTGACACGTCCTCCCAGCCCCCTTTGAATCACTCCCTAGCCTGCTCAGTTCTACAACATGTGCTTCTGTTTCCATAAGCAGAGGGCAGATCGTCCTTGACTTACAAAGAGATTTGCTGTTACTTGATCTCATAATGCTTTGGTACCTTTAGACACCGTGGGTTGTGAGAATAAATTATATGATTTGGTTTATTCCTTGAGATATTGTTGTTTTTTATATAGCTTGTGTCAGTGGCCACTTGTCAGAAAGAATTAGATGCTGTCCATAAAGCCAGTGTGCCCATAGATAATCATGCTGGTTCTATTTTTACTCATGGTTCTTGCTGAGGGTATAAGTGAGAGATGAAAGCCAGCACAGGCTTTTCTCCCCAACCTGTGTTCCTTCTAGAAAAAGTGTCTTATTCAAATGGCCACAAAGATTGGGCTGGCGCTGGTGTGGCATCAAGCTTCTGGATGGGGAGACGGGACAGTACTGTCTTGAGCAGCTCTCTCAACCTGAGCATGACGCTTGGGTGTTAACAATTGTTTGGAAAAGTGCGGCCTCTTGCGCCATGTTCTAAATCCCTCAGAAACAGCCAAGTTCTTTATTCTGAAGGCTGTTTTATTATTATGAAACAGAATAAGGGGTCATAGGCAGCCATTATTCAGCCTTAGCTTGAGAGGATTGTTCAACCCATGGTTTATCTCAAACTAAATGCTTTACTCGATTAGGGAACCTCTCCTTTGGAGCTTTTAGCCAAGGGTTAACCACTTTGTGCAACACACTGAATTTCTACCCTGAGCACACGGTGGCGGGGAAAGAAGCAGCATTGCTGGTGGACTCGTACAAATCCTACTGGCTAAACAGGGTGTGTTAGTCTGGGTAGACTAGAGAAACAAATTCATACATGTATAAGAAAGAATTTTAGATACAAGAACAATTGAATATTGAAAAAAAAATTCTAGCCGAGACCAGATCAAATCCATAAGTCTGTTATGTAAGTCCCACACAAGGGCTCTTGTGATTCACAAAGAGGGCGGAAGAAGGTAATATCATATGCTGGGCACTGATGCTGTCATTCTCTCCTTTCAAAAACCTCTAAGACATTGCTAGTCCATCTTGTCCCCTTTTCCTCAGGGTATCAATTTGGCGTAGGAGCCATTTTCAATTCAGTAACCCAGCAATCGCTATAAATTGTTCTATCAGCTGTGGCAAGCAAGTTGAAACTTAAAATTGATCTCCTTTATCTGGTCCTTTCCAAGTATTTGTTTAGTCAAGCACATGCCTAAAACCAAAAAGAGCTATAACAGCAATGACCCATCATGAAAGTGGAGCTGAAAGCCTACCCATCTTCTTTGGGGCTTTGGGACCTCATCCCATCCCATTAAGCTCCCTCCCTTAAGCTCCACCCACAGGACACCTAATGAGAGCCACATCTATCTTTGACTAAAATGTGTCTGTCCTAAGTGGATTGCATTCCCCTGTAACATCAATAAGATAATTAGAGTTTGTGTTCTTGGTTAAGAACTGGGCAGCAAATAAATCACAAAAACAACCAACAATATGTCATACAAGCAAAGTGATCCAATAATAGTCTCCTATGATGAATTGAAGTGTAAAACTTTAAAGACCCATAAAACGGGCCTAAGTAGACTTACATGTGGATGAGTCAGTGTTTATGAAGTGTTCATATGACATGTAAGAGCATCCAGCTTCTCTGAATCACTACTTAACCCACCTAGCAAAAATGTCAGTAGATGGCTATTAAATATTTAATGTGAAAGAATTGGGTTTGAATTAAGACTGCTGTAGGGTAGAGGGGTGAGGATAATTTGATTATCTAGATTTTTGGTGAAGAAAAGCTGCCAAGGGAAATGGGAGACCCTGGTTTCTCTCCTTCAAAAGAGACAGCATTGACCAGTGTGCCTCAAAAGCTGTGCCGGGTGTCCATTGTGCTTAGAACACCAACAAGCAAACTCACACTCAGATCTTGACTTTAGATCTGTGCTTTTTGGGGTAACTCTTTTCAAGATTCCTGTTACATTCTTTCAATATTTAAAGACCTTTGATTACACTTTGGATCACATCCTGGATGTTAACTTTTTAAATTTTCTCTTCTCTCCCTTTAATATGCACGTAATTTTTTTTGTTTTCCATATTTTACTTTTTAAACATTTTTATTAATTGGAATTAATACATGCATCAAATCATTCCATGGTTCAATCACATGCAGCAGTTGTACACTTACTACCACCATTTCCAAACAGTCTTTTTCTATAAGGACTCCTTGATGTGATTGTGAATTGGGTGAAGGTTTATAGAAGAGATCATCAATTTTACATTAAATGATTCATCTACAGTCCGTTTTATCTTAGCCATTGCAATCCCCTGAGTGTAATATTACCCATCCCACCTCCTCCCTTTGTCCTTCTTCTTTAGTGCTCTTTCCTTCTTAATCCTTTTGAACTTTGACCTTTGGTAAATACTTCCCCTTGGATAACAAGTGATCAATTAGCTTAAGGTGTGAACACCTTACTAGTGTTGTAGACCTATCTATCATTTGGCTGAAAATTGAGCCAGAGTGTGAGTTCAGCCCAACCCAAAGGGTGAGCAAGAGACATTGTCTTGATGGTCCCACCGGTGTCTAACCAGCCAGGGAGTCTAGCTTCTTTCCTAGTTTTGAGTTCTGCTCTACATTTTCTTCCCACTGTATTCATTTATTGTGATCTCTTTCAGAGTGGTTCGTAGTGGTAACGGGGCACCATTTAACACTTGTCTCAGTCTTGTGTAGATTAATGTTCTTGTGGTCCGTTAGCCCATTGGACTAATTGTTTCTATGTGTTTCTTTGATTTCCATCATTCTTGTTACCTCCAGATGGGAAGAAACTAACAGCTGCATCTTAGATGGCCACTCACAAGTTTTTAAGACTCCAGGACCTAGTCACCAAAGTAGAGTGTAGCCCTTATGACCTACGTTACACCAATTGACCTTGTTGTGGCCAAGACTATAGTCCTGAAGCTCCAGGCCCAGTAACCCCATTCCCTCAGGTTACATTTAAGACGTTTTCAAAACTTTGCCCCCACATTCATGGATACAGCTGGAGCAAGGGTAAATATATATGTACAAATATCCTTCATCACAACCTATCTGTATCCATGAGTATACTCTACTCTCTCCCACACCCACCCATCCAGCCTGTGTGTCTATTCATGTATACATATAGATCACCATTATGACATGATTGTGTATATAATATCTACTTCTGTAGCCATTAACTCTTACACATCTATGAGTGTCTACCCCTGCCTCTATCACTTTTTATGCCAACCTCTCTCTTATTAGATATTGCTTTCCCTTTCGCCCAAGTTCTTGAACTATACTTGAATTCCTCCCCCATTTGGAAGTTCTGTAACTACACCATTCCCTCTTCCCACCTTGCAGTTGTCTTCATTACAAATACATATCACTGGTTCCCATTTCTAGCAATGTAGGTTTGTTTACTTTGGATACTTCTATAGCTGGGTTGACTGCTGTGTGGTGTTGTCATGTATGTTCATGTCAGATTTTTTGTCCACTGTTGCTGGCTCCCTACCCAAAGAACACCTCTTAGTATTTCTTCTACATTTGATCACTTTTAGAAATCCCTTTGATTTCTATTTATCTGAAAATGTCTTAATTTCCCTATAATATTTAAGGGACAATTGTGCGGGGTATATGATTCTTGGCTGGTAGTTTTTTCTTATCTATCGTCCAACTTGCACAGGCATATGAGATGATGGAAAATACCATGCGTCAGGCACACCTCAGTCCTCCATGTGACATCTTTGTTCTTGAACACTTTGAAGGGGGTTTGAAACAGCAAGGTTTTCCCAGTGCAATGCCTTGTTTCATTTCTTGACCATTGCTTGTATTGGTTATGTATTGATTGTGAATCCCTTTATCATAATGTTGTCTTTTGGTCCATTCGTGGGAGTTTTTGTTTTCCTTATGCTTCATTGTATGTGACCCTCAGGTCGCAGTCTTTGGTCCTCATCAATAAGTTCTTCAAGTCCTCCTTGCTTTTAGCAAGCAAGATTGGGTCATCTGCATATTGCAGTCTGCTAATGAGCCTCCCTCCAGTTCTGATCCTGTGGTCTTCTTCACAGAGTTCTTTACATAATGCTTCTTCATATAGTCCACCTTCTTGGGTCGTTTGCTCAGCCTACATATTGAATACGTATGGTGAAAGGACACAAAGTTGACATGTACCGTTCCTAGTTTTAATCCATGCATTATCCTTTTGTTGTGGTAAAATGATGACTTCTTTGTCTATATCGAGGTTCCACGTAAGCACATCAAAGGGTGGCCAGAGATGTAGCACTGGGTCTTCTGCTGCTCCAGTGGGGCAGTTTATTTACCTCCAGATGTGGGGACGGTGCCCCCAGTTCTTGATCCATGAAGCAGAAGGGGGCTGTGTGGGGCAAGGAGGAGGTGCCACTGACTACTGGGTGGATGAGGGTTGGGGCTGGCCATGCTCCTGGTCACCAGAGGGATCTGAAGAACAAGAAGCACTGCACCTTACTTGTCCCCAGTCACTGGTGTGCTGGGCCACTGTGTGAATCCACTGCTGCTTGCAAACGTTCACCATCACTCACCAGACCAACTGACAATTCATCCATCTATTTTCCCTCTTGCTTCTTTTGTTCAACTTATTCTCCCAGTTGGTATTCAATCCACTTCTCTGTCATTTCTTCAGAAGCCCAGAGTTTCAGGATTGTCATCTGTATCTGTTTCATTTGGTCTCTAGCATCTTTGTTATAGGGAATCTGTGTAGGTTATGCACCTAGTTCTCTATCTTACTGGTAGTCCCTAGTTTTCCATATTGTCCTTGAATTATTAGAAATTTTTGCCCCAGTGATGTGTCAACACCAAACACTATTGTTAGATGCTCTTTCCTAGATGGAAGCAGACAAGCATCCCTCCTTAGTGCTAAATAAATGCTTATCCATGTCTGAAGCAAGCACCTCGATGCTACTGGAGTTAGCTAGCTCAAGCCTCCAGGAAGAACTGTTGTTTTGCCAAAATGAAAGTGAATTCTGGTCTCCAGTTATTGGTTTAATTGGTAACCGGGTAACCAGAGAAAAACCTTTGTGGATGTTGCCTACTTTTAACTCACAGAGTCTGTCCCACTCTGTCTGAGTGCCTGCTGGCAGCAGTAGTCGAAACGTGAGATGGCCTGGAAGGCCCATATCACAATATCAATTCCTCACTCTAAGGATCCCTAGGAAAGAAAGCTTGAATTGAGTCCAAATTTCATTACTCACTTCTTGCGTCCTTGGTCTCTGTCCCTAGGGTGCAAACATTTATCGCCACCTGTAAATATTTGATAGTCACAATGGGTTCCAATGACTGTGAAGAAGGCACAGGACCAGGCAGTGTTTACTTCTGTTGTACATGAGGTAATTTTGGATTTTACTGGTCTCGACAGCACCTCACAACAACAACAAACTGGAAATATAAATGTGGGATGTACAAATTACTAAGTATGAATTGAGGAAAATTGGAAGTCTTCAAAAATGAAATGGAATGCATAAAGACCAACTTCCTAGGCATTGGGGAGCTAAAATACACTGGTATTTTGAGTCCAATAATCATATGGTTTACTATTCTAGGAATGGAAAATTCAAAAGGAATGGTGCCAAGTCAAAGAACATGTGATAGGATAATAACTATGTACCTACAAGAAAGTGCAGTTAATTGAATTATTATTGAAATTTACACACCAACTCTTAAGCCCAGTGATAAAAATTGATGAATTCTACCAACTTCTCCCATTTGAAATTGATCAAACAGGTAATCAGGATGCATTGATGATTATTGGCGATCAGAATGTGAAAGTAGGAAATAAAGAGCAAGGAAGTAGAGCCTTAGTGATAAAAATGAAGCTGGGGATTACAGGACTGAATTTTGTAAGACCAATGACTTCTTTGTTACAAAGACCATTTTCTGGGTTTTTTTAATAAATCTTTTTATTGGGGCTCATACAACTCTTATCACAATCCATACATACATCAATCAAGCAAAGCACCCTTATACATTCGTTGCACTTGTCATTCTCAAAATTCGCTCTCCACTTGGGTTCCTGGAATCAGCTCAGTTTCCCTTTTTTTCCCCTCCCCCTCCCTCCCACTTCCTCCTTCCCCCTGCTCCCTTAATAGTTTATAAATAGTTATTATATCTTATCTTACACTCCCCAGCATCTCCCCTCACCCACCACCCCATTGCCCATCTCCCAGAGAGGAGGTTACACATAGATCTCCAAGATCATTTCTCCCTTCCCTCCCAGTGTCGCCATTCCCACTGCTGGTCCTGAAGGGTTCATCCATCCTAGATTCCCTGTGTTTCCAGATCCCTACTGCACCGCTGTGCATCCTCTGGTATAACCAGGTCTGCAAGGTAGAATTGGGGTCATAATAATTGGGAGGGGAGGGAGCGTTCAAGAACTAGAGGAAGGTTTTGAATTTCATTGCTGCTACACTGAACCCTGAGTGACTCATCTCCTCCCCACTACCCCTCTGCAAGGGATGCAAAGACCATTTTCAATAACATGCATGATAACTACACATGGATATAGCCATATGGAACACACAGGAATAAAATTAGCTACATCTGTGGGAAGAGACTATGCGGAAGCTCAATACCATCAGCTATTTGGATTACAAGGACAGCGGCCAAAGGTGGAACATATCATCAATTGCTTACATGTAGCTTCATGTTAAAGAAAATAAACACAAGTCCACAATAGCTAAAATACAACATTGAGTCTATCTCACCTGAATGTGGAGACATCCCAAGAAGAGACTTGCTGCACTGCACATTAATAACAGAAGACCTGATGAGTTATGAGATATCAAGAAGGTCACAGATGAAGAAAGCAAAAGGCCACTTAAGGAAAGTAAAAGATCAAAATTGATGTCAGAGGAGACTTTGAAACTTGCTCTAGAATGTAGATTAGCTAAAACAAATGGAAGAAATGATGAAAAGAGCTAAACAGAAATTTCCAAAAGGAAACTCAAAAAGACAAAATTGAGTATTATAATTAAATGTGCAAGGACCTGAAAGCCAGAAAAGGTTAAACATGCTGAGGGTTTACCAAGTAGAAAGAACTGGGAAAAAATCAAGCCTTGAGTTATGATTTTAAAGGATTCTATGAACAAAACATTGAGTCATGTCAGAAGCATCAAAATATGGTGAAAGTAATGAATGCACAGATGGAAAAAATATTTTGTCAACATTCAACCATTTCAAAAAGTAGCACACGATCAAGAATGGATGGTTTTAAAAGGAGACAAGGCTTCACTGAGGCATTAGCAAAAAACTGAAGCTTCAAGAATTGACAAAATACCAATTGAGATTTTTCAGCAAAATAAGGTAGTACTGCAAGTACACATAAGCTATATGCCAAGAAAAATGGAAGATAACCACCTGGTCAACCAACAAAAAGAGATCTGTATTTGTGCCCAGGCCAAAGAAATAGTCCCGAACAGAATGGGGACGTTCTCAAACAATATTGTTAACATTACACACAAGTAAACTTTTGCTGAAGGAAACTCAAAACTGCTTTGCAACAGTACATTGACAGGGAGCTCCCAGAACGTCAAGAAGGATTCAGAAGAAGCCATAACATGATGGACATCACTGCTGTCAGCTCGTTCTTGGCTGCGGGTAAAGAATATCAGAAAGATGCTGCCTTGTGTTGTATTGGCTGTGCAAAGACGTCCACTGTGTGAATCACAAGAAATGGGAATAACATTAAAAAGAACCGGCGTTCCAGAATACTGAATTGTGCTCATGGAGAACCTGAACAGAGACAAAGAGGAAATCACTTGAGCAGAACAAGAGAATGCCGCACAGGTAAAAATCATACATGGTCTGTCTCCTTCACCACACTTATTCAGTGTGCACGCTGAGCAAATAATCCAGGAACGTGGATTGCAGGAAGAAGAAAGAGGCATAGGGATTGCTTTGTTAACCACCAGTAAAATGCAGACGACATAACCTTGCTGGCGGAAAGTGAGGAAGACTAGAAGTCCTTGCTGACAAAATTTGGATTACAACTTCATGTAAAACTCAAAACAAAACAAACAAAAAGCCCTCAATGCCCTTGAGTTCATTACAGCTCATAGTGACCTTGTAGGACAGGGTAGAACTGTTCCCAGTAAGTTTCCAAGACTGTAACTTTAGGGAACAGAAAATCTCATTTTTCTGTCAATGTAAAGAAACCAAATATCATCTCAACTGGACCAATGGGTAACATAATAATAAATAGATAAAAGATTGAAGTGGTCCAGGATTTCATTTTACTTGGGTTCAAAACAAATAGCCCTGATATTACAAATTTTGGGTGTACTTCTTACAAGACAGATGTGTTGGCCTTTTTAGCTGTCCATGGTATTTTCAATATCATTAACAGCATTCTTTTACAAAATCTGAGGAAGGCCTTAATGAAGTTTGTTTTTCATGGTCAGCCCCAGATCCACATCTATTTTCAAAATTAAACTAAGTTAGTCTTTAAGGAACGAGGAGAAGCATCTATCAAGTCCCCAGCATCCCCGGCTTGCAGGGTTGACCTAGAGATTGGGATTTAGGAATTGACTACCCCCAGTTCTATTTCTTCCTGTCATTTGAGCTGTCACCTTGGAGACGTCACACCCATATGAACTTCCTGTGTGAAACGAAGCCCATGATCACTGGCTGAAGGACACGAGGGAAGCTGGAGGTGCAGCAGCGTATCTTCAGATCCTCACCTTTGGAGGTTCATCGGCCCTGTGCTCAGAAAGGCAAAGGGGCAATCAGGGGTCAGGGATGGAAAACGTGTGTGTTAACTGTGGTGGAGCGGTGCTAACTCATGCCAACCTCATGTAGGACAGGACGGAACCTTGTCCAGTCCTGCATCACAGGAGTCTGCATGTTCAAGTCTATCCTCTCAGCTAATGTGCCAGTCCAGTCACCAATGTGCCCTCAACGACTTTACAAACCCCCCAAACATCAAGTCTTCCTCCAGCGACTGATCCCTCCTGATGCTGGGCACAAAAGAAGTCAGTGATCCACGAGGTTTTTGGGGTGTTTTTTTCTCTTTTTTTCAGGGGAGAGCGTGAGCGCAGTCCCCCATGACCACAGATTATGCAGTCGAGTTTTCCACATTTGGGGAAATCGCGGGGTCACCACATCCGGAGTGCAATGGATGAGCCTCGCCCTGGGAAAACCACCTTCGTGATCACGGTATCTCCCCTGCCAGGTAAGAATGATCCACAAGGTTTTAATTGTTAATTTTTGGAAATAGATCACCAGATCTACTTCTTGGTCTGAGTCAGAAAGCTCCACTAAAGTCTCTCCACCGGGGCTGGCCCTGCTGCAGTTCAAAATGCCAGCGGCATCGCTCTGAGTCACAGAAGTGCACCAGACACCGCAGTGGAACAAACTGAAGGAGGGATAGAAAATAGAAGACAGTGAAGAGCCAGGGCAAGAATTCAAGCTCTGGACTTTGGCTGTCTTGAGCAAGATACTTCAAGTGTCTGCAGCTGTTTGCTTCTCTGAGACATCAGGGCAAGGACAGCAGCTTCTTTATAGCGTTGTCACACAGGAAGTACTGTGACAGCAAAGTAGCATGGGACGGGGCACATAGTAAGCTCTCCGGAAATGCTAGCTCTTATTGACTTGGGTGCCAACTCCAGTAAATGTTAGTGGCTACCTGGATCACAGTTTAAAAGGTTGGACTCAGACTTAACAACCTGATAGATTAGTGATGTCTGACCTGGCGTGGAACAGGAGAATATTCCCACAGAAAATCGGTGGGCTTCATCTCATTTTTCCCAGGAAGCTCCACGTGGGAAGTACTCTTACATGTGTTTGTCCTTCTTACTAAGCAGTGGGAGGGGGTGGGGAATACAAGAAACCAAAACATGGTGTCAGAATCTCCCTTTTTGGGAGCTAGATGATGACTTGGGCTGCATAGAGTCTTGCCAATTGGTAAATTCTTTCTTTGAAACTGATCAGGCTGCTATTCAATGATGAAGCAAAACCCAGGAAGGGTGAGGGCTGAATGCCACAGCTGGCCCTAACTTCTGCAACAATCCATTCCATGAACCTGAACAGACCTCTCTCTCTCTCTGATCAGGAAAAAAAAATTGGGTGGTCTGATGTGGATCAGAGTAAAATTATGCTCTGTATCTTCAGGAGCCAATCGCCAGGCTTTTCTGCTGAGGCACTTCCGGGTAGCTGTGAACCTCCACATTTTCAATCAGCAGCTAAGCAAGCACACTAACCATTTGCCAACCCTAGGAGATTCTATGGTATTTCAAAGATTGAGGACCACTGCTCGAGACGTCCTACTCAGACTTCTTCATGGAAGGGAGTAACGTGATAGCAACTCTAGCACAGTGAGTACTCAGGAAATTCCAGCTCTTATCAACTTGGGGTGCCAACCCTAGAATGTGAATGGCTGCCTGGATCACCATTGAAGAGGTCACACTTGGCCTTAACGTCCTGAGAGATTGGTCATGTCTGACCTGGCTTGGAAGAGGAGAGTGCTTCTCCAGAAGGCACGTTGCCACAGAAGACAGGTTAGATTCATCTCTTTCTTGCAAGGCAGCCTCCTATGGGAAGTACTCAGAGAATGTGTAGCTGGAGGTGAAGACGTGGACCTAGGCTGTTCTGTAGTCATCTTAGAAGCCAGAGATTGCCTAGGGAAAGAAGGCTGAGAGAAAGAAGAGAGGGGGGTGGGCAAAAAGGGTGAGCAGCATAACACCAAGAAAGAAACTGTCAGAATCTGAAAGGCCTGCCAACATTCGTTGTGAAACTGGACTCTTGGAAAGTTCATGTGTTATGACTTGTACTAAGCAGACTGTGTTAGACAGGGTTCTCTAGAGAAACAAACCCAGAATGCTAACAATTTTATACATATTTATACAGATAGATAGATAGATGTATAACATAAGAAATAAACAGTTAATTAAATTAGAAAGCAGTACAAATGGCTCAGTGCAACTCACTCCCGTGAGACAGTTGCGAGACACTGGCAGTCCTTCAAGTCTTGAGGGCCACTGGGTAGTCCTCTGTAAAGCAATTCAGGCTATCCGGCCACAGGCAGCAAACAGCAAGGCAGGTCACCAACAGTCAGCCAGATGACAGGGTCCGACAGTCCCCAGCTCAAGAGATGTAAATTCCAATCATGTGGCGAAGCAGATCTTGAAGGAACCTCAAATTATAGCAACACAGTCCACGGGTTAGGTGTCCCACAGGTAGTGTAGCTTGAAAATTGGGGCAGAGAGCAAGCAAGGCAGCCACACACTGGTCTGATGATCAAAGAGCAAGAGACAAGAGGGGCGAAGCTCACTGAGCCATTTTACCTCTCTGCCCTTCAATTAATCCCACATGTGTTTATTGGCCAGGTTGGCACAATAAACTAACTACCTCACAGACCCAGTCAGCTACGTACCAGGCCATCACTGTCTTAGCCTGGAAGCTGTAACTGCAATCTATGGCCCACCTCTGTGGCAGGAATCCTGACAATTGATACAGTGTGCAACAGTGATGGCATATCAACTTGGCAAATACCTGCCAAGTATTTACAGTCTGTTTTTTCCATAGGGAGAAACAGGTTCAGAGAGGTGATGTGACTTGCCTAAAGTCATCTGGCTCCTTCCAGGCCGAGCGGGGATTCCTGACTCCAAAACCAGTTCCCTTACCAGAACATCAGACAGGAGTATGGTGAGGAGGCTCAGTCCTGTCTTGGAATTTAGATGATGACCTGGGCCGAGCACATTTTTATGAATAATAAGAAGCATAAGGCAGCCACATGAGTAAGTGCATAAAACAGGACATCAGAGGCAACCATGAAAGAACTGAGTCCCTGGGAAAGCTTGGGGTAGAAAAACAGAGGCTCCGGGTCTCCAGAGTCCTGTCACTTGGCGGTGGGGGGAGGGAGCGGGGCGGGCCGGGTATGAAGTTGAGTTGTTCTTACACAGGTCTCTGGAGTACCAGGCTACAGGCTCCTGTAGAAGACTCGCTGATGTAACATTCCGCTCCCAGGAGGGAACAGAAATGCAGAGGACAAGTTCCAGGGTCACAAGGCAAACCTCAGCTCCAAGAGGCGAGATGGTTCAGGGGAAGAATCCTCACCTTCCATTGAGCAGCCCTGAGTTGGAACCCAGGCAATGCCTTCAAGCACAACCGCTACCCATGTGATGGGAGAGGCTTGTGTGCTGCTATGATGTTAACTGGATTTCAGCTAGAGCGTCTAGACTAGGAAATAAGGCCTGGAAAATCAAGCCTCCTCCTGAGAAATCGGCCAATGGGACCTCTATGGAGCACGACCATCTGACATGCAACAACCAATCAGAGGGAGGGAACAAGTCCTGGTACATTTCATTCAGCTGTGCCCAGGGTCTCCAGAAGTCTAGGGGGGACTTGAGAGACCATCAAGAACAAGAAGAGCAGCCCAGACTTGCGTGACTCTGGACGTGAAAATGAGAGAGGGGAAATGAGCACCGCATCTCCTGGCTGGCAGGTGGGGCATGCTCACCGTGTTGGCCAGCTCCCCGTGGTCCAATCCCGCCCATCACACCCTGCATCCTCACAGAGCCTCCTGGGTCCCCACGTTCTATTTCTTGTACACTAAGAAACTTTTCCAAGAGCGTGAAAATATGAAACATAATTTAACACACAACCATTGACCCACTACCTGGCCTTGTCATCTAGGAACATGTTTTTTCATATTGGCTTCAATTTTTTTAAGGAATAACCAACAGAAGCCACATTGAATCATGCCTAGATTTTATTTTCCTTCCTCCAGCCCCAGAGGAAATGACAGGCATTGCTTTTACCAAGTAAGTGGACAACCACAATTAACCAACATATGTTTGCATATTTTGATGTAATCTTAATGAAATCACACTGCCAACAATATAAATGTGAGCGACCTGCTACTTGCCTTGTTTTAGTCTTTGCTATTGTTGTTGTTCAACCCTCTGGATTTGAGACTTTTCCCTCTTAATGCTAATCCGTTTATTTTTATGTAATACAGTAGTCCACTATATGAAAATGCTATGATTTATGGACCCACCCACCTTTGGGTGAGCAAGCCAACTGTCCCAGCTCCTCACCGTGTCTGTACCCAATTGTGAGTTTGTCCACATTATACCCCAAAACATGGACAAAGCACACCTTCAGCTATGTGCCCCATTCTCATTTCATTGTCTGGCCCAGTCCTTGCTGTCAGTGTCTTGGTCCATGTCCTCAGATCTGTGTATTCTTGAAACCTAAGTCACCATCAGAAAATGCTACAAGCTGAAATTGAAACAGAAACAGAAAGACACAATGCCTTCCATATAGATGTGAATGCCCACTCAGGGTTAGGCTGTGTTGGACTCAAAGAGGCACCAGAGAACCCACCAGGCTGTGAGGAGGACAGAAGCTGGCTCTGGACACCCGTGGCTTCCTCCTCAGGCCCAGACCTGACAGGAGGCAGGAACCATTTGAGTTTTCCCACAGCTGCAGTCCTTGGGTAATATAAATGGTTAATGTACTCGGCTGTTAACCAAAAGGTATGATGTTCAAATCCACCCAGAGGTGCCTGGGAAGAAAGGCCTGGTGATCCACTTTGGGAAAACCAACCACTGAAAACCCTATGGAGCAGAGTTCTACTCTAACACACGTAGGCGCTCCATGAGCTGAAGTTATCAGAGCAGATTTCCCTGACCACTGCTGGACTGCCTCCCTGGAGTCTGATGTCATGCCCTGGGACGCTCTGTTGAGTATTTATTTGGTTACCAGACACCCTGGGTAGTGAGTTAGATCTCCCCGCTCAACCAAGCCCATATTTGCACATCTGGTTCAGTTTGTGTTTTGTTAAGAAGCTTGTCCGTTAGTCTGGACCAGTGGCCCCATTCCCTCAGAGGACCTGTGGATATCAAACCATTCCATTGAGACTCCATCACTTGTCTGTCTTACTGTGGTGGCGTGTGTGTTGCTAGGATGCTGGAAGCTATGTCACCAGAATTTCAAATGCCAGCAGTGTCGCCCAAAATGCACAAGTTTCAGCAGAGCTTTCAGACTAAGAATAGACTACAACAAAGGAAGAGGCTGCCCACTTTGAAGGAAATAGCCACTGAGAACCTTCTGAATAGCAACAGAGCATCGTCAGATACTGAAAACTTCATGAGTAGAAACCAAACATTGTCAGAGTGTCATAGAAGATGAGCCCATTGGGTTGGAAGGCATTTCAAATACAACTGAGGAAGAGCTGCCTTCTCAAAGTAGAGTTGACCACAATGATGGGAATAGAGCAAAGCCTTCGGCGCCTTCATTTGCTGAGGACATGACTCAAAGTGAGAAAAAACTATTTCAAAGTCTATTAACAATCAGAATTTTAATGTATGAAATATGAATCTAGGAAAATTACAAGTCATCAAAATTAAATGGAATGGACTGGTATTGGCCATTTTGAATCAGACATCCATATGATTTTCTATGCCTCTGATGACAAAATCAAGAGGAACGGTATGGCATTCATCATCAAAAAGTGCATTTTAAGATATATCGTGAAGTATACAGCTATCTGTGATGGGATAATATCTGTCCGAATATAAGGAAATCCAGTCAGTACAGTTATTATTCAAATTGTTGCACCAACTACTAAAGCTAGTGACAAAGAAATTAAAGAATTCTATACCAGCATCTTCAGTATGAAATTGATCATACATGCAATCAAGTTACATTGATCATTTTTGGCACAATTTGGAAACAAGGACGAAATAACAGTAGTTGGAAAATTCAGCCTTGGTGATAGGAATGAAGCTGGAGATCCCACGACAGAATTCTGCAAGTCCAACGACTTCTTCTTGCAAATTTTTTTCAGCAACACTCACAACATCAATACAAGTGAATTTTTCCAGATAAAATATACAGTAATCAAATCGACTCCAGCTGTGTGAAAAGACGAAACTCAATATCAGCACCTAAAACCAGCCCAGAGGCTGAATGGGGAATAGACCATCAGTGGCTCATAGGTAAATTCAGATTGACACTGAAGAAAATTAAAACAAGTCCATGAGAGCCACAAACTATGATCTTGAAGATACCCCACCATAATTTCAAGAAGACCTTAGAAACGTGAGGCATTTGATTTGATGCATTGAGCACTAGTGACAGACGACCTGATGAGCCATGGGATGACATCAAGAAGTCATCTCACATAGTCAATGACATACAAGTAAACATTTTTTTTTTGCATTCTCTGCTTTGAGTCGAGGTGATATGAAGAAAGCAAAAGGCCATTAAAAATAAGAAAGAAAGAAAGAAAGAAAGAAAGAAAGAAAGAAAGAAAGAAAGAAAGAAAGAAAGAAAGAAAAGATCAAAGTGGATGTCAGAAGAGGCCCCTTTAGGTTACTTGATCATAGAGTAACTGAGGCACATGGAAGAAAGGATTTATAAAAGAATTGAATAGACAATTTCAAAGAGCAGCTCAAAAAGATGAAGTAAAATATTTTAATGAAATTTTCAAAGACTTAGATTAGAAACCCAAATAGGGAAAACACACTCAGCATATATTAAACTGAAAGAACACAAGAATAAAAAATTCAAGCCTAGAGTTGCAATATTGAAAAAATTCTATGGGCAAAATAGTGACTCACGTAGGAGGCACCAAAAGAAGATGTCCCTGTGTCAAAATGAAGGAGTAGACATTCAACCACTTCAGGAAGTAGAATGTGATCAATAACCAATTGTGCTGAAGAATAAGTCCGAGCTGCACTGAAGATATTAGCCAAAAAGTTCAGGAATTGTTGGAATTCAGGAATTGTTGCACTACCAATTGAATGTTTCAATTAACTGATAAAGCACTTGTATGGCAAAAAAAATTGGAAGAGAGTTACTTGGCCAACTGATTTGAAGAGTTGTCAATTTTACCCGTTCCGAAGAAAGGTGGGCCAACTGCATGTGCAAATTATATAGCAATATGATTGATAAGACATGAAAGGAAAATATTGCTGAAGATCCTTTACCAAAGGTTGCAGCAGTACATTAACAGGGAGCTGCCAGAATTGAAGTTGAAATAAGAAGTGGAGGTGGACAAAGGGTTATCATTGCTCTGGACTCAAAGCAGAAAATGCCAAAGAAAATGTTCACTTGTGTTTTGTTGACTATGCAAAGGTATTGGACTGTACAGTGTATAACAAAATATGGATACCCTTGAGAAGAATGGGAATTCCAGAACACTTCATCATGCTCATGTAGAACCTATACAAAGATCAAGAGGCAATTGTATACCCCCTAAAGGCCAACAAACAGTCATTGAACTAACTACAAGCTTTTCTTTCTTGTTGTGTTTTGTTTTGGATTTGGGTCATTGGTTTGTTGTTGTTTTGTTGTATATTGTTGCTTGGTTTTGCTCTGTCTTGTTTTTGTGTGTGTTATTATCTCCGTGGGTCTGTCTAAATAAGATAGGCTAGATGAACAATCTAGAGGAGAAAACAACTGGACTTACAGTTCCAGGGGAACATGGGAGAGGGGGAGGAGTGGAGAAAGGTAGTGGTGTTAACAAACCCAGGGACAAGAGAACAACAACTGATCCTAATCGGTGGTGAGGAGGGTGTAGGAGGCCCGGTAGGGCGTGATCAAGGGTAATGTAACCAAGAGGAATTTCTGAAACCCAAATGAAGACTGAACATGATAGGGGGACAAGAGGAAAGTCGAAGGAAGTAGAGGTAAGAGCTAGGAGGCAAAGGGCACTTATAGAGGTCTAAATAAAGGCATGTACATAATGTAAATCCATATGAGGATGGGGAAATCGATTTATGTGCATATATTTACAGGTTTAGTATGAAGGTAGCAGATGGACATTGGGCCTCCACTCAACTATTCCCTCGATGCAAGAATACTTGTTCTTTTAAATTTGCATTCTATGATGCTCACCTTCCTGACACAATCGCTGAAGACAAAGCGGGTGAATAAGCAAAAGTGATGAAGAAAGCTGATGGTGCCCGGCTACCAAAAGATATAGCCTCTAGGGTCTTAAGGGCTTGAAGGTAAACAAGCAGCCATCTAGCTCAGAAGCAACAAAGCCCAAATAGAAGAAGCACACCAGCCTGTGTGATCACGAGGTGCCGAAGGGATCAGTTACCAGGCATCAAAGAACAAAAAATCATATAATTGTGTGCTCACCTCCCCTATACGATCGCTGAAGACAAGTAGGTGCACAAGCAAATGTGGTGAAGAAAGCTGATGGTTCCTGGCTATTAAAAGATACAGCATCTGGGGTCTTAAAGGCTTGAAGGTAAACAAGCAGTCATCTAGCTCTGAAACAACAAAGTCCACATGGAAGAAGCACACCAGCCTGTGTGATCACGAGGTGTCGAAGGGATCAGGTATCAGGTATCATCAGAACAAAAACTCTTATCATAGTGAATGAGAGGGGAAGGGGGTGTAGAGTGGAGACCCAAAGCCATTTGTAGGCCACTGGACATCCCCTTACAGAAGGGTCTCAGGGAGGAGATGTAAGAGGACATCCCCTTACATTCAGGGTTTGATATAGCAACGATGAAACATAAAACTTTCCTCTAGTTCCTAAATGCATCCTCCCCCCGACCCCGCCACCCATCATGATCCCAATCGTACCTTTCAAATCTGGTTAGACCAAAGGATGTACACTGGTACAGATAGGAACTGGAAACACGGGGAATCCAGGGAGGATGATCCCTTTAGGACCAGTGGTGCGATACTGGGAGGATAGAGGGAGGGTGGGTTCAAAAGAGGGAACCGATCACAAGGTTCTACATGTGACCTCCTCCCTGGGGGACGGACAACAGAAAAGTGGGTTGAAGGGAGACGTCAGATAGTGCAAGATATGACAAAATAATAATTTATAAATTATCAAGGGTTCATGAGGGAGGGGAAGTGGGGAGGGAGGGGAAAAATGAGGAGCTGATGCCAGGGGCTTGGGTGGAGAGTGGATGTTTTGAGAATGATGAGGGCAATGAATGTACAAGTGTGCTCTACACAGTTGATGTATGTAAGGATTGTTATAAGAGTTGTATGAGTCACTAATAAAACAATTTTTTAAAAAGAAAAAAATAAATGTCAAAAAAAGAGGCAATTGTTCTAACAGAGCACAGGAACTCTGAATACTTTAAAATCAGGAAGTGTGTGTGTCAGGGCTGTATCCTCTCACCATACTTGTTCAATCTGTTTGCGGAGCAAAACATAGGAGAAGCTGGATTGCATGAAGAAGAATGTAGCATAAGGCCTGAAGGAAGGCTTATTAACAATCTGCAGATTAACAATGAACAATATGCAAATGACACAACCTTGCTTGCTGAAAGTGAGAAGGTGAAGCACTTGCTAATGCAGATCAAGGACTGTAACCTTCAGTATGGATTATAACTCAAAGCACAGAAACTCAAGATCCTCATATGTAGACCAATAGGTGGCATCATGAGAAATGGAGAGAGACTGAAATTGTCTAGGATTTCATCTCTTGGATCCAAAATCAATGCTCATGGGAACGTCCATCAAGACATCAAATGACACATTGCACTGGGTAAATCTGCTGCACAAGACCTCTTTCAAATGCTGAAGAGAAAGGACGTTACTTTGAAGACTAAGGTATGCCTGACCCAAGCATGTGAAAGTTGTACATTGAATATAGAAGACTGGAAAAGATACATATGAATTCTTGACTATTGAAAGGACCATGACTACAAAAAGAACAAACAAAACTGTCTTGGAAGAAGTACAGCCAGAATCTTCCTTAGAGGCAAGGATGGAGAGACGCCATCTCCTGTCCTTTGGACCCGTTGTCAGGAGAGACCAGGCCCTGAAGAAGGACATCCTGCTTTGCAAAGTAGAGGGGCTGTGAAGAGGAAGACCCTCACAGGGTGGATTAACACAGTGACAACAGCAATGAATTCAAACAGAGCAACAGTGTGGGGATGGCACGAAACCTCGTGGTGCTTGGGTCTGTCGTGGACAGGGTCACTGTGAGTTGGAACTGACTGGACAGCACCTAGAACAACAAATGAACCGAAGTCGAGATCGAAGCCTGAATGGCCCCACCAGCTGCATCTTAGGACCCATCATAAGGCAGCCAGTCTGCCTACCTCCCCTTTTCTTTCAAATATGGAGCTTGATTCCCCTGTGATTACCAGAGTAACAAATGTTCCTACTTCCAGATATAAACTATTAACATTATAGGTTTGGGAGGTACCCCCTTGTTTACTCGCATAAACTCAGATAACATCATAAATTATTGATGTTATCAATGCAATCACCTTCCAGGGGGATGACTGACAATGTCTTACCTTTTTGTTTCTTTGAAGATTTGGGGATTTTTTTCCCCTGCCTTTTGTTTATTTTTGTTCTTTTTGTTGCCATTATTCTGGTTGGTTTTGGTTTTGGTTTTTGGCTTTGTCACCGCCAAAATAAGCTAGTCACTCATAACCAAAGACAAGCTGATGGATTCTGGGTTCCCACATAATTCTAGCCCCAATCCAAGAACAGTTCATTCTTATAGCATGGCCCTGCTTGATACCCGCCTGCATGAAGAGATCACTGAAGATAAGGGTACTACAGCAAGTGTGAAGACAGCAGATGGTGCCTGGCTATCAGTCGGAATACTGTCTGGGGTCTTACAGCTTTGTATTCAGACAAGAAGCCGTCTAAGTGAGGCATCAACTAAGTCCACACTAAAGAGCACCCCAGCCTGTGTGATCCAAAGATGGTGATAACAAAATCCAAATATGATGAAGGAAAAAATATCGGAGCTTAAATTGTGAACATCCAATTTATGGAAAGCTATGGAGGACAGTGGGAGCCCAAAATCCATCTTAATCTTAAGGTTCTGGCAGAAGGACTCAAGCAGCTTTACTATCAGACAGAGAATATTGGAAACTTGATTATGGTGGCTAGAACCATGGTATAATACAATACCTGGTCAGTTGACCTCCCTCTTAACCCACCCTGAGTTTGCTCTAGGCGCAAATATTTCTCGCTTGTTCCATTACGGAAATTTCTTCTCTGGCTTTTAAAGTATTAATGGTTGTATTTTATTTCTTACTCTTTATTTTTATCTTCATATTATTATTATTATCTTCTTGGTGTTTTCGTTTGATTTTGTTTTTTATTGTTTCTGTTGGGTTTCCCAGTTGGTGAAGCACAAGCGTAGATGTATAGAGGAATGACTGATGCAATGATTTATCAAGATGGGGGTGTGGGGGGGGTGCAGTGGGGAGGGGGCGGGAAAGGGATTTGGGGAGCAAACAATAAATGATTGCGATGATGTATACACAGCTCTTCTTAAAAGCAATTTAACTATGGAAGTGTATACTCTGTGAATAGTATATCAAGAAAACTAGTAACAAAAAAGAAACCAAACTTGATTAATGGTTACCATGGGTGAAGGAGGAAGAGTTTTTGTTTAGTAAGGCATTGAGTTTATGTTAATGGTGGAATGGTTACGAAACATGAAAAATGTAATCAATGGCATTGGCATACATGTAGAAATTGTTGAATTGGAAAAGAAATTAATATTTTAAATCATTTTATTGGGGGCTCATACAACTCTTATAATGTATACATACATCCATTGTGTCAAGCACATTTGCACATTTGTTGCCCTCATCATTCTCAAAATATTTGCTTTCTACTTGAGCCCATAGTATCATTTTTTACCCACCCTCCCCACTCCCTGCTCCTGAAATGAATTTTTTTTAAGTTAAAAAAAAAGTGACAATCTTGGAAATTCACAGGGGCAGTTCTACCCTGTCCTATGTGATCACCATGAGTTGACATTGACTCTAAGGCAGCGAGATACAGATCTTGTTCTACCCAATATGTATCAATTTTCCAAATTATTAAAAACTGTTCATAAACACCATTTAATGACTTCAGATTATTCTACCTTTACTTAGATTTATATTATCTACTTAATTATTCTTTTATACTGGCCAGTCAAGTCATTTTATGTGTGAACTTCATGCCCACAGTGGGGATTCTTCTCCCCCCCACACACACACCAGTGGGCATTATTGAGTGCAAATCTTTGTTGACTTTTTACATCCTTAAGAAAAACTCTAAGACACATACTTTTCAGAAAGTCAAAGGATGTTTTTTAAGCGATTTGATGTGTATTACAACCAACAGTGAAAAAACTGTGCCCAGCCAGCTAATTGGGCATTCGTGCCTGACATATTCTTTCGGCTGGGGTTCAGATGTGGAAAGGGAACCTTTATGCTGTCACGCCCAGCCACCGACTGCCAGTGGGGGTGCAGAGGAATGCTTGGCATATTCCCAAGATGTTTGTTAAGCGGGTTCCTTTCATGAGAACTAACAAGACAGCAAAATGGATGACTCACGCTAGGAAAAAAAAAAAATCAACCCCAGAGTCAGGTCCCTGACAGTAAAAATACAGATGCATGTATAAATGGGCCATGGGGCCAGTTAGAAGAGAGGTGATTTCCTGGGGAAGGAAGAGGTGAAACTATTGTTATTTGCAGATGATATGATTTTACATATGGAAAATCCCAAAAGCTCCACAAGGGGAGTACTGAAAGCAATAGAGGAGTTTGGCAGAGTGGCAGGATACAAGATCAACAAACAGAAGTCCATCCGACTGCTATACACATCAGATAAAACCACAGAAGAAGAGATCAAAAAGGTGGTACCCTTCACAATAGCCAAGCACAAATTGAAATACCTAGGGATATACCTGACTAAAAGAACAAAAGATCCATACAGGGGAAACTGTAGAACACTATTACAAGAAACCAAGAGTGACCTCAACAAATGGAAGCATATCCCATGCTTATGGATCGAAAGACTCGATATAGTAAAAATGTCAGTTCTGCCCAAGGCACTATATAAGTTTAATGCAATCCCAATACAATTACCCTCATTTTTCTTCAAAGAAATGGAAAAACTGATTATCAACTTCATATGGAGAGGGAAGAAAACCCGAATTAGCAGACAACACCTCAAGAAGAAGGACACAATGTGAAGGCTTGCTTTACCTGATTTTAGCACATTATACAGCCACAGTGGTCAAAACCACATGGTATTGGCATAATGACATACTTAGACCAATGGAGCAGAACTGAAAACCTAGGAATAAAATTATCAGCATACAGACAACTGATCTTTGCAAAGAGCCCAAAAAATATCCAATGGGAAGCAGATGCCCTCTTCAACAAGTGGTCCTGGAAAAAAATGGTTATCTACCTGAAGAAAATTGAAGCAAGACCCTTACCTCACTCCGTGCACAAGAATAAACTCAAGGTGAATCACAGACCTCAAGGTAAAACCCCAAATTATTAGGGCCATTGGGAATTGGGACCAATTGGAGAACTTTGGCACAGGGAATACATAGGCTATCAGAAATAGGGACGACATAAACACAAAGGAGGCACAAATTGACAAGTGGGACATACTGAAGATAAAGCACCTGTGCACATCGAATGAATTCACCGAGAGAGTAATAAGAGAGCCCACAGACTGGGAAAACATTTTTAGCAATGATACATCAGACAAAGGCCTTATTACGAAAATCTATAGTACTCTGCTAGTTTCCAAAAAGAAAAAGCTAATCTCCCACTGAAGAGGTGGACAAAGGACCTGAACAGAAGTTTCACAGGGGCAGAAATCTGAATGGCCAACAAACATAGGAGAAAATGTTCCCAATCATTAGCCATAAGAGAAATGCAAATTAAAACAGCAGATAACACCTAACACTCTCAAAGGTAGCCCAATTCAAAAAATCAGAAAGCTAAAAGTGTTGGAGAGGCGGTGGGGAGACAGGAACTCTCATCGACTGCTGGTGAACCTGTAGGTATGTACAGCCACTATGGAAATCAATTTGGCGATTTCTCAAACAGATGGAAATTGAGTTATCATACGACCCAGCAATCCCCCTACTGGACATATACCCAGAAGAGGCAAGAAACAAACCACGGCCACACATCTGTGTTCCAATGTTCATCGCAGCACAGTTCACAATTGCAAGGAGTTGGAAACAACCCAAATTTCCATCAACAGACGAATGGAATAAGCAACTGTGGTACAATGGGGTCTTAAAGGCTTGAAGGTAAACAAGCGGCAACTCAGAAGCAACAAAGCCCACAGGGAAGAAATACACCAGCCTGTGTGATCACGGGGTGTTGAAGGGATCAGTTATCAGGCATCAAAGAACAAAAATCATCAGTGTGTGCTCACTTTCCCCATATAAATGCTGAAGACAAATTTGTGCATAAGTAAATGTGATGAAGAAGGCTGATGGTACCCAGCTATCAAGAAATATAGTATCTGGGGTCTTAAAGGCTTGAAGGTAAACAAGCGGCCATCTAGCTGAGAAGGAACAAAGCCCACATGGAAGAAGCACAACAGGCTATGTGATCACAAGGGGTCAAAGGGACCAGGCATCAAGCACCAAAAAACAAAAATCATATCATCATGAATGAGGGGGGATATGGGATGGTGACCCAATGCCCATCTGTAGACAACTGGACATCCCTTGCAGAGGGGTAGTGGGGAGCAGATGAGCCATTCAGGGTGCAGTGTAGCATCAATGAAACACACAACTTTCCTCTAGTTTTTAAATGCTTCTTCCACATACCCCTCCCACTATCATGATCCCAGTCCTACCTTACAAACCTGGTTAGACCAGAGGATGTACAATGGTGCAGATAGGAACTGGAAACACAGGGAATCCAGGACAGATGAACCGCTCGGGACCAGTGGTGAGAGTGGTGATACCGGGAGGGAAGAGGGAAGGTGGGACTAGAAAGGGGAAACCAATTACAAGGATCTACATATAACCTCCTCCCTGGGGGATGGACAACAGAAAAGTGGGTGAAGGGAGATGTCGGATAGTGTAAGATATGATAAAATAATAATGTACAAATTATCAAGGGTTCGTGAGGGAGGGGGGAAAGGGAAGGAGGGGGAGAAAGAAAACTGAGGAGCTGATTCCAAAAGCCCAAGTGGAAAGCAAATATTCTGAGAATGATGAGGGCAATGAATGTATAAGTGTGCTTTATACAATTGACGTATGTATGGATTGTGATAAGAGTTGCATGAGCCCCAATAAAATGATTTTTTTAAAAAGAGTACACCCAATCCCAAATCTCATGGGGAAAAAACCAATAACTGTGGTGCATACATACAATGGAGTACTACCCGTCCCTAAAAAGCAATGATGAACACATGAAGCACATCGCCGCATGGGAAGAACTGGAGGAAATTATGCTAAGCAAAGTAAGCCAAGCACAAAAGGACAAGAACAACATAAATCCCTGAGGTAAACTTAAAAAAATGCAAAAGGGGCATAGGGAAAAAGCTACTGTATACAAACATTCCTGGGGTGAAGTCCAGGTAGTATGGCAGGGGTCAGACCAAATCCAGTGATACATATGGAAGCCAACTAAAAAGGAGGGTTGGCGGGGAAGAAATGGGTAGTGGAGGAACAGGGCACTGACTCACCAAGGGGAGGGTATTGTTTATATCTCCACAGGGAAAGAGGGAACAGACTCCAACCTGGTGCTCCAACATGTGAATGCAACATACCGGCATGAAGCAGGGAACCAGTAGAGAGGTCTGAGGGCCCGGCCCCAATCACAACTATGTGGACGGCCACCCCTCCCCTCAGAAGAATTTACTTCAGAGGACAGCACTGAAGCTACAGCTCATGGAGAGTGACATGTTTGATCAAAGCACACGGGAGCAAATGAAGGAGGATGAAAAGAGTGGAGCACATCCTGGTCCACCAAGCCTTGAGGATGCTAGCCCTGCTCAGAGCAGCCAATGCACACAGAGGACCTTATGCCCACCCCGCCCTTCCACCCCTCCCCCCACTACGAGACATGACATCCTCACTGACCCACAGCCCTACAGGGGACAATACTGGAGAGTCAGTGTGGGAATTGCGCCTGATCTGACCCCACCACACAGAGGAAAACACTAAGGGTGTACAACAGAACAGCAAGGGGACAGAGCAACGAAGCCCCCAGGGAATACCAAAAATAAACTTTGGGGCCAGGGCTTGGCACTCCAGACTCAACCGGAAAAAGCTCCTAAAAGTCAAGAAACCGACCTTGAACTATTTACAGACTTTTCTCTTTTTTTGTCATTTTGTTGGTATTGTTTTGTTTTGCTGTCTTGTTTTGTGCATATTATTTTCTCTGTAGGTCTATCTAGATAAGATAGGCTGCTTAAACAATCATCAGGAGAAAACAACGGGAGTGACGGTTTTGGGGGGACATGGGAGAGAGGGGAGTGGAGGAAAGGAAGTGGTGTTAACAAACCCAGGGACAAGGGAACAACAAGTGATCTAAAATCAGTGGCAAGGAGGGTGTAAGAGGCCTGGTAAGAATTGATCAAGGGCAATGTAACTGAGAGAAATTACTGAAAGCTGAGCATGATAGTGGGACAAGAGGAAAGTAAAGAACTAGGAGGCAAAGGGCATGTATAGAGGTCTAAATATAGGCATGTACATATGTAAATATATTTATATAGGATGATGGGGAAATAGATGTATGTGTATACATTTATAGGTTTAGTATTAAGGTAGCAGATGGACATTGGTCCTCCACTCAAACACACTTTGTTCTATTAAATTGGCATTCCATGATGCTCACCTTCCTGACATTATCACTGAAGACAAATGTGTGTATAAGCAAACATGGTGATGAAAGCTGATGGTGCCCGGCTATCAAAAGATATAGTGTCTGGGGTCTTAAAGGCTTGAAGGTAAACAAGCGGCCATCTAGCTCAGAAGCAACAAAATCCCACATGGAAGAAGCACGAAGTGTCAAAGGAATCAGGTATCTGACATCAAAGAACAAAAACTTAAAACATTGTGAATGAGGGAGAGTGCAGATTGGGGAACCAAAGTCCATCTGTAGGCAACTGGACATTCCCTTACCAAAGGGCCACAGGGAGGAGATGAGCCAATCAAGGTGCAGTGTAGCAACAATGAAACATACAACTTTCCTCTAGTCCTTAAATGCTTCCTCCCCACCCCAACCCCATCCACTATCATGATCCCTATTCTACCTTACAAATCCGACTAGACCAGGGGATGTACACTGGTACAGATAAGAACTGGAAACACAGGGAATCCAGGGCAGATGATCCCTTCAGGACCAGTGGTGATATCAGGAGAGTGGAGGGAAGGTGGGGTAGAAAGGGAGAACTAACTGATTACAAGGATCTACATATAACCTCTTCCCTGGGGACGGACAACAGAAAAGTGGGTGAAGGGAGACGTGAGACAGTGTAAGACATGACGAAATAATAATAATTTATAAATTATCAAGGGTTCATGATGGAGGGGGTGGCTGGGAGGGAAGGGGAAAAATGAGAAACTGATACCAAGGGCTCAAATAGAAATCAAGTGTTTTGAGAATGGTTAGGGCAACAAATGTACAAATATGCTTGACACAATGGATGTACGTATCAATTGTGGCAAGAGTTGTAAGAGCCCCCAATAAAATGATTTTTTTAATAATTTTTTAAAATTGAAAAGAGATTATTTATTTAAATGTCTTCCATTTGGAATCAACAAGATTCTGGCTAATTTAAGTATAAGAAAAGAGAGAGTTTGTTGAAAGGATACTGAAGTCAAAATGCCGTGTGCAGCTCCAACTGTCGGGGACCCATTCATGATGTTGTCTGTGGGAACCATCCCTCCTAGAGCTGTGCAGCGCACTGACTGAGCAACTGTCTCCAGCAGCCCTGCTGGAGAATCTCAAAGAACAGCATTGCTCCCACGATCTGGGCCGGACCGATTTGTTATGGTTGTTAATATTATGAAAACCCATTGTAGGACAAACCGTTGTGTGAAATAAATATGAATTGTTAGGAAAAAAGGAAATGTCACTTTCTGTCTCAGCAAATGTCAATTATTAGAAAAGTTACTAAACAGTCTCGATTTCTGAACTTGCCTCCTTGTGGACCAGTAACACATTGTATGGGGGACGGTCAAGCTTCAAGTACCCCTGCCATAGACTAGCCAAAGTGCAAGAAAGGTGGGCATGGAACACATGACCAGGAAAGAAAAGCAGAACTGGGTCTTCCAATGCACGTGAACTCTCTCTCCTTCTCCCACATAATCTTCGCTCTGCAGGATGGTTCTCTGAGAACTCCCTGCAGAATAGCTCACTCCAGATATAGTAGAAAGCCTAGCAGTGCCTATTATTTCTCAGGCCTTCGGCATCAGCCACCTGGTAAAGCAGTATTGGGCCCATGTCTGAAAACAGCCAGAGAGGGAGTCAGTTGCCAAGTCCATGCCTATGACTAAGAGGAGGGTCACCTGTAGCCAAAGACACGTAAGAAGGAAGCAGCTCTTTGGGGGACCCCATGAATGAAGCTAGAGATAGTTCTCAGTAGAGGGATATGGGGTTAATAAATGGGTGTGCCAGGCAGACAGAATAGCAGGTTTGCTTCCAGAAAGATTACAACCTTAGAAACTCTATGGGGCAGCTCTGCCCTGTCTTATAGTGTTGCTATGAGGTAGAATCAACTTAATGATAATGGATGTAGTTTGGTTTCTAAGTGTTGGGCTGCTAACCACAAAGTCAGCAGTTTGAAACCACCAGCAGCTCTGTGGGAGAAAGAAGTGGCTTTCTACTCCTGGAAAGAGTTGCTGTCTAACTCACAGGGGCAGTTCTACCCTGTCCTGGAGGGTCCCACTGAGTCAGATGGCAGTGCATGAGGGAGATTACATCATATATTTATTCTGAAATATGTCCCCACACAGACACACACACATAAAGCATGTGTGGTCAAGAAAATGTGGATGAAACTATAGATGTCATCTGCCTCATAGAAATGTGTACCTTCCAGTTCCTGTCACCAGATAAAGCCTAATAAGACTCTGGGGAGTCCTGAAAAAAGGACACCTGTTTAACTATGTTTATTCCCATTTTTCCCAAGTGATGTTAATGACCAAAATCTTTTTTTAGCGCAACACCTAGTAACACTCCATGAAATTAGTGTTCCCAATTTGGAGAAAGTCAGTCTAAGTGATAAATGTTCTCCAGAAAGATGTGAATCCAATTTTTTTTCTTTCCCAACTTTCTTAACACCAACTACAGAGCTGGGAATGTATAGAAACTCCGATGAATTATTTGCCAAGAATAATTTTACATCAGAATCTCACCATCAAAACTACCAGTTTCAAGACTCCGAGTTTTGTATGATGAGTCTTATTGACAGAGGGTCTATTTCTGCATCCCCAGACCTTCTCTCTCTCTAGAACATTCTTTTCCCAAGGCAAACTCACAGGTTTTTTCAGAAAACTTGTCATGTGATATCTAGAACCCTGCCCGTTCAGGACAAGGTGCATCTTTATGTCATTATGCGGTTGCCACATATTCATTTGCAAAACCAACTTAATAGCACAAGGTGTATGTGTTCGCATAATGAGGGACACCCCCCATCGCTTCCGGGGTGAGCAACAGCATCAATAGCACCTCGCATCTGGGGAAGCTCGGAGGCCAGGCTGGCATTACCAAGTGTAATGAAGGTCTTCTCCTTTCTAAAGAGAGATTAGACTCTTATCCCAGATCAGCCAACTGGGTTGCAGGTTCAATTAAAGAATACGTAGTAAATTGCCTGGACAGTCAGGAACAAAGGGCATAATTTAGGCTAGCCACCATGTCTGGAGCACAGGCAAATAAATATTGAATGGTTGGTCGATATTATGTATTAATGCATGATAAAATGATATTACGCTTCCTGGCTTTGTGGCCACATGGTAAGTAAGTGCTATTACTACCCATCAAGTACTCACTACGGTGTTGGAAAGGAGACTCAGGACAAAAGGTTCCTCCTGAATTATTTCACTGACTTCTCACCACTGCCCTAAGAGGTAGGCACAGGTATAATTTCCATGATAAGAGATGAGGGAACGACTTATAAAGGGATTCAGGATCTGGCCCAAGGAGCTAAGTAAAAGGGCTGAGCTTCCAGGGCAAGGAGCCTCCTTCTACCCACCCACTACAGTGAAATCCAGAACGGTGGGCTGTTAGCTGCTGTTGGGCCAGCCCATGATCCTGGGAACCCCATGCACAACAGGATCCAACCATTGTTACTGATCACATTTTCATGGGCTAATTTCTGAAACTAAGCCACCAGGACTTTCTCCGTGGTTCATCTTAGTCTAGGAGTACCACGGAGACCTGTCCTGTAGCACAGCAACACATAAGTCTCCAGTGTGGCTCCAGTGGACATGGAGGGTGAGAATTCCACCAATGAACCCCAACTGCTGTCTCCCTACACATAGCAACCCATCAACATGGAATTAGACTCTGTCTTGCGATGAAAGAGCCCTGGTGTCTAACTACAAGGTCAGTGGTTCAAACCCACTAGCTGCTTCATGGAAGAAAGAGGGTAAACAAGCGACCATCTAGCTCAGAAGCAACAAAGCCCACATGGAAGAACACACCAGCCTGTGTGATCACGAGGTGCTGAAGGGATCAGTTATCAGACATCAAAGAACAAAAAATCATATCATTAGGTGTACACCTCCATGATATGATTGCTGAAGACAGATGGATGCATAAGCAAATGTGTTGAAGAAAGCTGATGGTGTCTGGCTATCAAAAGATTTAGCGTCTGGGATCTTAAAGGCTTAAAGGTAAACAAGCAGCCATCTAGCTCAGAAACAACAAAGCCCACATGGTAGAAGCACACCAGCCTGTGTGATCATGAGGTGTCGAAGAGATCAGGTATAAGGCATCATCAGAACAAAAAAATCTTATCATAGTGAATGAGGTGGGGAGTGCAGAGTGGAGACCCAAAGCCCATTTGTTGGCCACTGGAGATCCCCTTGCAGAGCGGTCTAGGGGAGGAGATGAGCCAGTCAAGATGCGATGTAGCATCGATGAAAAATACAATTTTCCTCTAGTTCCTAAATGCTTCCTCCTCCCTCACCCCCCCCCCCATCATGATCCAAATTCTACCTTGCAAGTCTGGCTAGACCAGAGGATATACACTGGTATGGATAGGAGCTGGAAACACAGGGAATCCAGGGTGGATGATACCTTTAGGACCAGGCATGTGAGTGGCGATACTGGGAGGATAGAGGGCGAGTGGGTTGGAAAGCGGGAACCAGTTACAAGGATCTACATGTGACCTCCTCCCTTGGGGGCGGACAACAGAAAAGGGGATGAAGGGAAACATCATACAGGGCAAGATATGACAAAATAATTTATAAATTATCAAGAGCTCATGAGGGAGGGGGGAAGTGGGGAGGTAGGGGGAAAAATGAGGACCTGATGCCAGGGGCTTAAGTGGAGAGCAAATGTTTTGAGTATGATGTGCAGGTGTACAGGTGTGCTTTACACAATTGATGTATGTATGGATTGTGATGAGAGTTGTATGAGCCCCTAATAAATCAATTTTTTAAAAAAGATTACAGCCTTCGAAACACGTGGGGCAGTTCTACTCTGTCCCATAGGGTCGTTAAGAAGTGAAATCAATTTGACAGTGATGGATTAGGTTTGGTTGGGTTTGCTATGTTCACCGCAGGTGGCATAAGAATAGTCATTGTGTGAAAAAACAAGGACAAAATAAGGACTCTGATGAAAAGCAAAATCACACAACCAAATAAAATGAAAATTTCTCACACTAAAGAAGATAAAATAGAGGACTGGGACTTCCTAAGCATACCGTACTTATGTACATCAAGAGAATAAAAAGAAAACCCACACATGGGGGGGGGGGTCACAACGATAAATCGGATAAAGGGGTAATCTTGAAAATCTATAGAAAACTGCAACATCTCAGTAGGAAAATCATGACTAATACAGTTTTTAAAAACTAGACAGAAGGTATGAAGAGACTATTCGCCCAGGACGCCAGCCAGCCAGCCAATGATCAAAATGCTCATAATCACTAGTTACAGGAGAAATGCAAAGATGAGACACCAACTCACGCCAGTAGTGATAGCAATTTTTAAAAAACAAGAAATGCTGGAGAAGATGTGAGAGATCAGAACCCTTGCACCATGCTGGTGGGGTTGCCGATTTGCACACCCACTATGGAGAACAGTAGACACTTCCTTCCATAAATGCAAATAGAAATACCATGTGACCCAGCAAAGTCTTCACTCCGTGTACACCCACAAGAAATAAAGAACAAAATGCAAACACTTGCAGGTGTCTTGTGCAGGTTGGCCATGAACTGGCCTCCTTGAGCCAGAAGCTCATCTTTACACGCCCATGTCCTTCACCGGGCTGTCGGGGGTAGCCAGTGGCATCAAGAGAGATCAGAAGTTAGCTTGTATCAGTATGGAGGAAAAGAAACAACTAAGGTCCAGAGAGAATTTCAAAGATGTGCTCAAGCAAGCACATGTCTACCCTCTCGCCAGCAGCTTCCCCTCCCTGCTTCTACTCCTGGTGACCATCACATGATGTTTGTTTTCAGGTGAAAACTTTTCTTGATATTTTACAATAGTGGCCTCATACAATATCTGTCCTTTGGGGTTTGCCTAATTTCACTTCACATAATGTCCTCCAGGTTCGTCCACATGCTGAGGTGTTTTGCAGATTAATTAATAGTTGTTCTTTAGCATATAGGGTTCCTGTGAGATAGAATCAACGCCATGAGAGGGAGGTTTTTGTTTGCAGATTCCATGGGGTGTGTGTACCGTAGTTTCTGTGTCCATGATGGTTATTTAGGCTATTTTCATATTTTTGCTACTGTGGATAGGGCTGCAATAAACATATGTACACACACACACACACATATACTCCTTTCATGTCTCCTATTTCTTTGGAATATATCCCAAGTACAGGGATTGCTAGACCACACACACATACTCCTTTCATGTCTCCTATTTCTCTGGAATATATCCCAAGGACAGGGATTGCTAGACTACACACACACACACACACACACACACACACTCCTTTCATGTCTCCTATTTCTCTGGAATATATCCCAAGGACAGGGATTGCTAGACCATATGGTATTTCTATTTCTGACGTTATAAGGAAGCACTAAACCACTTCCCACAGTGGTTGCACTATTGTACGATGCCCCTGCTAGTGCACCAGGGTTCCAGTTTCTTCACACTCTCATTCTCCAGTTTTTGTTTTAACTTTGCTGTTAACATGGTGGAGCCCTTGTGGCGTAGTAGACTATGAGTTGGGCTGTTAACCATAAGGTCAGCAGTTTGAAACTACAGCCTTCTAGTCCCCAAAAGAGTTACAGTCTCAAAAGCCAAGAGGGGCAGTTGTACTTTGTCCTTTGTCCTATAGGGTCATTATGAGTCAGAATTTGACTCAATGGTAGTGAGTCATCTATTTTGTTCTCTGCTATTTGTGTATTTTCAGTTTTGTTTTATAAGGTGTTTATGTCACATATTCGGGGCCCTGAGTTTTTCCTTATTTTTTTCATGGATGATTTTTATAGTTGTAGGTTTTGCATCCTGAGTATTTTTGTATGCCGTGTGAGATCTGAGCCCTGTTTCATTGTTATGCAAATTTGTGTCCAGTTTTGCCACCACCGTTTGTTAGAGAGACTGTCTCTTCTCCATTTCCTGCTCATCGCCCTTGTCAAAGATCAGCTGTTCCTAAGTGGTTGAACTTGCTTCTGTTTCTCAATTCTGTTCTAACAATCTGTGTCTCTTCATCATTGTACCAGCACCAGGCTGTTTTGACTACTGTGTAGTAGGTTTTGACTCTGGAAAGTGAGAGCCCTCCTGCTTTGTCCTTCTTCAGTATTGTTTTGCTTATATGAGGTCTCTTTCCTTTCCACATAAAGTTAATCATTCATTTTTCCATCTCTTTAAAGAATGATGTTGGGATCAGAATCTGAGTTTCATTTATCTATAGATCACTTTGGGTAGCAATTATATTTCCACAATGTTCACTTTTCCCATCCATAAGCATGGTGTAGTCTTCCATCTATATAGGTCTCTTAATTTCTGATAGTAGTGTTCTGTACATTTCTTTGTATATGTCTTTTGTTTCTCCAGTAATATTTATTCCTAAGCGTTCTATCTTTTAGGTAGCTATTGTAAATAGTATTGATTTTTGGATTTCGTTTCATAGCTCTCTTTGTCAGCATTAAGGAATCTAATTTATTCTTGTATGTTAATCTTGTTGTATGTATGTTGATCCCAACACTTTGTGGAATCTTGCAATAGGTTCCAATAATTTTCTTGCCAAGTTTTTTAAATTTTCTATGTATAGAATCATATCATCTGTAAATAGAGAAAGAATTTTACTCCTTTGACAACTAAGAAGAAAAATAAAAGTCATTGCCACCAAGTCAATTCTAGCTCATAGTGCTGTAACATAGGGTAGAAATGTCCCCGAAACTGTGAAGAGTTACTGGAGTAGAAAGTCATATCGTTCTCCAATGGACCTGTTGGTGGTTTTGAACTGCTGACCTCATCGTTATCAGCCCAGCTTGCCTTATCTCATTAAAACCAAGTCTATAAGTAGAATTGCCCCCTCCCCCCCAAGGCTTTGTCTTGCCTTATTGCTCCCGTTTAAGAACTATAATACTCTCAAAGTCAAGGAACATGGTTCTGCCATTTGGAAAGAGGTATTCTGCTAAAGGCTCTCTTCTTCATCTATAAAACTGACCTCCAGCCTCTGTCTTGTCTTATGGGTTGTGACGAGGACCATACTACTATTCAGGCTTCATACAGTCGAAAATGCCTTCTTCTCTGCCAACCCTTCTGACTCCACATTCCCATGGTGTTTTCTTGAGGTTCCATGAAGACACTTTTCAGGGGGAAATCATAGCCAATTTATCCTTCTCCTTTCCCTTCCCAGAGCCACAAGCTCCTTGAAGATGAGACTCATAGTAGGTCTCCTGTCCATCAAGGCCTGGCACAATTGTCTGGTCCACTAGAGCAGCTTGTTTGGGTCTGGGGAGAGGAGAGGTGGTGCTGGAAAGAGGTCACCAGGAGGAAGGCGGTGGTAATAGGGCAGAGCCAGGGACCCCTCTCTCCCACTGCAGAACCCAGGAAGGCTCCTGGCAGAGAGAAGGACAAGTTGCTAAGTCAAGGTCATAGAAGGAGAGGATAAGGCCAAACAGGAGCCCTTACAGAACTGTCCATCGTGGCATAAGCTCTCAGGATCACCACCCCAACTGCATCAATTCTCTCTGCCCCTCCCCCTTACAGGATGGAATGCCCTACCATCAAAAGTTAAAAGCCCCATCCCTGCTGCTCTGGGTGCTTCAAATTGGGTAATTACCAGCTCAAAATAACCCCTTGACCACAATTATAGACTTTGGTTCAGGCCCTGACCCCAAAGGCAGAGGTTCATCTGTCTCTTTTTCCCAAGAACATTCAAACTTGATTAAGTTGCTGTTCAAACGGGCAATGTCTGGGATTTCAAGTAATTTCCTTAAAATCATCACAAGAAAGTGCCATCGGCATTTTAGTTCTGCTAAAATTAACACCAACACCTCAGCAAGGCTCCTCTCCAGTTCAGCGAGATTTTCCATTTGAACAAATAAGAGTTTATGGCCAGATCATCACAAGATCTGGACACTATGATTTGAAACCAATTTCTCTTTAATTTCCTTATCTATAAAAAGAGAATAATAATATTTATGCCTCTCTGAGGGGTCTTTTAAAATCATGGGAGACAATGGATTTAAAAATACATCATCAGCTATAAATAACTATAAAATATTAGTTACTGTTATTTGCTAAATGTAATTAAAGCTTTGAAAGTCCTCTATTAGTGTCCCTGGGTGGCTGACAACACAGTAGTAGTTGTCGTTGGACATGTCCATGGAGGAGAAAAGGTAACCTATATTCCAGGCAGGCCCTGCCAGGTGGGAACTCTTCTCATGACTCAGCAAATTCGTCAATCAGAAATATCTACCAGGTGAAATATAGGCAGACTCTGTAGCCAGGCCTCTATTTATAGTTCTCCCTACTGCTTTTTCATTCCCCATCTCTACAAAAAAAGGCCTGACCACTTGAATTCAGGACTCTTGTGTGTCTTAAGGCTTGACCTAAATGGGCGGTCAGCCTGTAACAGAGGCGCTGATGAGACTGAAAGTAGCCCATGCCTGTTTGGCTTTCCCAGGTAGAGCCGAACTAGGCCATGGTAGTATTTCAAAACCTCTTCCTTCCTTTTATTGCCGTTACTATGGGTCATCCCTCAAAGACAAAGTCTGGATTCAGAAGTAGGCCAGGCCACACTTTGATGGTCAGTATCATGACCACACTCTGCCCAGCAGCTTCCATCCCCATGTCTCCAATCACACTGAAAGTCTCGTTGGGAAGTCCTGGGAATGTCCTTGAGAACTGGTGCACTCAGAGTGATTGAAGACTCTGAGCCTCCTGGTGCAGAGGTTTGCCTCGTTGCTAAGCAGAGGCATAGAACTGACCATCTTAGCGAGGAAGGTCTTGAGCACAGAACAGGAAATGCCGTTTCCGCTGTAGTCATCCACTTGGGTCCCAAAAGGTTGAACGCCAAACAGCTCATCAACATACCCTTCCTGGATCTTCACAGGTAAATTACCACAGATAGTCAAAGGGCCTATGCACAGGTGACCATCCATCTTGCAACAATACCAAACCCCTATTCATATAAGACACTGCCGAAGAAAGAACTTTTTTCTCCCCAGCATCCCAAACGCAAGAGTTAGTACAAGCCCCCACCTCCCCACGGACCAGTACCCTCTGTGTGTCTGAAAGGCAGACCACCAGAAGGAACACGTGGAAGCAAAGCTCAATGGTGCAAAGATCTGGACACTATAATTAAATAGAATTATTCACAATGATATCATAATGTTGTTACAGTTATTGTAAAATCCTTAATATTTGTACATCGCAGATAAAAAACACTTGTGTGTGATTAAAATTCTGTTAGTAAAACCGCAGTGGGCTCCGGGCTGGGCTGCTGACCACCAGGGCTGCATGGGAGCAACCTGAGACCTGGTGCTCTCTGAAAGACTGATGGCCTTGCGTGATTGCATGGGGCAGTTCTGCCCGGTCCTACAAGGTGGCTCACAGGCAGCATGGCCTGGAGAGCAGGGAGCTTGGTTGAGTACAGCTGTTGTGGAGATGGCGCAGGACCAGGCAGTGTTTGGCCCTGGGTGTGTAGGAGGCGATGAGTCAGAGCTGACTCGGTGCCTGACAGCAACAACCGTACAGCCAGAAAACAATTGGTCAAATATTGAAATATTTTCATACCTGATGCTAAGTAGCCACCTATCCAAGCATCCCTTCTGAACTCCTTCCTATGCTACCTGAATCCCTTCTCCAGGATATCTCTCTCTCTCTCTCTCTCTCTCTCTCTCTCTCTCTCTCTCTCTCTCTCTCTCTCACACACACACACACACACACACCACGAGAAGAGTCAGTAATTAAAAAGTTAACACTGTGAGTCCAAATAGTCCATGTTTACCAAAAAAACAAGGATGAGAAAGTACAGGAGACAAAATAATAATAAAACCTCACTGCTATCAAAATGATACCGACATGTAGGGACCCTATAAAACAGAGTAGAACTGCCCCTGTCAGTTTCTGAGACTGTAACTTTTTACAGGTGTAGAAAGCCCTGTATTTATTCTGAGGAGAAGCTGGTAGTTTCAAACTGCTGACCTTGCAGTTAGTAGCCCCAAACATAACCACATGTCACCAGGGCTTCTAGGGGAGACAAGGAAGCTAGATTAATGAAAACAGAACAACAGAATGGACATGAGAATGTTGCTCCATTCTTAAAAGTATAGCCAATCTATCTAGATAAGATAGGCGAGATAAACAATTTAGAGATGAAAAGAATGGGACCTTTGGTTCCAGGGGATACAGGAGAAGGGGAGGTGGGAGGAAGGAAGAGGGGGATGGAGAGAACCAACCTAGGGACAAGGCTACAACAAGTGAACTAAAATCAATGGAGAGAAGGGCATAGGATGCCTAGTGGGGCTTAATGAAGGGCAATGTAGCAGCGAGAAATTACTAAACCCAAATGAAGGCCAAACATGATGGTGGGACAAGAGGAAAGTAAAGGAAATAGAGGAAAGAACCAGGAGGCAAAGGACATTTATAGAGGTCTAAATATAGGTATGTACATATGTAAACATATTTATATATAATGAGAGAAGAATAGATCTATGTACTCATATCTATATTTTAAGAATTAAGGTTGCAGATGGACATTTGGCCTCTACTCAAGTACTCCCTCAACACAAGAACACTTTGTTCTAACAATCCAGCATTCTGTGATGTTCACCTTCCTGACACGATCGCTGAAGACAAAATGGGTGCATAAGCAAATGTGGTGAAGAAAGTTGATGGTGTTCGGCTATGTCAAAAGATGTAGTGTCTGGGGTCTTAAAGGCTTGCAGATAAGCAAGCAACCATCTAGCTCAGAAGCAATAAACCCCAAATGGAAGAAGCACACCAGCCTGTGTGATTATGGGGTGTCACTGGGATCAGGTATCAGGCATCTAAGACCCAGAACAAAATCATACCTAATGTGAATGAGGGTGGGGGTGGGGTGTGTGGGGTGGAGACTCAAAGCCCACCTGTAGACAATTGGACATCCCCTCACAGAAGGGTTACGAGGAAGAGATGAACCAGTTAGGGTGCAGTATAGACCAATGAAACACACAATTTTCCTCTAGTTCTTTGGTGCTTCCTTCCCCCCACTATCATGACCTCAATTCTACCTTACAAATCGGATTAGACCAGAACATACACACTGCTACAGACAAGAGCCTGCAACATGGGGAATCCAGGATAGGTAAACCCTGTAGGGACAACAATGAGAATAGAGATACCAGGAGGATTAGGGCAAGGTGGGGGGAGAAAGTGGGCATTGGTCACAAGGATCAACATATAAACTCCTCCCAGGGGGACTAACAATGGAAAAGTGAGTGAAGGGTGACAGAGGAAGATGTAAGATACGAGATAATAATCGATAATTTATCAATGGTTCACGAGGGAGGGAGGGGAGGAAATGAGGAGCTGATATCAAGGGCTCAATTAGAAAGAAAACGCTTTGAAAATGATGATGGCAGCATACATGCAAATGTGCTTGACACAATGGATGAATTATGGATTGTGATAAGAGATATAAGAGCCCCCAACAGAAGTATTTAATTTAAAAATGTATAACCAATAACTAACCAATAAACTGAACTATATAGAGAAATTGTTACGTGAATTATATGTCAATAAAACTGTTGAAAACAGAATACAGCAACAGATTTGCTATTAACTTTCACCAAAAATACAATTTTTAAAAATGTTAGCCCCTGACTAACCAGAGGACCCAGAACCTATGCTGGGCCAGTGGCCATTCTGATAGCTGGCTGTCCCTGACGTGCTCCCACTGGCCCACTGCCGTCAAGATGTGACACGTAGTGATCCTGTAGGACACAGTAGATCTGCCCTGTAAGGAGTCCGGCAGAGTAGTGGTTCAAACACACCCGTCTCTGCAGGAAAACCACGCGGCAGTCTGCTTCCCTAAAAATTTCCCATCTTAGAAAGCCTATGGGGCAGTTCTGCTCTGTTCCACAGGATCGTGTGTGTGGCAGCAGCTTCTTGACAGCAGTGGGTTAGGCATTTTGAGGTTCATTTGTACAGGTGACCAGTCTTTCTCCCGCAGGGCAACTGTTGAGTTCAAACCACTGACCGGAGCGCTGACCACTGTGCCGGATCTCCCCTGCCCACCTGCTCTGGGCTGCTCAGGGTGGAACAGGCTGAGGCCGCCTGCAATCTGCATTTATGCACACCCCAGCTCAGCCCCTTGTGGGGACAGAGGTCAGGGGGCTCCCGAGCAAGCCAGGAGGCAAACGCCCAGGGCCGGGCCAGGCCTCTCTTTCTCTGTGAGGGAGGAGTGGGAAATGTCCTCGGTTACATGCATTTCCTTGGGGCCTCCTTTCCCTCAGCTGCGCCTCAAAGCCAAGGTTAGGTGCCCCTTAAAAACCAGAAATAATGAGGGCACAACAGCCATATGGGCAAGTCTCTAACCTACCATCTGCATCAAATTCTCTCTGTTCCATTCAAAGAAGAGAGATAATGACCTATCTTAGGTTTAATGAGCATCTGGGCTCCGGCTGCTTGGAGATTCCCAAACCCCAGTCTCCCTGTAATTGCCAACCTTTATTTGTTTGGGCATTTGGGTGACAGCCACATAAAGTGAGCCATGGCTCCAGCCCCACCCACAGCTTTGGCTTGTCAGCTGCCCATCTGCCCTCCCCACCCCCTACCTGCCCCTTCCTATACTGCCTATCTGCCTACCCAGTATCTCCCACCCATAAACCCCTTGCCCCTAGGCCCTTTGGTGCTCGCAGAGAGAGCTGGGAATCTGGAGACTTGAACTCCAGCACCAGCTCTCCCTTTTCCCACGACTACTACCAAGAGCCACCTGCTCTTGTGTGCCCAGCACTATGCCTGGTGTACTCACTGCCATTGGGTCAATTCTGACTCAGAGCCGCCGTAGAAAACAGGGTGAGTTTCGGAGACTGAAGTGGAAAGCCTCATCGTTCACCCTCAGAGAAGCTGGTGATTTCAAACTGCTGGCCTTGTGGTTAACCGCCCAGCTGGTAACGTTTACACCACCAGGTTTCGCACTAGACTTATCAAAGAGCATAATTGGCTTAGGATTGAAATACCCTGAAGCGAGAGGAAGCAAAAGATGGCCACCCCAAGACCGTGGAAATGCTGGTCTTTGGACCTTGCGTGGGACCACAGGCTTACAGGGTGTCCAATGAAAGGAGACCCATAACCACCGTGAATTTAGTACCTCAATGCTCCCCTTGAATTAATACGACAGACTTTAATCTGAGAGGCAACAGTCTGCCCTTGTAAGAAATGATATAGAGTGAGAACACAGCTATGACAATAAAAAGGGACACCAATTGTCCATAGAAGAATAAATTAATTAAAAGAAAAAAAATTTTAAAGAAAGAAAAACCTGTAAATAGATCAAGGTCTGATTTTTGATCTCTAGGCGTGTCCTTCAGTCAGGTCCAATGGGGTACCATGCTCTGGCCCCAGAGTCTGTCCTTTGTACTCCCTCAGGGGCTCCCTGCTCTGCTCCCATGGTTGCTCTGCTGCATGCTTTCAGTGGTTTGCCTCAGTGTCACAGGGTCAGTCTGGGACAGTCCCAACCCTGAGTCTCCAATGTTGTCCCCCTTAGGGTCCTGGGCCATCAAGGGATGGCATGTCTTGTAGTGGGATCAGCCATATTGTCCACTTTGTCCATTCGCTGTTCAGAGCGGGGATATTGTCCCCCAAGCCTGGTGGGCCAGGATGTGCTCCACTCTCTCGTCCTCCCCCTTCTTTGCTACCATTTGCTCTGCTCAGACATGCCCCTCTCCCCTAGCTGCAGCTTCAGTGCCGTCCTCTCAAATAAATTCTTCTGGGGTGAGGGGCAATTGCCCACGTAGCTGGTATGGGGGCCGAGCCCTCAGGCCCCTCCACTGGCTCCCCACTCCTTGCCGTCACACTGTCTTCATCTGGCACTGGCTTTATATCTGGTCCCTCTTTCCCTGTGGAGACACAAACAATACCCTCCCCTTCGGTCGGTCAGTGCCCTATTCCCCCATCACACATGGAGTGTTTGTATTCAGTAACTTTTTCCCTGTGCCCCTTTTTCACTTCCCTTTCTGTTCTCATATATATGTGTGTGTGTGTATGTGTGTGTGTATGTATGTGTGTGTGTATATATATATATATATATATATATATATATATATATATATATATATATATATATATATATATATATATATATACCTCAGCGGACTCATGTCATACTTGTCCTTTTGTGCTTGGCTTACTTCACTTAGCATAATTTCCTCCAGTTCTTCCCATGCCGCTATGTGCTTCATACGTTCATCACTGCTTTTTAGCGATGCATAGTACTCTGTTGTATGTATATACCACAGTCTTTTAATCCATTCGTCTGTTGATGGAAATTTGGGTTGTTTCCAACTCCTTGCAATTGTGAACTGTGCCGCAATGAACATTGGAGACAGATGTCTGACCGTGGTTTGTTTCTTGCCTCTTCTGGGTATATGTCCAGTAGGGGGATTGCTGGATCATATGGTAACTCAATTTCCATCTGTTTGAGATATCGCCAAATCGATTTCCATAGTGGCTGTACACACCTACAGTCCCACCAGCAGTGGATGAGAGTTCCTATCTCCCCACAGCCCCTCCACAGCTATCTTTGAGGGTGTCAGGTGGTATCTCATAGTTGTTTTAATTTGCATTTCTCTTATGGCTAATGATGGGGGACATTTTCTCACATGTTTATTGGTCATTCGGATTTCAGACTCTGTGAAACTTCTGTTCAGGTCCTTTACCAACCTCCTCAGTGAGCAATTAGCTTTTCTCTTATTGAAAGCTTGCAAAATATTGTAGATTTTAGTAATAAGGCCTTTTTCTGATGTGTCATTGTTAAAGATGTTTTCCCAGTCGATGGACTCTCTTATTATTCTCTTGGTGAATTCTTTTGATGTACACAGGTGTCTTGTCTTCAGTATATTCCGCTTGTCTATTTGTGTCTCCTCTGTATTTGTGTCCTGCCCTATTTTTTTTTAAAACAATTTATTAGGGGCTCATACAACTCTTATCACAGTCCATACATATACATACATCAATTGTATAAAGCACATCTGTACATTCTTTTCCCTAATCATTTTTTTCTCCTCTTTTCTTTTTAGATATTTTATTAGGGACTCATACAACTCTTATCACAATCCATACATATACATACATCAATTGTATAAAGCACATCCATACATTCCCCGCCCCAATCATTCTCAAAGCATTTGCTCTCCACTTAAGCCCTTTGCATCAGGTCCTCTTTTTTTTTTCCCTCCCTCCCCTCTCCCCCCTCCCTCATGTGCCCTTGGTAATTTATACATCGTTATTTTGTCATATCTTGCCCTATCCGGAGTCTCCCTTCGCCCCCTTCTCTGCCGTCCCTCTCCCAGGGAAGAGGTCACATGTGGATCCTTGTAATCAGTTCCCCCTTTCCAACCCACTCACCCTCCCTCTCCCAGCATCGCCCCTCACACCCTTGGTCCTGAAGGTATCATCCACCCTGGATTCCCTGTGCATCCAGCCCTCATATGTACCAGTGTACAGCCTCTGCCCGATCCAGCCCTGCAAGGTGGAATTCGGATCATGGTAGTTGGGGGGGAGGAAGCATCCAGGATCTGGGGGAAAGCTGTGTTCTTCATCGGTACTACCTCGCACCCTAATTAACCCATCTCCTCTCCTAAACCCCCCTATGAGGGGATCTCCATTGTCCTGCCCTATTTCTGATAGCCTATGTATTCCCTGTGCCAAGATTCTCAGGTTTGTCCCAATTCCCTCATTAATGGCCCTAATTGTTTGGGGTTTTATCTCGAGGTTTGTGATCTACCTTGAGTTTACTTTTGTGCATGGAGTGAGGTAAGGGTCTTGTTTCATTTTTCTGCAGGTAGATATCCAATTTTTCTAGCACCATTTATTGAAGATGGCATTTGCTTCCCATTTAATATTTTTGGGCCCTTATCAAAGATCAGTTGCCTGTATGATGATGTTTTTATTTCTGGGTCTTCATTTCTTGATTTGTGGTGGATATTATTATCTTTACAGATCTATCTAGTTGAGATAGACTGGATGAATAGTCTGGAGGAGAAAACAATGGGACCAATGGTTCCAGGGGGACACGGAAGAGGGGGAGGAGGGGCCAAGAATGTGGTGCTGACCAACCCAGGGACAGGGGAGAATAAGTGATCCAAAATGAATAGCAAGGAGGGTGTGAGTGGCCTGGTAGAGAGTCAGCTAGGGCAAGGTAACTGAGAGAAATTACTGAAACCCAAACGAAGGCTGAGCATGATGGTGGGATAAGAGGAAAGTAAAAGGAAATAGAGGAAAGAACTAGGTGACGAAGGGTATTTATAGAGGTCTAAAGACTGGAATGTACATATGTAAATATATTTATATGAGTATAGGGAAACAGATCTATGTGCATATATTTACAGGTTTAGTATTAAGGCAGCAGATGGACATTGGGTCTCTACTCAAGCACTTACTCAATGCAAGAACATGTTGTTCTATTAAATTGTTATTCCAGGATGCACACCTTCCTGACATGATTGCTGAAGAAAAATGTGTGCATGAGCAAATGTGGTGAAGAAAGCTGACGGTGCCCGGCTATCAAAAGATATAGCATCTGGAGTCCTATAGGCTTGAAGATAAACAAGTGACCATCTAGCTGAGAAGCATCAAGCCCACATGGAAGAAGTACACCAGCCTGTGTGACCACGAGCTGTCGAAGGGATCAGGATCAAGCATCAAGGAACAAGAAATCATATCATTGAAAATGTGGGTGAGTGCAGAGTGGAGACTCAAAGCCCATTGGTAGCCAATCGGACATCCCTTACTGAAGGGTTGTGGGGAGGAGATGAGCCAGTCAGGGTGCAGGGTAGCAATGATGAAACATATAACTTTCCTCTAGTTTGTAAATGCTTCCTCCCCACCCCCACTATCATGATCCCAATTCTACCTCACAAATCTGGCTAAACCAGAGGATGTACATAGGTACAGATAGCAACTGGAAACACAGGGAATCCAGTACAGATGACTCCTTCAGGACCAGTGGTGAGAGTGGCGATGCCTGGAGGGTGGAGAGAATGTGGGGTAGAAAGAGGGAACTGATTACAAGAATCTACGTATAGCCTCCTCCCTTGGGGAGAAGAGAAGAGGGCAGAGGGAGACATCGGACAATGTAATATATGGCAAAATAATAATAATTGATGAATGATAAAGGGTTCATGAGGTAGGCGGGAGGGAGGAAGGATGGGGAAATGAGCAGCAGATATTAAGGACGCAAGTAGAAGGCAAGTGTTTTGAGAATGATGATGGCAATAAATGTACATATGTGCTTGACACAATGGATGAATGTATGGATTGTGATAAGAATTGTATGAACCCCCAATAAAATGATTAAAAAATAAGTGAAATGATATAGAAAATTTTCCCCTAGTAACAACCCCCATGATCAATGTAAACAGAGCTCAACCAATTAAGAAATCAATCTATACAAAGTAATAACTCATGGACTGCAGCTTATAGTTGGACTGTACTCCCATCAACTCCTCAGATCAACAGTATCAAAAAATTTCGTGTCATTGAATAAATTATTGATGTTATCAATACCTTACACCCTAGGGGGATGATTGACAATGTTTTTCTTTTTTGTCTCTTTTGGGGTTTTTTTGTCGGTTTTGGCATTTGTTTGTTTGTTTGTGTGTTTGTTTGTTGGTGGTGGTGCTGTTCTTGTTGGTTCTGGTTTTTGTTTTTATCATAATGTGACCACAAATGTTAGTCAGAGTCATTCATAAGCTAGGGATAAGCTGATGGATGATGGGCTCCGACACCTTTCTAGCCCCAATCCAAGAACAGTTAGTTCTTATAACGTGGCCATGCTTGATACGTGCCTACATGAAGAGATCTCTGGAGATAAGGGTGCTACAGCAACATGTGGTAAAGAAAGCCAATGGTGACTGGCTATCAATTTATCAATTGGAATAGTGTCTGGGCCTTAAAAGCTTGTATTCAAACAAGCAGCCATCTAAGGAAGGGGTCAAATAAATCCACATGGAAGAAGCACACGAACCAGTGTGATCCAAAGATGACAATTCCAAAATCCAAATATGATGAAGGGAAAAGTATCAGAGCTTAATTTGTGAACACCCAATTTGTAGAAAATTATGGAGGACAATGGGAGCCCAAAATTCATCTGCAGAGAATCTAGTCAGATTAAGCCTCTGGTCTGGCAGATCCCTTCTAGCCACAGGCAAGGGAAGAAGACAGCTGTGCTGTCTATCAGAGGTTATTGTAGACTTGATGGTGGTGGATAAAACCATAGTATAATATGAAATTGGGTCAGTTGACCTTTGCCTTGACCCAACCTGAATTTGCTTTAGGCTCAAATATTTCTCACTTGTTCCATGATAAAAAATTTCTTCTCTGGCTTTTTTAATGTTGTTGGTCTTTTAATTTTCTACTTTTTAATCTTTATATTATTATTCTCTTCTTTCATTTGGTTTTGGTTTCTGTTGTTTCTATTAGATCTCCCAGTGTATGAAGCACAGAAGGAATGGATGTATAGAGACAACTGATACAATGGTGTATGGGAGGGAGGGGAATCGGGAAGCAATCAAGAAATATGGGAGAGGGGAGGGAGCATTATAACTGATTCTGATGATGTATATAAAACTCTTTTTTTTAAGAGGTTAAGAAAAATGTCGTTGAGGCAGGGAAAGAACTCCTGGGAGGGAAAGGAGAGCAGAGAAAGGGACCTGGGGGGGCGTGGGCACAAGCCCCCAGGCGGTCCTGAGACCCAGCGAGTTAGGTCAGGGGACTTGCCTATACGACTCTTTTTAAAAGTGATTTAACTACAGGAGTTTATGATATGTGAATATTACATCAAGGAAACTACTAAAAAACAAAGAAAGAAACCAAACTTGACCTATGGTTACCATAGATGAAGAAGGAAGAGTTTTGCTTAGGGGGCATTGAGTTTATGTTAATGGTGTGGAACAATTAGGAGAGGGGTAACAATAAGAGTTGCACAACACAAAGAGTATAATAAATGGCACTGATTTATACATGTTGAAGTTGTTGAATTGCAGAATGCTTTGTTGTGTATATTTTTGCCAAAATTGAAAAAATTTACGCAAATAACAACGAGTACAGTGGAAAAAATGTTCTAAAATTGATTGTGGTAAAGATTGTACGACTCTTCTTGATATGGTTGATATGGTTGAATTGTATGATATGTAAGTGAAGTGCCAAAAAAACTGTTTTAAAAGAGAGAATATGTGTGCAATATATATAAATACATATACATGTGAATATGTGTATATTTGTTTACATATGTCTATATCTGTAAATGCAACAAGGAAGCCGATGGACTTTGGGCCTCTACTTAAATCTTACTTATATACAAGATTGGTTTGTTCTAATAATGTGGCAACGTGTGATACCCAGCTCCCTGACAATGGGCTCAACTAATAGGATTCCCTGAAGGAATGGGAAGGGAGGGGGAAGGAAAGAGAAGGGAGTTAATAGCATTGATGATTGTTTAGCCCACCTGACGGGATTGAACAACAGAATTGTATGGGAAGGGAAGGGATATGTTGGAATGAGTAAGATGTGTCAATAAAAATGTTATTCCAAAGTAAAGAAAGAGAATAATCGAATGTTGCATGAAGCCATTCGCAACCATACCAGTCAATTTTACAGATAATCCTCTTCATTGCCATGTGCCTGTTTCAAACTACCATTTTTAATTTAAAACATTTCTAAAATGTATTCTACAGCTCTTGTATTTATTAAAATTTCATTATTTTATTATAATTACATGACAATGGGGAAACATCTACGTATGTTATGTTGTTGTCAGGTACCATCAAATCCTTTCTGACCCATAACGACCAAAAGCACACAGAAGGAAACACTGCCAGCCCTGTGCCACCTCCGCAATTGTGCAGCCACCCTGTCAACCCATCTCACTGAGGACCTTCCTCTTTTCACTGCCCCTCTACGTTACCGAGCATGATGGCCTTCTCCAGGGGCTGGTCTCTCCTGACAACACGTCCAAAGTACCTGAGATGAAGTCCTGCCTTCCTTGCCTCTAAGGAGTCCCTGGCCATCTTTCTTTGACGAGAGTTCGGTTTGTCTTTTGAGCAGTCCATGGTACTTTCAATGTTCTCCTGCACCACAATTCAAATGTATTGATGCTTCTTTGGTCTAACAAGTGTAGAGCCAAACATAGGAGAAGTCTACTACCTTTGTCCCACCTTCTAGGCTAACATGAGGACTTTCTCTCAGCCATCTCAGGGGAGCCATTAGTAGGAATGAGATTTGCATAGGGCCTTCCCTGAGTAGGCAGAGACTACTCACACATACCTCCAAGCACCCAACTTGTTTGGAAGGCAGTTCTTTCCCTCTCTCCAGGTTTGTGGGCTCCCTGATTCTAACACCTGTGGGAAAGAAGACACACAGACTCTCCCTCAAATAAGTAGCTGGGTCTGACCAAGGAAGTGGGGAAGAAGGACTCTCATGGCAAGAACAAGCCAACTCCCATTCACTTCTTCTGCATTCTCACAAGCAGGAGGATCTGTGGGACAGACTTGGGGGAGACAAGAATTCAGGGAACTTTCCAAGAGACAAAACTGTCCAGCTAGGGACTGAGCTATCTCAAGACAGAGGGGAATCTGTTCGAAGGAGTCACTGGAGTTCACAGACCCCCACAAGGGAGACATTCTGCTTCAAAAGGTCCCTCAAGTCATGAACTAATGAACTTAACAGCTGTCTCAGAAAAGTTGTTTGGGCTCTGTTTTATAAGTTATTCACTGTAGCCATTTGAACCCAGAAAATAATGTCTTCAACAAACTCTTATGCGTACCTGACCTTCCACAAAAATCTTAGCTCACATAAACCTGGGACAAGGTTCATAAAATGAAGAGGGAAAGGTGGGCGTTTTCCCTGGGTGGACTGATTAAAGTTGTCGTGCGTGGTTGTCTCCAACTCAATGGGAGAGTCAGCCAGTTTCCACGGGTTCAGCAGAACCAATACCTAATTATTTTTTAGTTCAGTGAGCCAGTTGTTAAAACAGCACATGTAATCCGGGTGCTCTCTGAGGTGGGTAGCTGGGCCGCTGCCCAATGTGGACATCACAAATTTATGCCAAATGGCTCCAAGCTAGAACTTTCCAAACTGTTCAAACCATGAAATTCAAAAAAAAAAAAAAAAGGCTGCTAAGTATTCATAACTCTGCTCAAGAGTCAAACTGAAAATTCAACTTGGTCAAGAAGGAGTCTCAGGTCGCATCTCTCCTCTGACACAAAGGGGTGACGCTCCAGTGTAGGAGCTGCTCTCGCTCAGGCAACATGTCAAACTTGTGCTGGTGCACTAAGACTGCTGTCATTGTGGAGTTTGTTTGCACTTTGTTTTCATAAAATGGCAGAACCGTGGCTCCTGTGTTAGTCTGGGTCCATTAGAGAAACAAATCCACAGAAACTCATACGTATAAGAGAGTTTTATATAAAGGGTAAGTGCACATCAAGAAAACATCCCAACGCAGTGCTGCCCGAGCCCACAAGTTCAACATTAACCCATATGTCCGACACCAATCCACAAAGTCCTCCTCCATCTCACAAAACACACGCAATGATGCTGACTGCAGGAGGAAAGCCGAGTCAGTGTGTGTGTAAGCATCTCAGTGCTGGCAGGGGTCTCCACATGGGTGCTCCAGCACCCAGGGCTGTATTGCGGTAGGTCTATGTAGCTTCTCCTTGGGGATGTCTTACAGGAAGTAAGCCTTGCAAGATGAAGCGGGGAACTAGCTAAGGAAGCTGCAACCTGGTCCGACCATCAGAAAACAATAGACCTGAGAACTAGAAAGGCGACGTTCACCAAGCCATTTATCTCTCTGCCCTTCAGTTAACCCCACATGTGTTTATCAGCCAGGTTAGCACAATAAACTTTAACTATTTCAATCCACCCCTTGCCAACTTGGCACCTGTACATCATTCTTTAGCCTCACAATTGCAATTAAGTAACACCTACACCTTTACCCTATAATCCTGTGAATATGTTCCCCCACCTATGAAAGTTTGTAAATCAACCGTGTCATGCCTTTATCCCCCAGTTTGGGCTATCCAATTTAGCTCCAAAGAAAGTGAGTGATGCGAGCAGGAAAACTGTGGGAACCACGATGGATTTCAGAAAGAAAGCCTTGTGAAACTGGAGTCAGGTCACCACTTGTCTGATCAGGTGGCTGAATACAACATGGTTAAGTTGACATTACCAGCATTGGGGTGGTGGTGGTAATTAAAGCAGCTGATGGAGTGAAATTAATTAAATTGTTAATCATGAAACAAAGGGCCCAGACCATCAAAGAGGTTGAAAAACTCCCTGCCATTGAGTCCATTCTGACTCATGGTGACCCTATAGGACAGGATAGAACTGCTCTTGTAAATTTTAGCGGAGTAGAAATCCCCGTCTCTCGCCCTCAGAGTTGGCTGGTGGTTTCATGCTTCTGACCTTCAGCCCAAGTTGTAACCACGATGGGGCCAGGGCCCTGGAGAGGTTGAAAAGTTACTGTTAATTTGGAGAAATCACAAACAATAACTTGATGGTGAAAGTGTATCCAAGACAATGATATTCGAGAAGGTCAAAAAGCCTCCATCGTGAATTTATAAGTGTGATTTGGGGGCCTCAAAACCAATTCTTTAGTTTTCCATTATTTCTTAAGTGAAAAAAATGTGTTCAGTTCTTGAACTTTTTGGTGTTTGAATGAATTAAGTTCAACAACTGAGGTATCACTTTATTCTAAGGACCCATGGTAATAATGTTCATTCTGTCCATAGGTATAAAAAATTAGAAAGAACTATGCTTGTGATATTTATTTATTTAATAAAACTCATTATATTTTGGATGAAATAGTACATGTATATTCCCTTGAGTTTGTTTCTTCAGTGAACAAACATATACAGTGAAGAGGGAAATGCCAAACAACCAGAAGGTGCCACACTGTCACTCATGTTAGCGCTGTGTTAGCCCCAAATCCCACAAGATATGATGAGTGAATTAGACAGTGCCTGAACGTGTTCAAAGATCTCAATATATTATCAGAACGATTGCTGTAAGTTCAGCAGAAATGGAAAGGGGGTTTTAGAGATGACCATAGTAGGTTCAGAGAAGATAGGTCACCGGTTTCTAATAGAGTGACAACCCACTTGTTGAACTCAGTCCACTGTAAATTTGTGTTCCAACACCGAGAAGGTTGCGAACTGAACATATATTTTCCATAAGAAACAATGACAAACCAAATAATTGGTTCTGAGGCCCAAACATTGAACTAATAAATTTATTTTTCCAGGGATTTCAATCACTGTGGAGGCTTTTAGACTTCTCACATATCACTGTCTCAGATACGCTATTACCATTTAATTGTTTCTGATTTCTCCAAACTAAGAATAACTTCTCAGTCTTTTTGATGGTCTGAGTGCATACCTACATTAGCCACTTTAATTACTTCCCCCCCCCAAAAAATGTTGGTAAGGTCGACTTAGCCATGTTGTTCAGCCTCCAAAGCAGACAAGTGGCGACCTGATTCCAATTCCGCAATGACTTCTTTAACTCCTTTGTGTTCTCCCCGTTTCCCTCGTAGTTTTATTGTTGGCATCACTAACGTTCTTTGGAGCCATGGTTATGCCATTTCACGCAAACAAAGTGCACACAAAGCACCATGAGGAATGTCTTCATGCACTAGCACAAGCATGATGTGGCGCCGGAGCGGGAGCAGCACTGAGCAGGAAGCCTCACCCCTTTTGTCTGCAGCAAGACTCGACGGGTGCCTCCTTCTCAGCCCGGACAGGTTTTATCAAGTTGGATTTTCAGTTTGACTTGTCAGCAAAGTTACAAACACCAAGCAGATTTCTTTTCTTTTCTTTTCTTTTGAGACTTTGAGTACCAGAAAATTCAAACTTGGAGCCGTTCAACAACCAAGTTATCACTATATAGCAAACACGGTGGCTCTTTCTAATTGGTCAACCTCTAAAAGAATGGGATCCTGCCTCTTACAGTGAAAAGATGGCTAAGGATAAATTTCACAATTTTCTGATGATGCTCAGATGAAAGCAGAGACTATTGCAAGTGAGGACACTAATCAAGAAACAATATGGAAATAGCTTATGTAACACTTCGATTATTTTTGTCTGGTATTATTTAATATTTGTCATTCATTTTTATTCATTCATATTTTTAATTAATAAATCTTTTTATTGGGGCTCATACAACTCCTATCACAATCCATACATACATCAATTGAGCAAAGCACCCTTATACATTCGTTGCACTCGTCATTCTCAAAATTCACCTTCCACTTGGGTTCCTGGAATCAGCTCGGTTTCCCTTTTTTTTCCCTTCCCCCTTCCTCCCCGCTCCCCCCTCATTCATATTTTAAAACACTTTCTTATAACAATCTAGTCTGGGATGCTTTATTTTTCTTAGTTCAATGTTAACTGTATGAAATAATAAACTACCTTTCTAGGGTGACGTCGGATGGTGTAAGAGATGACAAAAGAATAATAATTTATAAATTATCAAGAGTTCATGGGGGAGGGGGGAAAAGGGAGCGGGAGGGAGAGAAAAAATGAGGACCTGGTACCAAGGGCTCAAGTAGAAAGCAAATGTTTTGAGAATGATGAGGGAAACAAATGTACAAAAGTGCTTGACACAATGGATGGATGTATAGATTGCGATGAGTTGTATGAGCCCCCAATAAAATGATTTTTTAAATAATAAACTACCTTTCTGTCTATCTTTTTTATATACTTAAAACAGTCATTAGGGCAAGGCACCAGTTGTTAAATTATTCGAATCCCACCGCTGGCAGCCTTACATTTAAGAGAACAACCCTTATCCAGTCCTGAACCACTTTCATGGTTGTTAGTAGGTTTCAGTCGCCATTGTGGCTGTTGTATCAATGCATCTCATTGAGAGGTCCCTTTATTTTTGCTGACCCTCTCTCCACGTTCTCAACCATAGCATCGGTTTCTAGCAATTGGTCATTGCTGATGTGTACAAAGTAAGCCAGGTGAAGTCTCAGCATCCTCACTCCTAAGGAACATGCATTCTCATTGTATTTCTTCTAAGATTGGTGTGTTCATTTTCTGGCAGCCCATGGTGTAGCCGGTATTCTTCACCACACCAAGGATGAAACAAATCATTTCTTCTGTGTTCCTTTTTCATTGTCCAGCTTTCAAACATAGAGGAGGCAACTGAAGGATCATGGCATGGGTCAGGCACACCCTCTTCATCAAGTTACTTCTTTGCTTTTAAAAACGTGAAGGAGTCTTTCGCAACAGAGTTAATCCCCGGTGCATGAAATTGGAATTACCAGGGCATCTTCCCTCCACCATGCTGCAGAAACCAAAACCCTCCTTCCCAAGCCCATTGCCCCATCATTTGGGCGCACATTTCCCTCGACATTTCTTGTATTCATGAACTCAGTTCGAGTCAGTGAATAATGAGTAGAATCTATCTCCATAACTTCTAGGCCTGACCCATTAAAACTTCCTAATCAATCATATGCACTTTCTCTGTCCATGAGTCAAATGCACATTACCCATATGGAACACCAAGTCTCTAGCACTGGGGTCAGCAAACTTTTTCTATGAAGGTCATATAGAAGGTATGTTAGGCTTGTGGACCAATGGCCTGGGTCACAATGATTCAACCTGCTGGGGTTTGTGAAAGCAGTCATAAACAATATATAAATAAACAAACATGATTGTATTTCAATAAAACTTTATGGTACATAACCAAACCAGGTAGATACTACCAAGATAGGAAACTACATACGAATATCCCTCATGAACATAAATGTAAAAGTTTTCAACAAAATCTTGGTTAATAGAATCCAAAAATATATCAAAAAGATAACAACATGGTCAAGTGGGATTCATATCAGGCATGCAAGGATGGTTCAACATTAGAAAAGTAATCAATGTAACTCACCCCATAAACAAAAGAATCAATGTAAGCTACTGCATTAACAAAATGAAAGAACCATATGATCATATTAATGTAGAAAAGGCATTTGACAATATCTAGCACCCATTGCTGATTTAAAAAAAACACTCAGCAAAATAGGAATAAAGGAAAATTCACGACATAATCAAAGCCATATATGCAAAATCAATCTCACTCATCAGGGAGTAACTAAAAGCATTCCACTTGCAAATGGGAACCGGACAAGGATACCCCTTATCACCACTCTTATTCAGCATTGTGCTTGAAGTCATAGACAGAGCTATAAAACCACAAAAAGAAATCAAAGGATTCCAGATTTGCAAAGAAGTGAAATTCTCACTATTCAAATGATAGTGAGAAATCATTTCAAATGATTTTATATTAGAAAATCCCAAACATTCAACAACTAAAAAAATTGTTGGAAACCATCAAAAGATTCAACCATAGGGCAGGGTACAAGATCAACGTAGAAAACCCAATCAGCTTCTTATATACTAGTAAAGAGAATTCTGAGAAAGACATAAAGTAAATGTGTTAGTCTGGGTTGACTAAAGAAACAAATCCAGAGGCATTCATATGTGTATAAGAAAGAGCTTTACATAAAAGAGCAATTATATATTGAGAAAATATTCCAGTCCAGATCAAGTCCATAAGTCTGATATTAGCCCCTATGCCCTATATAAATTCCTCTTTAGACTCATGCAACACATACAATGATGCTGAAGGCAAAAAGATCACAGACCAGTGGGTGGAAACACTTGTGGATCCCGTGGCGGTGGAAGCAGCTCAGCTCTGGTGTGGGTCTCCACGTGGCTCCTCCAGCTCCTGGGCTCTGGTTCCATCAACATAGCTCCATGGGATTTGTTCCATGCAGCTTGTCATCAGGAATACAAAGCAGAGAGTGTACCTTGCCTACAGTGAGCTATTGATCTCCCTCATGCCTCCAAATGAGGTCATCAACTGTGACCTGATTAATAGGCTAGACTCCACCCCTTTGCAAATTGAGAGGAGATTATGTAACAGCCACAGTAAATAATGCCAGTTACAATTGCCACACACACACACAAAATACTTTTAAAAAAACCTAACAAGAGATAAAAGACTAAGAAATGGGAAACCACAGAACACAACTACAAGAAACCAAAAGAGACCTACATAAATGAAAGAATATTTCATGGTCATAGATTAAAAAAAGACTTAATATTGTGAAAATATCAATACTACCCAAACCAATTTATAAACACAATGCAATTCTGATTCAGATACAAAGTTTGTTCTTTAAAGAAATGGGGGAAATAATTACTAACTTTATATGGAAGAGGAAAAGACTCAGGATAAGCAAAGAACTTCTTAAGATGAACAAAACAGGGGACGTTTACTTCTCAACCTCAAAACCTATTACACAGCCATAGTAGTTAAAACAGCATGGTACTGGTACAGTGATAGGTAAAAAACCAATGGAACAGAATAGAGAAACCAGAAATAAATTAATCCACCTACAGACCACTGATCTTCGACAAAGGGATCTATATATGGGATAGATTCGCCTTTTCAATAAATGGTACTGGCAAAATTGGATTTTTATCTGCAGAAGAATGAAATATGACTTATACCTCATTCCATGTACAAAAACAAACTCAAGATGAATCAAAGACCTAGATATAAATCCCAGAGTTGTAAATATCATCAATGAGAAAACAGGGCCCTAGAGGAGCTCTGGTGATGCAGTGGGTCAAGCATTATGCTGTTAACTCCATGGTTAGTGGTTCGAGACCAGCAGCAACCTCAAGGGGAAAAGATGAAGCTTTCTATTCCAGGAAAAGTTACAGTGTCTGGAACACACAGGGGCAGTTATACTCTGTCCTCTGGGATCACAGTAAGTTGGAATTGCCTCAAAGGCATTGCGTTTGAGTGTAAGGACCCTGTTGCAGGACATAGAAACACTAGAAAATATAGCAAAGGAAACACACATAAAATATATGACTGAGGTTTTACAATTGGATTTTCAGTTGTAAAAATAGACACATATATCAAGAGACTTCATCAAGTGATGAAGTGAAAAGAGGTGAGTGCAAAAAGTGGGAAAGTTATCTTTGACAATGATACACAGACAAGGTGTAATCTCTAAAATCCATAGAAACCTGCAATGTTTCAATAAAAAAAGACAAGTAACCCAATTAAAAAGTGGGCAAAGAGCAAGAACAGACAGTTCACCAAAGATGACATCAAATAGCCAACCAACATATGAAGAAAGGTCCACAATCACTAGTCATCTGGGAGATGCAAACCAAAGCAGCAATGAGATACCACTTTACATTCACAATAATAGCCAAATTCCAAACTACCAGAAAATAATACATATACATATACACATAGATCCTATAGATATAAGAATCATAGCATGAGGAGACATATGCTCGCCCATGTTTATCCCAACACTGTTCACAACAGCATGGAAAGAAAATGGGAACAACTTAAATGCCCATCAGTAGAGGAATGCATCAACTATGGTACATTAAATGCCCATCAGTAAAGGAATGCATCAACTATGGTACATACACATAGCTAAAAAAAAAAATGACGAAACCACTCAGCACCTCATGGCATGGATGGACCTGGAGAATATTGTGTTGAATAAAATTAGTGTCACAAAGGGATAAACATTTTATGAGACCACTGTTATATGGAAGGGAAAGGAAAACAAAGCAAAGACTTTCATGCCAAAGGGAGGAGGCCAAGGAAGAGAAGATAAAGCAATGGACAAGGTGGTTGATGGACTTGGATGATGGTGTTGACTTGGGTGACGAGGAAGATGATGATCCATAGGAGGGAGAAAGAAATCAAGGATGGGGACAGGGTGAGTGATGGGGGATGTGATTAGTAGTTTAGACTGGGATATAAAGTTGACCATCTGAAATGTAAGCCAACATCTACGCTATAATTAAATAGATGAATAAAAAGTAGAGACTGGAGTCTTAAATGCATGTGAGTGGCTATCTAAGGTAAAATTAGTCTCTTCCAATCTGAAGCAAAGAAGATTTTTAAAAAACTCAAAGACTCAAGGGAACAACTAGTGAAATTCAAAGACTCAAGGGAGCTACTAGTGATAGCATCACGACCCAGAGACCAGAAGAACTAGATGGTACCCAGCTAACATTGCTGACAACTCTCAAAGGGATCACAATAGGAAGTCCTGGATAAGCGGGGGGGGTGGGGGGGGGGTTGGGAGGGGGCAAATGTGGAATAAAACTCAAAATAATTAAAAATACCAGGCTTACTGGTGTGACATAAACTGGTAGAATACTCAAAGATATGGCTATTAGACACCTTCTAGTCTGAAATGGAATTTATCCCATGACTGAACTTTGAGCCAAATGATAGACTGACCTATAACGTGAACAATAACACCAGAGAGGGGGGTGCTCCTTGAAATCAATCATTTTTGTCCAAGAATAGTGCTCGGGAGGCAGAAAGGCATGGGAAAAATAAAAAGAGAGAAATTGTAAATGCACGGAGGAAGTGTGAAGAGTGGAGTTACATTGTAAGAATCATAAGCACTGACAGAAAATCAAACGTGTACAGGGAAGGGGAGTGAGGAGTCAACAAACTCAGGGTAAGGAAACAACAAGGGATCTAACATTGATGGTGAGGAGGGCATTTAATGCCTGGTGGGGTTTGATCAAGTGCAATGTATCCGAGATGAATTACTGAGAGCTGAATGGAGGGTGAGAATGATAGTGGGATAAGAGGAAGGTGAAAAGAAATAGAGGAAAGAAATAGAAGGCAAAAGCTATTTACAGAGGTATAGCTATAGGTATTTATATATGTAAATATATTAATTTATACTGAAAGGGATAGAGGCCAATGTACATATATTTATATGTTAAGTATTAAGATAGCAGACAGACTTTGGGCCTCTACTCAAGGCCTCCCTTAACACAAGAACACTTTGTTCTAATAACCTGGCACTCTTTGATACTCACCTTCCCTGCACAATCGCTGAAGACAAAATGGGCGCATGAGCAAATGTGGTTAAGAAAGCTCATGGTGCCTGGCTATCAAAAGATGTAGCATTCGGGGTCTTAAAGACTTGAGGTTAAATAAGCGGCCATCTAGCCGGGAAGCAAATAAGCCCACGTGGAAGAAGCACACCAGCCTGTGTGATCATGAGGTGTCGACGGGAGCAGGTATCAGGTATCAAAAGACTCAAAACAAACAATTATATTGATGTGAAAGAGGGGGGTTGGAGTGGAGACCCAAAGCCCCCCACAGAGGGGTTACAAGGAAGGGACAATTCAACCTGGGTGCTATATAGTACCAACGAAGTACACATCATTCCTCTAATTCCTGAATGCTTCTTCCTCACCTCCACTACCAAGACTCAATTCTACCTTGCCAATCCGGCTAGACCAGAGTACACACATTGGTACAGATAAGAGCTCTCGACACATGGAATTCTGGACAGAATTCTGTCCCTCAGGAACAGTAGTGATATCATGAGGGTAGAGGGATGGTTGGGGGGGAAGTAAGGGGGAACCCGTCACATGGTTAGATCTAACCCCAACCCGGAGGGATGAATAACAGAAAGGTGAGTGAAGGGAGACAATGGACAGCATAAGACATGAAATAACAATAATAATATATAATTGATTAAGGATGCATGAGTGTGAGAAGGTAGGAGTTGCAGAGAGGAGTTGATACCCAGGACTCAAGTAGAAAGAGATTGTTTTGGAACTGTTGATGGCAATATACGTACAAGTATACTTAATACTAGAGCCCACCAATAAAATGATTAATTTAAAATAATCAAATGCATAGGAATTGCTAAATGGAAAACCAATCTATTCTGTAAACATCCCTCTAGCTTGCAATTAAAATTAAATGAATAAAACAAAAAACAATTTCACGGAGGCACGAGGAAGAGACTGCAACTCTCCTGAGTCAAGCCAGAATCCACAGATATCCTAGCAATGGATCCCTTCTGAACTGTAGTCTCTAGCAAAATACAGCATCCCTCAAAAGAATTAATGGAATCAGTGGTTTAAGGGCCTCTTCAGACAGAAAGCAAAGAATAGCCATTCATCTACTGCTGACGGGGATGCAACATGGTCCAGCCACTGTGAAAACCAGCTTGGTGGCTCCTCAGAAAGTTACACCTAGAACTGCCATAGAACCGGGCCATCCCGATCCTGGGTGTATCTCCAGAACTGAAAGCAGGCACCTAAACAAAAGGCTGTACACTAATGCCAGTCACAGCACCGTCCACACTGGCCAACCGAAGTGTCAACAGATGAATGGATAAACAACACGTAGTGTATGCACACACTGGAATACTGCTAAGCCATAAATAGAAATGAATGCCTACTGCGAATGCAGGCTACCCCACAGATCAACGGTGGAAACACTGCGCTGAGTGAAATAAAGCAGTCACACAAGAACAGATAGCGTACGATCCCACTTACACAAAACAGACCAATGCATAGAGGCTGTCACGGTTAGGTTTTTTGTGGCAACACAGCACCTAAGAAGATATGGGTGGAGTTTAGTCTGTCAGTCAGGCCGCAGTTTGATGACCTCTTTTGGAGGTTTGACCAAGATAAATCAGCTCTCTGGAGGCGGCCCCTCTCTCTCTCTGCCTTCATCTTCCTGTTGACAAGCTACTCTGAGCCCTGTGACATGGCCACCGCCATTGGATCTACAAGACTTTTCACCCACCAGTTCGTGATCCTCCTGCACTCTGCATCACTGCATGTGGCTCCATGAATCTGGAGAGGGACTGATGGACTTGTATCATACTGAAGGACTTGAGTTGGACTGGGCTGGGATATTTTATCGATGCCTGAATATTCCTTGATACAAAGCTCTTTCTTACACATATATGAGTGTCTCTGGATTTGTTTCTCTAGTCAGCCTGGCCTAACACAGAGAACAAGACATATTAGTGGTTACCTGGGGGGAGGAGTGGGGGTTGGGTAGTAAGGGGGAGTTATTTCTTAGGGGTCACTGAGTTTCTGTTATCGGTGGTGGAAGAATTTGAAAAGGAAAAATGGAAATGGCTGCTCAGCATGATGCATATTATCGATATCGCTGAACGGTACCGGTAAAACTGGTTCTGTTGTCCAGTGTTGTGCTGTGCATATAACGCATTGTTCTTCAAAGAAAATCCGGAATACAATGGAAAGGAAAGGGTGAAATGAGTTGAAATTTTTCTTGGCAGTCATCTAGGGGCAACAGCATAGCTCTCTTATTGCGTTATAAGTTTTCACTGACCACGCTGCCAACCACAACAGCCTGTGTTTACAGGGACAGCTCCTATTCATGCCGCAGCACATTCCCAGGCCACCCCCCGCCGCCCATGGTCTATCAGGAGAAGAGGACGCTATGTGTTCCTATGTGCACAACATCCACAGGAGAAAAATCTCAGAACCTGCACATTTCTAGAAAACAATCCTTCTGAAGAATTATTTTAGCTGAAACTCAGGTGGGGACGGAGCATGATAGTGGCTCAGGAGGAAAGTCAAGGGAAATAGAGGAAAGAGCTGGGAGGCACAGGGCATTTATAGAATTCTAAACAAATATATGTACATGCAAATATATATATGAGGATGGGGAAATAGATCTGTGTGCCTATATTTATAGGTTTAGTATTAAGGTAGTGGAAGGACCTTGGGCCTCCACTCAAGTACTGCCTCAATGCAAGAATACTTTCTTCTATTAAATTGGCATTCTATGATGCTCACCCTCCTGACACAACTGCTGAAGACAAAGCGGGTGAATAAGCAAATGTGGTGAAGAAAGCTGATGGTGCCCGGCTATCAAAAGATATAGCATCTGGGGTCTTAAAGGATTGAAGATAAACAAGCGGCCATCTAGCTCAGAAGCAACAAAGCCCAAATAGAAGAAGCACACCAGCCTGTGTGATCACGAGGTGCCGAAGGGATCAGTTACCAGGCATCAAAGAACAAAAAAATCATATCATTGAGTGTACACCTTCATGATACGATCGCCAAGGACAAACGGGTGCATAACAAATGTGGCGAAGGAAACTGATGGTGCCCGGCTATCAAAAGATATAGCGTCTGGGATCTTAAAGGCTTGAAAGTAATCAAGCGGCCATCTACCTCAGAAGCAACAAAGCCCACGTGGAAGAAGCACACCAGTCTGTGCGATCACGAGGTGTCGAAGGGATCAGGTATAAGGCATCATCAGAACAAAAAAATCTTAGCATAGTGAACGAAGGGGGAAGTGCATAGTGGAGACCCAAAGCCCATTTGTCGGCCACTGGAGATCCCCTTGCAGAGGGGTCTAGGGGAAGAGATGAGTCAGTCAGGGTGCGATGTAGCACCGATGAAGAAAACAGCTTTCCTCTAGTTCCTAAATGCTTCCTCCTCACCCCCCGCCCCCCACTATCATGATCCAAATTCTTCCTTGAAAGTCTGGCTAGACCAGAGGATGTACACTGGTGCAGATGTGAGCTGGAGGCAAAGGGAATCCAGGGCGGATGATACCTTCAGGAACAAGGGTGTGAGTGGCGATAATGGAAGGTAGAAGGAGAGTGGGTTGGAAAGAGGGAACCAATTACAGAGATCTGCATGTGACCTCCTCCCTGGGGGACGGACAACAGAAAAGGGGGTGAAGGGAGACGTCGGACAGGGCAGGATATGACAAAATAATAATTTATAAATTATCAAGGGCTCATGGGGGAGGGGGAGCAAGGATGGAGGGGGAAAAAAGAGGACCTGATGCCAAGGGTTTAAATGGAGAGCAAATTCTTTGAAGATGATGAGGGCAAAGAATGTACAAGGGTGCTTTACACAATTGATGTATGTATGGATTGTGATAAGAGTTGTATGAGCCCCTAATAAAACATTTAAATAAAAACAGAATTATTTTAAGGGGATTGGTGACCATTTCAGGAATATGCCTATCATGATCACAAACTGGGGAGGCATGGGGGCTGTGGGAGACGGGGGCTTGCAGCGAGGAGAACATTAGTGCTGTTCTGGACTGATAATCAAACGCTGACAAAATGAATCCCATTGCACAGAACGCATAAAAATGCAGCCAGCGAGCCTAGAGCAGCCACCATGCTCTCCTGCTGCAGCCGATGGGCGAGATTGGGCCGCAAAGAGAGCAGTCACGTGGTGCAGGTGGATGTCAACCGTTAGCTTCAGGTGGAAAATTGGCCCATCATCTTTCCACATGCTGCGAGATATTTAAGTACCCACCTACTCTTTCCTGTTCTTAATAGATTGCTTCCCCGTTTTTGTTTTTGCATCTTTTCCCTCTGTAAGCCCTGGAATAGGTTTCGTGGAAACTGTCCCTGCCCGTGTACATCTTGTTCTGTCGAGAAGCTCACCGACCTGCTCTTCTCCTGACTGTGCTATTCAGTTTGAATAGCCCAGCAGCAATCACTGGCCCCTGAGCTGCCTTTTACAGTGCACTGAAAAAATACCAGTTGCCATTAAGTCCATTCTGACTTACGGTGACCCCACGTGTGTCAGCCAGAGTAGACCTGGGTTTCAGTGACTGGCCTTTCTGACACAGAATGCCACGCCTGTCTTCCGCAGGGCTTCTCGGTGGACTGCAACCCCCCATCTTTCTCTGAGCAGTAGGATTCATGAACCAGGTCCTGCTCTTGTTCAGTTCCACCTTACAGCCTCACGCACAAGAATGCCTCCCATCCAAGCACTTTGTCTAAGCCAGTGGTTCTCACCCTTCCTAATGCCGTGACCCATGTGCAACCTCACCATAAAATTACCTTCGTTGCTACTTCATAACAATAAGTTTGGTACTGTTATGAATCATAATGTAAATATCTGATATGCAGGATGTATTGGGCGACCCTGTGAAAGGGTTGTTCGATGCCCAAAGGGGTCTTGACCCACAGGTTGAGAACCGCTGCTCTAATCCCATGGTTGTTAACAGTAGACCTGTCCTGGGACCTGAGCCATAGAGATAGTGCACAAATATTGTATAAGACTGAACCCTGGTATTACCCAATCGTCTGACTACATCCAAAGGTTCAGACCAGCTCTAGATTCTGAAATTTTCCTCTATTCAACAGCTGCTGCACATGTGTGGATATGGGCCCCCCACCCCTCGGGGTGTCTACACAACTCATTCAGGCAAGCAGATGATTTGGTCCCAACATAAACCCACTGTGTCACCAGGCCTCCTTCTACCAGATACCACATGTTGCTGTTTTTAAAACATGAGTTCCTCCACGGAGACCCAGGGGGTGACCCCTAGTGCCCAATTGTCCCTGAGAAGCAGGGCTAGCAGGCAAATTGGCATGTGAAGGGGAGCTATGTTCCTCTGCAGAGGCTGGGCAGCACCTGTGGGTAAGCAAATGAGGGGGGGTTTCTAGGTCTCTAGATGGTGCCCAAGAACCACTTGCAAGCCCTGAACTGGAATACAGAACTGAGAGTGCGCTGATGCGGGACCTAGTGGCCCTACCCACTCTCCCTTCTCAAACTCAGCTGACCTTGAACACATCACTTTCTCTTTCTCTGGATGGGACTTTAATCGCCAGAATAGAGCCTTCAGGGACACGGCTTATAGTGCTAGGAGAACATGCACAAGAGGCAATCCTTGCACCAGAAATCATGTTCTTATTTCCCCTATAGCCGCCACAGTCCCTAAAAGACCTGCATTCTGCAGCCTTCTATTACAGGGCTTCAAAACATTTGTGAAAATTTTAAAAATCCCTATCTTTTCATTCCATTTTTCCACAAAGTTTTTGAAACCCCCTCCTATATCACAAAGGCTTTTATTTTTCAGGAGTCCCTTATTAAAATGTTCATTTTTTTAAAAGGGTTTTAGGTAAGAGCTTGGGGTGTCTGCTACTTTGGTAGGCTGAGAACAGCAGCTCGAGGAGGCAAAAGAGAACCTGAGCAGTCGTGGGAAGTGAGCTTGAACAAGTCCTTTTCCTTCTCTGGGTTTCCATTTCCATTTCCTCTTTGTCAAGTGACCGTAGAGCTCTGAGGAGGTCTGACTGTCGAGCCACGGAGAGCAGAAAGAGCTCTGGTGGTGGGGGATGGTTCCACTCGTCAGCCTCTCTGGGGAAAAATATAGGCCGTCTATTCCCATAAAGTGTAATGGCCTTGAGAACCCCAAATAGGGTTGCTAAGATTTGGAATCGACTCAGAAACCGTGTGGAAAGTGGAATGTAAACGACCTCTTGAGCTAATCCTTGAGCAGAGAGGCGAGAGAACCCCTGATAGGCAGCTGAAAACACGCAGTTAGAACCAGGATAACCTACAAATGTGCTTGATGCAATGGATGGAAGGATGGATTGTGACAAGAGTTGTATGAGCCCCCAGTAAAATGACTTTAAAAAAAAAAACATGATGACCAATCAGCTTGGAACAATTTAGAAACTAGCCAAACTAGCCAAGAAGTGTGGCAGGGCCTACATATCTGACCCAAAGCTCTGAGGCCACCGGGATGCTTCAGCCTCCAAACAGCATACACTAGGACCAGGACCCATCTACAGCAGGCCTTGGAAGTGATCCCTGAGAGGAGATGGCTGGTGGAAGGAGTCCTGGTGGTGTAGAAGGTGCTGAATTGGGACGCTAATGGCAAGATCAGTAGTTCAAGCCGCCCACCGGCTGAGAGAGAAGGATGGGGTTATCTGTTTCTGTAAAGATTTAAAGGCCCAGAAACCCTACAGGGCAGTTCTTTGTCCTTTGGGTCACTTTGTCAGGATCCACTTGATAGCAGTGGGTTTGGGACATGTGGAATGATTCATCGCCTCCCCTTGCAGCAGGCTCCACCCTGTCCCAGGACCCACCCATCCCAGGTCCGCCCCTTTCAAAAAAGAACTAAACTCACTACCATCGAGTCCATGACGATTCATAGGGACCCTATAGGACAGATGAGGCTTTCTACTCTCATCCACAGTGACAGCCTCACCTTTCTCTCACAGAGCAGCAGTCGAGAAATCACGCAGGCTTATCTCTTAGGTGAATCTGCTGCAATAAGACTTCTCTAAAGCATTGAAAAGCAAGGGTGTCACTCTGAGGACTAAGGTACACCTGACCCAAGCTGTGGAATTTCTACTCACCTCGCCTCCTATTCGTGTGAAAGTGAAACGATGAATTAAAAAGACGGAAGAAGATTTGATGCATTTTCATTATACTGTTGGTGAAAACTCCTCAAAGGACCGTGGACTGACAGAAGAGAAAGCAAGTTTGTCTCGGAAGAAGTCCAATCAGAATGCACATTAGAAAAACAAAAACAGAATGCACTTTAGAAGTAACAATGGCCAGGTTTCGTCTCTCGGACTTTGAACATGTTATCAGGAGAGGCCAGTCCTTGGAGAAGGACATCATGCTGGGTAAAGTGTCAGTGAAAAAGAGGATGAGCTGCCAGCAGAGGGATCGAAACAATGATGCAACTATGCGTTCCAACATACAGCAACCTGAGGCTGGCGTGGGCCTGGGCAGGGCTCCGTCCTGGTGGCCAGAGAGTCCCTGGGCGTCACACTTGACTCCATGGCACCCAACGGCAACAGCCCCACTTGCTAGGGCAAGAAAGTTCCAGGGGGGATTGGGAGACTCTACTTCGTCTAGAATTGAGACAAGAATGGGGATCCAAATGCTTCCCTCCTCAACAAGGTAAGAGGGTAAGTCCACATGTATTGCTACAAAATCATAGGCCTCTTTATTAAACAAAAATATCAACATCTCCTCCATCTGGCTCCCTAGTCTAACCCTCCTCCCAAAGACTTCTGTGAGCTTCAGTTTACACCCATGGCTGTTTGGGCATCGTCGGGGGAGTCAAAGGACATCCCTCTTCCATGTTCTTTGAATGTGGGGGACAGGAAGAAGTCCGAAGGGGCAAGGTCAGGGTTGGGGGGTGGAGGAGGTAAGGTTTCCCCACAAAATTCTCATAGGACAGCTTTGCTACCCTTGAAGAATGAAGAGGTGCGTTGGCGTGATGGGGGTCGGGTAGGGATTCTCATCACAATTTTCCTGACCAAAGCCGTTTTCTATTTTATTAAAACTTCTTTATAATAAGCCCCTGTCATCTTCCTGTGTCTTCTGAGAAAAATCTATCAAGATTAACCCTTTGGAATCCATAACATTAGAGCTGACCTCTCTGCTTTGAGTGGACCTGGCCCGCAGATGTCCCCCAGAAGCCACTGTTCTGATTAAACCTTTTTTTTAAAAAAGTAAGGTACCTTGATGAGACTAAGACGTGTATAACACTAAGAACTTGTCTGATGCCATCTCCTGATCACAGAGGCATGTTTTAGACATGTTTTGTGTGGAATAAATGCACCCACGTATGAGTTGGAACTCCAGTAGCAATATATTTTTACTAACCCTCTGAGGTGGTTCTTTTATTGTGCCAACCTGGCCAATAAACACCTGTGGGGTTAATTGAAGGACAGAGGGATAAATGGCTTGGTGAGCCTTGCCTTTCTAGTTCTCAGGTCTCTTACTTTCTGATGGTCAGACCAAGGTGCAGCTGCCTTAGCCAGTTCCCTGCTTTAGCTGGCAAGGCTCACTTCCTGCAAGACGTCCCTGAGGAGAAGCCTCATGGACCTACCCCGATGCAGCCCTGAGTGCTGAAGTAGCCATGTGGAGACCCCTGTCTGTGCTGAGATGCTTACACGCTCACTGACTCAGCTTTCCTCCTGCGGTCAGCATCATAGTATGTTTTGTGAGATGGAGGAGGACTTTGTGAATTGGTGTTGGACATATGGATTAATGGATTAATATTGGACTTGTGGGCTTGGGCAGCACTGGGTTGGGATGTTTTCGTGATGCGCACTTAACCTTTATATAAAACTCTCTCTTATACATGAGTTTCTGTGAATTTATTTCTATACATTACCCTAACACACCCTCATATATCTAACAAACATTGGTTCCTCTGGCTTTACTAGACCTATTCTCTGAGCCTGTAGTAGAATCACTCTGCTACTCCTTCGCTAACATTTACTGAGTACGTACTAGAGGGTGGACTCTGTGCTGTGGGTGGTAAATCAAAGATATCTAAAGCATATGTCTTTCTTTAGAATTCAGACGAGCAGGAATAATGCAGATAATTAATAATCATCATGAAATGGGACGTACTCTCCCGCCCTCAAACTCAACCTGCTTTTCCAGGCGGGATCTTCCCAGACCCCACCGCAGAAGTGCTCCAAGCCCACCCCGCAGGAGCAGGAGCAAACAGCCGCTGACCTCTCTTCCTCCAGCACCTTGCATCTAGCCAATCGATATTCAACAGCGCTTAGTGGTGGTCTGAGGTGAGCGATGATTCAGGGCAGCACAAAGATTTGTCATCGAGGATCTACCATCGGGCCAAGGACCAGCGAGGGGTACGCCTGTTGACATGGCCACAAGCGACTGTTCTTGCCGAATAACTGCTCTTGAACATTTCTGGTCTGAATTGTAACCTGGAAATTTCCTTAATACAGCCCATAATCATAAACATTTTTTAAAGAACAAGCAAACAGCATCTACCACATATAAAGAGAAGGTGGATTTTTTTTTTAAGGGAAAAACAACGAAAAATCTAACTACCAGCTTCTGCCATCTCAAAGCCTAAAATCTGATTGGAAGTCATACATGATTGGAAGTCAAACATGTGCAAGAGCACTGTTTGGGAGTTTGCCTGGGCAGGACATCAGTCCTCTGTGCCTCCGTTTGTCCATCTCTAGGGAGGCATGGGGCCAGAGCGCCCTCTGGGCCCGCAGGATTCGTGCTGGCTGGCGTTTGCCTGCTTGGTTTGGTTTCCTTAAAACTAAGACTTCCTCTTCGTTTAGGTGATTTCCGTCTGAGTGAGGTTTGTGAGAAAGGGGAGAAAGGAAGTAGGACAGAGTGGGGTCATAAGGGAAGCAGGAAGGGGACGGGGTGGGAACGGCAGGTACTGAGAGGAGATGAAGAGCAGGGTCCACTGGAAGAGGTTGTCAGATCAGCCCCTCTTTGCGGGCTCTGGGAGCTCTGGTGGCGTTGGGCGTTGTGCAGCCACAGGATCGGCAGTTCCAACCCTCCAGCTCTTCCGTGGGGAAAAGATGAGACTCCCACCCTGTGAAGATTCACTGTCTTGCAAACCTACAAGATCAGTTCTACTCTGTCCTATAGAGCCCTGTGAGTCAGAATCAATCGATGGCAGTGAGGTTTTGTTTTGTTGTTGTTGTTTGTTAGTGCCAGGGAACACCCTGGAGGACAAGGAATGGGTGTATCCCAGGGCCTACAGCCCAGCCAAACTACCAAAGGCGTGGTTAGGAAAGGCTGCTCAGATTGGGTCACTTCAGAATGGCTGAGGGCACTCTGGTCTATGAACATGGCTGAAGCAGCAACAGGAAAGGCCCCAGCTAACCATGAAGTCAGCTGCAGATGTCTGTGCACCACAGCACAGTAAGTTCAAGTTGTGCAGAGCACCCTGGCCTCAGGCTGGCCTGGAGCCCGTGTGTGTGACATGGCTCTTAGCCCCAGCCGTCCACTTTCATTTCTGGTGTGCATGCTTCGTTGACCAGCAGATGCTCAGGCTACTGAGGCATACTCGGAGCAGAGCACTGCTGGCCCGTGATGCTGATTAAATTCCTAAATCCTGTTCCGAAAGAGGGCAACTTTCTCCCTAATAGAATTTTTACGTTCCTCGTGATCCTTGGCGACTCCCATGAGGTCTCTAATCTCCAGTGCGGTGCCAGCGGGGAGGATTCGAGCAGCCAGTTCTCTCCCTTTCTTCACAAGCAGAACCCTTGAAAACAGCCTCTGTCCCCTGGGAGGGAATTTTGCTCTTCTACTATAAACAGAGTCTTTCTAATTTGTTTAAAATTTACTGTTATGCTGACGGTGGGGTGTTTGTTTGGGGTAGGCGTGTGTGTGTGTGTGTATTCTTGCTCTGAAACCATCACAGTTGAGGGGGTCTGAAACACTGATTTATTTTATGCTCTCCCTCTCCTTCCCCACACACAACACGTGGTACGAAGGAGCCTGGCATGTTTGCTCGGAGAGCAGGTGCCGAGGCCTCCTCCCGGGGCGCTGTGCCACCCTGCAATGGCCATCGCTCTGGCTGCCGGAAGGCACTGTGCTTCTACCGGCTCAGTGCCACCTTGTCGGACATGGAGAGTGACTTCGACTGGGAAAGAATGTGGAAAGGGTCCCCCTGCATTTACAGCACCATCTGGTTACGGAAGGAGAAAAGAGATCCTCACCTTGCACGGAGGAAAAGCTGTATTTGATGAGTGGCCCAGACTTCGGGTGCTGTCTGGAATGTGAAGTTCACTGAGCTCCCTCACCTGGCTTTTCTCTCATACCACTCTATCCCCTCTGAATGGCAGAAGCAAAGCGTTTGTGTGCTTGCTGCCGATTTGTTTTGTTCATTCAAAACATCTCTCCTTACTCTGGTGACATCATCCCTGGAAGGCTGAGATGTCAGAGGAGGTGAATCACGTATCACCTTCGTATCACTTCTAGAATTACATCAGCCTGAGCCTGGAGTGCCGTGGGGATAGATGCCAAAGAACAGAGGGAGGAGTGAGTTGGGCCGGCCCAGGGAGGGCGAGGAGGCTGGCACTGGGTCTTTGCAGTGGATTTCTTCCTCGGTTTGTAAGCACCCCCACCCCATTTCAGAATCAGTTAACAGGATACGTCAAGACTTTAAACAGCAATCTCCTAATATCTGCTGCTGGTGTTGGATTAAATGCCATCTGTCCGCACTTTGTTACCAACCACAAACCCATCGGTCACAGATGAGAGGTAACCTTGGCATTCTCCTGGACACATCAGGTATCAGACGGACTCTCCTCACCCTGTTTGATGTTCTCATCATTTTAAACAGAGGCACCTGGCAATGTGTGGGAATAATGCCAGGTCTAGGCAGGCCAGACAGCGGTGCCCACAGCTGCCAGCCCATGGGGTGAGAGCGTGTGGAAGAGGCCTGCGGCCGCCGCCGCCACTGGAGCTGGCCATACAGGTAGGGCGGGGATGGCGGGTGGCATGCCTGACCTCTCTGTACCTGTGGGTTTCAAAATGTCATCCAATGCCAAGGGTCCATGGTATTAGCCAAGGACTGTCTCCCAAGCCAAAATCGCGTCAAACGCAAGGCTGAGCTCAACCTTGTCGCTGTGTCCGTGACTCGACGGGTGTGTTGATGAAACATTTCCCGCCCACTCCGCTTTGCCTTTCTCTCTTAAAGAGAGTCTTTGCCCGAGCCCCTCCTGAGAATTAGAAGGAAAATCTTTCCCCCTCCCTTCCTGTATGGAGCAAGTGAATTCCAGACACCTTAGAACTTTGGGAGAGAGCGGCTTTGAAGATATTTATGATGAAAACAAAGCAATCAAGTGGCTTTCTTTGCCTCCCCAGGACGGGGGAGGAGGCCAGGAGGGAGACTCGTTTCGGCAACCCAGGGAAGAGGCCCGAAGGGTAAGAAAGCATTTGCAGAAGGTACAGCATCTATTACAAAATGCAGCTGATTGGGCTTAGCCAAACTGGAGCCATCTGTTTGACGTTTACAACAGAAACAAGCACACACAGTATGAAAACCCTCAAACACACACTGACCCAGTTCGAACCACTCCCCTCTGCCTTGACCTCCAGCCCCCCTCCCACATCACCCCATCATCCTTAGGTTCTAGGAAGGAAGGAAATGGGCTCTGCAGCCTGCCTACCCGCCACCCCACCTGCACCAGGACTCATGCATGCCATGATGGGAACTGAGCGGCTTCCCTTGTCTTTTTCTCCCCCCAGGAAGAGACCCAGCCGGTCCCAGAGAGGCCCAGAGGCACGCTCTTCAGGTCTCTGGATCATCTCTTTAGGCTCTCTGGGCTGCTTGTAAAGGCAACGCTTACAGATCATGACATGAGGTGCCCCCAAAGAAGTGGGTGGTGAATCCCCACCTGACCTTGAGAGTTACTCCATAAATAACCCCACAGTTTCTGAGGCCCAGAACCCCAAGCAGTAGCTGCCAGAGCAGAGGAGAGAGCAGGGGCGCACAGATCCCAGGCGAAGGCTTGTGCCAGCCAGGCACCCAGAGCTGAAGAAGTCCAGGGAGGGCCAAGACAGGCCTTCCCTAATGGTCCCCACAGCATCCGGGGGATGGGCACAGCGCCCCGCCTACCCAGCCAGCATTGCAGGGGCTCCCCTGTCTCTTCAGTGTGCCCCTTCATCCTCTCCCCACTAGGGTGCAAACAGAACCAGCGCAGTTCGACTCTTAAAAAATAACAAAATGTTTTATACACATTTCTGTATATACAATTGACCAACATTTCACACGTCCCTTTTGCACAGCAAAAGATATAAACATTAAGCTCTGAGGACACAGTTATGTACAAAACGAAACAAAAAGGAGATGTCAAAAATACTTCACAACAGTGCAAAAATATTTTACACAGATCATGGAGTGGGCTCTATCGAGCAGGAGAAAGGTGTGTGTGTGTTTCTAAGGAAAGTTTCCTTTTTCCTTTTAAAGATATTAGATGTCTTTGTAAACAAAATGCAACTTTCTTCCCCACCCCACCCCCCCAAAAAAAGTTATTTGAGGAATTTGGCAGAATGTCAAGGGTCTGAGTCTGAGGTAAACAACCCAAGCTCTCTCGCCAAAAAGGACTGGGGTCGGGGTGGCATTGATGCCTCAAACATGGTGACAGCAGTTTTGTTTTTTTTTAATGGCAGGTCAGTGACAGGCCGCTCCCAGTAGGGACTGGGGGAGGAAGTGACCCTCCTCCTCAGGCCCCAGCTGTTCCACAAACAGGAAACGGGCCGGCAGGCACCTCGCGCCTGCGACTTTGCAAACTTCAGCCTGTCCTTTTCCTCTCCCCCCACCGCGCCCCGCCGCTCCCGGTCGGGGGTGTCCCTCAGGCCCACAGCTCCGCACCTGGGCGGCCAAACAAGCAGACGCGGCCGGCGGGGCTGGGGGAGAGGGGGCGGGCACTCTGCAGGCTTGGTCCCCGAGCGCCTCGCGTCCCCTTTCCCCGGGGCGGCCGAGGGGCGGTCAGGGAAGGCTGGAGAGTCACAGTGGGCGCCGGGGTGCAGGAGGCCGTGGCTGCCGGGGGCTCAGCCCGAGCGGGGCTCGTCCGGACTGGCGCCGTCGGCCGGCCCCGACGGGTCCCCAGGGGTGGCGGCGGGGGCATCCGGGCCCCCGCCCTCGATGGAGCTCTCGCTGCCCGTGCTCTCGCCCGACAGCAGGCGCGTCACGCGCAGGTCGGCCTGCAGGCTGCGCACGTCGTTGCCGAAGCTGAGCTCGCCCAAGTCGCTAATGAGCTGCGACAGCTCGGCCTTCACGTCGGCGGCGCGGCCCAGCAGCAGAGGCGGCGACCCGGCCCCCGGGCCCAGGGAGACGCCATCGGCCCGCAGCGCCTCCTCGCGGCCGCTCTCCAGCGTGTCCAGCAAGTCCCCGCATTCCAAATGCATGGCCACAAGCAGGGTCCGCGGCGTCTCGGCCTCCTCCTCCTTCTCTTCCTCCTCCGCACGGCCCCCCTCTACGCCGTGGTCCTCCTCCTCCGCGCAGCCTTCCGGTTGCTCCTCCTCCTCCTCCTCCTCCTCCTGCAGCTCCTGCTCCTGCTGCTCGCCGAGCAGGTCCTCGGTGATGGAGCCGAGCTTGGGCGCGCTGCGGCTGCGCTCCACCGGCGGCTTGTAGCAGCAAGGTCCGTGCAAAAGCAGCTTGCGCAGCGGCACGAGCGGGATGGTGTGCGCGCCCACCAGCTCCTGCTGTTGGTGGCGCGCATCGTCCCGCCGCTTGAGGCGTTTAAATTCGGCCAGCGCGTTGGCGGACGTCTGGTAGAGCAGCAAGGCCATGGCCTGCGCCTTCTCGGCCTTAGACACGAGCACCGCGTGGCACCGCAGCATGACCGCCTTGTGCTTCAGCTCGTGCCGGTAAACCCAGGCGAAGACCTTGGGCAGCCGCGCGTCCGCCACGCAGTAGGTCACCCGGTGCAGCAGGTAGAGGTGGCCCGGGCGGCGCAGGGCGCGCTCCTCGGCGTGCACCATTCGGATGCCCTGCGCGCTCACCGTCAGCTTCATCTTGGTGCCCTGACGGCCCGCTTCGCTCTTGCTCCAGATTTTGCCCACGGCCAAGTCGGTGCAGCCGTCCCCGCGCGCCTGGATGGTGGTGGCATTGCCCAGGTAGAGCACAGTATAGGTGGGGTCCTCGCTGGTGATGTGCAGTTTCTTGCGCTTGGAGCGAAACATGCTGCCCACCCGGCTGAGCGCGCCTTCGGGGCAAGCCCGTGCCAGCGAGCTGAGCGCCGAGTAGTGCAGGCTCACCGCGTAACCCTTGGGCTTGGACGCCTGCCGCGGTGGCGCCTCGGCCAGCAGCTCAAACTTGTGCTTCTTCCAGGGCAGCATCTCCGGAGCGCGCCCCGGCGCTACTGGGCGGCGGCGCGGCGGCAGCGGAACGCGAGTCCGGCTGAGCCACCCGCCCCGGCCGGGCTCGGCCCGGGCCAGATGGAGAAAACTCGGCTGTGGAGTGGCCGGGTGCTGGAGGGCGATGCGCGCAGGATCCTGCTGTGGACGCCCGCAGGGTGTGGGGCTGAGCCGCAAGTGTGCAAAAAGTAAAAATATATATAAATAAATAAAGCCAAAACGCGTGCTCACACGGAATGACTCCAGACTGGGCAAAGGCCACGCGAGTCTGGGGCAAGCAAAGGCAGGGGAGGGCGGAAAGATAGTGGAGTGGGAGACACCGAAGGGGAAAACCAGATGCGTGGGTGCAAATCGAAGGCGCCGCGGCCAACGCGCCCGGGACGCCTCGCGAATGGGCAGAGTCCCCGGCAATCGCGTCCAGGTACCGCCGGCACACGCACGCACAGTCCCGGGGCTCAGGCCGGGAATCCGCAGAAACTCCACCGCGAGTTGCCAAGGGGTCAAAGCTCCCCGCCCACAAGGCGGGCTGGAGGCCGCGCGCCCCTCCGGCGGGCTGGTCTCGGGGTCACGGCTTGCCCAAAGCGCAGTCGGTGGCGGTCAGGCCGGCCGCGGCGGGCCCCGCGCAGCAGTCCCTCGGCGGCTCAGTGCATCTTCGCTCCGGCCGGGCGCTGGGGACGCGGGCTCGGCCGGCTCACTGTCCCGGCTGGCTCGGCCACGGCGACTCCGAGCTCCGCGACGGCGGCGCGCGCATGGTCGGCTCCGGGGGCGGCCGCTACCTCATGGCTTCTTTCCCGGGGGTCGCTCAGCGCCGCTCGCCGACGCGCCTCCGCCCTCTTTCGCAGCGCGCCCTCGGAGTGCTGCGCGTAGTAGCCGGCTCGGGCGGCTCACATCCTTAGCCGGCCGGACGGAGCTCTCCGGTAAATATAGGCCGGCGCGAACCATTCGCGGCGCGGGGACGGGGGAGGAGCGGAGAAAAAGATCGGGGTCGGACTCCGCCGCCGGACGCCGGCAGAGTTCCCCCGTCTCTTAAAGGGACCCGGTGGCCGCCACTGGTCGAGGGAGGGAAGAGACGAGTCCAATCCAGTGGTCACATCCCAAATATACCTTCATCTCTTGTCTCTACAGAAATCAGCAAGACCTGGACTTGCCCCACAGCAAAAGGAACTTGAACTCAGACACTCCACCCCCATGCTGAATTGTAACTCCCAGAATACACGTCTAGATCGAAACTTCTGGGGGAGGTGGTGGAAGGTGGGACTATAAATTTCCTGTGCAAAGCAGCCAGGAAGATAGTGGCTCCTTCCTGTGTGACAGCCCCGAGAAGTCCTAGAAGCTGTGTAACATCCTTAAGTTAGGGTCTGACTACTGACGAAAAACAAGCGAGAGGATGAGGAGGCAGTCTGCTCCCATAAAGATGTGCAACCACACAACCCCCCAGGGGCGGTTCTACTGTGCTCTATGGCCCCTCGGGCCCAGGGAGTGTGGTTTGGGTTAAAGAAAAGAGAAGACACATACCAAAGCTTTCTTCAGAGCTGAGCATCAGAGAGGGAGAAGTGAGGTGGGTGGTAATAAGGCCCACAGAATGGACAACGTAGTCTGTAGCCAATGAATGCATTATGTCCTGCCCCTGCCCCTCAGCTGGTGAGCTCCCGCTGACCTCCCAGGGCAGAACATTTCCCCCCAGATTTCTGTGTGGAGTTAGAACTCAGGTTACTATGACAAGCCAGCTAACCAGTTTTATTAAACCCTTGATACATTTTGGATGAGAATTCCTAGTAAACATTCAAAAGGCCTTTTTTATTTGATTGTCAAATGATGCCGCCACCGTCCGGTGGGAGGGACCATAGCGTTCATCATGCCTTTTTCTGTGCCTCCCAGACTGAGTCGTCATACTCATCCGACAAGCTTATTTCTAGGCCCAGGAAACACCCTGCTGGGCTGTATACTCTGCGCAAGCAAAACTACTAACAAAACATTAAATGTCCAAATGATCCTGCAGTGTTTTGTCCAACTTCCAAGTTCATCCTGGAGAAGGACAGTATCCCACCACCACCATCACTACCCCTGTATGCACTCAAGAGTACACACACACACACACACACACACACACACAGCCACTTGAAAAACTTAGATGTCCGTGACTTCCAGGTCAGGCCCGGGTTTCTGAACTGGCACTCTTAAGTAAGTGTAGGTCTGTTAACCACAAGGTTGGTGGTTTGAATCTACCACCAAAGGAGAGAGATGAGACTTCCTCCTCCCATAAAGATTTACAGCCTCCAAAACCCTCTGAGTCAAAATTGACTCGACAGCATTGGGTTTGGGTTTGGGTTTGAGGTAGCCTCTTCTAAGAAGCTCTGATGGTTAAGCATTGGGTTGTTTGCTAACCACTCACCATCAGTAGTTCAAGTCCGCTAGCTGCTCCTTAGGAGGGAAATTAAACTGTCTGCTTCCATAAAGATTTATTGTCTCTGAATCCCTGTGGCAGGAAGAGTTCTACTCTGTCCTACAGGGTCACTATGAGTTAGAGTTGAATTAACAGCCCATCCTGAAAATATCCTAGGCTTCTACTTTAGCTAACTTTTAGTCACTTGAGTCATTCTTTGAATTGGACCCTTTACTGTATTATTATTATTGGCTAAGTTTCGAGTTAACTACCTTTTCTGAGTATGTATTGGTGCCAGGTCCTGAGCTAGGAGTTGCTAAGGGGACAGGGATGAGAGAGACTCAATTCCCCTCTCAAGGCGGGCCTTGTCCTGCAAAGGTTGTACCTCCACCTACTCTAGGGAAAGACAGGTTGGGAAAGCTCCTTGACTCTCCAGTGTGTGCTACACGTTTTAATGAGTGGGACAGACGCACGTGTGAACCCAAAGCAGTGTGAGCCAAAGAAGATGCATGGGAAGGATGCATGGCCTGGAAGAAGCAAAGGTTCTATGTGACGAGGACAACCAGGGCAGGCTCCAGAGAAGTGGTGGATGTGTGAAAGATAGCATGGTTTCTCCAGACAGGAAAGGGCTAACGTTCTTTCAGGATGGCATAAACAGCATATTTGCAGAAATGTGAACATGTGTGTGTCTGTGCAGATTAGGATAGTGGTTAAAGATTGTAACAGTGAAAACAGAGTTTCCTACGCATGTCTGCGGGGCTTCCCTAGTCTCTGAGGGACGAAATGACCTTTTCACAGCTGTCTGGTTCCATAGGGTCCTTAGATCAGCACTCCTGAGAGTTGTTGAATGTTGTCAAGTCCAATCAAACTCATAGCGACCTATAGTAAAGAGCAAAGCTTCCCCCTAGAGTTCCCAAGGCTGGGAGCAGTTGGTGAGATTGAACCAGCAGCGTTTTGGTTGGCAGCCATGCACCTAGCCAGGGCCGCTTTCCTGAGATGTACGGATGGACTCATGGAAGCACAGGAGACATTGCGTTGGCATGAGCTAGCTGGGACTACACCGAGGTAACCCAAGATTGAGTTCCGCTTTGCTCACATTGTGGCGAATCTTGTCATGGCGGTGTAGTAGATGGCATGTGTTAGGGTTGAAAAGAACTCTAACAATCTGACAAAAACAAACCGAGTCAACTTGTACTGGGTGACCTTTAGCTGGTCCCCAATCCTCGCTCTAAACTCTACATGCTCAAACCGTTAACCTTTCCAAATTGCCTGTGAGTCCAGGGTTCAAAGGGATTGGGGGACGAGACAGAGGCGCCAGGGTGGGCAGCACTGAGGGAGCTAAGACTGGCCTCAGTCTCTACTCTTCGCTCAGTATGAGGGAGACAAGCGGCCCACAGTGGCCCGGAGAAGGATTCCAACAGTGGCAGCCAGGCCCAGACACACAGGCCCACAGAACTGGTCTTGTTGCCTAGACTGCCCTGCCTTGACTACCTTTTGAATAAGCTTGTTTTCCACTGTGGGAGGGCAGTGAAGTTCTAGGCAGATGCACACAGCATGGTGTTGGCAGACCATGAGTCATGCTCTAGGCCTGTGCTCCGCGATCCAGGAAAAGGAACAGCTCGCCTCCCGGGCCAGGCTCTGGGCCCCCCTCGTCTCGTGGGTGTGCCGGCCTCCCCCTGGCAAGAGAAGCACGCTGCGGTGGTGTTTCTTCAGCTGGAGAACCGCAAGGATGGGAGAGGCCCTGGGGAGCCGTGTGTGAGCCCGTGCCGCAGATCTGACGCACAGGGCAGCTCCAGAACAGAACAGCTGAGAATCTGGAGTCAAAAAAAAAAAAAGGCATCTTCAGACTGCGGGTGGACTTTTCTTAATAGTACTGCCCCATCTGCTGGTGCCAGACAGAAGTGCCACTAGATAAGACGGTTTCTCATAGAACCGGAAAAGCTAGTGGCAGAATCAACACACAGCCAAGACTTAGGTGGAAAGAAAGGGGGGACGGGGGAGGGGGGGAACGATTACAGCCCAACTCCCTTTGGTTCATTTGACACCTGAGAGTCCTTTGACCTCACAGCAGGCTGAGTGGGCATCAACTGGAGGGCAGTGAGAATAGTGTTAGCAGGCTTTCCTGGGGGGGGGGGGGTAGGGGGGGTGTTCAACCCTTTCTTTAACACTTCTCCCTGCCCTCCCCAGCATCCCACTCAATCTCCCAGGCACACTGGCTGTTGCTCCAGACTTCAGAGGTGGAATCTTCAAAGTCATTCGACAAACATTTATGCAAACTAGTGTAGACATGACATAGTGGCTGGCACGTAGCACTAAAGAAGTCAGACAGGTCCTGGCCCTCCTGGAATGTATATCCTGTAGGGAGACAGATCATAAACAAATAACGAATACAATCTCAGGCAGTGATAAGTTTCTGAAGACAAGAACGCGTGTTAAGAATAGGTTGCTGGTTCAGTGGGGTCAGAACCAACCTTGGAGGAGGACCTGTGCTTTCCAGCAGGCAGCCCAGCAGCGCAGGGCGCTTTTCAGCACCTGCAAGTGGTTCCTTCCAACGGAGAAGTGCTGGCTCTACCTGTTGGCCCATGTGAAAGTTGTTTCCATTTTTAATGGTTTCATCTTTCTTCTCAATGGAGGTTTTTCTGTAGTTTGTTTAGTTATGCTGCCTGTTGGTGTTTTGTATGCGTTTCTGTATATGAATGTGAAAGCCAGGATAGGTAGATCTGTACAGTCACTGGATTGGTCACTGCAGGGCAAGGGAGGAGGTGGGGCAGGGAGGCATGGGAAGCTAACAACAATGAGCAAGAGGAGAAAATGTTCTGAAATTGATTGTGGTGATGATTGGCACAAATCTTAATATGACTGAATGATTAAATTGTATCTGTTAAGTAAATGCCAATTTAAAAAATACTGTGACTCCAAAACACACATTCGATGTTGAAGACTTACAAAGCCCACATGGAAGAACACACCAACCTGTGTGGTCGCGTGGTCCCGAAGGGATCAGTTATCAGGCATCAAAGAACAAAAAATCATATCATTGGCTGCACACCTCCATGATACAATCGCCGAAGACAAACAGGTGCATAAGCAAATGTGGTGAAGAAAGCTGATGGTGCCCGGCTATCGAAAGAGATAGTGTCTGGGACCTTAAAGGCTTGAAGGTGAACAAGCTGCCATCTAGCTCAGAAGCAATAAAGCCCACATGGAAGAAGCACACCAGCCGGTGCGATCACAAGGTGCCAAAGGGACCAGGTATAAAGCATCATGCAAAAAAAAAAAGAATATATATATGTGTGTGTGTATGTGTGTGTGTGTGTGTGTGTGTATACCATAGCGAATGAAGAGGGAAGTGCAGAGTGGAGACCCAGGGCCCAAGTGTCGGCCAATAGAGATCCCCTCATAGAGGGGTTTAGGAGAGGAGATGGGTCAGTCAGGGTGCGATGTAGTACCGATGAAGAACACAGCTTTCCCCCAGATCCTGGATGCTTCCTCCCCCCAACTACCATGATCTGAATTCTACCTTGCAGGACTGGATAGGGCAGAGGTTGTACACTGGTGTATATGGGAGCTGGAGGCACAGGGAATCCAGGGTGGACGATACCTTCAGGACCAGGGGTGTGAGGGGCGATGCTGGGAGAGTGGAGGGTGAGTGGGTTGGAAAGGGGGAACTGATTACAAGGATCCACATGTGACCTCCTCCCTGGGAGATGGATGGCAGAGAAGGGGGGGAAGGGAGACTCCGGATAGGGCAAGATATGACAAAATAACAATCTATAAATTATCAAGGGCTCATGAGGGAGGAGAGAGCGGGGAGGGAGGGGAAAAAAAGAGGACCTGATGCAAAGGGCTTAAGTGGAGAGCAAATGCTTTGAAAATGATTAGGGCAAAGAATGTACGGATGTGCTTTATACAATTGATGTATGTATATGAATGGATTGTGATAACAGTTGTATGAGCCCCTAATAAAATGTTTTAAAAACAATACATCCATATGGAATGTTTTACTATTGATTCAATTAAATTAGATAATGGTGTGGGTATACTGAGTCAGGCTTGGGGTGGCACAAATGGTTTGCCCTCCACTATTAATTATGAAAGACTGGCAGTTTCTACCTACCAGCGGGCCGAGGGAGAAAGTCCCAGAACTCTGCCCCTGCACAGACTCAAGTCAAGTGTGGGATGGAGAGAGGGTATGCCCTAAATAAAAACAGGTCTGACAGAGGGTGTTTTTGTACAGGGATGTTTACTACAACTAGATCCGTGAATGTGGGCAACGTTATGAAGATGCCTGAGGTATAACCAAACACCTTGAGGGAATGAGTGTTGGGTCTGGGGGCCCGGGACCCGTCTCAAGGAAACCAAGGGTAGTGCTATCATATAGCCTATAGAGACAAGGTTCTGCCTCCCACGTTGGGGAATATTGACCGGGGCATGAAAAGCTTTCAAGCAGCCTGCAACGATGCAACTATTGTGCAAGCAAAGAAGAGTATTTTCTGCTTGTGTTTTTTTCCCTTTTTCTGCTTACTTTTTTTTCCCCCTCCTTACTTTTATTTTTTTCCCTCCTTACTTATCTCTTATCACAATCCATACATCCATCCAGTGTGTCAAGCACATTTGCACATATGCCACCATCAATTTCAAAGCATTCTCTTCCCACTTGAGTCCCTGATATTAGCTCCCCAGGTCTTCCTGCTCCCTCCCCGCCACCCTCCCTCCCAAACCCTTTATAAATTATAGATTATTATTTTCATATCTTACATCGTCCTCCGTCACCCCTCACCCACTTTTCCATTATTCGTCTCCCTGGGAGGTGGGTATATGTTGATCCTTGTGATCGATTTCCCTTTACTCCCCCCACCTTCCCCTAATCCTCCTGGTATCTCTATTCTCATTGTTGGCCCTGAGGGCTTTATCTATCTTGGATTCCCTGTGTTGCAGGCTCTTATCTGTAGCAGTGTGCATGTTCTGGTCTAGCCAGATTTGTAAGGTAGAGTTGAGGTCATGATAGTGGGGGAGAGGAAGCACCAAAGAACTAGAGGAAAGTTGTGTGTTTCATCGGTGCTAGACTGCACCCTGACTGGGCATCTCTTCCCTGTGACCCCTCTGTGAGGGGATGTCCAATTGTCTACAGATGGGCATTGCGTCTCCACTCAACCCCCTACCCCCATTCACACTGGGTATGATTTTATTCTGGGTCTTAGATGCCTGATACCTGATCCCCTTGATACCTCGTGATCACACAGGATGTTGTGCTTCTTCCATGTGCGCTTTGATGCTTCTGAGCTAGATGGCTGCTTGTTTATCTTCATCTGCTTGCTTTTTGATTGAGGTTTTTCTGTTTATCTTGTCATTGTTGTTGTTTTCTTATTTGTGTTTTGTATGATTTTCTATACATGAAATACAGGACAGGTAACTACCCCATACTAAGGGCATGGCAGGAGAGATTGCAGGGAGATGGAGAAATAACCACAGTGAGTATGACAAAGAAGAAAATGTTCTGAAATTAATTGTGGTGGTGATTGCTCAATCCCTCTTAATATGATTGAAGTATTATACTGGGGGCTGTGGGGAGGAGGGGCTGTTAAGAGCAATTAGAAACAATTAGTACATTAGACTAACGGGCCATGGGAACATCAGTCTCCATAATTCTGAGACCAGAAGAACTAGATGCAGTCCGGCTACCAGATGACTTCCAAGGGCCTTGGATAGTATGGGAGAAAACTGTGGAACAGAATTCAAACTCATGAAGGGGACCAGGCTTCTTCACTGACTAGAGACTGGTTGAACCCCTGGGTCAGCCTTGTGGTCTGGAACTGAATTCGCCCCTGGAGCTCAACTTTCAGCCAAGTCTTTGCGGAGAATAATCGCATTCGTGAGGTCAGCACAGCTTAGAATAATCAACCATTTGAGATCAAAAGGTCAGCATTTACCCAAGGACAACGCTCAGAAGTTGAGAGGACTTGGAGAGCAAGAAGAAAGGTCACAGAGAACACAGGGAGGAAGTGGGATGTGTGATGTTACATTAAAGGGATTGCAATGAATGAGGTAAAACAAAAGGTGCGTAAATTATTGGATGTAAAACTGATGATCTGCTCTGTAAATCTTCACCCAATTCACAATAAAGTTTTCCTTTTAAAAATTAATTTAATTTTTTATATAAAAAGATTATAGCTATTTATAAGTTTAGTATTAAGGTAGCAGAAGGACATTGGGCCTCCACTCAAGTACTCCCCCAATGCAAGAATACTTTCTTCTATTAAATTGGCATTCTATGATGCTCACCTTCCTGACACAGCTGCTTAAGAAAAAGTAGGTAAACAAGCAAATGTGGTGAAGAAAGCTGATGATGCCCCGCTTTCAAAAGATATAGCATTTGGGGTCTTAAAAGCTTGAAGGTAAACAAGCAGTCATCTAGCTCAGAAACAACAAAGCCCACATGGAAGAAGCACACCAGCCTGTGTGATCACAAGGTGTCAAAGGAATTAGGTATCAGGCATCATCAGAACAAAAAATCTTACCATTGTGAATGAGGAGGGGACTGCGGAGTGGAGACCCAAAGCCCATTTGTAGGCCACTGGACATCCTCTTACGAAGGGTCTCAGGGAGGAGACGAGCCAGTCAGGGTGCAATATAGCAACAATGAAAATACAACTTTCCTCTACTTCCTAAATGCTCCCCCCACCCACACACACACACTATCATGATCCTAATTCTACCTTGCAAGTCTAGCTAGACCAGAGGATGTACACTGGTACAGATAGGAGCTGGAAATGCAGGGACTCCAGGGTGGATGATACCTTCAGGGTCAGTGGTGTGCGTGGCGATACTGGGAGGGTAGAGGGAGAGTGGGTTGCAAAGAGGGAACCGATTACAAGGATCTACATGCGACCTCCTCCCTGGGGGATGGACAACAGAAAAGGGGGTGAAGGGAGATGTCAGACAGGGCAAGATATGCCAAAATAATAATTTATAAATTATCAAGCATTCATGAGGGAGGGAGAAGTGGGTGGGGGAGGGAAAAAATGAGGACCTGATGCCAGGGGCTTAAGTGGAGAACAAATGTTTTGAGAATGATGAGGGCAATGAATGTACAAATGTGCTTTACATAATTGATGTATGTATGGATCATGATAAGAGTTGTATGAGCCCCTAATAAAATGATTTTTAAAATAAAAAAAAAAGATTATAGCCAAGAAAACTCTATGGACCAGTTCTATTCTCTCATCTATTGGGTCTACATATATTGGAATCAACTCACTGGATTCAATCAAGTATGGTTGAGTTTTCTGTTGAGTTAAATAAAATATATTATTAAAATGAAGTGTGCCTGTTTCTCGTTACTTTTTTTTTTAATTTATTTATTTATTTTTTTACATTTTATTAGGGGCTCATACAACTCTTATCACAATCCATATATTCTTGTTACTTTTTTTAATATGGCAACTAGCGAATTATAAATGACAGAGAAGGACAGCATCGTCCCACACAAAGGGCGCAGCTAGTATAATGGCCCTAGGGTGGAAATGAGCCCAGTATGTTCCAGCACCAGTAAGGCCCTCAGCCCTCTCCATTCCTGGTCCTGATCACACCCATTCGGTGACCTCCTCCAGACCTCAACCAGCATTCTGTACCAAAGAGACTCACCTGCTGACTACGTCAGACTTCCCTGGGCCAATTCCAAGATCCCACTCTGGAATGGGGAATCACAGGAGTTGGGAGCAGGGAGTGTGCATGCTTTCCCAGCTCCTCTGGGATCAAACATACCTCAAAGGTTCAGGAACCCTGCCCTAGCCGTTTCCTTTTTCTGCCAATACCAACCCTTTTCCAGTTGATTTACCCCCCACTCCCACCCCACCCCCATCCCCACCCCAGGGGCTCCTGGATCAGCATCGGGCCCACAGTTTCTGTGCACCACATCCACCAGGCACAGCCCAGCCTTGGATCACTGCCAGAGCTCAGTCTCTGCTGTGGGCCAGCCTGCTGAGTACAAGCCCCCCAGTACAAGGCAATGTCTCAACAGTCTCTAACACCCCCTGTGGTAAGCATGGCTCCCCCCAAATGTCCATATCTTAATTCCTGGAACCTGTAAATAGGTTAAATTACACAGAAAAAGGAAATAAGATTTCAGACAGAATCAAGATTACTAACCAGGTGACCTTCAGGAAGCCTGGTGGTGCCATGGGTTCCACACTGGGATGTTCACCAGAAGGTCGCTCTGGGGGAGAAAGACATGGCCGTCTGCTTACAGAAACACCCGCAGTCTTGGAGCAGCGCTACTTCATCCTGAGGGCTCATTAGGAGTCATTCTCCACCTGACCATGTGACATTAAAATCATGAGATTCTTTAAGGCGACCCAGGTAGACCCAAGTGTAGCCACAAAGGTCTTCAAAGCAGCGGAGGTGGGCAGAGTGGTAAAGTATGAGGACTGAGAATGGACTCAAACTCTCTGCCACTGAGTTGACTTCAATGCACAGTGACCCTATGAGGCAGGGTCTGTACTAGAGACTATAACTCTTTACAGTAGTAGAAAGCTTCCTCTTTCTCCCAGGGAGCAGCTGGTAGCTTTGAACTGCTGACCTTTCAGTTAATAGCCTAACCTGTAACCACTGCACCACCAGGGCTCCTGAAATGAAGGAGAGCACAAATCAAAGATGCGGGAAACCTCTGGGAACAGGAAAATGCAAGGAAAGGGTGTTGTTCTATGAGCAGTGAAAAAAGGAACTTGGCCCTGGAGGCACCTTGGACTTAGCCAGTGACCCCGCGTTGGACTTTGCCTTCAGACCCGTTAAGTTTGTGCTGAGCTAACCTCTGGGTTTGTATACATCTGTTACAGCAACCATAGGAAACAAAGACAGCTCCTGTTAAGCCCTCTTTTCCCTTATCCTCAATTCCCTCTCCCACTCGACTCAATGAGTACCCCAAAACCTCTCTCCCAAAGCCGCCTGCTCGCCACCAAAGCCAAGCAGATGGCCTGGAGCTACCCCAAGAAAACAGAGGCATCCCATTCCCTTCTGACCCAACAACTATCTTTTACGTTTAGTCAGATCTACACCCTTTCTCTCCTCTCTCCTCCAGATGCAAAAGGCCCTTTCTTTTGACCTGCTCCTTGCATGTTCCTTTTCCACACTGTTGCCGTGGCTGGCTGCATAGTGTCCGCTCTGACTCACGGCGACACCAGGACAAACAGCAAAGTGGTGCCTGGCCCTGTGTCATCTGCAGCAGTGTTGGCACACTTACGTCTGCTATTGGGGTCACGGTGTAGTTTGTGGCCTTCTCATCTGGGGGGCTCTTTTTGCAGAATTAATTGCATAATACTCCGCTGTGATCTTAAGGTTGCCACCGACTAACTTTCAGAAACAGATTGCCAGGCCTTTCTACCTCCTGCCTTAGAGTCTGGAAGAATCTGCTGAAGTCTGTCCACCAGGGGTGACCCGGCTGATGCTTGAAATAGCAGTGGCATAGCTCCAGCATCACAACAGGCAAGCCATCACAGTGCGACAAGCTAACTGGTGGCAGTGAGCCCACTTTTGAACCCACTGCCATTGAGTCAATTCTGACTCAATGTGGCCCTTTGGGACCAGGCAGAACTAACCCATAAAGTTTCCACGGTTGTGATGAGCCAGTCAGGGTGTGATATAGCAATGATGGAAAATACAACTTTCCTCTAGTTCCTAAATGCTTCCTCCCCTCCTCCCCACCCCCCCTACCATGATCTCAATTCTACCTTGCAAGTCGAGGATGTACAGTGGTACAGATAGGAACTGGAAATGCAGGGAATCCAGGGCAGATGATCCTTCAGGACCCATGGTGTGAATGGCGATACTGGGAGGATAGAGGGAGGGTGAGTTGGAAAGGGGGAACCGATTACAAGCATCTGCATGTAACCTCCTACCTGGGGGACAGACAACAGAAAAGTGGGTGAAGGGAGAAGACGTCGGACAGGGCAAGATATGACAAAACAAAAATTTATAAATTATCAAGGGTTCATGAGGGAGGGGTTAGCAGGGAGGTAGGGGAAAAAAGAGGAGCTGATGCCAGAGGCTTAAGTGGAGAGCAAATGTTTTGAGAATGATGAGGGCAATGAATATAAAAATGTGCTCGACACAATTGATGTATATATGGACTATGATAAGAGTTGTATGAGCCCCTAAAAAAAAAGTTTCCGCGGTTGTCATTCTTCCAGGCACAGACTGCCACATCTTTCTCAAAGCCAGTGGTTAGCAGCCAAGCACTGATGCCCCTAGGGCTCCCGTCGACACTGTTCCAAACCCCAAGCCTGACCTCGTTCCTATTCCCATCATCCTCCTTTGGTGGCCTTCCGCCAACCACAGAACCCTGACCCCGCTCCTCTGTCCATGTGGCGGCACTCCAGTTTCCAGGTCCAGCACCTGCCTACCTCTTCCGCCCATTCTCCACCCTCCCCGGTTTCATCATGGGTGTGCCAGCAAGAGGGACCAGCCCCTGGTTCTCCCCGTGCTCGGGAAACGGGTTCTCGTGTTCCTCCCACGGTTATGTGACTCCATCCGGCTGGGGTGACTTCCTCCTGCCACTTCCCCCGGCTGATTCCTGACTCTGTAAAAAGTCCACTCAGGTGTCATCATCTCCAAGAAACCACCGTGGGCGCCTCTAACTTCCTCTCCATGCTCCAATGCTAAACACTTCGTTTACAGAAGGCTATCTTCAAAGTGGGCGCCCCAAGTCCGTTTGGAGTCTCGATAGAAATGTGGTCTCCATTGCGTTCTTTCTGACCATAACCAAGGATTGTAAAACACGCTGCCCTCAGGTAGAGCGCCTTAGAGAGTGATGTATTTCTACTTTCCTAACCGCCCCCACGAGGAGCCCTGGTAGTATAGTAGTTATGTGTTGGGCTGGGATCCACATGGTTAGCAGTTCGGAACCACCAGCATCTCCTCGGGAGAAAGACTGGGCTTTCTGCTCTCATAAACAGCTTTGGCCTCAGAAACCCACCCAAAGTCACCATAAGTCAGTATTGACTGGATGGCAGTGAGTTGAGCCAGTGTGGGGAGGGGCAGCATCCCTCTCTTCAGACTTGCTGGGGAGCATTTTTATTGGGAATGGGAGTACTGGGGCCATGTCATCATGAGTCATGCCCTCACCAAGATCGTCAGCAGGCCTCTGCACCATTTCTGTACACCTTTCTAATCCACAATAGTGTCATACCCCAAACACGGTCCCTTTCCCCATTCTGCAGTCCCGCCTTCGACTTTGATGAATTGATCTGCCACCAGTCATGGTTTTGTGTCCAAGTTCTTGTGTTTCTTTGAAAATTAACAATGTGGCCATAAATCCTGTGGGCACCATTATGGCCTCGTCCTGACGGGGCCTCTCATCCAGGTGCTTTGTCTTTGCCTTGTCACTGCCCTGCTTAATACACAGGTCTCTGTACCCTGTATTTGAATCAGGGCCTTTTCTCAGCCAGAACACTCCCTTGTGTGTGCCTCACCCTCTACTCTTGCCCTATGGTCGTGAAGTCTGTAGCTCCCCGCTAAACACTGAGCTGCTGGAGAGCAGGGATTATACTTAATTCTTTGGGGGAGGCGGGCTCCTAGACACAAAGTCAGTGTTTGTGGAATGAATACTAACTATAGTTTTACTTCACAGCAATTTTAGAAGCACAACCTGTCACAATGAGAAGGTCCCCTCATGGTAATAGGGCCAAACACCGCTTCCAGATCCTGGTTTTTCAGACCAGAAACTGAGGCCCTAGGAGAGGATGGGCTGCTATGGGGTCACTATGAGTCGGAATCAACTCGGTGACAGTGAGTGAGCTGTGAGCTAAATCTGGGAGGCTTATCGGTTGATTGGGTGAACTTGGCAGGAACAGCCCCATGGTCTGACTCAGCAGCCCCTCACTGGGTTCCCTAAATGCGCTGTGGGCTTCCTCAACCAATCTCTCTGACTAGGAGCACAAAAGAAGGTCCTGATTAGAATGGGAGAGAAACAAAGACCAAAGTGCAGATTCATGAAAAAGATCCAAATTACTAGACTGGTAGAGACTGGAAGAACCCCAGGACTGTGGTCCTAACTAAGATGCTCTTCATTCTTCTAACCTAGACCTGAAGTCAAAAAGTAGATCGGCCTACAAAACAAACAATAGTGCTTGTGAGAAATGTGCTCCGTAGGACGATCTATGAAGCCAAATGGGCAGCAATTGCCCCAAAGCAAACCGAAGGCAAGGCGGGACTAGGAGAGTGGAGGGATGGCAACAGGGATGGCAGGCTGGAGACTATGAATGCTGGGGGGGGGGGGGGCAGTCAATGTCCTGGCACCATGTGTAGATAAACTGTTGAATGGGAAGCTAAGTTGCTTTGTAAACTTGCACAATAAGACGTTTTTGTGGGCTTTTGTTTTGTTTTGCTTTTTAAGTTGAAAGGAAAAATCCACTTGTAAATGGCTCTCACTACCACCAAAGAGTTTGCCATCAAGGATGACCATGCTGGGAGTCTATCTGGGGTGACTTTGGTCTCCCCCAGTCAAGACCATGCTCAGGTCCGGGCAAGCCTGTATTCCTCTACTCTGCAGGGTAGCCCTTGACCTCACAGAAGCCATTGGAGTTGTAGCAGTCCCTGTCACGCAGAAGTACATATTAAAAACACAAGTGAAATGAAGTGTTTATCATAAATAGTTGCAGATCTTCAAATTAAAGAGGATACTCTGCAGGTTGACTCTTCACTTGCCTCTTGGTATTGGTTTTCTCTCTGGGTACATCAGGTTGACACATCGTGAGCTAGGTGATTCAAAAAATGGTCATAGTAAGGGCTATTTAATCACACGTATGAATTGAATATTAATTGAACTAAGTTCTCTACACTAGAGCTGGAAAATATGCAAAGGTCTACCCTTAAGGGGTTTACCATCTAGTATCCTTTGAATTGTGGTGCTGGAGAAGAAATACTGAAAGTATTATGGACTTCTAAAAGGACAAACAAATCTGTCTTGGAAGAAATATAGCCAGAATGCTCTATAGAAGCAAGGATGGCTATAGATGTCTAGATAAAGACATGTACATATGCAAATATATTAATATATGTGGATGTGGAAATAGATCTATGTGCATACATTTACAGGTTTAATATGAAGGTAGCAGAAAGCCATTGGGCCTCCACTCAAGTATTCCCTCAATGCAAGAATACTTTCTTCTATTAAATTGGCATTCTATGATGCTCACCTTCCCGACACAAATGCTAAAGACAAATGGGTGCATAAGCAAATGTGGCAAAGAAAGCTGATGGTGTCCAGCTATCAAAAGACATAGCATCTGGGGTCTTAAAGGCTTGAAGATAAACAAGCGGCCATCTATCTTAGAAGCAATAAAGCCCACATGGAAGAAGCACACCAGCCTGTGTGATCATGAAGTGTCAAAGGGATCAGGTATCAGGCATCATCAGAACAAAAAATCATATCATTGTGAATGAGGGGGGGAGTGGAGACCCAAAGCCCATGTGTAGGCCACTGGACATCCACTCACAGAAGGGTCTCAGGGAGGAGATGAGCCAGTCAGAGTTCCAGGGTTGGATGTATCAACAATGTAACATACAACTTTCCTCTAGTTCCTAAATGCTTCCTCCCACCCCACCCCACTATCATGATCCCAATTCTACCTTACAAATGTAGCTAGACCAGAGGAGGAACTCTGGTACAGCTAGGAACTGGAAATGCAGGGGATCCAGGGCAGATGATCCCTTCAGGACCCGTGGTATGAGTGGTGATACTAGGTGATACTAGGAGGGCGGAGGGAGGGTGGGTTGGAAAGGGGGAACAGATTATAAGGATCTACATGTGACCTTCTCCCTGGGGCACGGGCAACAGAAAAGTGGGTGAAGGGAGACGTCGGACAGGGCAAGATATGACAAAATAATAATTTATAAATTATCAAGAGTTCATGATGGAGGGGCTAGCGGGGAGGGAGGGGAAAAAAGAGGAGCTGGTGGCAGGGGCTTAAGTAGAGAGCAAACGTTTTGAGAATGATAAGGGCAGTGAATGTACAAATGTGCTTTACACAATTGATGTATGTATGGATTGTGATAAGAGTTGTATGAGCCCCCAATAAAATGATTTTTTTTTAAAAAGCAAGGATGGCAAGACTTTGTCTCATGTACTTTGGACGTGTTATCAAGAGAGACCAGTCCCTGGAGAAGGACATCTTGCTTGGTGGAGGGGCAGCGAAAATGAGGACGGCCCTCAAGGAGATGGACTGACACAGAGGCTGCAACAATGGGCTCAGGCCTAAGGACAATCGTGAGGATGGCACAGGACCAGCTGGTGTTTTGTTCTACTGTGCATAGGGTGACTATGGGTCAGAACTGGCTCAATGGCACCTAACAACAACAACAAATAGTCATTGTTTCTGGGAGGACTTGCCAGAAGAGGTGAAAGGTAGGCAGGCACAAGTAATTTGATCTGAGACACTGAAGGCTGAGCTTAAGGAAACAGATGAAGGGGTGATTCCTATGGAAAAACAACTTGTGGCTGAGATGGAAGAGACCAGGACTTTCTTAATGGGAGGAGGAGGTGGGTGGGGGCTTCGTGTTGAGCTTTGAGAGATGGACGGATTGCTGTGGACAGAGCTGGGGCAGGGCAGCCCAGACAGGAGAACTGGTCTGTGCAGAAGCAGGCAAGAGTAGAACACAACGCGGAGGGCGGGGAATGAGGCGCACTGAGTGAGCAGCTGCTCCCTGTCGGACCCATGCTGACATGTCGTTCTCGTTGAGAAGGCTGTGAATCCCTGGTATTCTCTTCATCTTGCAGACGGGCAGGACTGGGACTTGGGGATGTTAGGAAACTTTCCCAGGCTCCCCAAAGCCTGTGCTCTGTTGAAGTGAGGTGAGACCCCATTTACGGAGGTCCTGAGGGCCCTGTGCAGGCATCTTTACCGTGGTGAGTCACTGCAGGCCTTGAGCAGGAGAGAGACATAATCCTGGCATGATCCCAGAGAAGGCAGACACCCATGTGCAGCCCCGGCTCACGGAGATTCCCAGAGCTAGATGTTGCCCCTCTCACTAGCCCTTTGCCTCCCTGCTTGTGAGCTGAACAAAGGCCATGGCAGAAAATTGCAAGGGTGAGAGATGGACCATAACGAGGTCAGAGGCTGACAAACTCTGGAGGTCACCATGTGGCCCCAGACCCCAGAAAGGTTCTCTCCATGGCTTTTGCCACGGACACCCTCCATCCAGAGATGGCTTGCTGGGGAGGTTTGGCACCTGGGTGCAAAGCACCAGATGGGAGTCAAGGGGAGTGAACCCCTGTGCCTGGCAACCCCACTGGGTGCACCCATGCCGCCACAGAGGCAGAAGCCAGGAGAGGCGGCTCGGATGGTGCGCCCTCGCTGGAGGTGAAGCGAGGGGCAACCACTGTCCCCACAGGGTTAGCTTTACAGCAGCAGCGCCAGCTCTTAAGAAAAGGAAAAGGTAATTTTGAACATTTCCATTTGAACAACAGTCATAACGAAGGATATGGCTGAACTCTGGCAGTGGTGAGTCGGAGTCCTCACCCCTCCCACAGGAAGGAAGCAGGCTGCAAGTGACTCGGGGGTTCCCTGGTGAGGTCACAGCCGGCTGTGGCCCAACCCAGACACCCTCCCGGAGCCCTGTCCAGCACTCGGGTCACGCAAAGGGGAGCTGGAGGGGAAGAGGACCTATGGGGTCTGGTGTCTGTGAAGCACCTGGGCGGGATCTCGTCCCATGCTATGAATGTGCCTTAGTGCAAATTGACCCTTGGAGTCATCTCCCTCCAGCACCTCTGGCAGGCAGTGTTCTACCTTCCTCTGAGCCCTGGTGGCGGCAGTGGCTGTTAGAGGCCAGCGCACGGTCCGAGCCCCGTGTGCAACAGAAGGAAAGCCTGCCCAGGCCGGCGCCTTCCTTGGTGGCAACCACTTGTCCTTCCAGCTCTTTGACGGTTGTCCTCTTTTCTTGAGGTCCCTCAACTTTACCAGGGCTACCGTCCGGCGAATCCTTCCTGAGGACATGTCCAAGTACGTGAGAACCCAAGTCTTGCTAGCCTCGTTCTTTTTTTTCTAATCATTTTATTGGGGGCTCATACAACTCTTATCACAATCCATACATCCATCCGTTGTGTCAAGCACATCTGTGCATTCTTTCTGCTATCCTCGTTCTTAAGAAGAAGCATTCTGGCTATAAAAGGGTTCAAACAAATTGAACTTAAAATCTACTCACGAGCAAGCCCTGGTGGTGTGGTGGCATGTGTTGGGCAGCGAGCCCCATGACTGGCAGTTCAAAACCATCAGCAGCTCCACGGGAGAAAGACTGGGCTTTCTACTCCCATCAACAGTACAGGCTCGGAAACCACAGGAGATCACTAGGAGTCGGCACTGACCCGGGGACAGCGAGTTTGGGTTGGTGTTTTTGTGTCGATTCAGAACCACCCGTGGTCTCTGCAATGGCAGGCAGTGACACCTGGCGCTAGCTCTTAGGCAGTCCTGGAATGTCCTTTCCTCCTGCACCATCCCACTGCCTTCCTCCACCACTCAGATGGGCCTGCTGAAACCTCCCTGTCCCTGGTGGAGTGATTTCAAAGGAAGCGGAGCACATTTAAGGGCAGAAAGTAAAGTCCCAGTGGTCCTAAGTCCCACTTGGAGAAGCAGGACAGCACCGATGGTATATCCCATGGCTCCGCTGCTGACGTAAGCTACGTAACCTGGGTGAGTCCGAGCTGACAGTGTAAGCTGGCGAGGCTGGTGGTGAAGGAATGAGTGAGTGAATGATGGAAACTTGGTGCTGTCTGTCTGCAGGGAATAGAGCTGACGCTGTTCTTGCCCCTTTCACTTTGCTTAACTTCCCTGGAACTCAGTTGCTCTGTGGGGAAGAGCAGGGAAAACGTCGATTGCCTTTCTCACACGACTGTTGTGAGGAATACAATAATTGCAAAGTCATCCGGGAATAAAACGCTCTAGATATTCCACATACAAGAGTTGAGGGGGGAATGAACGATGGGCTCAAACACAGTATACAGGGGGTCATGCAGCCTATGTCCCCCAGCAGGAGGTCTGCGCTCTTTGCCTAGCCTGCATCAGGCCCTACACAAGCAGGCCGGCAGTACTTGAACAAACCCTTGACAATAACCACAGATAAATGTCTGCTGGCTCTCTGAAAGGCACGCACGTGCGAGACTGTCTGCTGTCCCACAGGGATGGGCTGAGAGGTGGCAGGTAATTGAAGGGAGTCCCTTGGCTGACTCCGTGAGCTCTGTATAGATTGCAAGGCTTACTGCCAAGTCACTCAGCCTTATGCACACCACTTTAATGCCATTGTGAGGGGTGTCCTGAAGCAAGGAGACAGAGGGAGAGGCAGGTTGCAAGCGCGCCTTGGAGCCCATTTGCTGATACGGGCACAGTTTGGGCCAAGGAAGAAAGGAAGCCACCCATTGTCGCCTCCCTCCCCAAACAGATGAAGAGCTACCCAGAGGTCCACCAGCAGGAATGGGCAAGGGCAGACACTGCAAGGCTTGCTCCTGGGTGTGGGTGCCAGGGCTTGTAACGTCATTTGTTTGGGCACGGTGCACCAAGGATTGTGCAACTGCATGAACGAGGAGCACGCCCTGCGTTGCTGTCTGTGAGGCTTCCAATTCCCAAGCAATGCAGCCTTCGCTAGGGCCCAGCTATTCGGAGATCCTGGGGTCACCGGGATGGCTCAGCCTGGTTGTGCTCTTCCCTGAAGTCCGTGAGTGGATGGCTTCTTCAGTTGGAACCTCCGCACTCGGCAGCAGCCAGCATTTGCTGTACCCTTCCCCATGAGGGCAGAGCACGCAGTAAATCAGGGAAACATGATGAACCCCCTGTGAAACTGTTCACTACAGATAAGCACTGTGCTGGCGGAATGGACATTTGAAAAGGCCCTTGGATTCTACAGGAAGGTGCTGTGGAGGTAGGGCGGAGCAGAGACCAGCCATCCCTAGCAGCACTATCTTTGAAGTAAAAGAAGAAAAATGAAATTCATCACTAAAGATGAGTAAGCAAGCACAGCCTTGCTTTGCTTATTGGGTAATCTGACACTGGTCCTCATCATTCACACACATAAACACACACAGAGTCTGCTTCTTCCCTCTGGGTCTGGACCTCAGTTCATTGTTGTTGGAGGGTTGGGTGCCCACATTCCCATTGGTTCCGACTCAGAGCACAACAGAACGTCACTCTGCCCAGCCGGGAGCCATCCTCACAATCGTCCAATCCTCTTCCGCTGTGCCCTGGTTACAAGCTCCTAACCAAAAGGCTCAAGGTTGGAACCTACTCGGCAGCTCCACAGAGGAAAAGCCTGGCAACCTGCTCCCTGACCGAGGAGGCCGAGGAGGCCCTAGGAGGCAGCTCTACCCCAGCCTCTAGGGCAGCGGTTCTCAACCTTCCTCACGCCTCAGCCCTTGCACAGTTTCATGTTGTGGTGACCACCCCCAACCCTTCCATTATTCTCATTGCTACTTCATAACTGTCATTTTGCTACTGTTATGAATCGGGCGACCTCCAAAGGGGTTGCGACCCACAGGTTAAGAACCTCTGCTCCAGGGAATACGCATGTTTATTCGCTGAACTAGCCTCAGTCACCGACATGGATCCACTCTGCAGCTGGGTTCTTAGCTACAGGGACCAGTTGTTTGGGCAAAAACATCATTCAGCTCTGCAAACTAGTCTCCCGTAAACGCCTAGGTAATCACCCTGCTGTGCTATCTCATTTGCTATCTCTGCAGGACAGGTATTTTTATCTCCATTAAACAAATAAGAAATGGATGCTCAGTTCACTTGCTGTCACTGTAATGTCTGAGGACAGGGCAGGAGGCGGGTGGAGGGGAAGACATGCAATACAATTATCATCCGAGACAGCTATCTGGACAAACAGCTGGAAGAGATCCATATCTGCACCCATTCCAAGGAAAGTGACACACAGTGCAGGAAAGCATGGGTGAAACACACTAAAGTCCTCTGGGTCCTTAAGGCTTTCTCACTCCCCCCCCCCACTACCTTGACCCCAGTGCTGCTTCTCTCCATTCAGACTAGACGGAAAATGTACACAGGTATAGAAAGGGATGGGAGCTCCAGAATCCAAGAACAGGAGTGGGAATATGATACCAGAAGGGTAGGGGGGAGAGAGGAAGGGAAAAGGGAGAACCGATCGCAATGATCGACACATAACCATACACCCCTTTACGGGGGAAGAATAACAGAAAACATGGAGGAACGGAGGCAGCGGTCAGTGTGAGAGTTGAAAATAATAACAATGTACAATCTATCAGGGAGTTATAGGGGTGGGGGGAGAGCTGGCACCAAGGTCTCAATGGAAAGTGAATGTCTATAAAAGAATGAAGGCAACATATGTACACACATGCCTGATTCAGTTGATGTATGGATTGTGCTAAGAGTTATATGAACCTTTCTTTTAAACAAGAGTCACAGCAGAAGGCAGAAATTATGACACAATACCATTAATATCACATGCAAGTGACGTTTTGCTGAAGATCACTCAAAACCATTGCAGAACCACATCCAGACAAGCTACCGGAAATGCAAGCGATACAAAAGAGGGTGTGGAAGAGGATCTTGACTGAAAGCAGAGAATACCAGGAAGAATCTTACCTGTGTTTCATCGATTACGCAAAGGCATTCAGGTGTGTGGATCAGAACAAACTATGAGCAACACTGAGAGGAATGGGAATTTCACAATACTTACTGTGCGCAAGCAGAACCTGAACTCAGATCAAGAGGTAATCCTAAGGGAAGCACAAGGGAATACTGCACTGTTTAAAGTTAGGAAAGATGCACATCAGAATCGGGTCCTCTCATCAACCTTATTCAATCTGTAAGCTGAGCAAAGACTCTTAGAGGCTGGACTATCCGAACAGGAATGCAGCATCAGGATTGGAGGAAGGCTTATCTGAGCTATGCGGATGAGACAACCTTGTTTGCTTACAAGGACTTCAGTAGGGATTATAATTTAAAGAAAACAAAATTCTCATAACTAGATCAATAGGTATTACTATGATAAATGAAGGAAAGATCAAAGTTGTCAAGGATTTCATTTTACTGGGATGTCCAATCAATATTCACGAAAGCAACAGTCAAGAAATCAAGTGACATTGCATTAGGCACATCTTTTTCAAAAGACTTCTTCAAAGTGTCAAAGAAAAATATAATAAAGTATTAAAAGAGCAAAGCTGTCACTTTAAAGACTGAAGTCCATCTGACCTGTCTCAGTATTTCCAGCCCCTCCTACATATGTGAAAGTTGACAATGAATAAGAAAGACCTGAGACGAATCGATGCACTTGAATTATGGTACTGGCAACGAGTACTGAAAGTGCCAATAGACTGCCAGAAGAACAAACATCTGTCTTGGAGGAAGTACAGCCAGAATGTTCCTTAGAAGCCAGGATGAAGAGACTTGGTCTCACGTACTTTGAACTTGTTATCAGGACAGACTGTCTCTCGTTTCCCAACAAGCTGTAGAAATGAGATGACTGGTTGCTTCTATACCATCCATGGTGATGGTGATGGTAATGATCTTTAAACTTTGATGTATGCGCTGTTTTTTCTTTAACCATTTGGCTTGGGAGAAAACACTAGGAGCTAGCAGTGAATTATATTCTATAAGTCTTTATTATTTTACTTGAGATTATGTTGTATTTTTAATCTTTACGATAGACTGTCCTTCAATTCAGAAATTGGGAAAACAATCTACTGTGTTCCCCAAAGCCTCACCAACTAAAGCCTCTTTCCCCGAAGTACCTTCTTTTCAAACCTACATCATGATTTGTCAGTATCTTTTGGTCAATTTCCAAAGTTCAATCCAATTCCTGATGCGTTAGCAATGAGGTGTAGCACACAGGCTTGGCAGGGGATCCAGAGTTGGAAGAATGGTATGGTCCCAGCTATGCCGGCAATGAAGTGCTGGGGCTGACCTATAACCAGCCATCCACTTCAACATCTTTATTCACACCAGCAGGGAGTGGGCTACTCTTGCTACCCAGGAATGGCTCCCAGACCATCTTTGGGGACATCACCTGGAAACCTGCCAAAAATACATTAGCCCAGGCCCCACCCAAGAACTTCTGGTTCAGAATCGAAATTTTAATGAGACCCTTGAAAGTCTGTGCGGCACTGGGCTCAAAAGCGTTCTGATTTTATGATTACTAAAATTGTCAGCTACCTTTCTTCTTAGAATGTATGGGGTAGAGACATGGGTTTGAATCCTAGCACAGAACGCATTGGGTGTACGGCTTGGGCGAGCCACTCCCTCTCTGAGCGTCAACAGTGTACTGGTGTGCTGAATTAAGGAAAATTTCAGTCACAGGCCCAACATGAGCACAACCCCAACTTTTTAAAGTCTCATAACAGGGGGAAAAACTCCCGGAGGTGTGCTGCGTTGGATATCGCTGCTAACTGCAAGGTGAGTTCAAACCCCGCAGCGCCTCCAAAGATGAAAAGATGTTTGTCTGCTCCTGGAAAGATTCGTCTTGCAAACCTAGGCCAGCTGTCCTAGAGGAGCGTTATAGCCACATCCCAGCCGTCCGCAGGGGTAGTAGAAGCGGAAGTCTAAAGCGAGACGCAGCAGCCCAAATTATTTGCAATGGAATCCACGGTTTGCACCTTCGGAAAATACTATTAGACTTTTAACCAGAACTCTATGCATTTTCTATTTGACACACGAGAGTCGTAGCGTGGGGGCTATTCTCACCCCCTTTCCAAGCTCTGAAAATATTCATCCTCCGAATTAACAAACTACTCCCCCTAATCGGCAGCGAAGAAAACTAGCAAATCTAAAAAGCGGTTAATTGAAGGGCTTCACCGCGCAAAGCCACACCTCCGAGTTCCGGCGGAAATCTCACACAGGAAGTTCTCCCAGCTCGCGTCCCGGAAGCACCTTCCCGGCCGTCTCCCCGCAGACGGAAGGCGGAGGGAGGCGGCGGTCACTGACCCCGCGCGTCCGCTGCCTCAACTGCGGCCCTGCAGGTGGCGGCCCAACTCGTGACCACGACGCCACCCGGCGCCTCCTGCAAGAAGCGTCGCTTCCCCGTGGGAAACCAGCGGCCACTTTAGTCCGCGCGTCCGAGTTCCTCGCCGGAAGCTAAACATCGGCGCACCAACCCGGACTGTACCATTCAGCGGACTCGCTACCTCTCCAAATCCGAGCCATTTCTAGGGGCATTTATAGTAAATTCAGCTCTCAGGACAAATTTTAAGTTTGTGTTATGATGCTCCTTGAAATTGGGGATACACAGTGGAATGTGTAGCTTGTTAGGGAGGAAATGCTCGTGTTCCTCTCTCCCCCGTGGGACTTAACCACTTGGGATCTTCCACACGCCACTTCCGGGGTCGAGGCCGAGTGCCGGAAGGCGCACGCGCTCCTCAGAGGGGCTCGTGCGAGGCGGTGTGGACATGGGGCGGAGGAAAGCGCAGGGCAGCGGGTCCCTGGGCCGGGCCTTGATCCGTCATCAGATTCAGCGGAGCCGTAACCAGCGTCACACGGACTCCTGGGTAAAGCAGAACGCAGAACCTATCTAGTTTTCCACCCCTTTTGCCTAGTTCTGAGAGCTGGGGGGTTGCCAATTGTGGGAAGCAAAAGGCACTGGGAGAGTTTACAAAGGACGTGGCACCAAACCCGGTATGGACGGGTGAGTAGGCGGTCCTGCCATGCCGAAGGAGGCGCGCCTTCAGCAGGCCCCGACGCCGCGGTTGCCCGAGGGACCAGTCTCGGTGTGCCCACAAGTTTCTGGGGAGCGAGGAGACTTTGCTTGGCGCCACCTCACTGCCATCAAGTCCGCTCCGGCTCATAGGGACCCCGTAGGACAGTAGAACTGTCCCCTGTGGGTTTCCGGAGCCGTAAATCTTTGTGGAACCAGAAATCTTCATCTTTCTCTGGTGGTTAGTGCCAGAAATCCAAGATAACTCAAATCCCATTTCACCCGTTTTCCGCTAGTGCAGTGTTTCCCAACGTGGACGACGCGGCTCCCTGGGGTGGGGGCGGGAACTGTAAAACCAGATTCCTTCCCTTTATCCGTGATTATGGGCTCTAGTACAAACAATTTTCGTTGCCTCGTCGTGCTGAGTTTTTATTTGTATTTTTGTTTTCTGAAAATGGGGCAGTAGGCAAACACGTGTAGGAACCTATGCTCGTGATTTAGCTCACAGATAACTATATCTAAAAATGTGGTAGGACCAATTCTTGTTCCCCTGGCCGGTGGAAGATCATGGTTGTCGGATCCTTAAAGTTTGTCTTGGATGCATCAGTCTGGTCCTTATCGTTTGCATTCGTTCCCCCAGCTGCTGTGTGAATGCCAGGATGCCCCCGGTTCTAATTATATATGTGTGTTTGTATAATTGTATACACACGTACTTACATGTTTATGTCTATAACTGCACATGCACCACTGTCATATTGTATCACTTCCATCCATACAACCTGCTGAGGAAGCAGCATACAGGCCTCCTCAGTATTCATCGGATAAGAGTTCCTCCTGGTTGTGAGGGCAGTCTGCTGCGACATCTGTCACCACATTGATGGCCAGGGTTGGTTTGGCTGGCTGGGTGGGTATCGCTTCTGAAGCCTCTTCTTTGTGGTGGATGATCTCCCCCGATGGAAGACCATCCTGTGGTCAAGGTCTACTAGTAACATTCCCCTGCCAGCACCTCCAAACGAGCTTCCAAGAGTTGATTACTCTGAGTGTTAGTAATCATAGCAGTCATCTTAAAGCAGCCTGTTACTAATGTGTAGGGGCCCTGGTGGTGTAGTTGTTATGAGTTGGGCTGCGAGCCACAAGGTCAGCAGTTCAAAACCACCCACCCACTCTGTTCCTGCCAGGAGTTACAGTCAGGGAAACCCACAGGGGCAGGCGCACCCTGCCCTATAGAGTTGCTATGAGTCGGCATTAACTTGACAGCAGTGAGTTGAGGGGGGATGGGAGGTAGTATTAATGTAGCCTTTAGGAAGTAGTGAGAAGACTCTGTGTTCCATTCCTTATTCTGTGATCCACGCACCTCCTATTTATGAAACTTTACCAAGTGGAGGTTTACAGTTCAGATCATCAAATCTACTGACCTTTTAGCCTATAATTTTTTCATTTACTTGTTGATCCAAACAATTGTATCAAGAAAATCAATTAAGTAGATAGCAACTAGTGTTTTTTAACCAACAGGATAAATTGAAAGGGGAGAAAACTATTACATAGAATAAGTTTTGCTTCAGGAGTCTTTCTTTTGTTCCATTTCACTGTTCACTAGCATTTGTATGTATCATGTATGTCACACATACCTGGGTCTTTGTATATTATTTACCACTTAATGCTGACGGGGAGGGGCAGGGACCAGCCGTTTTGATTCAAGTTCTACCTCGATCACTTACTGGTTTGTGACTGTACCAAAGTGAAACTCACAACAGTGGAGTGGATGTTGGTTCCTCGTGGCCTTAGGTGAGGTCTCTAAGGCTGTGAACCTTGGTGGGAATAGCTGGCCTCATCTCCCAGAGTCACTGGTGGCCTTGAACCTGGAACACTGTGATCAACAGTCCAGTGCTTACCTGATAGCCCCGCCAGGCATCTTTCCTCTTTAGTAAATGAGGTATAATATAATTCACGTCAAAAGATTTTTTTTATAATTAGATGAAATAATGAACTAACAACAAGGTAATGAACTTGCTTTCCTAGCACGAGGTAAGGAACTGCCTGTTTAAATGTTAACTACTGCTAACATAAATTCTAAGCCACACCTCCCTTGCAGTCAGCTAACAGTTACACGGGGAAGTTTGTGGCTTGTTGGATGTCCAGAGCAAAAGAGAGCAGCTGTATTAATTCCCTGCGTTTTATTCATAGTTGCACACAAGTGAACTCAACGATGGCTATGATTGGGGGCGTCTTAATCTTCAGTCAGTGACTGAGCAAAGCTCACTCGATGACTTCCTTGCAACTGCCGAACTTGCTGGGACAGAGTTTGTGGCTGGTAAGTGGTTCCCCAGGGGTCTCTGAGTGGACTCTCACCTTCAGCTTTACGGTTACAGGTGCAGTAGGTTAGCCCTTTTCATTACCCAAGGACACGCTGGCCTTGTACGGGACATTCAAAGTATGTTGATGAATAAGACAGCATCTGCAGTGTTCTTCTGGTTTAAGGGCTGTGAAAGAAGTCTGCAGCATGCGGTGGAGTCCTGCAAGATGGAGCTGACATTCCTTTCTACATAAAGAAACACAGGCGTCCAGAGACTCCACTCTGGAGCTCAGTCTTCAAAAACGAACTGTTGGAGGGGCAGGTAGCGTTGCACAAGACAGGCGGGCAGGCAGAACACTCAACCCAAGATTTTAAGCAGCAGCTTAGGTCAATGAGTGGTCAGAAGATTGGCCTCATGGAATGAATTCTGATGAGTGACAAGGCTACGGAGCCCCTAGGGGAGCTGTGGATTAGGCATTTGGGCTACTGACCACAAGTTCAAGCCCAGTGGTCTCTCTTCAGGAGAAGGGTGAGGTCTGCTCCTGGAAACATTGGCAGCCTATAAAACGCTACAAGGTAAGGCCCCACTTGGTGGCAGGGGGGGCTGGGGTTTAATGTTGAGTCTGGGTGAGGTAAATGAGAGCCACATTCTGGCCTTAAAATCGTGACAGGGTTTTAGACAAATGATTTCCAATGGGAAATAGGTTTCTGTAAAGATCGAAGCCTTGGATACCCTGTGGGGTGGTGCTGCTTTGTTGGGAATCACTGTTAGTTGTTGGGTTTACTCTGGTTACTGTGAGTTGGTATCAACTCAGCAGCCGTGAATTTGGTTTGGTTTAGCTTGGTACATAATTTCAGGTTCTTTTTAAAGACCACTGATGAGTTTTGAGGAGGAAGTTAGATTGGTTAGATGATTGTTTTAGTAGAGGAGTGGAAGAAAGAGCAGGAAGGCAATGTTAGGAGCTAGAGTCGCCTAGACTCAAGAGTACCTTCCAGGTTTTACAGTGAGATAGCGTGTCACCAAACCAAACACCAGGCCCGCTGTCGGTTTGGACTCCTACAGAGTGCTGGGTTCCTACCATCAGCCTCCCGGTTAGCAGCCAAGCGCTTTAACCACTGTACCACTTGGGCACCAAAACAGGTCAAGGGGTGGCTAAAATTTTTTAGACAAACGATAACAGGTGTTGACAAGAGTGTGAGGATTGAAACAGTTGCATGTTACTGTTTGAAGTGTCAGCCACTGTGGAACACAGACTGGCAGGTCCTCAGAAGGACTGAGCCGCCCACGCCTAACTGTATATTAAAGAGAAATGAAGCCATGTGTCCACACAAAAAACTTAGACACAAATGTCCATAGCAGCGTTCGTGGTCTCCTAGCAAGAGAAGTAGCACAGTGCCCATCAGCTGCTCAGTGCATAGAGTAGATGTGGTGCATTCACACGAGAGGGGCCCTCGGGCACAGTGTTAGGTGAGTCTTTGGCTGCTCACGGGAAAGTGAGCAGGGTGAACCCAGTCACTTCTTCAGAAAGATGGGGCTGTCGGCCTCCCTGAAGACCTGCAGCCTTGAAAACACCGGGAGGCAGGTCTAATCTGTCCTGCTGTCCTGCAGGGGCACTGTGAGTGTGAGTCAGTTCAGCTGCAAGGAGTGGTAGCCATATAATGGATTCTGGCTTATTCAAAAATCAAGAGGAATTTTTTTTTTGCTGCAACCTATATGGCACTTGAAAACACTGAGCACGTGTTATATGATTACTTTTCTATGAATGGTCCCACCTAGCAAATCTCGAGTCCACAGTGTGCTTAGTGGTTGCCTGTGGATAAGGGCTGGTAGGCCGGTTCTGTTGGGAGGCATGAAAACACGTGTGTGTCTTTGCCAGATGGTGTTCATAAAAAGGCAGAGCCACAACTGTACCAAGGGAAAGGAGGGGGGATGGGAGAGAGGAGCATGTTGTAGTTTCAGTTATTTGACTAACACTGGGGGAGAGGAAAGAAGGTGTGTTTGAGTGGCTTTATACAGGGGGATGCTCCAGGTTACCATTAGCGAGTTCATGGGTTTGCGGGTGAGAGCCAGTAGAGGAGAGATTGAAACTCTTAACATGTGGTTTGGCACTATCTCTTAAACCTTATAGCACATCTCCTGTGAGCCTGCCTGTGCTCCTCTCAGTACCAACCTGGAGCAGAGGTTCTCAGGCTTGAGTGAGCAGGAGAACTGTGGGGAGAGTTTGTTCGCATATGGACTGCTGAATCCCTCCTGCAGAGTTTCGGATTCAGAAACTGGGGTGGAGCCTCAATTGTATATTTCTAACAAGTTCCATGATGATGCTGATGGGTCAAGGGCTGCACTTGTCCTGAAGGAACACCAGGTTCACAGGAAGGTTTCTCAGAATCATATACATTACACTGCTTGACAGTGAAAAGTTGGAAGCCACCTAAGTGTTCAAAAGAGGAACACTGACTAAATGAACTGTGTTCTCCACACACAGTTCAAAGGGATGAGGTCAATCCGAGTACTAATGGGGAGGGTCTCCAAGACCTGTTAGCGCATGAAAAGATGAAGCTGCGCAATGGTGTCATTTGCATTTGAAAACTGACCATAAGACAGTAAAACCTGCAAAAGATGAAGCTCTGGGAGCAGAAACCTCTGCCGGAGAAAGAACACTCCAAGTCCTCAAACTGGAGGGCGGGTGTCAAAAGTGCAAAAATGGAATTACAAGCCAGTGGAATTTACCTTGAACTGTTGGAAAACTGAAAAAGAAATAAAACACTGCCATCGAGTCAGAGCTGATGCTTAGGGCAGGCTGTGTTTCCAAGACCAACCGTTCACGGCATTAGAAAGGCCCATCTTTCTCCCGGGGAATGCCTGATGCTCGCCAACTGCTGCCCTTGCCGAGAGCAGCTGACCAGTGACCTCTCCACCGCCAGGCCTCCTGGTGGACTATTTGAAGCCCCCTTGTATTTAAACAACAAGGAGCAATGGAAAATGGGAAGGCCGTGCCTGGTAAACGGTGGGAAACATGTAAGATCTGGAAAGGCAAGGCAGCCCCCTCTACTGCCGGTTCTCACAGCTTTCACCATCTGTGAATGGGACCAAAGATCTGGAAGGTCTTCATTGATAAAGCTCAGAGGTAAGGAGAAAAAGGAGTTAGATATTTTCATTTTGAAATTATAGTGCACCCAAGCCTAAGAGAATTTAAATCTGGAAGACATAGCATCTGTTTTAGAGTCGCATAGCCTATCAAGATGACCAAGATCTAGTTGTCTGTACCTCTTGGTGCTCGTACCTTTCTTTTCCTTTTTTAAAAAAATCATTTTATTGGGGGCCCGTACAGTTCATCACAATCCAGACATCCATCCATTGTGTCAAGCACATTTGTACATTTGTTGCCATCATCATTCTCAAAACATTTTCTTTCTACTTGAGCCCTTGGTATCAGCTCTTCATTTTTCCCCTCCCTCCAACACCTTTCTTTTCCACAGAGAAGTTAAACATTCAGTTTGTGCGTCCTGAGACTAGGACTGGACTGCTGTCTTTTGAGGAGAGCCAAAGAATTAAAAAACTCCATGAAGAAAACAAGCAGTTCTTGTGTATACCAAGGAGGTGAGCTGAGCGGAATTGATAATATTGTAAGACTTAACAGTGCCACTGAGTGCCAGCTTTGGTAATTTACGCATATGTGAATTTCTTTTCCTTCTGTGATTGTTTCAGACCAAACTGGGACAAACAGACTAGTCCGGAAGAACTCAAACAGGCAGAGAAAGATAACTTTCTAGAGTGGAGACGTCAGCTTGTCCGGTGAGTGTCAGACTAAATGACAATGTAAATCCTTGACGTACTGAGTTTGAGCATCTTGGTGTGTTTGCTTATTGCCATCTGCATTGTTCAGTAAACAGTCCTGAGGACCGTATCTGTCCTCCTTGGTTACCCACGGAAGAAGACGACTCCTCCACACCAGCCCAAGACCCATGCCACGACGCAGGGGTTAGGCGTGCCTCCACCCTCCATCTTCTTTATCCTATTCTGACACCAGCCGTTCCTCCCACTCTGCTTCTGTACTGAGTTTCATCATTTGTTGCAGTGACCACATAGAGCTCACAGACAGCTCGATTATGGGGCTATTGGGGATCTTGATAGGTTACCACACTCAGCATCGGTAAATAGTAAGAATGCTGCTCGTTGGTCCACAGCAGTACCCCGCCTCAACCAGCAGCCAAGTCTTGTTGGTCCTCAGCACCTGAGGGCCAGGAAGCCCATCTGCCGCCCCACCTCACTGTCTCAGGGCACAGCCTCTGGTCTCAGGTTCTGCCACTTCAGACCGGGATCTCAGACGCTGTTGGGTCTTCTTCCTTGATGGTCCCAGGTTTTCTCTCTCTCTCTCTCTCTCTCTCTCTCTCTCTCTCTCTGCTTCTGAGATGGCTCTTACATGCAGTCATGGCTTTGAGGGAGGTATGGGTTTTCTGACTTTCAGCAACCAAACCCCCAAGGAAACTAGGGGTGACTTGGTCATCCACATCCTCTAGTAAGGTGAAGGAACCTGGTGGTGTAGTGGGTGCTGGCTTAGGCAGTTAACTGCAAGGTCAGCAGTTAGAAACCACCAGCTGCTCTGTGGGAGAAAGAGGAGACTTTCTACCCCTTTAAAGATTTATAGTCTGAGAAACCTACATGGGCAGTTCTACTCTGTCCTGTAGACTCAAAGTAAGTGAGGCGGGTTTGGATGTCAAGGAAGGTGGAGACTCAGAACGCTTCCCACTCTAATCTTGTCCCTTAGCATAACAGGTAACTCCCTCCAAAATGGGATTATAACCACAGGCAGAGGGGCTAGACTTTATGATCATCACAAAGGGATTATGGATAGAAGAACCAGATGAAGAAATGTCACTGCCCTGTAATTACGAATCCTATAAGAAGGCAATGGAAGCTGCTGATAGGTGCAGGTAAGGGTGTGTGCGCACGTGCACAGCATCGTGGGTGCATGTGCACACGCTATAAAGCTGTGAGCGGTTACTCTGTTCATGTCTGGCCTTTCCCCCTTCCCCCCCTTCTCCAGCCTTTGGGCAGCCTGCAGTTTATCACTGCTTTCCTGAGCGTTCTTACAAGGGAGATGCCTGTGAGAGGAAGTCTGCATTGCCGTAGTAGGTGATGAAATAAAATGGTTCCCATGTTGGCTCACAGAAGGCATACAAAAATAGTTCACTGCCACGGTCTCGGTGCTGAGTTTTAAATGCAGTGATTCGCTAGAAGCTTTCTGTTGTAATCTGGCAAAGGTCATATAAATTTCCGTTCTAAAGCCAGGCTAGAAGAGGAACTAAAGCTGATCCTGACTCCATTTGAAAGGAATCTAGACTTTTGGCGCCAGCTCTGGAGGGTCATTGAAAGAAGGTAAGTTGCCATTATCTGTCCCACGCAATGGGACTTCGGGGTTGCTTGAGGTTTGGAGCTAATGCATGCTTCGAGGCCCACGTTTGAGGAGGGTGGAGTGGGGTGGAGCGAAAGGCTGTTAAGCGTTATCATAAAAAGCCAGCATTTAAATGTAGGCCGCTTGTTAGTGGACAGAGGCATTAAGAAATATATGGGAATAGGGAATGTTTTCTGTAAGATGAGTTCTGAAACTCACTTATCAAAGAAATATAGCGTTCTCACTGGCCCTGTGGGGAAATCAGTGTGAAAAAGTAGTTCCTACCTGTGCTTGGCTGACCTTTATGACCTTCCGCCCAGGCGGCTTCTAAGCAGAGCGCCAGCACAGGTGCCCAGGTGAGTGGAGGCGGTCCCTGCCCTCCGACAGAGAGGGTGCTTCCTCTGGTGGGGGAGAGGCCAGTATGCTGGGGATAGCAGAGGAAAGAACACGGTCACAACGGGCAGAAATCAATGTATGACTTGGGTTTTGTTTGGTTTATCGTTGGGTTTTGAGAGGAGGAGAATGATTTGGGTAAACTCAATGTGGAAGAAGTTTTAATGAAGCACTGAGGGCGTACTGGTTGCACGTTGGGCTGCTAACTGTAAGGTCAACCCTGGCTTATAAGGTTGCTATGTGTCAGCATGGACTCAGTGGCATGAGTTTGGTTTCGGGTCATATGTTGGTCGGTGGTTCAAAACCACCAGCTGCTCTTGGGGAGAATGACTTGGCTTTCTCCTGAAGAGTCACCGTCTCAAAAGCCCGCAGCGATTCGGTCCGTGTTCAGTGCAGTCATGCTCGTTGAACAGGAAGGCCCTGTGCGTGGGTTTTAGGCCCTTCAGTGGGCATTGGTTTCATCAGAGGCAGCATGGACGTGGGAGCTGCAGATTGTTCGTGAAAAAGTGGCATTGGGGCATGGTGGGATTTTTCCACAAACTTTCTGAAGCTAGTCTGAGCTCCTTTGAGGTTGTAGTATTTACCTCTAGTTATTTGTGTTCCGTGTTATTTCCCCCTTTTAGACAGAATATGTTTCTGTATGCTGATGACTTTATTTCTGGGTTTTCAGTTCTTTTCCATTGGTCTGAGTATCTGTCATTATACCAATACCATGCGGTTTTGACCACTGTGGCTGTATAATGTGCTAAAGTCATGTAAAGCAAGCCCTCCCACGGTGTCCTTCTTGCTAATTCGGGGGTTCTTCCCTAATCTAATTCTCTGCTAATTTGGGGGTTCTCCCCTCTCCATATGAAGTTGGTAATCAGTTTTTCCATTTCTTTGAAGAAAGATGAGGGTAATTGTATCAGGATTGCATTAAATGTATATCGTACCTTGGGGAGCACTGACATCTTTCTTTATTTAGTCATTCAGCCCACGAACGTGGGCCATTCTTGCATTTGTTGAGGTCACCCTTGGTTTCTTGTAATAGTGTTCTGTAGTTTTCCCAGGATATGTTTCTAACCCCAGGAATTTTGTTTCTGTTGCCTGAAAGAGAGAGATCTTGAGTTTCACAGAAGCATTATGAATGAGGTGACTGCTGCCACCTCTCCCCCAGACGTACGTGTGGGTGCCCCCGCTGTAGCAGATGTCTCCTGTGTGGGGACAGGCCGAGCCGCCTGCTTCTCTGACTTGGGCCATAGTTATCAGAACAGGTTGGGTGCTCCACGTGCTCCTCTACAGCGTGGACGGCCAAGCACTGGGTTCTGCACTAAGGCCCCATCGAGCCATGACCATCCTTCCTGGCATGTAGTCTAACCCCAACTGCGTCCTAATTCAGCACGGGAAGCAGGCAGTTCTGAAAGGTCGTCTTTCCTTACTGGTGTTTCTGAGTTCATTCTTCCTGCCTGTTTCCTGGGAAGGCTTAGGGTATGGACCTTGTGGCTTTGGCATGTTCGGCTTTCTCTGTCTTTGCATTTACAGTATGAACATGGTGGACATCACATCACCTCAACAAAGGAAACACCCGGGCCCGTTTAATTAGAGACCTTTCAGAAAATTGGCCAGTCTGTGAACTCCTTTGGATTAAAAGATTATGCTGAAGATGTCATGATTCTGCAGAGAAAATGCATTCTTACTTGTCAGAAACCATTGCCTAAATGGTAACTTTGATGTAATGCGTTTTCTTGGTGTTCTGTGGAGGTGGAATGTGACCTTGCAAAAACCAAAACTCCAAAATCACTGTCCTCGAGGCAGTTCCGGCTCCTATAGCATCCGTAGGACAGGGTAGAACTACCCCTGTGAGTTTCTGAGACCACAGCTATAGGAGTAGAAAGCCCGTCTTTCTTCCAAGGCGAATATGGTGGTTTTGAACTGCTGGCCTGGAGCCCAGTGCATAGCCACTACACCGCCAGCACTCCTCCGCCCGAGCAGAGAATGGTTAAACCAGTGTGGCTTAGGGAGCGACACTGCCTCTGCTTGTTAGCACTTCTGCATCTTACTCCTTACCGTGCCGACCGCTGCTGGCCCACATGCCATGACAGTTAGAGGCTTATAGGCGGGAGGGTCCTTCCAGAGAAGGGCGGCCCTTATTCCCCTGCCATGCTGACATGCTTCTGGGTCCCGACTACATCTGTCGGGGGCTGAGGGGATGCTCCGTCAGCCACGGGCAGCTTTGTTGCTGCATCTTTGACTTGATGGAAGAAGGTGAGCATGTGTTTCCTACTGAAGCATGGCGGTTTCCATTGATATTTTGCTGTTTGCATTTTTCTTGTTTAAACACAGTATTAAAACCACGGGTGGCTGTTGGGTAGGTATGCGTTTTCTTCTTTGCCCGCCTGGCGTTTAAGTAAAATACTGGTTTCCATAGTAGCAAGTATTAGCAAACAATTTATTAAATTTTCCTTTGAGGAGCCAACAAGAGTATAGATTAGAAACTATAATAGATTAAAAACTATACTCCAATAGATTAGAAACTGTACTCAAACTCACTGCCATGGAGGCTATTCTGTCTCATTAGGGCCGCGTGGGACAGAGTAGGACTCTTTCTGGGGGTTTCTAAGATGACGGCTCTGTAGGAGTAGAAAGCCTCCTCTTTTGCCCAAACAGCAACTGATGGATTCAAGCTGCTATCTTGCAGTTAGCAGTCCAGTATGTAACTCGCTGTGCCACCAAACCAAACTCACTGCCGTGCGCACTCGTAGCTATTCAGTAAGACAGGATAAACCTGCCCCTGTTGGTTTCCTGGACTGTAACTATGAAAGCAGAAAGCCTCGTCGTTCTCCTGTCGAGAAGCTGGTGGTTTCAAACTGCTGGCCTTGTGCTTGGCAGCTCAATATGTAACTGCTGCGCCACCTGGGCTTCTCATCTTCGATCGACATGTTTGAAACACTCTGCTCAGCCCCGGGGAAGTTCACAGATGACCCAGCAGTGAAGCACTAGCTGAGCCGGGCCCGTGAGAGCCGTAGACTGTTAGGTGAAGAGGCTGGTCTCGGGTCAGCACGGACAGATCTGTTAGCAGCTGTTGGGCAAGGCCCGCTTTCCTCATCTGTACATGGGGGGGCAGGTAATTGTGCCCTGAAAAGCTATCGTTGGGAAGTGTTTGCCACCATCATCCCGTGGTCAGTGCTCAGTACTCTCACTTGAACTACAGAAAGTCCAGGGATGGGCCGTGCACAGGTGGTTTGGGTTGTTTTAAACGCTTTCCTTTATTTTTCAGTGATATTGTGGTCCAAATAGTAGATGCTCGAAACCCACTCCTGTTCAGATGTGAGGATTTGGTAAGTGGCATGTAACGAGATTCCTGCTGAAGTCCTTTGAGGTGGGGCGAGAGGACAAGCTCACAGCAGTAACGTAGGCAGTGGTCTGCCCTGCCCTCCAGCCTTGTTTGATTCTGCCTGCTCTCCTCCCAGGGCCAGGAGCTTGCAGAATGCCACTGTTTAAACCGATGTTTTCTCCCCAAACAGTTTTTTTCATCTGCAGGCAGACTCAAACTCTGATTTGAACATTTTAGCTTTAGTTCAGAGCCATTTGGCTAATAGACAGTAGCCAGCCACTCCCTTTTTTCACAAGGCATCAGTCGAAATAGCATTTTTCGTATTTCAGCCTGTTCCTATTCACTTCGCTTGGGAGCCATCCCATCTTCTTCTCCCACCTTAGATACTGCTTCTGGCCCTGTTGTACCAGTCCGCAGCCTGTACCAAGGCACGGGGAGGGAGAGGTAAGGGGTGAGGCTCACATGGAGTAATGTAACGCCCCTCCTGTACACCGGGGTAGAAGACCAGAGTGATGGTAGTACAGGTGATTTCAGAGGCACTGGTGAAGCACAAGTTTTAATCATGAGCACTAATGAAGGAAACCTTTAAGTCTGTTTAAAAGAACTGTGATTGGGAATTAATTCCATTGGCTGACTCTAGGGCAGTGTTTCTCAACTTTCCTAATGCCAGGACCCTTTAATACAGTTCCTCATGTTGTGGTGACCCCCCAACCATAAAATCATTTTCATTGTTACTTCATAACTGTCACTTTGTTACTGTTACGAATTGGGCAACCCTGTGAAAGGGTCGTTTAACAGACCCCCTCACGGGTCGTGACCCACAGGTTGAGAACCGCTGGTCTAGTGTTTCTTTCCTGCTTTGGAAACACTTGACGTCGAAAGGTGACATTATTGGCTGCCCTCTTTTGACTGAAAAGTAGTCATGGCTAACTTGCAGCTCCTTATATTGTCTGGAAGAAACAATTCAGCATTATTAAAAACAGGACAGTATTTCATGAAAATTGGTCCTGCTGTCCTTCAGCCAGGAGCCCTGGTGGCACGGTGTGTTTGTGTTGAGCTGCTAGCGGCAAGGTTTGAGCCTCAGGAGAAAGCTGGGGCTTTCTGCTCCCTAATGTAGTTAGGGTCTTAGAACCCCTCAGGAGCAGTTCTCCCCTGTCCTCTAGGGGCGCTGTGAGTCCGGATTGACTCTGGCTGTGAGTTGTAATAACTTCTGCAAGGCAAGAAAGCACTTCCTTTTATACTTTGCAACTTCTTTTGTTAATGTTCTCAGACCTGTCTTTCAGAGTTTAGTGAAAAGCCAAGTGCACCATAATTATAAGTCTTTAAATTCGGAAATGATTTTAAACTGGGAGCAGTAAACACGTAGTCGTCACGGAAGCGCTTCTCTGTATTGGCTGCATTTTTAACTAACCATTGCAGGAGCGGTCTCTAAGTGTCTTTGCTCGTTGCGCAGGAGTGTTACGTGAAGGAGCTCGCCGGCGACAAGGAGAATGTGATTTTGATCAATAAGGCGGACCTGCTGAGCGCCGAGCAGCGCCGGGCCTGGGCCGCACACTTTGAGAAGGAAGGCGTAAAGGTCATCTTCTGGTCCGCCTTGGCCGAATCTGTTCAGCGGAATAGAGACGCACAGGTGATCGGGGTCACAGGGCTTCTGGGAGATGGGGGGGCTGTGTTTGCGTTTGCTTGTCTTTTCGGAAACTTGTGGGGAGGCGTTTTGATGTTGTGACGGGGCTTTGGAAGCTGCGGCTCCTTTTCTAAGTTTAGGGTGTTTCTGCCATCCGGGGATGCCAAGTCTGTCCAGGTTCCCCTCTTGGTGGCAGTAACGAGCGCATCTTTGCCATCCCTTGTATGCAGCCGTTCCCCGGTTCCAGGCTCTTCCTGTGTGTGCCCCCTTGGTTCTCTCTCCCACAGACCCCATCTTTCGCTCTCATGGTCATCACTGGCATGGCCATGCTCTGGGTTAGCAGTACGTGGCTTCTGGAAGATACCTTCCTCTTTAGAGGTCAGGCACCGTCTCTTCCTCTCTAGGAGGAAACAAAGGCTTCTGAACTTAGCTGGTCCTATCAGGTAACTCTTAACCCTAACCCTTAACTTTTAGTCCTTAACCTTTAATCACTTAACACTAACTCTTTTTTGTTTGTTTGTTTTATTTTTTACTTTATTTTATTTTCATTGTTTTTGTGCTTATTTTGTTTTGTTTTTAATCATTTTATTAGGGGCTCATACAACTCTTATCACAGTCCATACATACATCAATTGTTAACACTAACTCTTAACACAAGTATTATCACTTAGCCTTTTGCCTCTTTTTAAATACATTATGAGGGCTCTTACTACACCTCTTGCTGCAATCCGCATGTCAGTTGTAGCGAGCACATTTGTACATATGTTGCCATCATGGTTTTCTAGACATTTCTTTTCAATTGAGCCCTTGATGTCAGCTCTTTCCCCCCACCCTCATGGCCCCTTGATAAATTATTTTCATATCTTACACTGGCTGTTGTCTCCCTTCCCCCACAGTTTCTGTTGTTGGGGCAGGGGGGGTGGTGCAGTTATGTGTCAGTCATCACAGTCAGTTCCCCCTTCGTCCCCTCTTCTCCCCACCTTCCCTCTTCCCTGTGGTATCGCCACTCCCATTCCTGTTCCTGGAGTCCTGTGTCATGAGCGCTTAAGTCTTACCTGTACCTGTGCGCATGCTCTGGTGTAGCCCACAGGGGAAGGCAGTCGTAGGGTCATGATAGTGGGGGGTGAGGAAGCCTCATGGAACCAGAAGAGTATTGTATATTTCATTGGCGCTTTACTGCCCATGGGTTGACTCAGCCCTCTCCTATACCTCCTCTGAGGGGATGTCCCATTGTCTCCAGATGGGCTTGGGTCTCTGCTCCCACCCCCCTCATTCGCAACAATGAGAATGTCTTCTGATGCCTGTTACCTGGTCCCGGTAACAATTCGTGATCGCACAGGCTGGTGTGCTGCTTCTCTGTGTGCTTGCTGCTTCTCTGCTAGATGGTCGCTGTGTTAATGTCAAGCTTGTAAGACCCTAGACGCTATATCTTCTGATAGCCAAGCACTGTCCACTTTCTTTCACTGCATTTGCTTATGCACCCATTTTGTCTTCAGCGATCGTACCCAGAGGGTGAGCATTACAGAAGGCCAGGCTGTTAGAAGAAAGTGTACTTGCCTTGAAGGTGAGCTTGCGCAGAGGCCTGAAGTCCATCCATACAACCTCAGTGTATTTCCATTTAAATATATGTACAGAGGCTAATATCTCTATTGTTATGAATCCATGTATTAACATGTACACACGACAATGCTTATACCTCTATCTGTGTCTTTATCTGGATCTAAATCTAGATCTGTTTCCTTTCACCTTCCTCCTGCCCCACCATCTTGCTCGCCCTACTTCCACCTTTCAGTAATTCCTCTCAGCTAGAATGCTGTTGCTCCAACACCCCTAGGATCTCTATGTCCTTGTTGTTGATTTTAATTCCCTAGTTCCCTATCTGTGGTGGTGTTTACTCACTGCTCCCTTCCTCCACCTCCTTCCCCCAGTCCCTCTGGGACCATCTGTCCCGTTGTTTTCTCCTTGAGCTTGCTCCCATGCCTGTCTATGTAAGTAGGCAACTCAACGATAACAGAGACGAGGCAAAAAGAAAATAGAAGTTTGGGGGGGGGGGAGTTACATAATTCCAGGTCTGTGCGCTTGACCTTTGTAACTGCCTCCCCACAGGTCCTGGGGGAAGTCTGGAAGCTGCCCCTCCTAGCCTTTGTCTGTTTTGGGGACTCTGGGGGCTTTGTGGCTTGGCTTTCCCATTGCTGATTTGTTATGTTCCCTTCTTGGTTTGCTCCACTGCTATAAGGGGATTCAGACTAGACCAACTCCCCGCCGTGTGACCCTAGTATTGTCCTCTGTCGTGTGTGCTCCCGTGAGGGGATGACATGCCTTGTGCTGTTGTCGGTCCTTCAGTCCTCTCTGGGCCTGAGCAGCTCCGTGCAGGGCCGCCATCCTCCAGACTTGGTGTGCCGGTATGGGACCTAGACCATTCCTTTCTCATTTTCCGTCTTGGTTTGCTTCCTTGTGGGCGCGGCATGCCAGCCCCTCGCCCCACCTATAAATTTCGTGTTGTCCTCTGTGGCATCTCCTTCTAGGGAGGGGTCTGTTTGACTGACTGGGACCGGCCCTGCAGCCCACTCTGTGCTTGCATCTCGCCACGTGGGTATATTGGTGCGCCATGGTGGAGTCTGGATGCGCACACTCCTAGTTCTGTGGAGACGTAAGCAATACTCTCCCCCTGGGTGAGTTAGTGCCCTGTGCCCCCGTGCCATCCTCTCTCTCCCATCCCCTTCGTCCCCTTCTGTGTGTTGGAATAGCATGTGCATCCTTGGGTTTGGTCTGACCTCTACCTGCCTGTACCTCAACGCACACAGTGTGAGATAAGTGGCTTTTCTTCTGTATCCACTGTGCTGATCATACTGACCTCAGGGGCTCACGGTGTACTCGTCCTTCTGCGATTGGCTGACTTTGCTTCACATCGTTCCTCCAACTTCCCGTGAAACGACGTGTTTCATGTGATCATCGGTGTTTAGTGGTGCGCGTAGTAAGTACTCCATTGTATGTCTGTGCCTCCAGGATTTTTGTAAAGGAAACTAGTCCGCTGGGTTGGAACACACCCGCCTATCCACCTCTCAGGAATCCGGCTATCAACCTGTCGGTGTTTGAATGCCTTAGTGTCGCCCTGAGGGTTTGGATTTTCCTGACAGGTACTTGTTCAGGCCTTTCTTGACTTTTTGTCAACAAGTAGAATAGCTCTACTTTCCCTTGGCCATCTAATAAATTGCATTGTGTTCCCCCAAAATTGAGTTTTCCGTCTTTTTTCTGTAACATAGTTTCTGCAGAGTCCTTCTGTTGTCGTTCGCCTTGGTTTCCAATACACATGCTCAGTTCACATGCTTCAGCAGAGAAAACACCATTCTCTGTTCATTTGCTCATTTACCATAACAAGTAGTTCCAGTGTTAGGATTCTGTTGAAATAAAGCCATGTTTCTTTATTGAGTTGTCAGCCGTTATCATGAAATCATGCCTATTTAATTTCTCTCTACTTTCCTACAATATGGGATGCATGTTTGAGTTCATTGTATTCTCCTATTACTCATTCTAGCACAACTTTAAATAACCAATTCGCTTGCTAATCATTGATGATTCAGAAGAATCCTCATTTCCATGAATAATACATGACTTTAACCCTTCTCTTTCCAAGTGACTATTCTACAGCTGGGCTTTGACCAGTTCTTCCTGGCTCAGTCATGGCCAACAAAGCAAAAACAAATCGGACCTGAATTTATAAAATGTGGGCATAGCAGAACAGTAACCAGAACTCAAAAAATGAATGGGTTGACATCCTGCTAAGAACTGCATCTCTCCATTGAGACCACAAAGACAGTGTGTGTGCTGCGTAGCCGCCAAGTCTACCGACCAAGAGTTGGAAACAGCGGTGCCAGCCATGCCACTTGGCTAGTGTCACTCCTTCATTCCTGACAGTAATCCTCTGCATCGGCTCCTGAAAGAGATCCTACGTCCATTTACGTCTCCCAGGGCACCAACGATCCTTTACCTGTTACAGGTATTCTCACGGTACACCGACAGCCTGCAAATTCATGTCTTCCATTTCACAGCCATGACTGACCAGTATGAACTCATTTGAAATGTTTATAAGGACAGCCTTGGGAATCTTTGATAAATAATTTCCACGTGTGAGGTTGAGTTTTGTTGCTCCTAAGTTGGTAGCAGGAAGCTGTGTTCCAGTGGGTCTTCTTTCATAAAGGCACTTACAAAGATGAGCCATGTCCTGTCAACTTACAGCCTGCAGATATAATGCACTCAGATGACAAAGTATGCCCTTCCTGATTTGACAGGCGGATGTTGAGTGTTGGCGCACTGGTGAGAAATGCCTCGTTTATTTTCAGGAGCTCATCCTGAAATAATGGACTGCCAACGAATTCGTCTTAACCCGGAATGTTCCTCTTCTTTAAAGATCTGTTTTTAGATCGCACACGTACTGCAGCGGACACACTGATGGCTTGGGAGGAGTAGTGGTTGTCCGTCCTTGCACCGACACACTTCCCCTGTACTCAGCCTACATCATCAGATCGCTTGGCGTTTCAGCGAGTGTGAAGAGTGCAGTCTCTACTTCTGTCTGAACTGTGCCGTTTCTGTTACCTCAATAGGAGCAAGAGAACGGAGATGCTGGGGAAACCAGCGCAACTGAGCTGGAGGACTCCGATGAGGAGGAGCAGGCGGAGGCGGAGATTCCGGACCCGCAGACTGAGCGACTCCCTGGCAGGGAGTTTCCCTCACCTAGTGACACCGCCTCCAGCAGCGAAGACGACTGCGAGTATGAGGACTGTCAGGAGGAGGAGGAGGAGGACTGGCAGACGTGTTCGGAAGATGACAATGACCTTGAAGAAGAGTCTGGTGACGGGGACTGGAAGCAAAGCTGTACTGCCGATGCTGACCCTCCGGACAGGGAAACCCCGCAGAAGAGGCAAACACACAATTTTAGCCATCTGGTCTCAAAACAGGAATTATTGGAGATCTTTAAGCAGTTACACAATGGGAAGACGGTGAAAGATGGACAGCTTACTGTTGGACTGGTAAGATAGTATAGTTCATAAAATCATTGAACTAACATGGGCTTCATTCCCCAATTTACATATCCACCCCACCCCCAGACCACCTGGGTTTATGGCCTGCTGTGGGGCGGGTATTGCCCTCTGATTGCCCAGCAGCATCTTGGGGAGCAGGCAATGTAACGTTAAGAGCTCAGCCAAAGGGCTCTTCCAAAAGATGAGACTTACACAAGTCTTGAAGGTGGCGTAGCGCAAAGTCGGCAGTTCAAGCCACCAGCCGCCTCTTGGAAGAAAGACAGGGCTTTCTACTCTCAGGGACAGTTCTACCCTGTCCTGTTGGGTTGCTGAGTTCCCATCGAGTCTGCATGAGGTGGCAGTGCGTTTAGTTTTGAATTTTGGTGGGCCACTCTTAACTATTAAATAATTCCTGTTAAAATTTCATCACATCTTCCCCCAATTCAACTATTGCCACCCTGCTGACTAGCAAGGAAGATTAGGCCCAGGGAGCGTGTAGCCGTCCCTTCTGGTGTTCTTTCCTCGGCCTGTAGTCGTAGTCGTCTTCTCTCAGCCCAGGCAGTCTGTTAGTGATGCACGTCCGGCCCCAGCCCCCTGGTCTGCTCTGTTCTTCTGTAGGATTCTGGTGTCCTGTGACCGTTTGTATGCTGGTGTTTTCATTGCATAAACACCAAGTGGGAAACAGGAAAGCAGTCGCATCCCTGGCTGTATGTACTCTAAGGCTAAAGATGGCTATCAGAGTTCCCCAATCCCCAAGGAAATGCAGCTGGGTAAGATTTTGATCTAAGCAAGTAAAACACTGTAGGGAAAAGGAGATCCTGACAAAGTTAGCGTTTTACAGCTCCTAAGTTACATGCTAAATATACCCAACAACTCATGACTGTCAGGCCAACCCTTGACTTAGAGTTGCCCTGTTGGACAAGGCAGAACCAGCCCATGGCATCCTGCCAAAAGCAGACAGCTCCATCTTTCTCCCATGGAGCAGCTGTTAGGTGTAACCTGCCCGTAGCTGAGTACTTTCCCTGTGTAACACCAGTTGGCTCCATGCAACCCATCTTCACCCATCCGTCCATTGCAGATTTGTTCATTCCAACTCATTGTAACCCTACAGGGCCAGTATAATACTGCTCTCTAGTTTGCCGAGACTAAATCTTTACAGGGGCAGACAGCCTCATCTTTCTCCTATGGGGTAGCTGGTGGGTCTGAACCACCACCCTCATGGTTAGTGACCCAATGTTTAACCCCCCTGTGCAACCAGCACGCCGGTTCAACGAGTAGCGGTAAATATGATGACTGTTGGGAGGGGTGGGGACAGTGCAGCACCCTATAGGAATCTTCAGTGTTCGGGTGGCAGTAAATCCATTGGATTGTCCCAAATATTATCTATCTACTAGCTTGTACTCAGGATACAGAATGAAATCCTGATACCATAGTAAAGGGGAGTACACATCATACTTGGGTCCTCCAAAAAGTTCCTGAAGACTTTGTTTCCCCCAAAACTCTTTGAAGCCCCCTCATTCTTCCAAGATAAAACATAAACTGTGTTGAGCATATTAAAATGAGTTGAGAGTTGTCTGAAATCTCTCGAGGGGGTTGTACTGTGAAGGACAGTGTGAGATTCTGACTGGAGGTCAAAGGAAGGTCATTCCCGACAGGTGAAATGCTCTCGTTTAAACAAAGCCTCCGGTTGTTAACCTTCCTGTTGTGTTTAAATAATGGCAGGTATTTTTTTTAATCATTGTATTAGGGGGTCATACAACTCTTATCACAGCCCATCCATCCATCAGTGTATAAAGCACATCGGTACATTTGTTGGATGGCAGGTATTTTGGGTGTGCCTGGAGTCTGAAGGATTGTGAAGGTCAGAGTCAGATGATGAAAGTACATGATTTGAGTTCTGAAACAGGCAGGGACTTGATATTCAAGGGATGAAGTAGCCATGGTCTTCCAGTCCCGAGGATGGTGGGTTCTTTGAGCTGGGTAAGGGAATTAGATTCGGAGACCTGTGTACAAGCACAGAACAAGGGCAGCATGACGTGAGCAAATAGCAGGAAATAAATTTGCTCTCGTTTTGTCTGATCTCTTTTGTTCCTTTATATGAGCTTGCTTGACATTTCAGATTGATTGATAACATTGGGAGGAGAAGTCTCTGGGCCGGGGGGAGAGTGGCATTATCTTGATCGGAATCAAAGACTAAGGGAACAGTACCCCAACTCATTGTCATCGAGTTGATTCCAACTCACAGAGACGCTAGAGGGTTTCCAAGGCTGCACATCTTTACAGGAGCAAACAGCTGTTCTTCCTCCCTCGGAACAACGGGGGGGGGGGGGGGGGTTTGAACTGCAGGCCTCGGGGTTAGGAGCTCAACGCCTAACGCACAGCACCCCCAGGACTCCTAATGGAAAAGCTTAGAAGCTTGTTCCAGTCATTGCGCCCTTACTAGTTTTTAACCAGCAAGACAGAAACTTGCTTATAAGTCATTAAAAGTCAAAGCCAGTTGTGTGTTATGTTTATTAAAATATCTGTCTACATCTACTTCCAAAACAACCAGGTGCTTAGCCAAGATTGTTGCCATTGATTTACTCCATATCTTTGGGTCCTTGACAGACGTACGGTTTGGCGATTCCATACCTGATGGGTCTCTTCTAGGTGGGGTACCCCAACGTGGGCAAGAGTTCGACGATCAACACCATCATGGGGAACAAGAAGGTGTCAGTGTCCGCCACCCCTGGTCACACCAAGCACTTCCAGGTACGTTTGCAGCGTTAGCTCGGCGGGTACTGAGCAGCTCGTTCTTGCTGGGCGTTGCTGTGGCTGCTCTCCCCTCCCCTTCCCTCCATCGCTGTGTGCCCACACAGACTCCGTCCTGCCTTTCAGACTCTCTACGTGGAGCCCGGCCTCTGCCTGTGCGACTGCCCTGGCCTGGTGATGCCATCCTTTGTCTCCACCAAGGCTGAGATGATCTGCAGTGGGATCCTGCCAATCGACCAGATGAGGGATCACGTCCCACCTATAGCACTGATATCCTTTCTGAGTCCCAGAGCCTGATGATCAGAGCGTGTGCTGAGGCGGCAGGTTTGATTTGGGCGTGCTACTTTGCCGCAATTCTGCATCCTCTCTCTGCTCTTAAGAGTCCGGGAGAAGCCGGAATCATGACTGGCAGTGCATGTTTTCTCCGGGTGATCGCATGAGGACTTGGGTTTGGGTTTGCATTCGGGTGTACTTGGAAGAGCTGGGCTCTGGGTCACGGCCCTTCGTTTCCCACCTATTTGATGCCATGGCAGTGCCACTCTAGCTTTCCAGAGTCCTTTCTAATACAGGGGCATGATGATACCAAATACTAGTCCCTTCCATAGAAGGGACTTGCGAGTCAGTGGGGTTTGGTATGCAGAGGGGAGTCCTGGAGCTAGACCTCCACAGATGCTGAGGGATGACTGCATTTAATTCTCAAAATAACTCTTGGGTCATATCTCTCCCGTCCTCCCGCCTGCCTTCCCCCACCCCTCCTGTGAGCCAGTGAGGTGATGCTGACTCAGCAATCCTGCAGTACAGGGTAGAATGCCCTGTGGGTTTCCGAGACTAAGTCTTTGCAGGAAAGAAAGCCTCATCTTTGTCCCACCGAGAGGCTGGTGGTTTGAAGCCCTTGTGGTTTCCAGCCCAACACGTAATCACTACGCCACCAGGGCTTCTTGGAGGCAAGTGGTGTTGTCATTCCTGTCTTCTTAGCCCTGAGTAAGCTAAGGCACTGAGCGCTGAGTCAGTCCCGGAGCTCTCATAGCAGGTGGTCGCTGACCTCTGCTGCCTCCTCGCAGCATCATGAACTCACGTGCGGGAAGCGTCCCAGCTAGGACCGTGAAGGAGAAGCTGCTGAGACAGAGGCACAGGGTTAAGCAGTGGGCTGCTAACCAAAAGCTCAGTGGTTTGAGCCCACCAGCCACTCTGAGGAGAAAGATGTGTCAGTCTGCTTCTGGAAAAATTAAATTTTAAAACTGCCATCAGGTTGGTTGCTCATAGCGACCCAATAGGACAGAGTAGAGCTGCCGCTGTGGGTTCTGGAGACTAAATGTCTAGAGGAGTAAACGGCCTCACGTTGCTCCCTTGGGAGCAGCTAACAGGCCTGTCTGAGTTGGGATTGACTCAAGGCTGTTGCCTGTATAGAACAGCTATGTCATGCGTGTCTTGGTTGCTGGCAGAAAATGGGAGACTCCAGGAAGCGGTGGCTGGCTAAGTAGATGGCTGGTAAGCCAGCTCGTCGGGCCACAGCTTTTTGCGCATCTGGTTTTGGTGTCCCTGTGTAAAAGGAGCGTGTGTCACAGACAAACTTCTGAGGTGCAGGTCTCAAACATGGGACACCACAGGGAGGAGGCCGCCAGTTCACGGGAATAGATTTCTTGACGCGCTCACGTTTGTCAGAATATCCCAAGACGTGTGTTAGAAGCCACCTATGGAGTTGCTATCATAAAGCCAAGAGAGGACGAAGATCCCCATCGCGCCCCAACCTCAGAAGAGCTGTTGTCGGCGTATGGAGGTGAGTTACGGTTTCTTTCACAGTTAATGAAAACCGCTGTTCGCTGCATGTCTCCTGCCATTTCCCAGGGTGCGCCTCTTTGTGGGTTCTGCCAACCTTGCTTACAAAGTGGTCTCCACGTAGCTAATTTGGTGGCGGTTTCCGGATCCAGCAGCCGCTGAGGTGTACTCCCAACTGCTCTTTGAGTCAGTGTAGTAAGACCCCTTTACAGGTGCTATGTGCCCCTGTTCTTATCCTTGAAGATAGAAATTGGATCCCTTGGGGAGCCATGTGTTCTACGTGGGACAGTGCCCAGCACACGCTCCCATAGGGAAATGGTGCTTCCAGCAGCTGCCCCAGGCTTGTAAAGAAAAGACTGCGGGGCGTTCGCCCTCTGCTGGTGCCCAGGCGCACACCCAGGCCTTCTGAGCGGAGGTTTCTGGAGTGGTCTTCTCCCAAGTCCAGAAAAGGGGATGCTGGGGAGACAGTGGTTTGTCAGGGTAGCATTAGACCGCAGTCACTCAGATGTTGAGACAGTGGGGTGTGGTTAGGCTGAGGACACAACGCTTCCCTGCCCTCTGACCCTATATACACCTTGCTTGACAATAAAATGCACCCAGAGCTATCCCGCCTCTCCACCGCACCGCGTCCTTCCTGGTTTCTCGGCTTTACCTTTGTCTGGGTGAGCATCTGTGGTGTGATTGCTAGTTAGGAGCACCAACTGGGAGGAACCTTAAGGACCACCTGCCCCAGGCTTGGTGCTTTACTTGAAAATCATCGAATCCCAATTTCAGGCTATTTTTCTAAAGTTTATTTCTTTTTGACCTTTTGGTGTTTGATCTGCCTAAATTTATTTCCATGCATGGAAAGAGCCAGCGCACAGCTAGTATGTGAGAGAGCTATGTTTTGAACCCCAGCTGTCTGCCGGAGCCTTAACCACCCTGCCCTGCCGCCTCCTTCTGAGTGAGTCAGCAGTAAAGGCAGTTTTGCTTCGTAGTTGGGAAACTGAGTAAGGTCCAGGTCTGTGATCTAGTAAGCGTGTGTCCTCTGCCCGTGGTCCCCACGGACTGAAGAAACAATGGGGGTAAGCAGAAACTGGGTGTGCCTGCCCTGGCAGGTGCATCTGCTGCTGCTGGGTCCCCCGAGCCACATGTGTTAAATGCTAGCCAAAGACTTTTCCGCAGTACCTTTTTTAAAAGGTGGGTTGTGTTCACAGAGATGGACAGTGTTAACAGAAAGGACCAAACCGTCATCTCTTTTGTTGGCTTTGCTGTGCTCTCACTTCGGTTTCGCCAATTTTATTTTCTCCTCACAGCTATGCGGGGGTTTATGACAGCTCACGGGCAGCCAGACCAACCTCGCGCCGCGCGGTACATCCTGAAGGATTACGTCACTGTGAGTGAGTGGGCCTGCTCGCTGGTGCTCTGGAATGAGCAGGTCTGCCGCGTTCGTGCTGTGAGCTCAGATCGTGGCAACGCCCTAAGTCATGAAGGAAGTCTTTTCTTGAGGGCCTGTGGCAACTGAGTCGGAATTCTAGACCCCAGGGAGGTAGCATGATGTGAATTATGGAGCTGACTTAAACATCTCCTGAAAAAGGAAGCGCTAGCTCTCGCCCACTCTTAATGAGAATGATAATGTTCTGTGGGCATACTCTGTAGCCCGTTGTTGGTATCGGCTATCTGTGAGGCTATTGTCGTAGTCTTCCGTGTAGCCCCTTTGCCAGCAAAAGCTTCCTGTGCTAGGCGTGCTTCTAAACACTTCATCTGTCTGTGATGCTAGCCCCGTTTTGTGAAAGAACCCCACCAAGTTTGGGGCTTTCGTCCTCGGTTAGAACGGGAGTCACAACGGTGCCTGCTTTATGGTCCCCTCGTCACAGGTGTTAGTGCCAAAGAGATAGAAAGAATCTCCCACCCTCAGGTTTAAAGTACAAGCAAAGCAGTTGTACCCAGTATATGCTTTGTTTTCTAAGTAGCTTAAGTGAGTACTATATCACCCCAAAATAAGAAGTCAGCTGCGTCCAAAGCAGGAGGTCGCCATGTCCAGGGGCAGTGTGTAGAGACAGCTAAGGGAACCTGACAAGGGCTGGCCTGAGCCTGCTGGAGGCTGTGTTGAGTCATAGAAGAGAAAGGGCCCGTTGTTTAGGAAGCTGCCCCGCACACTGCCTTACCTGGTTGGCCACAGCTCTCGGCAGTTGTAGAGACAGACGGCCCTGACTGCTGTTGCTGCCGTGTCCCTGCAGGGTAAGCTGCTCTACTGCCATCCTCCTCCTGGAACCGACCCGCTGCTCTTCCAGCACCAGCACCAGCGGCTCCCAGAGAACAGAGCAGATGGAGAGGAGATCCGAATGCGGCCGGGCAGTCATAGAAATGCAAAGCAAATTGAAAATACAGTAGACAAGACCTTTTTTCATCAAGTAAGTTGTAAAGTTGTTCTTGTAACTCCTGATCAAACATACATCTGGTCTCAACAATATCTGTTAAGGTATTCACGTGAATGTTCAATGGTTCACGGGGTTGTACGTCCGTCCCCATTATCTAATCTTACATATTGTTCACACACACAGTCCCGCCTTAAAAGAAACCCCATGCCCACTAAGCAACCACCTCCATCCCTTTCCTAAGAAATGGTTACCTAAAGAGCCCCATAGAGGAACTGGAAACGTACCGGAGCTTCAAATAGCTCGTGTGCCAAACCTTTAGCCTGTGGTTTATTATGTTATTAGTATAAGATCCAAAAGCAATGCTGTCCACTTAAGTCATGTCAGATTAAGTTCCTTTTATGGAGTAAACTTAAAATTCACTTTTGTTGGTTTGCTTTTCATTTGTTTTAAGTAAATCTCAAATTTGATTTTAAAAATTGCAACACCTCCTATGTGGGCACTTGGTGTGCTAGGGCCTTGGGTAGAAAAATGAGTAAGTTCCCTTTCTCCTTTGAAGGGATTGACATTTTAGCAGAGAGGAGGCAGGCTAACATAACGTGACATGTTATCTAGGGCAGAGGTGTAGTTGGAGCTCCTTGTGGACCCAGGTGAGGAGACGGTTAATCTTGGGCTGGGGGCAAAGTGGGTGAGTGAACGCCCTGGAGAGGAAGTGATACTGAGTTGGACCTGAAGAAGAGTGAAAATAGACCGGGTTGGGAACAGTGTCAAAGACCAGCGTTCCAAGTGGACGAAGCAGCATGCAAGGCTGTGGCTTGACCCGAGTCTGTGTTTGCAGGTGGCCTGGCGTGTCAGGACATAGGGGCTTGACCCTGGAGGCTGGGGGGCGCTCAGATGTGTGAGGTCCGTGGTGAAAGAGCTCGGTAGTGTGTTAACCGATACAGAGAATGTGCAGCCGCGTTGTAAGGGAGACTAATTGGGTTGAGGGAAGTTGAGTCCAGATACCAAGTTAAGTATTTCCCAGAGAGCACTGGAAGTAAGAGTCAAGGTAAGGATGGTGTTTGAAGCAATGAGACTGAACCGATTGGGCAAGGGCGCGTCACGGGCAGGTAAGGAGAAGGGACTGGGCAGACTGCTGAGAAACCTCATTGAAAGGCTTGTGAAGAAGACCAGTGAGAGAACAGGAAACCTGCTGCTGACGTCTCACATCGTTTCCTCTTCCTTCTAGGAGAACGTGAGAGCGTTGACCAAAGGGGTCCAGGCTGTGATGGGCTACAAGCCTGGGAGAGGCCTGGTGACCGCAACTCATCAGTGTTCTGAAGCCGGGGCTGGGAAGCCATGGAAAAAGCACGGCAACCGGAATAAAAAAGAGAAAAGTCGCAGGCTCTACAAGCACCTGGATATGTGACTGGACCCCGGTGAAATGGCACCTGCGTCGTGCACATGGACAGGGCCGGTGCGCTCTAGAAAGGACCCTGCTGCTGGGCAGCACGACGCACTCGGCAGCCATGATAGCAAGACTGACGGTCCTGGAAGCGCCAGCTCCGACTCGGGTCTCCCTAGAGCCACCACCCGCCCCCCAGACAGCGGTGCCCGCAGAAGGCTGGCCTCAAGACGAGTGAGTGTCTGCTCGCTGTCTGTTGTAAATGTGTACAAAAATGCATAGCGGTTCATCCGGGTGCGCTTATTAAAAGATACCAAACCTAATGGCTACTGCCATGTTTGATTGGTTTGAATAGGTAAGTACGCTGCCGTTTGAACACACCATGATTTCTTTGTAGTGCCCCTTGGCTAAGGGGTGACTGCTGTTTGAGGTGCATTCTCTTGAGTCCACTTTGTTTCCTGGTCTAACACACCTACACACCTGACACAGTGGAAGAGGTACCAGAGCTTGGGTTAAAAGGGTAAAATGTGTCGGTTTGGAAAGGTTCGTCCTGGAGAACTTGGCTCTGTTGAAAACAGCTGTCACCGTGAGCTGCTTCCCTAGGTGAAGGCGGGTGTCGTGTTGCTAGCCCACTTGTGGAGACACCCACCTGCGTTTGGTTGTAGGCACCTCTGAGTGCACAGCAGACATTCTGTCCGGGCTGCACCAGCCTCACGGCGAAGTTGGAAGCCATTGTCGCAGCCACTGGGGCAGTCCATCTTGTCGGTGGTCTCTCCACCCTCGACTTTTCCAAGCAGATGGCCTTCTCCAGGGACTGGTCTCTCCCGATGACACGTCCGAAGGTGGTGCGATGAAGCTCATCGTTCGTGCCTTGGGCCGTCCGTGCCACTTTCAGTATGCTTCACCAGGAACAGAATTCTAAAGCGTCAGTTTTTCTCCGTAGCCCTTCCTCATTGCCCAGCTTTCCTATGTGGATGAAACCAGGGAAAACACTGGCAAGGGTCACGTGTGCCTTAAGCCTCAGGGTGACACCTTTGCTCTTTAACACTTGAAAGTGGTCTTTGTGGCAGTTTCACCCCTGCAATACCTGGTTTCATTTCCGACTGCTGTTTCCATGAATAATGTTGGTCCAAGAAAAATGACGTCCTTACAGCTCCAAACTTTTCTGTTTATCATGTTATCTGTGGGGCTCGTGAGGATGTAATCTAGACTGGAGGCCTCAATCTTTGGTTTCATCAGGTAGTCCTTCAGTTCTCCGAAGCACAAAACGAAACGAAAAATGGACCTACTGCTGTGGAGTTGATTCTGACCAACTAACTATAGGACAGGGAAGAACTCTCTCATGGCATTTCCAAGGGGAGCAGATTGCCCGTCATTTCTCCCGCAGAGAAGCTGGTGGGTGCTCACAGTCCAGTGTTCTAACCACTGCACAACCAGAACTCCCTGTAGTCGTAGGCCATCCCTAAGGTGAGTGCTTAGGGCCGACAAGGTTGAGACAGGTAGTTTGCTTCCACAGTCGGCATGGCAGACCTCACCACTCAACCCTTGGACCTCATGCTCCCCTCTCAGGCACTGAGCCTGTTTCGTGTCCCAGATATTTGGAGAATGTGTGCAAGTTAGGCGCACTCTAGAGAAGTACATTCTTCCCGTGCAGGCATGTCATGTGGGGAGGCCTGCCTTTAACCACAGTATACTTACTGCAGGTCGATTTTTAGTGGGTCATATTCAAGGAATTCCTTGACAGGTGGACAGCATGAACAGGCCCTGCGGCAGGGAGAAATGCTGCCGGCCAGGCCCAGGGCCTCGGAGCCTTGAATGAGCCCGTGTGTTTTCTACAGACGAGTAATGAGATGTTTCATCGTCAGGAGGCTTAGTCCAGGTCTAGGACCTGAGCCAAGATGAACTTGGAGGACCTGCCACGGAAGGTGTTGTAACATCTCCATGCCAGACAGCTTACTAAACCAGACGAGGACCGTGCGTTACCGCGTGAAAGCACCCTTTGTTCCCCTTGGTGAACAACGGGCACGGCCGTAGCCAAACAGTTCCTCTCGGACAGCTGGAGAGTGCATTTATTTAGAATACAGTGATCACAGCCAAGCCACGAGACTTCAGAAACCTGTTTGGGATAAAGGCCGCGTACCATACAGTTGCTTTCCTTCCAGGTGTCCTGGTTCGCATGCTCCCAGAGTTGTGTGGCCATCACCCCCTGATTTCAGGACATGCCGTTAGCGCTCTCGCCATCAACCCCCAACCTCATCTTTCCTCTCTCGGCACCCCCTCATCAGGGCTCACCCACAGATTTGCCCCTTCTGTACATTTCACAGATCGGAACCTATGGCGCTTTCCGGGACTCTCACATGGTGTCAGGTTCCTGCATGTTATCACACACACTGGCACGCATTCCTATTTTCGCTGTAAAAGAATCCATTTTATGGAGATATCTTGCCCATTTATCAGTTGGTGGACATTTCCTGACTGTTCTGAGTAATGTCATTTTGCACATTTGTGGTTAAGTTTTGGGGGTGAACATGTTACCGTTTCTCTCTATTCCAGGACTGGGATTGCTGAGTCACACGCTTAAGGCCTGATTGTTTCCAAAATAGACATCCCCAGGAGGCATGTATGAAGGCTCCAGTGTCTAGCAAGGCCTAATGTCCATGTCCCCCACTCCCATAATCCTTTAGCCCACCTCAGCTCTGCAGCCCCCGCGAGCAGCTGCCCACGCTGACCGCTCCCTTCCTCAAGCCCTCTGCCTTCCTGCTTCCTGGCCCCAGTTCTCTCCGTATCACAGTAACTCGACTGTGGGCAGTCTTGGAAGGCCGTGTTAGCATGCCCAGAACAAACCGCGTTCTATAAGGGAAGGGGTTTGGTTACTAAATGCCCCCACTTCCCTGTCACTAGAATCTATTCTGCCTGCTCCTCAGAGATTCCTGAGTGAACTGAGCCCAGCTGGCCTGTCCCCGCACCTCACCTTTTACTGCCTGTCTCCTCTCCCTTTGGCTTCGTGGAGTTGCCTTCCCCGGGGGCTAGTGTAGCCCAGTCCAGAGTTCACACCCCCTGAAAGAGCAATTTCTCTTTGCCCGCTTCCTGCCCAAAATGTGTGTGTAGTGAAGTGTTTTAGGAAGCAGCCCCACCTTGTCGTAGAAGCCAGTGTGCTGGGCGGATGAATTGCAGCTTTATCATGATCAGTTTATTGTTTTGGATTTTTTCCAACATTCATTCCAATGAACCTCACTGCCCTTCCTAAGTACAAACCCACTCTCCACCTGTCATCTGTTTGCCTTTCAAGGAAATTCAGAAGTTAAGGTTTTTATCAAGGAGCCAGTAGCGACATGGGTATTCTCTGTGGATGTTACGGAAAGATTAGTAGCCGGCCAGAAACCTACTTAGCCCCACCTTGTCATGAGCCTTTCGATTCTCCAGTCTTGGTAGAAAAGCGAAGCAACCCAATCAAAACTCCTCATTCAATGACCGTTTGTCATCTAGCCGCTGTGGCCAGTGGAGGGTGAGCAGGAGGGCACCGGAGGGAAGAAAGCCCTTGCTTTCAAAGGTCTCTGAGGCTAAGAGCAAACCACCGTCTTGATGATCTGAGAGTGACAGGCAGGACCGGCTCACACCTGATTTGGAAGGGTCTTTAAAAACATTTCATTAAAGCAAACGATACAGAAGCACGCAGATTATAAAAGTACAGAGCACTGAATTTTCCCAAACAGCACTTGATGGCACCAGCACCCTGCTCACAGCAGAGCACAGCCAGCTCCCCAGCAGGCCCCTCTTGCTGCTCTGCCCTTCCGGCCGTGCACCCCGTTTTGCATTTTAACAGAAGCATGCCGTATACAGCTGCAGGTGGGTTCACCCTAACTCTGCGTTAGTTCATCCTCATCAATGTGCCCTGTTCTATTGTGTCGAGCACAACTTCGCTGTCCTACAGTGAGTTGGTTAATGGGCATGAGGTTGGTCTGCAGTTTCTGGTTGTTACACAATGGCGCTGCCATGGGCACTGTGGAACAGCACCATCCAATGGACTCTATGCTGTAGTGGAAATGGTCTGTACAGTAGCCAGCCAGAGGTGGGTTGTTTTGTTTTCCAACAGCTTTATGGGCATATAAATTCATTTATGCAATTCCGTAGTTCAGTCTCATCAGGAAGAGTTGGACCATCATCAGTTGGAGACCATTTTCTTCAATCTTGTACTTGTTATTAGTTCCATATTTCCCTACAACCTCCCCTGCCATACCCCCAAGGGACCATTAATCCAGTTATTTCTCTATAGATTTACCAACCCTGGATTTCATGTACAGAAAAACATTTTTTACATCAACAAACTAAGAAGAATAACAAAGTAAAACATAAAGATCTCAATGGAAAAGCAAGCAGTAAAAATGAAAATCTAGAACCAGCTTAAATGGATCATAAGGAAAATTATTGAGAGGGTGCTGATCTTCAGCCTAATTGTACCGGCAGCGGTCCACTTTCTAGTGCACTCTGCATGATAGCAAGGCTGCTCACAGCCCTGGTCCATGGTCAGAGGGGATCCACCAGGAGCTTATCCCACCTGTATTTCCTCCACTTTAAAAAAAAAAAAAAAGGAAATTGAAACCATTGGGAAATGGGCCTGGGGGGCACAGGTGGTTCTTAAAAGCACTTACTTGTGACCACTGATGAACAGAAGCCTTAAATGTGGCCCAGTTTCAGTACACAAAACGGAGCCGCATGTGGTCAATCAGTAGTTACTTTCTTGGACAGCAAATCCGAGCAGAGGCCTTTACGGGAGCAGGTGTGTAGTCTTAGGGGTAAGATTCAAGGTCATCAGCGAGACTGGGCTCAGCCCCAGAAGACAATGAATATAGAGACTATTAACTACTATTATTAGGTTTCTGGAATGGTGTTCCCGATTCTTGCTTCTCAGTGTTGAAAGAATTCACGTGACAGAAGCACCTTTGTAAGTCCAAGTAACTGTTCTGAGGCAAAGGGGCACTTGGGGCAATCCAGTCTCGGCTAGGACACCCACTCCCCGCAAGGCCACATGGCAGAGGCCGTGGGAGCCTTCACCACTGAAAATGGCCACTTAGGGGGAAGCTCAAAAACCAAGCGTAACCCAAAAAGGCAGCAGAGCTCGGGAGAGAGCATGAGCCCTGAGAGGACGTGCACTTGCACACCACGCACACGGGAGAGAGCCCGCCCTCGGACCTGAATGAGGGCCTGCCCTCAGTCGGTGTGATTTATCCCCTCCCAGCCCCACTGGGGGGCGGGGGCATGGCCGAGGGTACTGGCCATTCCTAGTGACTGAGTTCAGGTGCATGTGTGATGTCAGGTTGCTGGTGCCTGGTGTGTGCCCAGGTTGACCTCCAGCTGGTCTAGGTGACTTTGGTCTGGGCATCCCCAGCTTTGGGTCACCCCATAGGTGTCTACTGTGTGCCCGGTTTCTTTCCAACCCCTTTGTTGTGGCATGGCCAGCGAATTTTTGTTTAGCGTGGGCATGCGGTGGAGGCAACCCCCTCTATCCCTAATCTTGCTACCTTGTGCTATTACTGTATCAAGGTACTAAGAGTGAGGTTCTACAGGCAAATATCTGTGTAGACACCTTCTGGTATGGCTTCAATGGGTCATTATATCTGCCCTTCACTTTCAAATGGTCCCGAGAGAAAGACAGCAGATGTGTCAGATTGTTACAACTATTAACCCACCATTCTAACTGCAGTTTTGAAATGTTTTCCAAATAAAGACCTGGGAGGACTCTAGAAAGCGAGGCTCAGCCGGGCTGCGATCTGAAAGGTCAGTTGTTGGAAACCACCACCTGCCCCACGGGAAAAAGACGGGCCTTCCTGCTCCCGTACACAGGGAGTCTCAGCGGCTCAAGGCACTGCCACCCTGTCCACAGGGGCCTTCAGATGACCGGGACTGGAGGCCCCAGGAGCCCTGGAGAGGAAGAGCAGACGGAATCCCGCCAGCAGGCTCAACTCAGCTGGTCATCCTGAACTGCAGAGACCTGGGCCCATCTCTGGCCTCTGCCAGCCCTGGCATCCATCCAGCTCAGTCAGCTCCCGAATTGGCACATCTAAACTTGGCAGGATGCCAGTTTCTTTCCAAATTATAAACAATAAAAACTTATATTTTCAAGAAAATTGAATCATTTCAGTACACACAGTCTAGCGCCAAATTCCATTTAGTTGACTCTTAAAAGGCTAATTACTTCCCATTTAGCAGCATTTATTAATATTCACCTATTTTTAGATGGAAGGATGTTGGTGGCACAAGGGTTAATGGCTCAGCTACTAACTGAAAGGTCAGAGGTTCAAACCACTGACGACTCAACGGGGAAAAGACGTGATGGTCTGCTGCCGGAAAGATTAGAGCCTCGAAAACCCCACAAGGCAGTTCGACTCTCCCACGGGTGACTTCCATTTGGAATTTCCTTCAAGGTGTCCCACAGTAGGGGGTTCCTCACGAAACATCTCAACATCTGTCCTTTCCATTGGCCCCTTCCTCTTCCTGGGCCTCGTGAGGCAAGGAATTTCAACCATCTGGTGTTAGAGAGGTGGAAGCTGAGGGGGAGAAGCTAAGAAAATCTCTAAAATCACCCAGGGAGATGCTGACAGGCTCTGAAGAGAATGGGAGACCCCCGCACTGCTGCCACTGCGCCTGTTCACTAGCCCACCCACACGAGGAGTGACCGAGCTTGGGAAATGCCAGTACGGGCCGTCCCCAGTTTACCACAGGGTTCTCTTTCCATGACGCTGGTGATAGTTGTTTCTAAGGTAAGTCAAATACCTCCCCACCCCCATTATTACTACTGCCTTTTGTTATCGATGTTTATAAATCCCATATTTACTTATCTTTGGGGGTTGGCAGTGATCCCAAACACCAAATTCGCTGCCGTAAAAGTCGGTTGCTGCTCACAGTGTCCCTGTGGCACGGAGCAGAACTGCCCTGCTTGCATTTCTGGGAAAATAACTTTTTCTTTAACCACCTGCTGATCCATCTCATCTAATAACAGTATCAAATGCCAAAAGGAACATAAAAGCAAATGTGTGCACAATTGCGCACTTTTCTTACAGGTCTATTTCAGCGTAGACCTATGATGAGATAGGTAGTCAAATACATTTAAACAATGTGTACACGACTGCACCAGTGCAGTGTTTGAAGGAGCTGAAAGCCTCTTTTTCCCATCGAGGGGCTAGTGGGTTTGAACTACTGACCTTGTCATTAGCAGTGCAGTTTGTAACCCACAGTACTACTAAGGCTCCTATTTAAGAATGATCTCACTCACTCCCATCAAGTTGATGCTGACTCTGGTAGGGCTGCCCCTGTGAGTTTCTGAGACTAACTCTTCATGGGAGTAGAAAGCTCCATCTTTCTCCCATGGAGCTGCTGGTGGTTTCAAACTGCGGACCTTGCAGGTATCACCCCAATGCATCACCACTAATCCACCAGGGCTCATTTTTGAGAGATGTCATCAGCAAATTAAGCAGCGCTGTAAATCATGGCAGAGGCCTGCTAGCATAGTGGGTGGTCAAATTCATCACACATTGAGCTGCAAACCACCAGCCACTCCTCTGGGGAAAGATGAGGCTTCCTACTGCCATTAGGAGTTACAGTCTCATTTATAGAGGCCTGCATGCAGGCATGTACATGTGTAAATATACATACAATGAGAGGGGAATAGAGCTATGGACTCGTAGCTATATATTAAGAATTAAGGTTGCAGATGGACATTGGGCCTCGACTCGAGTACTCCCTCAACACAAGAACACTTTGTTCTAATAACCCGGCATTCTGTGATGCACACCTTCCCAACACAATCACTGAAGACAAAATGGGGGCATAAGCGAATGTGGTGAAGAAAGCTGATGGTACATGGCTATCAAAAGACATAGCATCTGGGGTCTTAAAGGCTTAAAGATAAACAAGCGGCCATCTAGCTGAGAAGCAACAAAGCCCCATGGAAGAAGCTCATAGGCCTGTGTGATCATGAGGTATCAAGGGAATCAGGTATCAGGCATCTAAGACCCAGAACAAAATCATACCCAATGTGAATGGGGGGTGGGGGTGGAGTAAAGACCCAATACTCATCTGTAGACAATTGGACATCCCCTCACAGAGGGGTCACAGGGAAGAGATGAACCAGTCAGGGTGCAGTATAGTATTGATGAAACATACAACTTTCCTCTAGTTCTTTGGTGCTTCCTTACCCCCACTATCATGACCTCAATTCCATTTGCAAATCAGATTAGACCAGAACATACGCACTGCTACAGATAAGAACCTGAAACACAGGGCATACAGGATAGATAAACCCCTCAGAGCCAAGGATGAGAGTAGAGATACCAAGAGGATTAGTGGAGGGTTGGGGGAGGAAGGGGGAAATCCATCACAAGGGTCAACCTATACACCCCTCTCAGGGGACGAATAACGGGAAAGGAGGTGAGGGGTGACAGAGAATGATGTAATATATGAAAATAATCTATAACTTATCAAGAGTTCACGAGGAAGAGTGGGCAGGGGAGGGAGCGGGAAGAAATGGGGAGCTGATATCGGGCTCAAGTGGGAAGAGAATGCTTTGAAAATGATGGTGACGGCATACGTGCAAATGTGCTTGACATACTGGATGGATGTATAGATTGTGATAAGAGATGTGAGAGCCCCCAGTAAAAGTTTGTTGTTTTTTTTTAAATACCCACAGGTCCACAGGGTTGCTATGAGTCGGAACCAACTTAACAGCAAGTGGCTTTTTTGGTAAAGAGTGTATACAAGGGGCTTCACAAGTTTGTGATAAAATTCCATGGTCTTTTCATGATTTCATTTTCCCATGTTCTTTTGGAAGTCCCTTTCTTGTTCGTAATGAACTAACAAGAAGATGCCAAAATAAAGTATTGACGATTTTTACTGCGGCTCGTTGTGACTTAGCTACACCACATCAAGAACAGAAATGTGGGTGAGGGGCGACAATGGACAGTGTGAGACATGAAATAACAACAATAATATGTAATTGAACAAGGATTCACGAAGGTGGGAGGGTAGAGGAGGGAGAAGGCGGGGAAAGAGGAGCCAATACCAAGGCCTCAAGTAGAAAGAAAATGTTTTGGAAATGTTGATGGCAACATCTGTACAAGTGTGCTTAATACAATTGAAATGATGGATTGTTCCAAGATTTGTAAGAGTCACCAATGAAGTGATTAATTTAAAAAAGAAGAAGAAGAAGAACTGTGTTCAAGACACTTTTTCTGAGGATCAGTCTCCAGGTCAGGTAAATCCATCGGATGCAGATTTACCGCTAATGGTCCTGGATGTGTGTCTATCCAAAGACTGCTTTTTACAAGAACATTGGCAGAAAGTAAAGTTGTGGAGCTGCCGGCCTGCCCGTCCCCAAACGAGCGGTGCTGGGTGTTAGGGCCCCTGTTGGCTGCTCCCTCCTGCAGGACTGGCCAGGTTTCTAAGTCCTCCCTCCTTCGGGACAATGTCCTTGGGTGCGGTCCCCGTGCCAACAGGAAATGCCTGGGAGGCTTCCGGTCAGTTCTTATCAGCAAGCTCTGAACCCTGGCCAAAAACACAATCTTTACTCTTAGGTAGCTGCCAGGGCCCTGAAGCTGGAACCACGTGAAGGACTGACTTCCTGACTCCGTCCCTGGGTCCTAGCGGCAGGGAGGGTGTTGGCTAACTTAGGATGCATTAGTACAATCTGACGTGTTCCTGAGAGGCAGGCCTGACGCCCGCCTTTGCTGCCCAGGCCGTTGGCTACTTCTCCCCATCTCCCACCCTCTCCACCGTGCCTCTGCCATGTGCCTCTGCCATGTGCCTTTCTCTGCCTGCCTTGCAGTTTAACTGGCCTCTGCTGAAAACACGCCTGCTCCCCAAAGCCCAGCTCAGGCATTATTTCTGAAAGTCTTACCTGACACCCCCGCACAGGCAGGTGAGATGTCTCCAAAGCACTGTAAACCTTCCTTGACTCTAGTATACATCTCATTTTTATGGCCCCAAAAATCCATTTATTGTACTCAGTAAATAACTTATTATGTGCCAGGCACTGAGCAAGGAGCTGAGGGCACACGGATGAGGGGCAACACTGGCTGGCACAGCCCGTCCAGAGACAGGTGAAAACAAGACAGTATTCTGCATCTGCACTCACTTGAGGGCGAGAAAGGAGGCTGTCTGATCTCAAAAAACAGCCTCAACAAACAGACCTTGAACTATTTACAGGTTTTTCTTTTTTTTTAATTTTTATCTATTTTTTGTCATTGGTTTTTGTTGTTTTCTTTTGTCGCTTTGTTTTGCTCTGTCTTGTTTTTTTGTGCATATTATTATCTCTGCAGGTCTATCTAGATAAGACAGGCCGGATGAACAGTCTGGAGGAGAAAACTATGGGACCAATGGTTCTGGGGGGACATGGGAGGGGAGGGGCGGGGGAAAGGAGGTGGTGTTGACCAACCCAGGGACAAGGGAACAACAAGTAATCCAAAAATCAGTGGCAAGGAGGGTGTGAGAAGCCTGGTAGGGATTGATCAAGGGCAATGTAACTGAGAGGAACTGCTGAAACCCAAGTGAAAGCTGAACATGATAGTGGGTCAAGAGGAAAGTAAAAGGAAATAGAGGAAGGAGCTAGGAAGTAAAGGACATTTATAAAGGTCTAAATACAGGCATGTATATATGTAAATATATTTACATATGACGGGAAATAGATCTATGTGAAAATATTTATAAGTTTAGTATTAAGGTAGCAGATGGACATTGGGCCTCCACTCAAGTTCTCCCTCAACGCAAGAACACTTTGTTCTAATAACCTGGCTTTCCATGATGCTCATCTTCCCTGACACAGTTGCTGAAGACAAAATGGGAACAGAAGCAAACATGGCGAAGAAAGCTGATGGTGCCCAGCTATCAGAAAACATAGTGTCTGGGTTCTTAAAGGCCTAAAGGTAAACAAGCGGCCATCTAGCTGAGAGCAACAAAACCCACATGGAAGAAGTACACCAGCCTGTGTAACCACGAGGTGTTGATGGGATCAGGTATCAACCGTCAAAAAACAAAAAATCATATCATTGTGAATGAGGGGGAGTGCAGATTGGGGATCCTAAGGCCATCTGTAGGCAACTGGACATCCCCTTACAGAAGGGTCGCAGGGAGATGATTCAGTCAGGGTGCAGTGTAGCAACGATGAAACAAAACTTTCCTCTAGTTCTTAAATGCTTCCTCCCTGCCCCCCACCCCCACCCCACTATCATGATAACAATTCTACCTTAAAAATCTGGCAGGACCAGAGGATGTACAGTGGTACAGATAGGAACTGGAAACACAGGGAATCCAGGGCAGATAAACCCCTCAGGACCATGAATGAGAGTTGAGATACCAGGAGGATAAGGGGAAGGTGGGTGAGAAAGGAGGAACCGATCACAAGGATCTACATATAACCCCCTCCCTGGGAGATAGACAACAGAAAAGTGGGTGAAGGGAGACGTCAGACAGTGTAAGACATGGGGAAAAAATTATAAATCATCAAGGGTGATGGAGGGAGGGAGGGTGGGGAAGGGAGGGGCAAAACTTAGGACCTGATACCAAGGGCTCAAGTTGAAAGAAAATGTTTTGAGAATGATGATGGCAACAAATGTGCTTGACACAATGGATTGTGATAAGAGTTGTACGAGCCCCCAATACAATTATTTATTTAAGAAAAATAAAAGAATCTTATGGTTGGGGGTCACCACACCATGAGGAACTGTGTTAAAGGGTCGCGGCATTAGGAAGGTTCAGAACCACTGCTCTAAGGGTTCTTGCTGTAGACTAGGGGTTGGGCTGCTAATGGCAAGGTTGACAGTTCAAACCCACCAGCTGCTCCAAGGGGAAAAAGATGAGACTTTTGGCTCCCATAAAGATTTACAGCCTTGGAAACCTGACACCGGGTTGCTATGACTTACAGTTGACTTGATGGCAGTGGGTTTGGCTTGGGGTAGGTTTGTAGGGTTTCTTAGCTTGGGGTCCATTCCATAGCTGAATTTCAGGAGGTTCATAAAGTCTTTAAGATCAATTGAGAATGTATGGGTGGGTATGTATGCACATTTATATTAGTTAGAGGTAAGGTTTTCTACATATTCTCAAAGGGTCAACGGAAAAGTTAAGAATGGATTACTTAGAAAAGAAAAGGATGAGTGTCTAAACTGGGTCGAAGGTGGGTGGAGAAGAAGGCAACAACTGTTCGAAGTGGCCCAGCTTCTGAAGGCAGATGCTGAGCCCGAGGGGGAGGGAAGCCACAACGAAGACTGAATCAAGAAAACCGAGACCGAACGTGTACAGAGACCCTGCCGTAGGGCCTGGTGGGGACGTGACACTACTGAGTGGGGCATCTCTTCACTACGCAGAGATTGTTTGGGGAGTAAGTTATTTGGGAGAAACTGAGGAAACACATCGTCCTCAGAGGAGTGCAGGAGCTAGGGGACTCCAAGTCCATGTCCTTGGGAGTCAAGGGCAGAGATGACCACTTACAAACACATAGGTCACCCACCAGGACCCTCATGGGCCAGAAGGCAGGGATCCTGGACAGGAGTTCCCCCAATGCTGTAGACAGGAGCTGAGCTGGCAGGGTACCGTGGGCACTTACTGCTAGACTATGGGGCCTGGCGACATAATGGTTAGGTGTTAGGCTGTGATTCAACCACCAGCCAGCTCCGAGGGAGCAAAACAAGGCTTTCTACTCCCGTCAAGAGGTCCAGCCCGAGAAACTCACAGGGGCAGTTGCCACTGGACACTGCAGTGTCACTCTGAGTCAGCATCGACTCGAGGCCAGCCTGTGGCCTGGAGTACATTTCCCCATGTGAAATCACTCCTTTCTTTTCATTTGATCCTTGAAACTTGCCTTAATTGCTTTTCATTTTCTAGGACTTCATCTTAATCAGTTTATTCTTTTTCATTTCATTTAGCAACATATTTATTTTGTGATGGTTTATTGCATATTTGTTCTCTCTCCTATTGGACGGTCATCTTTACATGGGCAGGGTCCACGTCTGTTTTTCCCAGCAGCATGTCTCTGGACCCCAGTACAACGCCTAACATATAATGTTTCATTTCTTCGGTGAGCAGCGATGACTTACGAAAGAGGACAGGACCAGGAAAATGGTGCAGGACCAGGAAAACAGCCTGACAATTCTTCAAAAGGTTAAACACAAGAGGCGCATAGGTGCCACTCTGCACATATATAGAAGAGAACTGAATATATAAATGTATATAAATACATGAACATTATTCACAATAGCCCTAAGCAAACAAACAACCCCCAAATTCGTGGCCATCAAGTCAATACCAGCTCAGAGGGACCCTATAGAACAGGAGAACTGCCGCTGTGGGTTTCTGAAACTGTAACTCTTTACAGAAGGAGAAAACCTCATCGTTCTCCTCAGGAGTGGCTAGTAATATTGAAATGCTGACCTTGCAGTTAGTAGCCCAAGACATAAATGGAATCCAAATGTCCATCAGCTGTTCTTTGGTTTTTTAACACTTTATTGTGGTTAGGGTGAAGGTTTACAGAGCAAATTCGTTCCCCATTCAATTTATACATATTTTATTTCACGACATTATTTGCAACCCCCCCTCAATGCTTATTCCTTCTAAGGATTTTTTATTTCATTTGTAATGACTTCCAACGATCCTGGATTCATACTTGGTACATTCCAAGTTCCGATGATTACCTGATGTTTGCAGCTGTCTCCTGCTCTGTTGAGTGGTGTCCTACCAGCAAATGAAGGTCCTGAAATATTCCATCCACGTGCGCATGCTCGACTCCACTTTTAGAAAGTAACTCTCCCGCATATGTTGATGGCCTTCGCACCTGAGGGGCTTCTCTTGTGGCTCTGGCTGTGACAGTGTTCTGTGGCTATTCATGTAACCGTAACGGACCATGCTTCGATGTTATCCATTGGGCTTTCAGTGGGTAATGCCTCTGAAGCGGGCTGCCTTCACAGTCTGTAAGCTCTGTCAAAGCCTGTGCACTCTGGGTGAGCCTGCGGCATCTGAAATACCAGTGGTACAGCTTCCAGCATCACAGCATCACACCAGCCACCACAGGATGACAAACGGACAGACAAGGGCTGGATGTCCTGAAAAGTCATGGAAGGATACAATGTTAAAAGGTGAATTGTGTGGTACATGAATGATATAGCCATACTCATTAAGCTCATATTTTAAGGAGTAGAAAGCAAAGGAAATTAGACAGCTGTGGCCTGCTTGAAGCAGACTTGAAAACTGACAGGAGCACTGGTGGCATGAAGTTTAAGCATTAGGCATCTTACTCAAAGATTGGTCTTTAGGACTGAGGTAGTTGGTTTATTGTGCCAACCTGGCCGATAAACACATGTGGAGTTAATTGAAGGGTGGAGGGATAAATGGCTCAGTGAGCCTTGCCTTTCTAGTTCTCAGGTCTCTTGTTTTCTATGGTTGGACCAGGGTGCAGCTGCCTTAGCCAGTTCCCTGCTTCAGCTGGCAAGGCTCACTTCCTGGAAGACATCCCCAAGGAGAAGCCACATGGACCTACCCTGATGCAGCCCTGGGTGCTGGAGCAGCCGTGTGGAGACCCCTGCCAGTGCCGAGATGCTTATACACTCGTGAGATGGAGGACTTTGTGGACTGGTGGTGGACATATGGGTTAATGTTGGACTTGTGGGCTTGGGCAGCACTGGGTTGGGATGTTTTCTTGATGTGCACTTAACCTTTATATAAAACTCTCTCTTATACATGAGTTTCTGTGGATTCGTTTCTCTAATGAACTCTCTCTTATACATGAGTCTGTGGATTTGTTTCTCTAATGTACCCAGACTATCACAAGGACCCATGGGGTAAGACTTGGGGATCGGCTTCCTACAAAGACAGCCAAGAAAACCTTGCAGGGCTGTCTACTCTGTCCACCACATGGCGTCCTTGTGAGTAGAAAACGACTCAAGGACACCCCCGCAACATGAAAATCGGTCCGAAAATTTAAATATTATGATTAATGTTTTCAAAACAAACTTGTGTGGCCAGAGGACACGTAGCTGGATGGGGAGGGAAGGATTCTCAAGACAAGCAGGCTTCTTGGTGGCGGACTGTGGATTAGGGTGACCCGTTTCGGAGGGAGACTGAGTGGGGCACCGAGAAGAGAGAGAGGAAGATTCGTGGGGGCTGTTCGCCAGCACGTGTCTTCCTTTCTTCGCATTTTTGAAAGCAGTGGGGCAGGTCCCCCGCATCTAGACACCCCCCGCAGCCCCCCCAATCCCACCCCGAGCCCACGAGCAGCACCGGGGGCCAAGATGTGTACGATTGGGCTCAGGAAAGATGAGTTACTGCGGCACCAAGTGCCGGACGGAGCCCTGGCCGCCACTCTGCCTGGGGTGGGTGACAGCGAAGGGGGTCCCTCCCACCCACCGCGAGGCGGGGGCGGGGCGGGGGCCGCAGCCTTTGTGCGCAGGCTGCTCCGGGCTCCCGCCGCTGGGGGGCGGCCTCCGCCCCGCCGACCCCCGACAATAGCGCCAGGGTGCGGAGCACCGCGGTCCCGGAAACTTTTCCCCGGTGCCTGCGCCCGGAGCGCGGAACTGGGCGCGCCCATCTCTGGCCCGCGCCCGGTGCGCTCGGCTGCGGCTGCGGCTGCGGCGGGGGGGATCGAGCCCTGCGAAGGGGCTGCCCGAGGCCGGAGGCGCCGCACCCGGGGCTGGGCCACACGGGCGCCTCGGGCACAGGGCCGGGGACCGCGCAGAGCCGCGCCGCGCCATGGCCGAGGCGGCCAGCCCCGCGCCCGCGCTCTGGGACTGGGACTACCTGGATCGCTGCTTCGCCCGCCACCGCGTCTGCATCTCCTTCGGCCTCTGGATCTGCGCCTCCTGCTGCTGGATGGCCGCGCACGCACTGTAATGGGGCCGGGCCGGGCAGCGCGAGGGGCGGGGGCCCTGGGTCTGGCGGAGGGGATACTGGGGCGCCACCGCCGCACTGCAACTCCCTCCGGGAAAGCTAGAGGGAAGGGGCATGCAGAAGCCAGCCTGGTTCCAGGACCGAAACCAGCAGCGGGCTGTGGGCAGAAGTCGGCTAGTTCTTTCCGGATTCTGCACCCAGGGAAGCCGGCCGGAGGAGGCTGGGTGGTCACGGATGGGGGCCTGGGCTGCAAGCCAGGAGCTCTGACTTAGCCTTCCCCTCTCCGTGTGCCCCGGGACAAGTTCAGGGGCACTAGCCGTGCTCCATGGGACACTAACTGTTCCGCCAGGAAGACTGGCTTCCTGACACTCGTTCCCTGTCAGGGATGTAGATCTCCGGAGAGCGGCTCTGATTCCGCAGGAAGGTGCTCAGGGGTTGGGAGAGAGCCCGGTGCCAGGCGTAGTTAGAAGCAGAAATTTTTGATGCGGTGAAAAAAAAAAGGGGGAAGTTGTTCATTTTACAGATTAGTAAGCATGAATACACCGGCGCTTACCATGTTTATTGAGTAACCCCAGCCCAGTTTGGACAATTAACTTTTCTCTGCGGTTGACTGCAGTGATGGGTTTCTTTTATAACCCCCTCCCCCTCTTTCCATTAAAAATCTGCCACCTGGCAGCAGGTTTGATCATGGTGGTGGCTGTGGGTCTGCCTGCTTTGTGGGCTCAAGGTAATTCCTCTGTGGAGAGGGGAGGGCTCCTGCCACCGTGGCCACTGACAGACAGACATGCCATGTGCTTCCACCCTCTCTTTCCCATGTGTAACCCAAGTTCAGAAATCAGATGAGCTGATGCAGAACTGCTTTGGAAGGGTGCAGTCACAACTGGCCTGTTCTGACCACACCCCTCTCTGCCACCCAGGCTTCTCTACCTGAGGTGTTCAAAGAAGTCGGGACAGGACCAGTCAGCACTGTGTGCCGCGTGCTGCCTCCTTACTAGCCTGTGTGACACTGGAGGGGCCGTGCTGGCCAGACAGCTCACCATCCAGGTATGTTAGGCCCCCAGGCATTGGTGGCTTTGTGGGGGCTCAGGCCTGGTGTGCCATTCTCTGCTGCAGCACAATGACATCTGTCTGTGCCTTCAGTATGTAAGGCCCAGTCTGACCACAGTGCCAGCATCCTGGATGCTCTTTCTGCCCTTCAGATCAGCTCTTGGCCTTGAAATCCACATGGGTTACTGCTCACCTACCCTTTGGCCTGAACAGATGCCACCTGACTAAGGCCTCCCTGGACCATACCTTAAAACTGTGCCCACCTCTGCCACCAGCACACCAGGTCCCTCCGTTGTCTAGGTTTTTACACAACCCTCAGCCCCTCATCTACTTTACTTCTTGATGATGTTCATTGCTTGTTACATGTTGACATGCCAACCCCCCCCCACCCCACCCCACCTCCCAAAAATACAAGTTCCACAAAGACAAGGATTTTTAGACTTTGGGTCACTGCTATCTCCCAATCACCTAAATCAGTACTTGGCACCTAGTAAAACTCAATTTAAAAAGCTAAACCCACTGCCCTCAAGTTGGTTCCAATTCACAGTGACCCTACAAGACAGAGTAGAACTCTTCCTTAAGGGCTCCCAAGACTGTAAATCTTGACAAGAGCAAACAGCCCCGTCTTTCTCCCCCTGAGCAGCTGGGAGGTTAGAAACGCAGGTCTTCTCCTTGGTAGCCCCACTCATAGCCCACTATGCTACCACAGCACCTTCGGCACACAAGGAGTTACTGTTGTGACAAGCTGCATCCGCCCCAGGTCCGGCACTGGTGGCTGACGAATGTGGGCTCAGGAGTCAGGAACAGTTTTGAAGTTTTTCCAATGTCTAAATCCTCAAACAAACATGTGCAGAGGATCCCTGACCCCAAACAGGTCTTCTGGAAATGTGGCTGGGCCTCAGGGTCAGGAGCCCACGCTGCAGGGGCGCCACCCAGAGAAGCCTAGCTCTGGGAACGCAAATTTGGACCGTTCTGATCCTAGTCCTGGATCCCTGGTGGCACCGTCAGGGGGAGTGTTGGACTGCAAACTGCAAGGTTGGTGGTTCGAACCCACCAGCCGCTCCAGAGTAGAAAGATGAGGCTGTCTGCTTCTGTAAAGATGACAGCGTTGGAAATGGCCATGGGCCATTCTGGGTTGTTCTAGACAGCGTTGGTGTGAGTTGGAACCGACTCCAGGGCAGTGGGCTGGGTTTGGGGGATATTTTCCTTCCGGCCATTCCAAGCACTCTCCGTGTGTTGGGTATGTCACTTCTCCAACAGTCTCTGTGGTGGAACAGCACATTTTTCTTATCCTCGTGTTACAGGTAAAGAAAGGGAGGCTCAGGAAAGTGCAAGATTGGGCCCAAGACTATGGGCTCTACACACCATGGCATAGGAAGTGTAGAGTAGGGGATACAGGGCAGAGACCGAGCCCCTCCGTGCTGACGGGTGATTGTGTAACTTGGGTGGAGTCAGTCATCACCAAGAGGCAATAGCCAGCCTTTCCGGAGTTGGTTGGGGCTTCGCTGGGCCAGCAGAGGGGCAAGTGCGACGTCATAAATGGGGTGGGAGCAGAGACACTGGGACAAGAGATGCTGTAGCTGCTGCAGCACCAGCACTGTCTCTGCCTGCCTCCAGGTCTTCACGGGTGCCTACCTGGCCGCTATCGACCTACTGAACTTCCTGCTCATTCTCTTCCCAATCTGCGGCTCTAAAGTCAAGTCACATTCCCGTGAGTATGTGGCCATCTGTGCCTTTTGTCAGTCATCAGTCATTAGAGGACTCCTTGTCCCCACCCATGCTGGGCCCCTGCCAGCACAGAGAATGCACTGGGTTCCTGACCTCAGCCAGAGACAGGAGGCAGTGCCTCTACGGGGCTCAGCTGCCCATGCAGGGGTGAGTGCCAGTGTCGTGGGCAGGTGGAGGGAGGGGAGGGGTTGCCAGTGGCAGGGAAGGATGGCGCCTTGGAACTGGGACTTTTGACAAGGGCACCCTGGACATTATGAGCCAAGGCCAGGGGCAAGGGATGACAGTAGCATCTCAGTGGGCAAACCCAGGGTGGCCCAGGGCACTCTGAGACCCAGAAATGGATGCCAGGAACGGGCCTTGTCCTTGTTTTTCGTTTGGCTATAGCAGAAATGCTACACGTGCGTGGCTTTAAGGAAGAGTTTATTTTCTCGCCGTTTAGGAGGCTGGAAGGCCCCGTTCAGGGCACCTGACCTCTCCGGGTCAGCGCTGGGAGAAGGGCCTTGGCTCTCTTCAGCTTCTGGCCCTCCGTTCCTTGCCATCTTCATATGTTGTCGGTGCCTCTTTCTATATCCCAATCATGACTAGCATACGACGGACTCTCCGTGGCTCATTACCTTAACAAAGGAAGTCCTGTTCCCTGACGGGATTCCATCCATGGGCATTTATTTGCTGCTGTGGTTGCGTGCCATTGAGTGGGCCTAATGCATCTTGATCGTCGTGGGCAGAGTAAAAGTGTCCCACAGGGTGTTCTAGGTTCCCTTTTTATGGACCAGGGGCTCTGGTGGCCTCATGGTAACTTGTTGGGCTGCTAGCCATGAGGCCGGCAGTCCAAATCCACCAGGGAAGAAAGACAGGGCTTTCTGCTCCCGTCAAGATTGACAGTCTTGGAAACCCACAGGGCCAGTTCTACTCTGCCCTATAGGTCGCTATGAGTCAGAATTGATTGCAGGGAGTTTGAGGTTTTTAGTTTAATCTGGAGGGGAGCAGATTGGCCAATCTTACCTTGACCATTTGGGTAGAGCTCATCAGAGCTCCTGTGTCCGGAGGCGTCACTCACTCGCCCACTCACTGCCTCCGAGGCGATGCCAGTGCATAACAAGTGTGTAGGACAGGGTAGAACTGCCCCTGTGAGTTTCCAAGAGGGTAACTCTTTGTGGGAACAGAAAGTCTCATCTGCCTCTGGTGGAGCAGCTGATAGCTTCAAACTGCTGACCTTCTGGCTAGCAGTCCAGTGCATAAGCACTCGGCCCCCAGGAGGGGTTAGGATTAACAACTGAGATTGGGAAATACAGTTCAGTCCAAAGCAAGCGTGGCCTCCCACAGAGCTGGACTGAGAGTGACAGATGGGTTGAGTTTCCTGGGGGAGGCTGAGAAGGGGGAGGGCCCCTGAGAAGGGGTAGCAATGTTCCCGGACCCTCATCTCAAAGGAGGGAGGTTGCCCACAGCTCCTCCGAGGGGAGAGGTTATTAGACTGGTTCAGAAGTGTGTCTGTCTGAAGTTTCAACGATGTTTTTAGAAATAGCACCTCCTTGGGTTAGGTTCTGAAGTCCTGGTGGTCTAGTAGGTTACAAATTGAGCTGCTAGCAACAAGGTCAACAGTTCAAAACCTCCAGCTGCTCTGTGGGAGAAAGATGAGACTTTTCATTCCTATAGAACATTACAGCTCAGAAACCCACTGGGACAGTTCTGTCCTTCTCTATAAGGTTGCTATGAGTCAGCATCGACTTGATGGCAGTCAGTCTGGTTTGGGTATATGTATATCATATATATATGTATATATGTGTGTGTGTATATATATATGTATCTATATAGAGCCTTTGTGACGTAAAGCATTACTCTCTGGGCTGCTATCTGTGAAGTTAGCAATTCAAAACTTCCAGCAGCTCTGTGGAAGAAAGATGAGGCTTTCTACTCCCACAAAGAGTCTTGGAAACCCACAGAGGCAGTTCCACCTTATCCGGGTGGGTCTCTGAGTCAGAATCCACCCAATGGCAGAGAGTTTGGTTTTTGGAGTGAAATCTAGTGAGAACTGGAGAACCTTAGAGCTCGTGAGTGTTGGTCTTGGACAGGGATTGGGGTTGCGTGAGTTTTCTGTCTTGGACTTGTGCTGTGCGGCTACTCACGCTCACTCATTTCAGTGGAAAATATTTGAGTTTTCCTGCTTGGGCAGGTTTGTGGCTTATGTAAATCCCGGCTTTTGCAGGTTTTGCTGCATAGTCCCATGTTTTAAACTGTGCTGTGATGAAGTGGATACCATTAAGATAGTTCATTTAAACCCTCAGAGAGTATGGCTTGTGATAGGGTTGTACAAGCCCCTAATCAAATGATTTTTAAAAACCAATAAACATAAAAAAATTAATAAATAAGCCCTTCAAGCATGGGGAAATGCCAAGACAGCATCCCTCTGTGGAGATTCTGCTGCTCTGGGCTGGATGCGGCTGGGCTATGTGGTCGCTCCTGTTGGCCTCCACGTGCGGTTTAGTAGAGGCCCCAGGGTTTGGGGGAGAGAAGAAGGACCGACAAGGGAAGAGATGGTGGGGGCGCCCTGCAGGGGCCAGAGCAGTGCGGCGAGGAAGGGAGAAGCCTCGACCGGTGTCTGATGTCTCGCCAAGCACAACCATGAGCTTTATGCCAGCATATGGCTCCATCCCCCAGGCCCAGGGTGCCCCATCAATATCTGCTGACGGGTTCTGCTTATTGTTCTGTTCCTGGCTAAAGTGCCTTGGTTCAAACATACCCACTGGTGGCCATTGTGCCGGTGCCGAGAGAGGTGTTGTGTTGTTCGAAGAGAAGGACCAACCTTGTCCTAAGCTAGCAGATGCTATGGGAGACCTAGGCAGGCAGGCAGTGCTCCATAGCAGTGGGGACAGTGAGGTGGGGTGGGATCTGGCCTGAAGAGCAGTGTGGGACTCATTCTGGCGGGGGCTGACACAGATTCCGGGAGCCATGTGGGGTTTTGCTGTCTTGCAGGTCGGGGTCCCCAGGAGAAGAAGAGAAGACAGCGGCTCCGGGCCACCATGTTCACCTTGACCCTCCCACTGAGTCTGGGCCCAGGCTGGGCTCTCTGGGCCTCTGTCCCAAAGGCTTCAGGCCCAGTACAGGGGCCCCAGCGGAGGCTTCTGGGACACCTGCTGCAGGTGAGGCACGTGCGGTGGGCTGGGGTGGCACCACCTTTCTTGTGGTCTCAGACCCTCACCTGGGAGGGCATTCTGGCCTTTGACACTGCTGGGCTTATCCTACTAAACCAGCCGTGAGCTACTAACCCACAGATTGCTGGCGGTGGCTCCCCTGTTCCTGCAGGAAAAGATCGAAATCTTCGGCTACCTCCTGGGCGGGATCGCTGCCATCGGCTCCTGGGCCTCCCAGATGCCCCCACTCGCCAGAATTGTGAGGCTGGGGCTGGGGTGGGGCTGGGGTAGGGCGGGGATCCCCGGGGCAGGCCTAGGGCTGTGGGAACACCCCCACCAGGCCATCAGGGCAGTGGTGTGGAGTGGCTGGGGTGGGGAGGGTGATGTGCACATTTCAAAGGGCATATCCCGAGTCTCAGCAGGGTGTCCCAGTGCCCGGTCAGGTTGGAGTCTTGACGACTGTTTGAGTCCCTCCCAGGGAACCCAAACCCACCGCTCCCCTTTCCATTTCTTGTAGTAAATGAGAAGCAAGCCCTCGGGGCGGTGGAGTAGGGGTAGGGGCATGGGGAGCCCCTGTGCCTGATCCATAAGTCTGCCCCCAGGGGCTGAACTACCCTGAAATATTGTAGCGATTGTCTGGGGTTCTGGGGAGTTCAGGGGTCTTTCGGTTGAATTTGACAGATGATTTCCAGGCACCAGGAGTGAAGGCAGCCCTAGCAGGGTGCAGACAGGAGTTGAGACGTCACATTGGCCCTTGGGAAGCCCAAGGTCTCAGGGAAGACCAAAGGAAAGCCGTTGAGTTGAGCGTGCAGAGGCTACCAGCTACCATGGTTCTATGGTGGAGCTCTCGCTGTGCGATCGATCGGGAGGCTGCTTTGGTTTGGGGCCTGTGCACTGTGTGAACAGCCACCTGTCACTGAAGGCCTGCATGGTGCTGTGGGCTGAACAGATTTCAGCAGATCCTCCTGAAGACAGATTAGGAAGAAAGGGCTGGTGATCTACTTCCAAATATCCACCAATGAAAAGCTCAGGGATCCTAAACGTCCAACCACAGGCAGTCGTGGCAGAGGAATGGGCAGCGTTTCCTTTCTGGGGACCAGGAGGCCAGCAAAGAAGGCACAGCAAAGGCTTGGAGCCTTAGGAGAGGGAGAGGAAGCTCCTATGCTTCTCGGATGAGCGAGGACGCTGGTTACACTGCACTTATGGGGGTGGGGGCTGGGGGGCTCTCAAGGAAACCGAGGCGAGGAGAAGGCCCTGTGGGCAGAAGCTAGCGCAAGAGGGAAGCCAACAGCATGGCAGGAGAGTACTTGAGAAACAGGGAGGTACTGCAGTAAATGTCTGCACCCGACTGCATGTGGCGTCATGTGAAGTATAACAAAGTAGTCACTTAGTAAAAAAAATCACATGCTCAAGGGATCACATGAGGAGAGGATTCGAGTGGAAGACTCATGAGGCCTGGCACCTCACCAGGGAAAGTTGGTATTACGGTTCTCAGGCCACTGGGGTTGGTCTCCAGGAAGGACCCAGGGTGGCCTCGGGGCATTGGAAAGCCCCTCCACTCTCTCCCAAGTCCACACCTGGGACCTGGCCTTGCTTTGGGCCAGGAAGTACTTCCTAATGAGGGACTTCACTCGGCCCAGGAAGAAGGCAGCTAGTGTGGGCAGGGATCAGCAGGCTGTCACGGGGCAGAAGGAACAACGTTCTCTGTGGTCTCAGAGAACAGACCCCAGAGAGTGGGGGTGGGGCACGCGGTTATTGAAAGGAGGAGGTTCCTGGGAAGGATGGTGGCTGGCATACGGAGAACAGTTATTCCTGACAGCAGTCTCCTGAGGTAGTGAGCTCCCCGTTCCTAATGGTATTCAAGCCTCACAACAGGATGCTAGAGTAAGTTTGCTTCCTTGTTCATTCTTTGAGGTGCTGCCAGTCCTAGATGTCTGCTCCCATGCAGAATGGCCCAGAGTCAGGGTTCGGGGTGTTCTGGCTGAGGCAGCACGGGCCTCTCCCAGAGGCAGCTTCTGATTTGCCCACGGTGGATGCTGGGAAAAGTGCACCTGGGTGGCAGTGGTGGAGAGCCTCCTGTTCTCCAGGACTGAGACGACTTAGAGCAGGATGGGGGCTCTGAAACGCCCCCCTCAGTGGAACGTTGTACCAAGACCAGGAACCATAACCCTGCTGAAGCTGACTAAGGCCCACCCTGCTGAGTGAGGGCTTGCAGCCCCGAGCCCTGCCAGGCTGGGCCCGACCTCCTGAAGTGTCCTGCCCTGCCTGTGCTGCAGAAAACCTGCCCTATCTCCCAGTCCATTCTTCAAGCTGATTCCAAGCACACACTGCACCTGACACTGCAAATAGTCCCTAGAAAGAAGTTGAGTTTAGAGCGGGCAGTGGTGCTGGGGCCGCGCTCACCGTGAGTGGAAGTGGGGTCCTTGCTTGGGATTGCTAGGAACACTTAGGCAGAACAAAACCAGGAGGCAGGCGGCCCCAGTTGCAGCTCTGCAAGTCCACCCACCGTCTGTCTGTTGGTGTCCCCTGTGCTAAATGGTAGTCTGGGTGGTTAAGCTGGGAGACCGCCCACCACCCGGGGAACATTTAGCTATAACTCTCTAAGACCCCTTGGCCAGCGCTGACCAGGAGGTGTGGGAAGGGCCTCTGGGTCCACAGGCCAGGCTCCTCCCCGCCGGCTCCCCGAGCTCCACCGATCAGCTTCTGCCTGTGCTGTCTTCATAACCAGGCTTCCTTCAATGGGCCGTGGGCCAGAAACAGGGAGGCTTGGAAACAAAGCTAGGAGAAACAGAGAGGGGAAGGCAACTTTCCAGGGAATTACTTTTGAGAGTTAAAATAAAAATGGGGAAATATTAATGGAAACATGCTTTTTCCATCAAAAGTTTTCTATTTATTACCCAAGGCCTGTATATCCCACTATGTCACCAGGGCGCCCATTAGTCTGTATAAGACCCTGCTGGCATTTGAAATACAGCATCCAGCATCACAGCCTCACACAAACTGATAGATGGATGGTGCTATTTCTCATGAATAAACAGAATTATATGTAATGTATGTGTATAATTTACACATACAGTACTTTAGATGCGTTACATATTCCATGCATGTCTATCACACATACACATGGATGTACATGATGCATATATTTTTTAAGCTGCCACCAAGTCAATTCCAACTCACTGTGACCCCTATGTCCCATGTAATGGGGTTAGAACTGCTCCATAGAGTTTTCTTGGCTGGGAGTTTTCCAGAAGCAGATCACTGGATTGGCTCAAAGTGCCAACCTTTACAGTTAGTAGATAGACTAGGGGACATTGTCTACATCACCCGGGAATCTGCTATTGGGTGTCATCGAGCCGGTTCCAATCCCTAGTGACCCTAGACAATGAGACTCCGCCCAGCCCTGGGCCATCCTCACAATTGTTGTTTGAGCCTGTTGCTGCAGCCACCGTGTCAGTCCATCTCGCTTGAGGTCTTCCTATAGGTTCTAGAATTACATAGGATGTTCTAGAATTACATATTTATGCATATATATAAGGGTAAGAAAGCCTCAGAATCTGCATGGAGGGTACATGGGTGGTGTGTTCTTTGTGTGAGTGCTCTCTTCTCTGTGCCCAGTGCCAGGGGAAGACGTTGCCCGCCCTCCACCTGTGGATGCGGCTCCTGTCCGCCCTGGCCGGCCTCCTCTACGCCTCAGCCATTGTGGCCCATGACCGGCAGCCTGAGTACCTGCTGCGGGCCACGCCCTGGTTCCTGACCTCCCTGGGCCGTGCTGCGCTGGACCTGGCTGTATCCCCTGGCTACGGGGTTCACCTGCCTCTGCCTCCCTCCCCTCCTGCCCTGCAGGGCCTCACCCCTTCCTACTGCAACCCTGAAGCCTAGAGTAGGGCAGTTACAGGCACCTTATGTTTCATCTTTTTAAAAATGATAGAAAGGAGACATGATCTCCGGGCAGATGGTCTCTGGGCTAGCGAAGATGCATGGAAGGATTCCTAGCCCAGGGCCTCAGTTCTGCTGGCCAGGGAGGCTCCTCCTGGGCCGGCCCAGCGGTCTGGTGAGCCTTGTCTCCTCTCTCTGTCCCCGCTTCTCTCAGGCCGGGGAAGGGCCTTGTGGGCTGCCCTGCCCTGCTCGTGGGGGTAGGGATTCCATCTGCCCTCTCGGAATGGTGTCTGCTCAGGGGGAGCTGAGATGAACGCTGCCAAATGCTGCCCCTCAGAGACTGTCTTCCGGTTCCCTGAGATACTGACACCTGGTGACCTTGGGCTGAGCGTTCCAAGGACAAGCTCAATTCAGACAGTGGGTGGGTGGGAATTGGAGATGATGAGTGTGCGGTTGGGGCAGGTGTGATTCAGGGGACTACAAGCCAGACCCTCCAGGAAGATGTTTTTCAAAAATGTTTTTAATTTAACCAGGATTTACCAATTGCTTGTGGGGGGCAGCACGGGCTTGCTGAGTGCCGGGTGCAGAGCCCTTGTTAGGGACAAGAGCATGGAGTGGACCTGGCCCTGCTGGCACGGGAGCTTGGGGCTGTGCAGCGGGCGTAAGGTGGGCTGATCACAGCCAGCTGCCGGCTGGACTACAGGCTTCCCTGAAGGGGTGGGCGGGGCGAGGTGAGGGAGGGGCTGGGTGGGCAGGGCGAGGTGAGGGCGGGGCTGGGTGGCTGCTCTGTTCCCCGGGACCTTAACGCCCACCCTCGCAGATCATTTTCCTCTCCTGTGTGATGAAGAGCCGGATGAGGCGGGTCCTGGGACTTGCCGCAGAAGCCAGCGAGAGCGGCGACACGCAAGCCCTTTTGCCCTGTGCAGAGAGGGATGACGAAGGGACCCAGGAGGTGCCCAGGGGGGAGGGTTGGCAGTGGGGGGAGGTCCGGGAATCCAGAGATGCCCTCCCCACTTGAAAAACGACTGCTTATGCCCAACGCGCAGATGGTGCTAAATATACCAATATACAATGAGATCCTCCATTTTCCCAATAACCAGATTTAAAAATACACCCTTTCTCCTCACTTCCTAAACGTACTAGGAGTGATGACAGTGGAGCCATGGGTGGGGCAAACCGTGCACTGCTCGGCTGCGCATCCAAAGGCTGGAGGTTTGTGCCACACGGGTGCCTCTGGAGAAAGCCGGGAAGGTGCTTCTGGAAAGGCCGCCCTTGGACAGTCTCTGAGACACAGTTCCCATGCGCGGCCCACGGGGATGCCAGGAGTCGGGTGCTGTCCAGCGATTGCAGTTACCTGGTCCACGGCCGCTTCCTGCTAGTCCTTAGTTCACTTGTATAAGACATAAATTAATCATCTAATTGCGGGATCATGCACCCTTTCTAACCTTGGGCTTCATTAAAAACCACAGTGATAACGACATACTATATAATTAGGCTTGTCTATAATTATATGGTATATAATTATATACTATGCAAATTATGAATACAAATGACAAAATATTATACTAATTTAGGAATCACATGGGGCTTTTTTTTCCCTTCAACCTTGTGCTTCATACGAAAAAGGACTCTTGTGAGAATCCTTGCCACCACCTAGCACCGTCCTCCAGGTACCGCCGGCGGTGAGCTGTTTGGTGCATCACCCTGCGACTCGCTGTGTGCTCCCCTAGGGAAAGCCCCCTCACGTCCCGGAGACCCTTGGCCTCTGCAGTGTCATGGCTTCGCTGTGGCTCTGTTAGTTATTTCCTCCGGTTTTAGTTTCGGCATTGCTCTGCACCTCTGTGGCTAAAAGCGCCAACCCCAACAATGCAGGGCCACCAGTGAGGTCAGGCCCCAGGTATCAGGCCCGTCTCCTTGTATTGATTCATCCCATGACTGTGACACATCGCTGGGATGTAACCGAGAAAGTCCCTCGCAACGGGAGACATCTTCAAGGACTCCAGCAAGGGGCCTCTCTTTTCCTAAGATGTATGTTGGTGTGATGTGCACCTGTTCCCCAGGCTGCTGTCACCCATAGATCGTCCCTAGTGCAGTATGGAGAGGAGGCCCATGACCCAAGAAGCAGGCCCACTGCTGAGGAGGAGAGTTTGGGATCTATCACAAGGAAAATGACTTCGGATTCCTTCAGTGATGCTGTCTAGAAGTGGGTCCCACCGTGTGGTCCCAAAGCCACATAAACGGGGAACTTCTAAAGAATGCAGATGACAGGGCCCCGCCAGAGACCGACCGTGGGCCCCAGTGCTCTGTTCACAGGCCCACGGGGTGCTGAGAACCACTGCTTCAAGGCAGCCTTCCCTTGGCACCTGGAATCACCTGGCACTCTTGAACCCTCCAGCGCCCAGGCCACAATGTCAGTGGGCGGGAGCTAGACAGCAGTGTTTTCTTAAGCTTCCCAGGTGGTCCCCCTGTGCAGCCAAGTGTGGGCACTACTGGCCTTTCACGACCTCCCTGAGGTCTCCTAGTCACAGCCCAAAGGGAGAGGGGAGACGGGCTGTAAGCAAGGCAGAATGTGCAGCGCCACCAAGTAAGAGTGGACAGAAGGCCCCGGGGTTCTTCCGCAGACAATGCTACCTGGTGGTTTGAAACTGCTTGCTCTTTACAAATGCCCCCTTTTGTCTCCCACTTAAAAGAATCCAGACTGGATGCCTCTCACCACACTCCCAAACTGCAAGCCCCTCCGGACAATGGGAGCCATCAGCCGCTACATGGAGCTGACCATTGAACCTGTGCAGCAGGTGAGCAGCTCTGAGCCATGGCCTGGTGGCCCGGAGGCTGGGAAGTAATTCTGACAGACTCCCTGGAGGAGGGGCACTTCAGCTGAGGGGTGTGGCAGGGTGAGGCCAGAAGCAGCTGTCCAAGGTCATCAGAGGGACACACAGGGAAGATGGGGCCAGCAAGGAGGGACCGGACAGTGCGCAGCCTGACTCCTATGACCCTGGAGGTGAGGGGTGCCCGGAAAGTACCAGAGACTTGATCAGTTGTGCAAGGTGCACATTGAACTGGGCTACTGAGGAGATGAGGAAGTGGAACGGAGGGGTAGAGACAGACAAGAAGCAGGCGGGTCGACCAGGGTCTGCCCCGGTGGTGAGGCCTGCACCCAGCTGCAGCCCATGGGCATGCAGAGAAGGAGCTGAGAGAAAGTTGGGAGGGAGAGGCCTCGGAGGGGGTGAGGCTGGGCAGTGCTTCAGGGAGCGCCCCAGGGGCATGGCCTGTGCCCCTGGATGGGCAGGAGAAGATTGGAGAGAACAGGAAAGGAGGTGTCAATGCTCCTGGTCATCCTCACCAGTCACCCAGCCGATTCTGGTCAAAATCACCCATGACCTTCAAGGTGCTAAATTCTGTAGTCATTTCTGTTCTGACTGGGATTCTGGTCAGCCAGTCACTTGTGTGTTGGGGTTTGTGTGGCCCCCCTACTCTCCTGGTCTCTGCCACCCTCATGGTTCTGCTGCGTTTGCTTCTTCAGCTTGATTTTAACGCTGGAGTGCCTCCCTCCGGGCCCCAGGAGATCTTGCCAGGAGACCGCAGCCCCACCCAGAGCTTTAAATACCAACTCCTGGCTGATTTCCCAGGGCTATGGCTCCCTCTTCCCCTCTGCCCTCCTCTCCCTCTCACACTTCCCTGGCCAAACTGACTCCCCGCTGTGCACTTCAGGGCAGTGAAAGACAAAGACCACTCAGTGGTGCAGACCAAAGCTCCTGCTGGTGGACTCCGACCCCTGGTGACCCTTTGTGTCAGAGTGGAGTGGTGCACCAGGTTTGGTTTGATTTGGTTTGAGCTTGTCACAGTCAAGCAGGTGGAGGTTTATTGGGCAAGTCCATTTTCCACGCAACACCCCCCCCTTTGGTTTCATGTCACGATTATCATCCCCGCAATGTAACTTAACCCGCCCCACTTCCTGCCTGTGTCTCCCATTTCTATCCCTCCTTCTTTACTAATCCCCCTGCTTCCTGACCTTGACGCTGGGCCAATGCTACCCTCCTGATCTCACACGGCTGGGCATCCCAGGCGTGCTAGCTGCCTGATCTCATTGCTTTTAGAGCCCTTCCTGCCTTTGCAGTGGTTGAAGTAGATCGCCCAGCCTTTCTTCCTGGGGGTGGCCTTGATCTCCAGCATGCCTCCGTGTGCGCCTCCCAGGGGCTCCCCCTCCCGAGTGCCCCTCCATGTGCATGTGTGGGAACGTACTACCTGTGTAATGCACATGTCTCCATCCCACCAGCTTCCATATGCATCTTGCTCTCCACGGCTACACCTGGCTACCCCATCTGTGTTCGGACGGGTTGTCTAGACCAGGGGTGTCAAATTAGCGACCCAAGGCTCACCTGTGGCCCCCGAGGTAATTTTTTGTGGTCTGAGATGCTCTGAAATAAAATGAAAACAGAAAAAAATTGTTATGAAGAAAATAGCGCTTAGGGGAGATCGAGGCAATACCGTACACACAATTCCCTCGTTAACCCTTTAACTACTGAAGACGAGTATACACGTGGCCCAGTGCCATTCCTGGGGGGCCTGTGGACGTGCATAAACGCGCTGACTCAGTTCAGCGATATGCCTGTCACTCTCAGTGTCACGTCATGTAAACTCAATAGCGAAAAGGTTAAGACGAGCACTCTGGGTTGTACTGTTATGACTTACACCTAGCGGCAGCGCTAGCTAACATTTTTAAAGGGAAGTCATTACGATTGTGCATCAAGTTTGTCAGCTGTCCAACATTTTGTGTTTTTTATTAGTTACTTTGCTATATTTTCCAGTCACAACATAAGAGGTAAGTGAAAACTAGTAGGAGGAAAGCGCTGGCAAGTTTGGGGTAAAAAAGAATAATTTTAGTTTTATAAATACATTAAATAAATGTTTGACTAAAAGAAATTATATAGTGTTTTAATTATCCTATCCATATTCCTGAATCCTCACTTTAAAATATAAATTTAACAAAATTTGTAAATGTGATGTGGCTTGCGTGAGTCTTTCCTGTCACACCAAATGCCCACATTTTAATTGAGTTTGACACCCCTGGTCTAGAGAAACAAATCCAGTGATACTCATCTATGTATAAGAAAGAGCTTTCTACCGAGAAGCCCATAAGTCTGAGGGTAGTCCAAAAGTCCCTCTTTAGACTCCTATAGCCACAGATCAGAGTCGCAGATTGGCGAACCGGGAAACAGGAGGATCCCGGGCCGGTGGCACAGTCATGTGCATCCGATTTTGGTGGAAACCTGGAACCCTGCTGACAGCTCTCAGAGTCCAAGGCAGAGTTCTAGCCGGCAGGAAGGCGGAGGGACAGAGGGAAGCTCCCAGTCCTTCACTCTGGTACAAAAGGTCACATGCCCAATGAGATGTCATCAGGCTACCTACCACTTGACGAACTTGGCAGGTTTGACTCCACCCCTCTTCAGGAGGGTCTAGTCTAGTTGACTTGTCATCATCCAACTCCCACCCCATCCCTCCACACCCAGGAGCCGGGAGGAGCTTCTACATCTTGTGTCCCCTTGTTTGTCATCACTCCTCTGGATTCCAAAATCTAACCTCTGCCGAGACTTCCAAGTCCCGTGTGCCTCTTCTCTCCCCTCTAACTGCACAAGATTCCTCTCCATTCCTCTGCCCTGCAGGCACTCCCTCCTGCTTACACAGCTGCCTCTTTCTTGTCTTCTGGATTTCAGTTTATATGTGACCGTTTCAGAAGGCCCCTCCTCTCCTGCTCAGTCAGAAGTAGCCTCCACCCCTCTGTAATGTTGCCACTTGCCATCGGTTAATTCTAACTCATGGCCACCCCGTGTGTGCCAGGGTAGATTGATGTGTCCTAGAGTTTTAAATGGCTGGTTGGTTTGTTTTGGGAAGTAGATTGCCAGGCCTTTCCTCCAAGGCACTTAGGGTAAACTCTACCCCCCTAACCTTTGTCAGGGCCTTTAGCTATTTGCATCAGTCAGAGATTGTTGTTGTTGTGAAGGGTTAGCAAGTTGGTTCCAACTCATAGCGACCCTTTGTGTAACAGAATGAAGCCCTGCCTGGCCCTGCACCGTCCTCACAACTAGTCTCATTTTGAGCCCATTGTTGCAGCCACTGTCCATCCATCTCCTCGTTTTCGCTGCCCCTCCACTTTACCAAGTACGATGTCCTACTCCAGGGACCGCGCTCTCCTGACACCAGGTCCAAAGTACATGAGGTGCAGCCTCACCATTCTTGCTCTTAAGGAGCATTCTGCTTCTACTTGGTTTTTTGGCAGTCCGTGCCACTTAGAGTATTCTTCTCCCAATACCACATAGATCAAATGCATCGATCCTTTTTTGATCTTCCGGAGTCAATGTCCAACTATCACATGCATATGAGGCAATCGAAAATACCATCGCTTGGGTCAGGCTCCCCTCAGTCCTCAAAGTAATGTCCCTGCTTCTCAACACATTAGAGAGGTGTCCTGCAGCAGAATTACCCCATACGACGGCTTGCTTGATCTTTGGACTACTGTTTCCTGGTGCATTCTTCATGGATCTGAGTAAGACAACATCTTTGGCAACTTCAGTCTTTTCTTCAATGATCATATTACCCATCGGTGCAGTTGTGAGGATTTTGGTCTTCTTGACAGTGAGTGGTAATCCACACTGAAGGCTGCAATCCTTGATCTGCATCAGCAAGTGCTTCAAGTCTCCCCACTTTAAGCAAGTGAAGTTGCATCATCTGCATGCTACAGGTTTCTAGTAAGTCTTTCCCTAATCCCAACAGCTCAGTCTTCATCATGTAATCCAGTTTCTTCAATGGTGTACTCAGCATACGGATGGAACAGTATAAAGAGAGGATACAACCCTGCCGCACACCTTCCTGACTCTAACCCATGCAGTATTCTCTTGTTCTGTTCGCACAGCTGCCCCTGATCCCTGTACAAGTTCCACAGGAGCACCACGAAATGTTCTGGAATTTCCATTCTCAAGGCACTTATCTTTTCCTTTTTTTGTTTTCTGTCTCCTCTTTGGATCCAAACCGGAAAACCACTCACTTCCACCCAGTCACAAGCCTGGCTCATAGTGATCCTACGGGACAGAGGAGAAATGCCGAGGTAGATTCCCCAGAGGACACTATTAGTGGGAGTAGACAGCCTCCTCTTGACCCCACCCCTCGCCAGGAGTGTCTAGTTGACTTAACATCCTCCAACTAGCATCTTCAAAGGGCCGACTTTGCAGCCCAATGTGGAACCAGTATGCCAAAGGGCTTCGTTTCCTCCCATGTTTACTCTTCGGGCCTTGCAGCTGCTGCGACCCAGGCTCTCAGGGAGAATGTGCATTGAACACAGAGTTGGCAGCCGAAGCCACCCCTGCCCAGAGGACCCAGAGGTGCTCAGGGGACTTGGGCTGGAGAGAGAGGTTTTATTGTTTGTTGGTCCTTGGAGATTAAGTGCAAATGGCTGTGTGTGTGTGAAGCTCAAAGACCCAGAGCTTGCCTTTCAAATTAAAAGCTCACTCAGCCAATAAAGGGTCCTAGGGGGATAGAAATGGTTGAGACCTTTACTACCAGCTGACAGGTTGGTGGTTCATACTCACTCGAAAATGTCATGGAGGTCACCTGGCATGAATACCCTCTGCGCACACTCGTACTCTGGGTGCGATGGGGGTTTGTTTTGTGTTTCAGTCATTATAACCCCTTCGTCCTCTGGAGAGAAGGCAGGGAGGTGAGTGGTGGTGGCGAGAAGCCCTCTATGCAGCAGCTAACCAAAACTTTGCACCAAGCGTTTTCAGATTGTGAAATTTCTGAGAAAATAAGAAGGCAGAGATTCATTAAGTTTGTGCATCCAATCCCTGGGTCCTGAGCGATTCCTGCTGGGAGACAGACTCCATGAAGACACCCTCCGGCGTTCCTCTTTCGTGCTCTTGGCCCAGACACCAGCTTGAAGGATTTTGGGTTTTTTTGTAAATAATTGTACTTGACCTCTGTGGCCGCCAGAGGGCGAATGCAGTCAGAGAGAGAGAAAGAGAGAGAGAGTTAGAGAGTTCAGTGGGTGCTGCAAACAATTAATGCTCTGGATTGTGAGCTAAAAGGTTGGGGGAGTGGAGTCCACCAGAGGTACTTCAGAATAAAGGCCTGGTGGTTCTATATTGAAACCAGGCATAGAAAACCCTACGGAGCACTGTTCTGGGATCACCAGGCATGAAAGTCAGTTCACTGGCAACTGTGTGTGTGCATGTGTGTGTTCTAGAGTAAATTAATCTGTGTGTTCTAGAGTAAATTAATCTGTGTGTTCTAGAGTAAATTAATCTGTGTGTTCTAGAGTAAGTTAATCAAGGGTAAATCGAAAAATCCTGCTACCAGGCTGCATTCCTTACATGCATAGGTTTATTCCAAACAAGCGTGGTCCCCATGTCTCAGCTCAGAGGGCGGCTGCCCGCAATTCTCTCCATCGTACACTTGCTTAGTCTCATCAGGGTGTGTCTTCCAGAAAGAAAGGTTCAGACAGTTTAATTCCCACCCAGGTCAGCACCAAAGGTTATGGAGACTGTGTTTTGGGAGCCCTAAGAGTACACAGGATGGTCACACACAAGACAAAGGAGACATGCGCCAGCTAGGAAAGGCCAGCAAAGTGTTCCCCTTGGCGGCAATGCGCTGCTCGTTCTTTGCGGATAGCAGGGTTTTCCTAGGAAATTGTCATTGGGAAACCTCACCCATCCACCCTCCAGCCTGTTCCTGCCTCCTCAGACTGGTGCTTCCCCTCAAGATCAAAGAACACAATGTGGGTCCCTGGAGGACGCCCAAACTGCCAGTTTGATGTGGTGCGGATGGAAGGGCCCAGAAGGGTTAGAGAAATTCAAACACAGGCCTTCAGAGGTGAACAGACCGCAAGCGAGGCCATGTTGACAAGCGACGGCGTCACCGGGTGACGTTTTTGTTGAGCACGTTTCTGTGAGGTTGTGGCAGTACTGGGTGGACGTGGGGACTGTGCAGAAGGCCGCACAGTAAACGGGGATTGCGGCTGCCCCTGCGAGGCGGACGGGGGTAGACTTTGTAAATATGTGACCCTCCCAAATCAGGGATGAGTCCACTGTCCGTCTCTGCCCTTTGCGCGCATTGCAGGCTGGCTGCAGTGTCACCCGGCTGCCTGGCGACGGACAGATGAGTGCCGGAGACGGCTCCCTGCGGGAGCCCCCGTCCTACCCGCCGGTCCAGGTCATCCGGGCCCGAGTGTCCTCCAGCAGCTCCTCCGAGGTCTCCTCCATCAACTCGGACCTCGAGGTAGGTGGCCGCTGTCGCGCGGGCGCGTGCATGCGCGTGCATGGTGTCCCCGCTTGCCCCTGTGCTTGCTGCGCCCACCGCCAGCCCCAGCGGCGGCCCTGCAGGCCGGAGACTGCATCTACGTGCAGGCCCGCGGGTCTGCGCTAGCTCGCGACCCACACTTTTCCAAGGTCATTTCTGGCCAGGAGAAAACACGCCATGGTGTCTGGGCTTGAAGACGCCCATGCACATTCCAGTCCTGCAGAAAGAAATGAGGGAACGAAACAAAACACATCTCAATGCCTCCCGCATCGATTTGCCTATGGAAACGTCTTTCCCCGTTAGTTCCCAAAGGCTGCTGTAAGAAGGTACTATCGACTGCCTGACTTTAAACCACAGGAATTTCTTATCTCACAGTCCTGGAGGTTCAGCATCCTAAACCAAGGTCATGGCCAGCCAGAGGCTCGGAGTGGAGAGCCCGTGCTGTGCCTCTCTCCTGGTTCCTGGGGGTTCCATGAAAGCCTTGGCTTGTGGTCACAGCGCGCCAGTCTCTGACTCTGTTGTCAAGTGGGGTTCTCCCAGTGTCCTCTTAGAAGGGCACCAGTCATGTTGGATTAGCCCCCCGCCCCCCAATTACACGTAACTAATTGACATCTACAAAGACCCTCTTTCCAACTAAGATTACACCCCAGGTACTGGGGGCTAGCACTTCGACATGTCTATTAGAGGGACACAGTTCCCTCCATGTGCTCGGCACGCCCTGAGGAGTGTGAGCTCGACCTTGTTGCACCAGTAGGCTTGTACCTGAGAGGTAAATTGAGGCACGGGATCACTGAAAGGTAAACCGAGGCACAGGGAGACGGGCAAAGATAACTGAAAGGACAAAGAGAAACGGAAATAGCTTTATTAGAGGGGAACTCCTGGGCGAGGCCCCATGGTTTCGCAAGTAGCCCAGGGGAGTCTCGGGCTTTGCCCGGGGTCTGGGGTTTCTAAAGGAAAATGGGGAGGGTGGGGTCCACGCTGCAGCAGCAAGGTTTATGGCCCAGGATGTGGTTGATCAGCTCTGGCAGGCAGGTTCTCAGGGAGTCAGGCATTCTAGGTATTGTTCTTTGGTCTCCTCATTTCAGGGGCGGCTGCTGACCTCTGGGGGCATGCAGGGAAGCGGGGCCCTGGCCTGCTTCTGCTCAGTCCAATCAGTACCTTGGTGGGCTCTGAGTGGACACCAGCCTGCCTCCTTCATTAGCCTCACCTCCCTTTTTATTTTCGAATCTGTGAGCAAAACACAGTCTGCCTTTTGGGTGCCACCGATGGGCCTGAGCTATCCTCTTTTGGTTCTCCGCTGGGACACCCAGTTGTGTTCTCTGTGCGTGAGGAAGTGTCCTTTGGGCTGCGGCGAGGAGGGGTGGACACTAGTCTATCAGCAGCATGTGGCAGCTGCCCTTTGAGAAGAGAACGAACTGCCCTGCATTCGGGCTGTGTGTCTCTCCTGGTTGTTTGGTGTGAAATGATGGTTGTGTGAGATTGCTCAAGTGGGTCAGACCTCGGTTCTTGACTTCGCATGACAAAGAATCCACTCCAAATCCTGGTTTGTAATCAAGTGAGTTTGTTTTTTTTTTCACAAGAGAAAAGCTTGTAGTTAGTTCAGGGATCGTTTGCTGGCCTTACGAGCGTTTTCCAGTCCAGTCTGTTGGGGCACCACGCCCTGGCCCCAAAGTCCACTTTCAGCATTCCCTAGGGACCTTGCCACTCCATTCCCCTGCTGTTCCGCTGCACTCCCCCAGTGCTTTGCCTCGGTGTGGTGGGATCAGGTCAGGTGCAATTCCCACACTGTGTCTCCGGTGCAGTCCCCTATATCGCCCTTAGTCACTGATTGGCTTCATTTCTCATAGTGGGGCCAGCCATGTTGTTCTCTCTGTGTCAAGTGAGTTTTTATGAAGGACATGCTACTTGAGGGAAGGGTGCCAAGCTGCGTGGTAGTGGCGTGGAAGTTCACAACTGGACACGAGCCACCTCGTGGAACTGCACACCACACGTGCGGAACTGAGGCCAGAGAGGGGGGTGCAGGAGCCGGGTAAAAAGAGACTAGGGGCAAGGTAAAAAGAGGCCGGCCTTCCCGAAGCCAGGGTATTTCAAACCTCTGGCTGGGGAGGCATGGTTAAAGGTATTGGTTGACTCCATTGGCTGAATGAAGCTCACCTGGGTGGGGTCATGAGCCTGGGCTGTGCAGGTGCACCGCCCACCTGGCTTGGGGCCTGAATTTGAGCATGCCCAGTTCGGGAGTGGGTGGTGTCTTCATGGGTGGCTGATGCTAGCCTGATTCCCTTCCAACTAGGGGCCTGTAACCCCCTGTCTCCAGCTCCCTAACAGTAGTAGCAAATGATGGTGGATATTGAGTTTAGGGAGTTGTCTTAATGGCATTATTTGGCAAAAATAAACAATTGGGTCCTTAGTGAGCCTCCCAGCCTCACCGAACTTCTTCTACACTCTGAAATCCGACGGACCGAAGGTCACTAGTCTGGGGGGGGTGGGGGTGGACATCTAGATTCATTCCTGTGGGGTCCTGCCCTCACCTCAGGCACTCATCCTACCCTCGCCTGCACTGTTACCCCTTCCCAGGCCCAGGGGGCTCAGCTCTGGGGGCTCCGCCCAGCCAGGCTCTGCGTGGGTGCTTTAGGAATAGATCTTCATCTGACTCTGCCTGCGCCACCTTGGTTCCCTTGAACTCTGTTTTGAGCCAGACCGAGACCCGAGTGGGGGTGGTCAGCCTTGTGCCCTGGAGTCTTTGACCCAGTTTCAGATTTTGTAGGACAGGCAGGGCCGGGGACTCCGGAGCCAGGCATCTTGGCAGAGATCCAGCGAGGAGGGGGTGGGGTGCGCGTCAGCCGAGCGGCCTCTGCGTTGAGAGGGGACAGTGAGGTCTATGCGGCCGGCCGGGGTTGCTGTGCAGGCGGGCAGGGAATCACTCTGGCCTCACCCTTCTCAGAGGTAAGGATTGGCCGGTGAACCTGAAACATTCAGAAACTTGTCTCCACCTGCTACCGGCCAGGTCTCCACTTTGTAGTCATTCTTCTTGTGCTTTCGGTCTCAGACAACTGGCTGTCCAGAGAAGTGTGTCCTTCCAGATGTAAACTGTTCACTTCTGAGGTCTGTGGGGGCTTGTGGCACATTCAGTCATTCTAAATGCCCACTCTCTGCACCAAGGGAGCAGGAGCAGGCAGGCAGTCCCTCCACCCAGCACTGCCTCTCACTCTCCTCACCTGGCGGGGCAATGGGCCAGGGCTGTGCGTTAGGGGAGACTGTGAGAACCGGCAAAGGAAAAGACTTGTTTCATAGGAGGCCTAAAGATTGCTGTTCCTTTTAAAGTTTCGTTTTCTTTGCATTTCTGGAACTCAAGCAAAGATTGAGTCTGGCTATGTGAGGAGCACGTGTTTAGCCCTTTGTTCCTTCCCAGTCCTTTGTGCTTCCCAGCAGTGCTGTCTGTAGTCCTGGTAACAGACATGGTGCAGAGCAGCCGTGACTTATGGCTGGTGCAGGGGGGTGTGTGCATGAGGGGGTGGGGGGAGTGTGCTCCTGTCTGGGGAGGTGGAGAGACACAAGAACAAAGGCAAAGTTCAGACCACTCTGTGTGAAGAGGTTCCAGCCCCAGACCTATATGTCCCTGCTCCTTTTGTGCCTTCCCAAAAACAAACTCACTGTGTTAGTCTGGGTAGACTAGAGAAACAAATTCCTAGACACCCATATGTGTATAAGAAAGAGCTTTAGATACAAGAGAGGTTGAGTATTGAGAAAACATCCCAGGCCAGTCCAGATCAAGTCCATAAGTCCGATATTCGCCCATATGGCTGATACTAATCTATAAAGTCCTTTCCAACTCATGAAACACATGCAATGGTGCTGAATGCAGGAAGATCACAGGCCAGTGGGTGGGAAGTCTTGTGGATCCAGTGGCGTTGTAATCATCTCAGTGCTGGCAGGGGTCCTCATGTGGCTTCTCTGGCTCCAGAGGTCTGGCTCCATCAGCCTCTCTCCATGTGTCTTCTCCACAGGGATGTCTCACAGGGAGTGAGGGTGTCCTGCCTCCAGCCAGCTAGTTATCTCCTTAGCACCTCCAAATAGGTCATCAAGCTGCGATCTGATTGACAGGCTGAACTCCAAGCCTTCACTCCTAGCCTCAAATTGACAGCAGATACATTAACTGCCGCACTCACTGTCATTAAGTAAATGCGGGCGCATAGAGACCCTGTAGGACATGGTGGAACATCCCCATGGGTCTCCAAAACTGCATCTTCACGGGAGTAAAAGGCTACATCTTTCTCCCATGTTGTGCCTGAGGCTCCTGAGAAGCAAGACTGCTTGTTCTCTGACCAAACTCTGCTCTCTGCACCAGCACCCAGGGCAGTCCCTCTTGGACTTTGCCATTCTTAAAGCCAGGTCATTCTCTGAAGGGTGAAAAATACGTGTGCTTCTGATGTTAAAAGTGCTAATTTTAGGGGGGGAAATGACCTGCACATAAGAATGGAGAAAGCCCGTGCATTCCCATGTGGGGCCTGGCCTCTGCCCACATCTGTTTTCTCCCTGGGGAGGCCGAGCTGCCTGTCATGAAACAGGCCAGTGAATCCACCCTGAAATGTTGGAGGCGGTCAGCTGGGCCTCTGGGCTCCCAGAGGAGAAAGGCCTGTCCAGAGAGCCAGCACAGACCTGGGGGCAGGTGCACACAGGCCTGGCTTCTCCTCACACCTGCCGGCTGCCCTGGACCTGGCTGGGCCCCCATGTGTTCGGTGGTCCCTTCTGCACAGTGGGGACCGTCAGCCCTGTCCTTCTGGTATCCCAGAGGGACTCTGGGGATCCAAGGACAGTGCTGAGGGTGCGTCGCAAGCCCTGTAGACACAATACAAGGCCGTGTCTTAGAACACTGGCTGCAGGTGACCCCCTGAGTGCAGAGCCTGTTACTATGTGGCACCCCTTCACGTCCCTGGACCTGTCTGCAGGTGGAGGGAGGTGTGGACCCACGAGGCTCTGCGTGAGAAGGAGCTTAGAACTCTGGTCAAGTCAGTGCTCATGAGGAAACTCCAGCTTTGGGTTGGGCCCTCCTTAAAGTTCCATGGAGCAATGTGGCTCTTGTGTTGTCGGAGGAGGTTAATTGCACTGCGTTAAGTCTTAGAAATGAAATGACTTTCATCCAAAATACAGAAAGGGCAAGCCACCAGCTAAACGGCTCGGTTACCTTGATGGCGCAGCAGCCCAGGGCCCTGTGAACAGAATCTGCTCTGAGCCCGCCCTCCAGCCGCCTCAGTCCCTCAGCAGTTTCCAGTCTTGCCACTTGGGTCTGTGTGGGAGCTCTTGACTCAGCTCTCTGCCTCGGCCTCTCCTTCTTTGTCGCAAAAGCAAGCAAGCAAGCTCACTGCCAAACAGTCGGTCCGGAGCCCCCCTGTCCTGTGCTACACAGAATGCCAGACAGGCCCTCCCAAGGCCTGACGCCAGCCCTGCTGCTCCCCTGCTCGAAGGCCCACTGTGACTTTGTGCCGCTTCAAAGCCCAGCCTCCTCAGCCTGAGCCCCAAGACACTGGACCCTCTGCTCCTGGGCCAGCTCTTCCTTCTCTTGGCTGGGAGCCAGGCTGGCCTCTCCCTTTCTGAGTTCTTAGGCTTAGTGTTCCATCTTCTCCACCTGTCCTTCAAGGTCCTGGCCAAATCCTCTTGCCTCCAGGAAGTCTGCTCTGACCGTCTGGGTAGGGCTGCCAGATTTAACAGCATAAGAAATACAGGACAGCCACGACACTTGAATGACTGGACCGTCAATCATTTTTCCAGTGTGGATTCATCTGGAGTGTTGAGCTGTGTTTTATCTGGCCCCTCCACCCTGAACTGCACTTGACCGGCCCCCTGCTGGTCAAACTGCTTCCTCAGTACCTTTGACAGCAGTTTTCCTCCCGAAAACTCCAGCGCCCAGCCTTGGTTGTTTGGGCCTTTCTCGCTGAGTGGTCCCGGGATCAGGCCTGAAGGTAGTCTTTATTTCTCATGTTCATTCCCCTGTCCCCACTGCTGCCAGTCACACCTGTAGACCGCTCTGCTCCTCAGGGCTGTTGCCGTCAACACACACGCACATACACGCACACACACCTTGGAATGTCCCCACTGCTGCCAGTCACACCCGTAGACCGCACTGTTCCTCAGGGCTGTTGCCGTCAACACACACGCACACACACGCACACACACACACACACACACACACACCTTGGAATGTCCCCACTGCTGCCAGTCACACCCGTAGACCGCACTGCTCCTCAGGGCTGTTGCCGTCAACACACACGCACACACATGCACACACACACACCTTGGAATGTCCCCACTACTGCCAGTCACACCCGTAGACCGCACTGCTCCTCAGGGCTGTTGCCGTCAACACACACGCACACACATGCACACACACACACCTTGGAATGTCCCCACTACTGCCAGTCACACCCATAGACCGCACTGCTCCTCTGGGCTGTTGCCGTCAACACACACGCACACACATGCACACACACACCTTGGAATGTCCCCACTACTGCCAGTCATACCCATACACCGCACTGCTCCTCAGGGCTGTTGCCATCAACACACACCACCACCACCACCACCACCCCTTGGAATGTCCCTGAAGTGAAGCTGTGTGTGCTCTGGAGAGGCAGACTCTCCTTGCTCGTTGATCTGATCTCGTCCCGACTGCCTAGAGAAAAGTTTGAGCGGCTGACTCCCCAGAGCCACCCGCAAGGAGGGGACTCGGCTGCCAAGCCACTCCTGCGCACCAGCACTTCCCAGCCTAGTAAACATTTTCCCCTCTCACCCATCCGCTCCCTACCCTACAACAGCCCAGGACAACAGGCAGTGCAGGGAGCACAGGGCAGTTCGCACAAAGAAGGGAGTCCTCCTGGCACAGTGGCTAACCAAAACATTAGCGGTTCAAATCCATCAGCTGTTCCTTAGGAGAAAGATGGGGCACTTGGCTTAGATTACAGCCTTGGGAACCCTGTGGGGCAGAGGAGAGAGCCCTAGAGGCCCCCAGAAGTCAGGCGTGCCTGGATGGTAGTGGGTCTTTAGAGATGAAGCAAGAAAGCCAGACGGGGCGAGGCCATGCCTGACCCCAGAGCAAGTGCTATGGAATTGTTGTGTAGCTAAGCCTGTGAAGTAGGCTTAAAAAAGAAATCGGAGGGACGAGGTTTTAAGTGCATATGGTGTCATGCTTAAAAGTCTGAAAGATACCAAGTCAAAAGGAAATTGCTTTGCAAAGTCTAGGCAAGAGCCGAAGCTAATGGGTAGTAAGCCAGTCTGAAAGGAACCATCAGCTCGGGTCCAACAGGCTCAGCTCCTGGGAAAACAGCTTCCCCCAGAGTGTTAGAGGAAGTTTAAACTAAAAAGTAACCATACTTCCTCAATGACTAAGGCATACCCCAAATCTTCAGGAACAAAAGCAGTAACCACATACCCTGAATTACAGTGTTGGCGAAGAATATTAAAAATCCTGTGGACTGCGAAGAACAAATGCATTTGTCTTGGGAGTACAGCCAGAATGCTCTTTAGAGGGGAGGATGGCGAGATTTTGTTGCAAGCACTCGGACACTTCATCAGGAGTGACCATCAACAACAGCAACAAAAACTCTGCCACCAAGTCGGTTCCGACTCACGGCGACCCTATAGGACAGGGTAGAACTGTCTCTGTGGGTTCGCAGACTGTAACCCTTTATGGGATTAGAAAGCGTTCTCCTGAGGATTCAAACTGCTGGTCTCCCCACGTGACACACTAAGCCACTAGTACTCCTCATGGGAAGAGAGCAGCCCCTGGAAAAGGGCGGCATGCTCGGTCTGGATGGACGGCCGTACTAAGTGTGAGGCTGGTGCAGGACTGGGCAGTGTTTCATTCTGTCCTGTCTAAGGTCGCTATGAACCAGAACCAATTCAAGGGCATTTATCAACAGCCACCACAGTAGCCCGGGGCTCAGGGGTACACCGTGATCTCAGAAGCAGGAATACGTATGCTGCGATAAACAAGGCAGATTCCAGTAGTTCGTGCTGTGGCTTCCAGAGGTGATGACCATGATCCTGAGGGTCATTGAAGGACATGAGAGACTCACATGATGTGTTAAGAGAGAAAAGCCATTTGCACAATTTGGTCATATACATAAATAGCCATGGAGTATTCAGTACATGTTCGTATGTTTATAAACTGAAACAGGACAGCTGCTGCCCATGCGTGCAGTAGAACTGGCTCAGAGGTTTTGCAGGGGATCCTTCAGAGGGGTCTCTAGAGGGCTTTAAACTCCCAGCCTCTCCGTTAGTAGTCAGGTGCTGAACAACGGTGTCTCACCAGACCAACCGAACTCACTGCCATCGAGCCAATGCTGACCATAGCGACCCCCTGTGGGTTTCTGAGATTGTAACTCGTTATGGGAGGAGAAAGCCCAGTCTTTCTCCTGCGGAGTTGCTGGTGCCTTCGAACTACCGGCCACGCGGATCACAGCCCTCAGTGAGATCGCCTCTGTGGACATCTGAGGAATCCCTGGGTGACACCAAAGAGAAGCCCTGGTGGCGTCGCCAGTTGGAAAGCACCAGCAGCCCTCACAGTTGCTATTTCCAACTCCTGGTTGCAGCGGCTGCGCCCGTCCATCTCTCCCCGACTCTCCACTGAACCAAACAGGATCTAGAAGCTTTTTTCTGTAAGGAACAAACCTGTTTCCTTCTCCGAATGGAGCAAAAACTTTCCATGTTATTTCTTTGTAGTTTTAGCGGTAACTGAGGCAACCGACACCTCAGTTACAAAGATGTGAGTTAACAGTACTTCTTAGGCACCTTGCTTTAAAACTTAGAAAAAGGGAAATCCTGATGACTCACCACTAGATGGCGCTTTCATAAAAATTTTAACCTTTTCTGAAGCTGAAGATTCAGGACGTTCCCTAATTTCATTTCTTCTGTTCTTTTAAAAAAATCATTTTATTGGGGGCTCTTATCACAATCCATACATACATCCATTGTGTCAAGCACATTTGTACATATGTTGCTATCCTTTTCTAAACATTTTTTCTACTTGAGCCCTTGATATCAGCTCCTCATTACCCCCTTCCCTCCCCCGTGAACCCTAGAAAATTTATAAATTATTATTTTTTCATGTCTTACACTAATCATTGTCTCCCTTCACCCACTTTTCTGTTGTCCACCCCTCGGGAGTGGTAGTGGTGGTGGTGTTATATGTTGATCATTGTGATTGGTTCCCCCTTCCAACCCCTTACGTTCCCCTTCTACTCCTGCTATCTCTATTCTCATTATTGGTCCTGAGGGTTTTATCTGTCCTGGATTCCCTGTGTTGTGAGCTCTTACCTATGTGTAACCATGGTGTGTAAGATGTTGACATTAGAGGGAACTGCCAAGGGCTTACAGGGATGCATTGTACTATATTTGCCACTTTTATGTAAATCCAAAATTATTCCAAAATAAAGTTTATATGAAGCTAAATAGCAAGTAAGTAAATAGGCTCAGAGTTCCCCCAACAGGATTAAAATGAAACTAGGGGGTCGGGAGGGGCAGGGGGACTTATACAACCAGGGCTGCTTGCGTCCAGACCAAGGAATTCATTTTGACCCGTTACTGTGCACTGGACTGTAGGCTGTATTGGGTCTCACTATAAGTGGTTCCACTATTATTTTTTATGTTCCAGGATCCAAAATGCATTTCATGAAATATTGTAACAAACAAAGCAACCACCTACTCACACACTGTGGTAACTACAAATTACCACTTGTGTTTTGCAAGAGTATAGGCATGTACAGTTGTGACGGTGAGCTTTTGGGTCAACTAGACCTAAGAAGACCCAAATCCTCACAACAGGACCAATAGACAAGATCATGACGCGTGGAGAAAAGATACAGTTGTCAAGGGTTTTGTCCTGCTTGGCTCCACAATCAACTCTCACGGAGGCAACAGTTCAGAGATCAAAGGCCTGTTTTCTTAGGTAAATCTGCTGCCCGAGACCTCTTTAGAGTATCGAAAAGCAAGGGTGTCCCTTTGAGGATTAAACCCAGCCATGGTATGTCCACGTGCGTCATATGCGTGTGAAAGTTGGACATTGATTGAATGAGGAATAACAGAGAAGAATCCGTGCACTGGGATTATGGCCCCGGTGAAGAATCGGGAAAGTGCCGTGGAGTGCTAAAAGAGACAAACCAATTTGGTTGGAAGAAGTGGAGCTTTGGACATGTCGTCAGGAGAGACGAGTCCTGGAGAAGGACATCATGCTTGGGAAAGGCCCTTGAGGAGATGGGTGACCCCATGGCTGCAACAAGATCAGGCACAGGAGCAGTTGTGAGCAGAGCATGGACCGGGCGCTGTTCCGTTCTGTTGTGCACAGGGTTGCCGTGGGTCAGCGCCAACTGGATGGCACCTAACAATAGACATGCCTGGGTACCTGGGTAAAGGAAGGGGTGGAGACCTTTCTATCAATCAAGTGTCAGCCTAATGACACCTCCTTGGGGTTTGGCCTTTTGTATAAAGGACACCCTGAGCACAGCTGACCTCTCTTGCCCCTTTGCATTCTGCTGGAGCCGATTCTTGCATCTGATTGGTCAATCTCCTGTTGTGTCACCTGCCAAGCCCAGGAGCCTTCAGCAGACTGCTGACCTTGGATTCGTTCAGCTGACCTCTAACTCATTCAACTCTGCATCCACCAGCCTATGGCCCTCCAGCTTCGTCTTCCGGTCGCTGTTTCGTCAGCTTCCACAGCAACATGAGTCACAAGAGGCCTCTGGCTTACATTTGACCTATGGTCTTGAACCAACTACCTACTTTTACGATTGTGTAAACCATTCCTTAACATAAAGCTCTTTCCTCTGTACATGCAGACACAAGCGTCACTTGTTTTGCTTCTCTAGAGAACCCAGCCTAACAAATTTGGTACCAGGAGTGGTTCTAGAGAAACAAAATTATAAATAGTTCTCTAAATTGGTTCTCAAGTCTGATGAGGCCTAAAGCACTGAGAAATCAGCCTCTGTTGGTGTAAGTACAGACAGGTCTGTCACGATTAGTAAAAGGGTCCTGTTATTCATGATATGAGGTGGCAAAGCTGATACCCCTCAGCACGACCAATAGATGGAGTGTGGGTGAGAATTGAGGCCCTGGGTAATCAGGTTGGATATCTTTCCACTATTTTGACAGGATGAGAAGCATAGGGGAAGCTGGTTGGTTGGTACTACACACAGAAAACTGGAAGGAAAGAGATGCACTCAGAGCATCAGAAGCGTACCTCAAAAGTCCAATAAAAGACCCCAAAGCTTCTACTTGTACCACGAGAGAGGACTTTATCTCTTCTAGTAACAGACTGGCTATTGCTGAAAACCAAACCCAGAATCTTACCACATGAGTCTCTGAATTACAATGGCCGCTGAATTTGCAACCTAGAAATGTGCCTGATATTAAAGAGAGCACTGACTGGAAAGAAACAGACCCCACAACTTGGGATAGGGACATAGGGGGTCGATGTTGCAGACGATGGAGACACTCAGCCCTGAGATTTCACTGAGTCACCAGCAGCAAGGCTCCCATCTGAAGAGATTAATCACTCTCAATAAACCCCCACTCACACGGAGATTAGCCCAACTGTGCTCACATGTGGATTTATGATGCGGAAGAATCCACTCGTTGGCACCTACAACAGGTATGTGAAGTGCAAGTGGATTAAGAGCAGGCTGTGGAGCCTGGAGCTTGCCCTTCAAGAAACTGAGTCAGATCCCCTTACAGAAGGGTCGCAGGGAGGAGACGAACCAGCCAGGGTGCAGTGTAACAATGATGAAACATACAACTTTCCTCTAGTTCTTAGATGTTTCCTCCCGCCACTATTATGATCCCAATTCTACCTTACAAATCCGGCTAGACCAGAGGATGTACACTGGTACAGATAGGAACTGGGAACACAGGGAATCCAGGACAGATGATCCCTTCAGGACCAGTGGTGAGAGTGGCAATACCGGGAGGGTGGGGTAGAAAGGGGGAACCAATTACAAGGGTCTACATATAATCCCCTCCCTGGGGGATAGACAACAAAAAAGTGAGTTGGACAAAAAAGAGACGTTGGACAGTGTAAGACATGAAAATATAATAATTTATAAATTATCAAGGGTTCATGGGGGTGCGGGGAGGAGAAAAATGAGGAGGTGACACCAAGGGCTCACGTAGAAAGCAAATGTTTTGAGAATGATGATGGCAACAAATGTACAAATGTGCTTGACACATGGATGGATGTATGGATTGTGATGAGTTATACGAGCCCCCAATAAAATGATTAAAAAGAACCTGAGTCAGACATATTTGAGATTTAGGGTGGGACTGACCATGTAGTAAATGCTGATTCAACATGGATCTTGACTGATAGCAAATTCCCAATATTGGCAAGGTGAGGAATTGTATCTAATTTTATAATTTGAGTTGAATCATGTCAGCCATGTGGTTACTAAATAAGAGAGCTGTTATTATGTTTTCTCTTAGTTGTCAATTGCTGCTGTAACAGAAGTACCACAAGCGGGTAGCTTTATCCAACAGAAATCTAGTCTCACACAGTATAGGATTTCAGCGTACAGGCTCCCGGAGAAGACTTTCTGTCCCTGGTGGCTCCAAGGTTCTTGTTTCCGAGCTTTTGCTCCTGGGCAATCTTCATGAGACTTGCCATCTCTCTTCCCCAATTCTTTTGCTTGCTTGTTGGCATAGTAGTTACATGTTGGGTTACATGCAAGGTCAGCAGTTCGAAACCACCAGCCACTCTATGGGAGAAAGAGGAGGTTTTCTACTCCCATAAAGAGTTACAGTCTTGGAAACCCACGGGGGCCATTCTACCCTGTCCTGTAGGTTCATGAGTCACTACAGACTTGACGGAGTGAGTTTCGTTTGTTTGTGTGATCTTAAAAGGTATTGACTACTCAAGACATATCCTACACTAAAACTGCATCGCTCAACTAACATCCACGTCCAGATGGGATGAGGACCACAGGCAGAGAACTAGATAATTACAACACACACTTTGGGAGATGTAATTTCATTCATAATGCTCCTCATAATAATTTCTATTCATTACTTTTAAATCTCTGTAGATTGTCATTTTCTCAAGGAAGGACCTACAACCCTTCATCATAATTATAAGTATCTCCTTGATCATCTAATGAAATTAAGACCTACAGCAGCTGCTGCCTGCCTGCCTGCTTGCTTGCTGAAGCCAGCTGTTGCTTAGCTCCCTGGCACCGTCTGGGGGCCTGCCCCCTGGCTTCCTTGCTGGCACTGAGCTTTGTTCTGTTGTGTGATGGTGGCAAAACATATCCGACATGTGTTCTATCTCTTTTTATTCTGCAGCAAAAGTATTGGGAGGCCCTAAACTCCGAGCAGGTATGGACAATCCTACCGTTTCCGGAGAGATTTCCTGTGGCTTGATCTCACCTCCTGTTTGTTTCCAATCTTTTGCCAAGCCTTCAAGACCTGGAGAGGCAATAGAGATCTTTGCAATGACTGGGCCGCTTTACCTTTTGAAACATTGTTTCATATTGCATTTGTCCCTTCCCTTTTTCAGCATTTGATTTGTTGTTGTTGTTGGGAGCATACACATCAGAACGTTTACCAGTTTCCACATGTACAAATCATTGACACTGAAAGCACCAGGCGAGTTGTACCGTCACCCTGGCCTTCCCTTTCTCGGGTGTGCCACTCCATTTGCATAAATCCCCTACTCCCTGAGCTTCTTCGATCCCATATTGACCTTGAGAGATCACAATGCTTAAGGCAGATATTCTTTCCAAGTTAAGCTAAACTACTTTTTGAGTTTAAGAGGACTTGGTATTTGAAGACTATTTTAGGGCAATAAGTGGGGGTGGGGGGAGGTCATCCAGTCTCATTGCTCCAGAAAGTCTAGATTCCATGAGAATTTAAAATTCTGTTCTGAATACCCCCCCCACACACACACACACACAACCCCCCACCTTTGATCAGGACTCTCCTATAGAATCTTTGATCGAAATGTTCAGTGATGGGAGTCGGGCACCCTTCAGTTCATCTGGTCTCACGTCAAAGGGGACAGCTGTTCTTAGAGGCAGCCAGTTAGTCCCACATTCGGTTTCCTCCTCTTACTTATTGACCATTGCTGCCGATGAAGGGAATATTGCACAGCTGAATGTAATTGCTGCCGATACGATGTACACTTGGAGAAAGTTGTGGTAGGTATTTTAACAATGATTTAAAAAAAACAGATGCCAAGGCTGCTTATCCAGAAGCAGCTACCTCATGGGGCTTAATTCCTTGGTTTGGAGGTTTGGGGTCCAGGTTTCAGGAGACATCCCAGCTAACGGGCACAGTAACATGTTTATTGCTTCTGCCCTACCTCCCCGTTTGCAGTGTAGTACCTGCGGCCAAGAGACCATCTCTATTTGCCTGGAGCAACAGCGGAAGAGGGAGAGTCCGTTAGGGTTTTTATGAGACACCCCCTGGATGGCTGGGAGCGGGTGGGCAGCGGGGGTGGAGAATTAGCACATCAGAAACAGATTTTCAGGGCCCTGCATTCACAGTTCTTTCTGCTTTGGGGGCATTAAAATAAGCCGATATCATAAAAGAATGCTCAGAGAAGAAACAGGATTTGGAACAAATTAAATAACCGCCCGTTAGTGAATTGATGGTCGTGGTGCTGAGAGTAGCTGCAGGGTAGTTGAAGTCAACATGTCCACCCCGTGTCATTCTGAGACCTTGGCCACTGCTGCCACTCCATGCCACCGTTGCCTCTGGTGACAGATGACTGTGTTTTAGGACACCCACCTGTGTCTGAGCAAAGAGTGGATCATCTTTTTTCAAGTCGCCTGTTCACCTGGATTCCAGCAATGTGCTTCCAGCGTCACTGCAAGTTTTCAGACGTTCTGAATAAGAGGCTTTAAAATGTCGTGTGAGAGTTCCACCACGTCAAATGGTTCCCTTGGTTTGGGCAGTCGGTTGGCTGGAGCTAGACCGAACACCCCGAGGTAGCCATCTGTGGAGGCAAGAGTGGGGTCCCAATGTCAGGGCTCTAAGAATCACCGCATCCAGAGCACAGCGCACTGGCAGCAGTTCATTTTGTGACGTCTGAGGTCCCATGAAGCAGAGCCAGCTCCATGGCAGAGAACAACAAAGAATCCCCAGGCAGCCTGTGAAGACACCAACCAAGCCTTAGGTCTCCACCCCAGGAGGACCTCAGTGGGCTCCATGGGGTGGGGCATGGGTGCACAGCATCATCACAGAACATGACCTAGAACATGGGCCTCCACTTGTGCCCTAGAAATGTAGGTCTGGCCAACCCAGCCTGACCTGTTTGTCCCTGTGTCTGGGGATTGTAAGAGATGGGAAGGGCTGACTCCGTGAGGGTACCGCTTGTGTTTTTTCTCCACAGTGGGACCCTGAAGATGTGAACCTGGAAGGGTGCAGAGACCACGTGGAGATGCTCAGATGCCAGGCCCACAGCGGCTCCACAAGCCAGTGGACTTGACCTCTGATGCTTGGCACCTTCTAGAGCCAACAGCACAGAGCCCAAGGGCAGGCCTTTGTCGGGCAGGGAGCTGCCGTCATTGCTGTAGCAGGAGCGAGCACTGCGGGAAAGGCTGCTCGGGAAAGTGAAGACCCAGAACCGGGCTGGTCCGCAGCGGGGCTCAAAGCAGAGCCCAGGCTTTGGGTCTTGTGGTCAGGCCTGGACGTGCCGAGTTTGTTCTGAAGATAAGAAGTTCCAGACCACTCTTTCATTTTTTTATAATTAATAAATATTTTTATTGGGGCTCATACAACTCTTATCACAATCCGTACATACATCAATTGAGCAAAGCACCCTTATACATTCATTGCACTCGTCATTCTCAAAATTCACCTTCCACTTGGGTTCCTGGAATCAGCTCGGTTTCCCTTTTTTTCCTCCTCCCCCTCCCTCCCCGCTCCCCCCTTTCCCCTGGTCCCTTGATAGTTTATAAATAATTATTATATCTTATCTTACACTCCCCGGCGTCTCCCCTCACCAGCCTCCCCCTTGCCAATCTCCCAGAGAGGAGGTTACACATAGATCTCCAAGATCGGTTCACTCTTGCATTGTAGAAATAAAGTTCCACCAAAAGGACATCGGACCCTCTTGTCCTTTTTTGTCCCTGCTTGTGCCAGGACTGAGTTCACCTAACTGATGGCTAGTGTGTCTCCGCAGAGCCCCAGCTCACGGGACCTGTTTGTTTTAGGAGTGGTTGGCCTCGTTCAGAGAGAATCTGTCTATGAGCTACACTCTGGAGGGTTGGTGAAGACACAGACCAAAATGCCTGACTCCTCCTAGGTGTTTCCTTGCCCTTAGCCTCTGTTGTAGCCTGATAATCAGGCTGCGGGGAGAAGGAGCAACAGGAATGACGGGGCCTGGAAGACCCACCGAGCGGTGCAGGGGATTCCCTATACTGGGGAGCACTCATCTTGAGATAAGATGGGCTAATATAGTCTCCGTTGTGCTTCCTGTTATCGGCACTACGAATACATGTAGAAAATGTACTGTGAAAACTATGTGATAGTTCGTGGGGAGCCTGGTGCTAAAGCATTCGTAGACGACCTGCTTCTGGGTCGGGGTTTCGTACGTAGCAGAGCAGCTCCCTCGCTGCGATCTATTGAAAGTCAGCCTTCGACACAAGGGTTTGTAAAAAAAAAAAAAAGAAAACTGTGTGATACATATGAAAGCACAAAACACAATACTTGACTCGAAGTAGACTGTATAGATAAGTCTCCTTCCACTCTATACTTCTTGACGGTTCTGACCACATATATACAAAAAAGATAGTGACCGATTCAAAGGAATCAGATTCACAGCTGGGACGCTGGAGGTTTGCATCCTTGATAACTCTAGTATGTGAATATATCTAGCCCCTGCTTCAGCTTTTCCAAAGAGAGAGATTTCACTGTCTCTCCAATTCGGTCGGTATCATTTAGGGAAGGTTGGATCACTAAGACAAGATGAGGAGGAGTCCTGATGGTGTAGTGAGCTAAGAATTTGACCCTCCAGGCAAACACTGGCTCCACAGGCAAATGCTGCAGTGGTCTACTTGTGTAAAGGGTTTAAAGTCTCAGAAACCCACAGGGGCAGTTCTACTCTGTCCTATAGGGTTGCTATGAGTCAGAATGGACTCAATGGCGGTAGGCTTGGCTTTTTTTAAGATTTTCTTCAAAGCCTCTCAGGGCAGTTCAGAATGCTGAAGAGATTGATGAATGTCATCCAATGGCATGCTCACATCATGGCTTCCAATGGGGCATGGTTTCCCATATCTCCCAGAGACGCTCGACCAAGGCTCCATCTCAAGCTTCGCCACTGAACTCTGCATGATCTTTGTTGAGCTGTTTCCCTTTGGGGGTCAGTCTCCTCAACAAAGTGGGAAAAACAAAAGGCCAGCTTTCTTTTTTCCCATTTATGAATATGCCGGTGAATTTTGCTTACCACACAAAACTGACCTGTCTGTAAACTTGGGAGACAGAGCAATTACATTCGACCAAGTTTCAGATAAACCTTGAATCTAAGTTTCATTATCATAGTTCTGTTTGGATTTTGCTACTATGCATTCTAGACACTTTAGAATTCACCTTTTACCAAGAACCCAGTTTTTATTTCCTGTGACACAAAGAGATCACAGCAATTAACATTTTGAAGACTTGCAGAATCCTTCCAGTTTGGAAAAGCAAAAATTCTCTATATCTCATTTCCAAAGTTGAGGTCTCTGGCATTTTACTTTGGAAGTTTACTTTGCTCAAGCCTCATTCTTGCTAAAACATCTCTTACAATGAAGGCCACAAGAAAGTTATTTTCGACAGTGAGAAAGGAAAAGACCAAACCGGTGTTAGGAATGTCTCAAAAGGATTTTACAACATTGCCAATATTCTTTTTTTCTTTTTCCATCCTTCTTGGTACTGCTGGCCATTCTTCCACTTGACGTCATTCATGTTTGGTTTATGCTTTGGCAGCAGGGCCTCTCTTGAAAGAAAGAACGCAGGGCAGAGGACAGAGTTTAGGAAGCTCTATGCCTAACAAACGCACTGCCAGAGTCATATCCAACTCATGACGCTATAGGGCAGGGTAGAAATGGGTTTCCAAGGCTAAATCTTTGCAGGTGTGGAAAGTCTCATCTTTCTCACCCAGTGCAGCCAGTGGTTGCGAACCGCAGCCCAAGCTGAAACTCATGCGGTACCAGAGAGCATGCCCCAAACCCAAACCCATTTCTGACTCATAGCAGCCTTATAATTGCAGAAGTCCCGGTGGGTTCCAGTCACTGACCTTTGATAGTAGCCCAATGCTTAACCTACTGCATCACCTGGGCTCCTTTATACACAACTGTCTGGTTTACTTCCCAAGGTCGTCACGTGAGAGGGGTGGTCTTAGAAAAGCAATTCAGGAATGGAGCTAGACCAAACGATTTCGAGTTCACTAACCCGGGATGCTTAACGAGGCATCGCGCATGCCAGATATTTAATTCACTGAGCGTGCCTCGTGGATCTGCCTTTGGGCGAGCTCGGCTTCGTTCCGTGGGAAACTGTCCGCGAGCTGCTCTCCGTCCTCGGTCTGCAGGGGTGACTGCAGCGGGTTTGGTCCCTCTCCGGGGTCACGGGCACGCGCCCCGTCGTCAATATCGATTGGCTCATCCACGCTCGTCTCGGCGGGAACGGCAGTAAGGTCCCCACTGTGGGCGCTGCTCAGAATTAAACGCTGGTTCCTCCCTGCAGGAGCGGCAGGACTCCGAGAGCGCAGCGTCCACTCGCGCCGCTGCCCGAGTCCTTCCGGGAGAAGGGCAGGGTGGGCTCTGCGCGTGCGCACTCGCCGCTGGCCGGCTCCGCCCACCCGGGGCGGCCGCTTGGCCGGCTGCGCTGCAGGGTCAGGGTCGCGTTGGGGAGAGCTGCGGGGCAGGCTCGTGTCAACTTCACACCTCTTGGTTTTGAAAGGAAGTGATGGTGCAAGATTATTTCACAGTTGCTAGCGCAACACCCGTTACGGTGCACTATAGACAGTTTTCTTTCAGGCTATTAATTACACAAAATTAAAAAACCGCTTCCAAACACTGCCATTGAGTCGATTTTGATCGATGGCCACCCTAGAGGACAGGGTAGAAGTGTCCTTGTGTGCTTGGGAGAGTAGAAAGCTTCCTCCTAGTGAGCCCGTAGGCCAGGGTAACACTGCCCCTGTAGGTTTTTGAGACTTTTAAACTCTTTACAGGAGTAAAAAGTCTCACATGGTTAAAACTCGCTGCCTTTAGAAAGCAAATGTTTTGAGAATGATGAGAGCAGCAAATGTACAAATGTGCTGGACACAATGGATGGATGTATGGATTGATGGATTGTTATAAGAGTTGTATGAGTAAAAATTAAAAAGTATATTTCTATTAAAAAAAAGAGTTGTATGTGCCCCCAATAACATGATTTTAAAAACAAACAAAAAAACCTGGCTGCCTTGGTAAATTATATATATATATATATATATATATATATATATATATATATATATATATATATATATATATATATATATATATATATATATATATATATATATATATCAAATATACCATTGACAGCCCAAAGAATGGACACATATGTGTTGGAAGAAGTCCAACTAAATGCTACTTAGAAATGAGGCTGGCGAGATTTTATCTCACATGCTTTGAGCAAGCTATCGGGAAGAAGGACCAATCCCTAGAAAGGGATATAACCCTCAGTAAGGGAGAGGACCAGTGAAAACGAAGATATCCCTTCCTGACAAGGACCGACAGTGGCTGCAACAAGAGGTTCGAACACAGCGTGTGCGAGGCTGTCACAGGACAGGCAGTGTTTTGGTTTGCTGTACACAGGGTGGCTATGAGTCGGAACTGACCTGATCCACCCTAACGATGAAAATGTCAATGGAGAAGTAAAAGGCACTGTGTTAGGCTGGGTTGTCTGAAAAAAACAAAAAACAAAACCTGTGCTATATATGTGTAAGAAAGAACTTTCCATCAAGAAATAATCTTATATCAAGAAGACATACTAGCCTAATCCAACTGACATCGCTGGGCCCAATGCTAGCCTGAGCCCTTCTCGGACTAACGTAGCTGCAGGCTGATGCCACGGAAAGGTGAGCCAGATGCAGGAAGGCCACAGAGCAGCAGGTGCACAGTCACGTGGATCCAAAGTTCTTGGAAACATGGCAGGGCAGTGACAGCTCTCAGGGTTGGGTGACCTCATGAGGGGCCACTCCTGTAGGCAGGCACAGGTTCTCAGCAAGCAGGAAGGTGAAGGGGCAGAGAGAGGGGTCCTCCAGGGTCTCTCATAAAAAGGCCACACCTTCCAGGAACCATCATCAGACTGTGACCTGAGAGGCAGTTTGGCTCCATCCCTATATAAAAGCAAGTTGACATAAAAATTAACAGTCATAGAGGTCTACAAAGACTACAAAACACTACTGCAAGAAACTGATGACTACCTGCTTAGGGGGAAAGCATTCTCTGCTCATGTGTAGGCCGACTGAACACGGTGAAAATGCCAATACCACACAAAACAATCCTGATCCCAGTTCCAACAATACCCGGTAAGGAGATGGGAAGATGAGTTCTCAACTTAGATGGACACAGGAAAGAGGCCCCAGAGAGGCCAAACATTATCGAAGAAGTACAAGGTAGGACACCACACATTTCCCAATCTCTGAGCCTACTGGACAGCTGTGTTGGTCAAAACAGCCGGTACTGACATGTGGCAGTTAGATTTTATGTCCACTTGAACTTGCATTAAAGTGTAGTTTTAGAATCCAGTCTGTCAATCACGTTGCAGCCTGATGATGCCTGCTTGGGGTGTGGCCTCTTTATAAGGGAGAAACTCTCTCTCTCTCTCTCTCTCCTTTCACCTTCCTGTTTGTGATGAGACTGTATCTACCTCCAGGGGCAGCCCCATGTGGGGCCACCTGACCCTCAGAGCTGTCAGCACCCTGCCATGTTTTCACTGACCTTGGATACATTCGACTCTGCACCCATTGACCTTGATCTCCCTGCTTCTTGCTTCACCTCCTGGCTGCATGGGCCTGCAGACGTGTGAGTGTGATAGCATTGGACAGATGAACTTGAGTTGGCCTGGGGTGGAATGCCTTCTTGATACAAAGCTCTTTCTTATACACATATGGGTATCATTGATTTTGTGGCTCTAGACAACCCATCCTAATACATGGTACAACAGCAGACACACGGACCAATGGAATAAAACTGAAAATCCATCCAAATATGGGCAGCTGATCTTTGTAAATTGGCTGAAGTCATTACATGGAGAAGAGATCATCTCCTTAGCAGATGGTGCTGACAAAACTGGATAACCACCTGCAGAAAATGAAACAAGATTCATACCTCACCCCAAACACAAGACTAACTCAAAGTGGATCTGGGAATACATATTTAACCCGAAACTACTAAGCTATTGGGAGAAAACCCAGAGACAAATCTAGGGGTCTCAATTTATGCCATAAATAGACATTTCACAGACCCCATCCCGGAGTACCATGCCTTAAAGGCAACATACTGGCAGGGAGCAGTGAACTAACAGAGAGGACGATGGGGCTGGGCACAAGCTGAGCTATGTTGAGCCCCTCCCCTGAAGAATGCAATACAGAGGACGGCACTGTAGATATAACCCGGGGAGAGTGGCGGGTCTGTCCAGATCACATGGTGCAAACTAAGAGGGAAAGAGAGAAAGAGAGCAGACCTCATCATGGGCCACCAAACCCATGGACAACATCCCTGCTAGGACCATCCAATGCACAGAGAGGACCCCATCACGAGACACGACTCCCCCTCGCTGATCCGATCCGTAGTGCTATGGGGGACAGCACTGGAGACTGCGGAAAGTGTGCCCGGTCTGCCACACACACAGGGGGCGGGGGATGCGAAGGGAGCGCAACAGGGCAACAAAGGGAGCAAGGTAACACACTCCCCCAGGAATCCTGAAAATAGACTTCTGACTCAGGGGGTAGGGCTTGTCACCTCATCAGACCCGATTGGAAAACATTCATAAGGGTCAGCAGACAGACCTGGAATTCTGGGAGGTTTTTGTTTTTTCTTTTTTTCGTTGACGCTGTCTATCTATATAAGATAGGCAGGACAAACAATCCCGAGGAGAAAACCATGGGACCCATGGTCCTGGGGGGCATGGAAAAGTAGAGGACGGGGAGCCAACAAACTCAGGGATACGGGAACAACAAGAGATCTAAACCTGATGGTGAGAAGAACATATTGTGCCTGGTGAGGTTTGCTCAAGATCAATGTGCCTGAGAGGAATTACTGAGAGCTGATTGGAGGGTGAACCTACCGGTAATAATGGGATAGGAGGAAGGTGAAAGGAAATCGAGAAAAGAACTAGGAGGCAAAAACTATTTATGGAGGTATAGCTATAGTTCTATATATATGTAAATATATTAATTTATGATGATAGGGATAGAGGTCAATGTACAGATGGACTTGGGCTTCTACTCAAGGCCTCCCTAAACACAAGAACACTTTGTTCTGAGAACCCGACCCTCTTTCATACTCACCTTCCAGCCGAATTTGAAGTGTTTGCATATCCATACAGAGAAGAAAGCATCTAAGTAACAGTGATGGAAACATGTGTCTCCCTGCCAGCAGAGCCCGGTGAAGGGAACCAGGGAGCCCAGGGTGGAAATGGGGCATATTGACAACCAGCAGCCATCAGAACCAGTGGCACGGAACCATTTTTGTTTGTGTGCACCGTGAATAGAAAATGAGCTTGCTAGGTAAACGTTCACCTGAAGCACAATCAAATGTTTGTTTTTCAAGTGAATGAGATTTATTTCTAAACTTGCGATTCAAAGTGGGGAACACACTGGTACCAGCCACCCATGGACAAAAGTTGGGATGATTATGTGAAATGAAGAAGACCGCATAGCCTATAATCTTGTTCGTAAGGAATGGACAGGAGGGGGACTCTGTAGGGCCAGGGGTGGAGGGCGGGAGCGAGGAGCTGAGAGCTAAAGGGCCTGAGGTTGTTTTGAGATGATGAATGTGCTTTTACATTCACTGAGCCCTCATGGCGTAGTGGTTACGCTCTGCACTGTTAGCTACAAGGTCTGCAGTTCAGAAGCCACCAGCTGTTCCGCAGGAGAAAGAAGGGATTTTCTATTCCCCTGAAGAGTTAGTCTCAGAAACCCACAAGGGAGGTTCTACCCTGCCCCACAGGAACACGGACGAGTCGGAACCTACTTGATAGCAGTGAGTTTGCCTTTTGGTGAAACAGAGACTGACAGCAGGGTGACCTGGTGGCTGCAGGGAATGTGCTTTCCAGACAAGAGAACCAGTAGCAACTGGGGGGCTCGTGTGGAAGACCACACCCAGGCCAAACCCACTGAGCTGCCCTCCAGTCTGTTCCCAATCCTGGGGACCCTATAGGACTAGAAGAGCCGAACGGCTGCCTTTTCTTCTTTTCAAAACCATTTTATTGTGAATGATAACAGCTGTCATACCATTTCATACCTCCGTCGCAGCAAGCAGTGTTGTACAATTGCTAATGCAATCCGTTTCAGAACATTTCCTTCCTTCTTGACCTCCTTGCTACCAGCTCCCCTTTACCTCCCCCTCCTCCACGGCACCCCCAGGAACCCTTATTCCACTGGTTGTTGCTTTAGGTTCTTCAAGCCTGGGTTTCATATACTGAAAAACAGAGATACATATCCCCAAAATGAACTGCTGCTTAAGTACTTGGGCACGTCAGTATAGTATGTCCTGGAGCAGACCGCCGTGGTACTAGAGTATGTTGGTAAGGACAGTAGGTAACAGAACAGACAGCCTCATTCTCTCCTGAGGAGCAGCTGGTGAGTTTGAACAGCTGACTTGTGGTCAGTAGCTCAATGCTTATCTAACAACCCAGACAGAGTCTCTTAGCGGTTTGCAAAAGAGGGTATTTAAAAGTTAGTTGGTTAGTAAGTGGAATTGCCTGGATTAAAGAATTCAGAATTTATAACTTCTCTGTTACCTTATCGATTAGAAACTTTAAAAAGAAAAAGGCTCTGAGCCTTGGTGAGGGCGCCTCCAAGGATATGAGTAATGGTCAGGCCAGGGAATGAACTCAGAGCTAAGAGAGTCGGACAATGGAAAGGCTGGCGCACCGTGACAAGGAAATTCTTCTCCTGAATTGCTTTTTCCTATTGAGATAAGATAACCCACGATGACTCGCAGGGCTGCCACAAGCCCAGCCCAGGCAGTCTGCACGCAGGACTGCGCTGAAGCACAGTGCCTGCCGGTCACCTCTGGGTTCTCAGAGGGCTCGCTCTGGCTGCCACACATAGGCCAGCCTCATTGGCCTGAGCCCCTGAACGCTCGGGGCCTGACTCATACCATTCACGACTCTTAGGCTCCAGTGCCTGTGACTCTTGTTCACACACACAGAACTGACTCCCTTCCTGCCTGCTCCACTGCCCCGGCTGATGAAGCCATCGGCTGTGGTGGGCTATGCAAACCCACTGGTTGATGCCTAAGAAGAAAGGCCTGGTGATCTATGTCTATAAAGACCACAGCTAAGAAAGTCGTGTAGAGCAGGTGCACTCTGTTGCATCACTTTGAAGGCAACACATCTGTTTGTGTGTGTGTGGTTATTTTTCTTCCTGGGTAGAAGTCCTTGCAGAGACCTGGGTGGAGACCTGTTATGGCTTTCCTTCCAAAGGCATGAATATGCTCCCCCTGGTGAAGGTCCAATTCTAGACCTCCTTAAAATGACAGGCATACCTCTCAGGGCCAGAGGACATGGGTGTGATGCAATTGTCTGAGTCAGGCCCTTTGAATGGCTGAGATGGTCCACTTTCTCCCCAGAGTAACACAGGATGTGATCACCTGACCCTGGAGGTGACTCTCCCCAGGCAAGCAGTGGTTCGGGCACATGCTGTCCTGGCAGTCAGTGCCCTGGAGGGACAGCCAGCTGTAGGAAGGCTGCAAGGGACACTGCAAACAGGACCTAGACACAGTCAAGACGTCAATAGAGCCGAGCACAGAGAGCAAGAGGGAGTGGGCACCTTTCTTTACATCATCTTTGGGAGAAAAAGATTGAGCTACCAGGTATGGGATGGAGAAAGAATTTAAAACTTCCCTGCACAAACAGTTCTTGAACTAACTACAAGCTTTTCTTACTTGTTATGTTTTGTTTTTTGTCATTGGTTTGTTGCCATTGTTCTGTTGCTTGGTTTGCTCTGTTTTGTATATTACTATCTCCGCAGGTCTGTCTAACTAAGATAGGCTGGATGAACAATCTGGAGGAGAAAACAACTGGACCGACAGTTCCGGGGGGACATGGGAGAGGGGGAGGTGGGGGAAAGGTAATGGTGTTAACAAACCCAGGGATAAGGGAACAACAAGTGATCCAAATTGGTCATGAGGAGGGTGTAGGAGGCCTGGTAGGGAGTGATCAAGAGTAATGTAACCAAGAGGAATTACTGAAACCCAAATGAAGACTGAGTATGATAGTGAGACAAAAGGAAGGTCAAGGGAAATAGAGGAAAGAACTAGGAGGCAAAGGGTATTTGTAGAGGTCTAAATAAAGGCATGCACATATGTAAATATATTTATATATGAGGATAGGGAAATAGATCTATGTGCATATATTTATAGGTTTAGTATTAAGGTAGCAAATGGACATTGGGTCTCCTCTCAAGTACACCCTCAATACAAGAATATTTTGTTCTATTAAACTGGCATTCTATGTTGCTCACCTTTCTGATGTGATCGCTGAAGACAAAGCGGGTGCATAAGCAAATGTGGTGAAGAAAGCTGATGGTGCTCGGCTATCAAAAGATAAAGCGTCTGGGGTCTTAAAGGTTTGAAGGTAAACAAGCAGCCATCTAGCTCAGAAGCAGCAAAGCCCACATCAAGTACTCCCTCAATGCAAGAATACTTTGTTCTATTAAACTGGCATTCTATGATGCTCACCTTCCTGACACAAATGCTGAAGACAAATGGGTGCATAAGCAAATGTGGTGAAGAAAGCTGATGGTGCCCGGCTATCAAAAGATGTAGCGTCTGGGGTCTTAAAGGCTTGAAGGTAAACAAGCGGCCCTCTATCTCAGAAGCAACAAAGCCCACATGGAAGAAGTACATCAGCCTGTGCGATCATGAAGTGTCGAAGGGATCAGGTATCAGGCATCATCAGAACAAAAAATCATATCATTGTGAATGAGGGGGAGAGTGTGGAGTGGAGACCCAAAGTCATTTGTAGGCCACTGGACATCCCCTTATAGAAGGGTCTCAAGGAGTAGATGAGCCAGTCAGGGTGCGATGTAGCAACAATGAAACCTACAACTTTTCTCTAGTTCTTAAATGCTTCCTCCCCCCCCCCCCCAAATATCATGATCCTAATTCTACCTTGCAAGTCTGGCTAGACCAGAAGGTGTATACTGGTACAGATAGGAACTGGAAACACAGAGAATCCAGGGAGGATGATCCCTTCAGGACCAGTGGTGAAAGTGGCGATACTGGGAGGGTGGGTTGCAAAGGGGGAACCAATTACAAGGATCTACATATAACCTCCTCCCTGGGGGACGGACAACAGAAAAGGGTGTGAAAGGAGACATTGGAGAGTGCAAAATATGACAAAATAATAATTTATAAATTATCAAGGGTTCATGAGGGAGGCGGAGTGGGGAGGGAGGGGAAAAATGAGCTGATGCCAGGGGCTTAAGTAGAGAGCAAATGTTTTGAGAATGATGAGGGCAATGAATGTACAAATGTGCTTTACACAATTGATGTATGCATGGATTGTGATAAGAGTTGTATGAGCCCCTAATAAAATGATTAAAAAACAGAACGAAACTTCCCTATTTTGGCGCAGTCGTATTCAATCTTAAAGAAAAGCTAGAAATTGAAATCCAATTGATGTTTATTGGGCTTTAGGTTATTCACCCAATGGTTCCAAAAATATTTCAGACAGACTAGGAGTTGACAAATAAAGAAAATGTAACCTAAAAAATCCTTCATGGTGGCCTGAGCCCAGTGGCAAGGTTGCAGGGAGCTCCCTGTTGCACCCATCACGGCTGCCTGGGTGTTCCGGAGAAAATGCGTCCTTGGCCAGAGACTGGGACCAGATGATGTTTCAACCGGTGTCAAACAATGAATTTGTTCACTTTGATCCAGCTCTGCTAACTAACCATGTGGCTTGATACACCAACCTTAGTCTCTTCTGCTGTAAAACAGGATTATTCGTACTCACATCACCCCAGCTCATTGCCTTGTTATGAAGATTCATGTACTGAGTGTTGGCAACCGGAAACTCAGAGTTCTAGAGTGGCAGGAGAGTACCGCAACTGGCCGCCTGCTGCGCACATTTTCTCCAGGAGCCGGCATTAAAGCAGAACTCACTAGCCTTCTCTATCAAGGGTTATTTTCCCATCCCTTTCGTTTTCCCTCACCCCACTCTTCCCTCCTTCCTACTTTCTCCCTGCGGTCCTGGTCCCTGGGGAACACAGTTTGTGCTCACCCTACAGGCAGGCGGCTTAGACTCAGGGTCACAGAGAAAAGCCTGGCAGTCTGCTCTCAGAAAGACAAGCTACCCTTTGTCCCCTTGCTTTCTCAGGAGCAATGACCTCAAATGCCAACCTCACTGCCGCCGAGTCCATTTTGAGCCCTGGGGGCCCTACAGGGCAGAGTGTGACTACTGTCCGGTGCTTCAGAGACTGTAACTCTTGAAGGAATAGAAAGCCTTGTCTTTGTCCTGTGTGGTGGCTTTGAACTGCTAACCTTCTGGTTCGGAGCCCAACACGTAACCACTACATCTTCAGGGCTCCTATCAGGAGCCAAACAGCTGTTGGAATCAAGTCAGTGGCAAGGGTGTTAGTTCTATCCCTCGACTCCCCTGTGTATTCTTTCACTTATGTTCATTTGACAAACACTTTCTGGAGAATTACAAGGTCCCAAGTACCTTCTGTGTGTGGCAGGCGGAAGCATGCTATATGAATCCCACCCAGTCCTTGCCAGCAAGTGCATTTCAGCCTGGTGTGGGGAGGGCTGGTTACAGGTGGGTAAGGTGAGAAGTGCTCTAACCCTTTTGTAGGAGTGCAAGAGTGGGGTGCCCAGAGGGGCAGTCCTGAGATTGAGGAAGTGTGCTGTGTTAGGCAGGGTTCTCTAGAGAAACAAAACCAGGACACTTATGATAATATAGATGGATAGGTTTATACAGCAAGAAGGAGTATAACAGCTAATCAGTCCACGCAGTAGTACAGAGAGCTCAGTTCAACTCACTTCCATGGAACAGTTAATATACTGAAAGTCCTTCAACTCACGTGGGCTGCTGGGTCCAGGAAGCAGAAACTGGAGTCTTCCATCAGGCAAGGAAGACAGAGTTTGCCCACAGGCAGCAGACAGCAGGGTGGGTCAGCAAACATCAGCAAATCAATAGCATGGGAGCTTAGCAAAGCAAGCCAGGATGGGATGTCGAATTCAAGCAATACAAGGTGACAGTATCCACCCGCCTCAAGCTCAAGTGATGTATGCACCAGCAATGTGGCAAAGCAGGTCTCAAAGGAGCCTTAAGCTCTAGGAACACCATCCATGTGTTGGCTTGGCCCACAGGTAGTGCAGCAGCACACTGATCCAATCACCAGAGAGCAAGAGAAATGGGGGCAGACCTTACAAAGCCATTCATCTATTTGTCCTCCAATCAAACTGCCACCTGATTAATCTCCACCCACATGTTCCTATTGGCCAGGTTGGCACAATAAACTTAACTATCACAGGTGTAAAGGTACAGGATAAATGAGGGAAGCACTGACCCGAAATAAGATATTTGGGTGTGGCTTGGAAGAATGTTCTTGTTAGGTTGCTGTGGGGTTCATTTTCAGCTCATAGTGGCCCCAGGTGACCAAGCAGAACTGCTCCATAGGGTTTCCTAGTGAGTAAGTGGCAGAAGGGTCACATCTGACCACCTCTGACTACACAGGGAGGGGAATCTAATGGCTGACCAGACCAAGGCCAATTGCCACAAGCCAGAGGTGAGCCATGCCTCCACCCTCCACCCTTCTTTACCTTTTTCTGACACCAACTATTTCTCCCGGGTTCCATAATTCGTTGCAATGAGCACACAGAACTCACACAGAGAATTCAGTTACAGTTTTATTGGAGAAGTTCACAATGTAGGATCGGCAAACCACAGGCTATCGTCACTGGTCCACAGCAACGCCTCTCCTCAGTCAACAGTCAAGCCAAGTGGTCCCTTGGCCTCTGCCTCTGAGGAACAGGAAACTTGCCTGGCACCTTATGTCACCACCTTAAGTCTCAGTAGTACAGCATCTCTGCTCTGTCTCAGCGTGGCTCATTTGCTCAGTCCCGTGGCTTCCAAAGCAGTGTCCTCTGGTGCCACTTTCAGTGGGGATCTGGAGCATGCCCCAGTGGTGGCTCTTCTTCCCTGATGGTCCTGGGAAGTCTCTCACTCTGTGCCTGCTTCTGAGATGCCCCTCTCACATGGAGGTGGGCCTTTTGTCTTTCAGCTGAGGATACCCTCAAGGAAACAAAAAATGGTGACCTGGTTCACACCCTTAGTAAAGTGGAGACTCAGACTACATCCCACCGTAATCCTGTCCATTAGCATAACAGAGATGCTCCATCCCAAACAGGACTATAACCAAGGCCCCAGGGGTGAGAATTTACAATGCATCACAAAGAGGATTATGATGGGAAGCCTCACGTTAATCGACTACATCTCACTTAGGCTGTGACCTATATATTTTTTAAACTTTTTATTGTAAAGATTTATTGAGCTGTGGTCTTTACAGAAGCAGATCACCAGGTCCTGTCTCCAACAGAGTCTCAGGTGGATTTGAACCTCCAACCTTTCCACTGGCAGCTGAGCACTTAACCACGGGGCTGCCAGAGCTCCTTTCTTGTAAGAGCAGGCAGTGATTTTCCAGTCAAGAAGATGGGCAGAGGCAACGAGGATGAGGACACGTGTGTGCCCACCTGTGCTCACCTCCTATCTGCTGGGCACCGTCCTCATCCTCCTTTGTTACAGAGAGAAGTTTTGGTCACATCTAAATAAGAGGATCTGGGAATTACAAGCAGTTCCTGGAAACATGGCTGTCTGCCTGCTTATTGCGGCCGTGACCATGAAACAAAGTAGGAAATCTCAGCCCTACCTGTGTACCAGAATCACCTGTGCCTTGGGGGGTGTGTGTGTGGGTGGAGGGTGGTTCTTTGCTTGTTTGCTTTTAATTTTGATTGTTGTCATAGCCTGTAGTAGTTACATAATCTAATGTCAGCTTGATAAATAGAGTGAAGGGGTGGAGTCTAGCCTGTCAATCAGGTCACAACCTGATGGTGCCTCCTTGTGGGCGTGGCCTTCTCATAAGGAGGGTCCTGGGGACCTCTCCTCTCTCTTTGCTTCCTGTTGATGAGCCACTTTGAGCCATGCTGATGGCAGCCAGAGCCCTGGAGATCCATCCATCGTCATTGGATCTACAAGATTTTGTACCCACAGGCCTGGGATATTCTTGCCTTCTGCATCATTGTGTGTGACTATGTGAGTCTCAAGAAGGACTTATGGACTAGTATCAGACTATGGACTTGGTCTGGGCTGTTTACTTGATAGATAATTACTTCTTGATATAAAGCTCTCTCTTACAAAAATATGTGTCCCCAGATTTGCTTCTCTAGTCAACGTATCCTAACACACCACCCTTCATGTATTCTGATTTATTCAGTGAGGTGGGGCTCCTCTTGTTGGTCTGAAGTGGTTTCACAACTTGGAGAACAGCAGTATTGCCCACTATCTTTGTTTTCCTTACATGTCGTATTGCAGGAGGCCAGGAGGGCCTATAGGGCTTCCCATCTAGCTTGAGTTTTCCCCAATCCCCACGGGCTTATGATGTTCCAAGCAGTGAAGGACTGGTGGGTCCTTCTAGCTCTCCTTCCCAGCAAGGGAGAGAATGGACAGTCATCAGTCCACAGCTTATGTTTGCTGTGCCTCGCTTTCCTCATCTGTAACGTGGAAATGAAAACAGCCCCGCCTCCTAAGATTGAAGTGAAGGCTAAGGCGTCTGACTACAATTGCACGTAACAAGTGCTCACTGAGGGGTCACTGTGGCTACTGAGGCAGGCAGGCTACCGGTGAAGGGCATGGGCCCTGGGGCCAGACGCAGAGCCACTTAACTTTTCCAGGCCTTAGTTTACTTCGCTGCCCATGATGACTGGTGGTGACACCTTCAGAGAACTGTTAGTGAGGAGTTATTGAGTTAATGAACAAGTGCACAGCCCTGCATTAGGTCCATGTAGGCCAAATAACATACACCCAAGACATATTGGCAATTGTTATTTCTGCTGTGACTTCTCATGGCCTTGGGGTGTCACTGTTGGACCCTGGTCTACCTTGTTCTTAGCTGGAGGGCACTAGCCTCAAGGTCCACAGAGCCTCTCAGAGCTTGCTATGGCCCTTGGAGAAGAAACCACCCTCCCTGCTCCCTAACCTCGGTCGCACTTACCCACCTTGGACTCCTCATTCAGCACATACACAGCCACCTCCCAAGATACCTGCTGGCCCCTGAATCCTAAATGCTTTGTCAGACTTTATTCCAATTCTGGTTCTCCAGAGCTGGACTCACCAGGCTCACCATAAACACACACGCACACGCACACACACACCCCTTTTCCTCAGAGATCCACACAGGGGGGCCCAACTTTTCTTTTACTGCCTTGGAACCTAAAGGGTCTGAGTCCTGCCCTACAGTGATTGTGGGGGGCTGTGAAGTCTTCATTGTGTTGTGAGGTGCCACCAAGCCTGTTCTGACCCACAGCAACTCTAAACCCAACAGAACACAACACTGCCGGGTCCCTGGCCATTCTCACAACTGTCCCTATGTTTGAGCCCATTGCTGTAGCCACTGCACCCATCCACCTTGTTGAGGGCCTTTCCCTTTTCTGCTGCCCCTCTACTTTACCAAACATGATGTCCCAAAGGACTGATCTTTCCTGACAACTTGTCCAAGGTGTGTAAGACGAAGTCTCACCAGGCTTGCCTCTGAAGAACACGCTGACCGTACTTCTTCCAAGACAGACTTGTTGGTTCTTTAGGCAATCCATAATACTTTCGATGTACAGCACCATAATTCAAAGGTGTCGGTTCTTCTCTGGGCTTCCTTATTCAATGTCCAACTTTCACGTGAAAACTGAAACTACCATGGCTTGGTTCCCAAAGTCACATCCTTGCTTTGCAATACCCCAAAGGGGTCTTGTGCAGCAGATTGACCCAGTCCAGGGTGGCTTTTGATCTCTTGATTGCTGCTTCCATGAGCATTGATTGTGGAGCCGAGTAAGACCAAATCCTTCAGAACTTCACCCCTTTCTCCATTTTTCATGATGTTACCTATTGGTCCAGTTGTGGAGATTTTGTTCTTTTTCACATTGAATTATAATCCATACGGAAGGCTGCAATCCTTGAACTTCATCAGCAAGTGCTTCAAGTCCTCCTCACTTTCAGCAAACAAGGTTGTGTTCGCTGCATATAGCAGGCTGGTACTAAGCCGTCCTCCAATCCTGATGCCTTGTTCTTCTTTGTAGGATCCAGCTTCTCTGATGCATAAGTATGGTGAGAGGACACACCCTGACGCACACCTTTCTGAAGCGGGCAGCTGAGTCCTTCTTCATAGTCTGTTCTTAGTCTGGAAGCTCCTCTGAAACCTGGTCACTGTGGGTGGCCCTGCTGCCATTGGAAACACCAGTGACATAGCTCAGCATAGCAGCAACACCCAAGCCACCCAGTGCGACAAACTGACAGAGCAGCAGTGAAAGTCTTCAGTAGTGGTCTCTATTATACTTCTCTACTTGACTTCTAGGGTGTAATATCCATTGCAATGGCCACACAGAACTCACAGATAAAATTCATGATTAAAGGGTTTATTGAGGAAGTTAACAAGTTGTAATGCCAGTGAGGAATGCTCAGGGCTGAGTTGTTTATCAGGATATGCTACAAAGTTCTCTCGAGTCTGATAATGAATGCTCAAGACATGCCACTGCGCAGTAAGTCTCCAGCCAAAGGCATTCCGTTTAAGCTCTGTGGATCAGCAAGCCCAGGTCCCCGAATTCCAGTAAACCTTGGCCCCAAAGCACTCAACTGCACTTCTGTGGGTCAGCAAGCCCAGCTCCCCAATCAATTGCCCAAAGGCACCCCACTCTGCAAGCCCGGCTCCTGCACAAAAGCACTCAGCTTTACTTGCTGAATCCATATTCTGAGTCCTGGGTCTGCTGCTGCTCTCGGATGTGGTAGCTGTCTTCTGGATCCAGATTTTTACTGAGCAGGGATCTTGGGTCCAGAGGGTGCTCCACACTCCTCCTGCTTTTAAGAGGGCTCATTTTATACACAGCAGGGTACCACTCCAGGGAATCTTCTTCCCAATTACTCACAGGTGAATCCTATCAGTACATTCCCCCCCACCTTACCAGACCTAGGCAGAGGAAGGTCATTTGGCGGGAGTTAGAGAACTCGGCCAGAAGAGCTACCTCAAATAATTCACTGCTCCTTAAAGGCCCCACATCCACCTTGTTAAGATAGCCTTCTTCCGTGATGCCAAGTGATTTTGATTTAATCTCATCAGGGAGATCGGCCACAAAATCGGGTCCCCTTCTGTGGAGCGACTACCAGGGACCCAAAAGCTTTTTTTTTTTTTTTTTTGCTGCCTCTTTACTCAGAGAACATGAGGGTGGAGAGCAGAGGTTTGGTACACACACACACACACACACACACACACGCCTAATCCCTGCTTGGAAACCACGGCTCCGGTAGTTTTGTAAAGCCCCATGCATAATTCTAATGCACAGCCTAGGTACCCAGTCATGGTGGGGAGAAGACCAGGATGTGCATGGCCACTGAAACTCACCTGTATGGTGGGGAGCCAGGGCTGTTCTTGTGAGGCTGCCATCCCTCAGAACATTTATAGATCGTAGAATAAATTAAATCAGTCTTTAGAGATCAGCTGCCTCAATGATCCCCAAACTGCAGTGTGCAGCAGGATCACTGGCGGGGCCTGTGCGCCACACAGATTCCTCGGCATGGACTCTAGTGATATGGAGTCACTGGAGTCAGTGGGGATGGGGGAGTGGCGAGAAATGCCCACTCACTCACTCACTCACTCACTCACTCAGTCACTCACTCACTCACTCACTCACTCGTCATCAAGTGGATGCCAGCACACAGTGACCCTACAGGGCAGGGTAAAGCTGCCCTGTGAGTTTCTGAGAGGGCAATGCTTACCCAGAGCAGAAAGCCCCATCTTCCTACTGCACTCCTGGTGGTTTCCAATGGCTGACCTTTCGTGAATGCAACCCCGCATAACCAGATGCCACCAGGGCTCCTTGACAAATTCCTGAGCTCTGGAATGTTAGTAAAGACCCCTGGCGGCACCATGCTGAAGTGCACAGTGGCTGGAACACCCCCCCCCCGCCCCCACCTCCCAGCAACTCACCAGTAGAAAGAGCTGGCAATCTGTTCCCAGAAAGCTGACCCCCACCCCAGACCCTGGCTGGCTGGCTCTGACTTGCAGTGGCCCCCCAGGACACGGGAACTGCCGCGTGGACGTTTCACGCTGTCACCTCAGCTAGGGAAGCTGAGCAGCTGGTAGTTTCAAACTGCTGACTTCAGGTGAGCACTCCGGCACTGCCCCATGGGGGTGGGGGGGAACAAGACCATGGGTCCACAGGGCCCCTGCCGCCCCTAACACCAGCAACAGCCACATCCTATGGCCCTGGCTTGGCAAGGGAGTGTGGCAGAGGGGCGCCTGGGCTGGGAGGCATGCTGAGCAAGGGTGACTTGGGTGGGTTGGCTTGTGAGGGAGGGGAGCAGCCATCAGAAGCAGGAAGTAAATTGCGGTTCTCTGGGTTAAATCTCAAAGCCCTTTCCAAATCACATGTCCCTTATTTGCCCCTCAGGGCACATTTTCAGGTAGAAGAAAATGCCCGTCCAAAGCTGGCATTCCAACAGGAGAGCCTCCCAGGAGGGAGCGGGGGAGAGCTCCCGGGAATAAAGCTGGGAAGACAATTGCTGCCACGGGCCATGGAGGGAAGCCTGGGCTCTGATGACCTCATGGCTCTTTTCTGTCGCCGGTGACTGGACACTCCCTTCCCCTCTGCCCACCTCCACCCACAGGCATATCAGACGGATGACCACATGAGTGCAGGGGAAAAGTGTTCCCCACCGATAACACACACTCTCACGCGCCCCTGCTTCATCTCCACCCCACCCCCAAGTCCCGTGATTGCCTGGTGCTCCCTAGAGACACAGGGACTTTGGAGAAGTTTCATGAGGACAGCCGCCTGTCTGTGCGTTGGATGCTTTGTGTGACATGTTAAGCTCTGACAGCTCCCGTCCCGTTTGTCCTCTGGCTCCCTGGGTGTGAGCAGTGTCCCCCGGGAAGGGCCAAGGAGATTTCCCTATCTCCCAGCAAGGCGGCCGCCCTGTCACAAAGTCATTGCCAGTGGAGTCAGGCTCAGCTCCGAAGGCATCCCTCCAAAGGCATCTCTCTCACTAGCTGCATTCCTGCAGGGACCCCAAGGGACTTCCTTTCCCCCAAATGGGGCTCTCGGGCTTTGAAAGTCAGTGATACAAAACATAGTCCTGGAGCCAGTCCCTGCTGGGTAGCTCACTACTGCTCCCACCAGAATGGCAACGAGGATCGTCAAAGAAGTCCTGTTCCTGAATTGTGGTGTTCCCAGACCTCGCCAGCCCCTCAGCCTTCGCAGGCCTCCTACTCGGCTGACTATCTGGGAGCTGAAACAATAGCCTGACAGTCCCTGTGGGGGCCCACAAAGTCATGTGATTGTCCGGATTGAAACCAATTTGTCAAAGACCATTTGCCTCCCACCCCTCCCATCCTCCCCGCCCCCCCCCCCATGATAAGATAGGGTCCCCAGAGCACAATAATCCTTTCCTGAGACACAATGTAGAGGCTCCTGAGAAAAAGAAACAAAAGTGAGGCTAATTTGGGCTTCTCTAAGACTAAAGAAAAGCATGCAAGCCCTGTCCTGCTCAAGGAAGCCAGGGTGGGCCTGTTTTGTCAATCTGGGATCGACAATCTTGGATCACCGGGGATTTGGAGAACAATGAGAGGGGCGCAGGGGAGAGGGAGCACTGAGTCTTGGCCCTGGTGGTGGCCCTTCTGAGCTCTCTAACGTGACAGCCCATGACTTCAGACATTCAGTTCTGTGTTTGTGTGTGTGTGTGTGTGTGTTTAACTGAAAATCTCCTTATTCTCCTCTCCCACATTACTGAAGCATCACCACTGGGAATCCCTGATAGCCCTAAAAATGGCCCTGAGGGCTGGGCAGCTCCCTGAAGGCAGTTAACGCAACTTCCACGTGTGGCTGTCTGTGAGGGACTGTCCAATCACCTTACAGGTGGGTTGTGGGTCTCCACTTTGTCTATGCTTCTTCATGTCAATTGGACTGCTTGTTTTTGAACTTCGGATCCCTGTTCCCATCGGCACTTCGTGATCACACAGGCTGGTGTGCAGGAGGGAGATATATCCGGGGGTGGTAGAGCACTGATGAAACACCTGACTATCCTCCAGTTCTTTAAGCTCTCCTCCTCTAACTATTATGGTCCCATTAAGCCTGGTAGACCTGCAAATATTCATTTGTATAATAAATATCATTCACTGCATGCTATCCAAGATAGATAAACCCATCAGAAAACGTAATGGGAGTAATGATTCATTGGGAGTATGGGAGGAGAGGGGGAAAAGGGGGAACCCATAGCAAAGATGACTGCATAACCCCACTATTTATAAGAATAAGGGTTCCTGGGGTGGGGGGAAGGGAGAGGGAGTGGGTAAAGGAGAGCTAATATCAAAGAGTTCAGGAAGAAAAAAATGTTTTGAAAATGTTGGTGGCAGTAATTATACAATTATGCTTAATCGAATTGAATTATGGATTGCTATAATATCTGTAAGAGCTCCCAATAAAATCATTAAAAAAATAAATAAGAGTTTTGCTCTGAAAAACAACTGCAAAGTTCTGGTTTTGAGTTCCTAAGTGTTCCCATTGGCTAGTGTGCCTGCAAATAGGTGACTGGTGGTTCGAGGCCATCCATAGACACCGTAGAAAAACAAACAAACTCACTGCCCTGGATTGGATGCTGGCTCATCGTGACCCTATAGGACAGAGGAGAACCAGCCCTGCGAATTTCCAAGACTGTACCTCCCACAGATGTAGAAATGCCCTCTTTCCTTCAGAGTCACCATGCATTACCCCTGGCAATCTACTTCCCCAAATCAACCACTGGAAACCCAATGGCCGCCCACACACAGAGCCAATGACAGTGCAGTTCTCGTCCGGCCCACACAGTCATCGTTGAGTTGGAGTTGACTTATGGCAATTGGCAGATTGGTCACAATACCTACTCCTTAGCTGCAGTGACGACATTGGAGGGACCAATCGAGTTGGAGGAGCCCTGGTGGTGCGAAGGTTAAGAACTCACATGCTAACTGAAAGGCTGAAAGAAAGGCAGGTAGAAGTCAGCAGCTGCTCACAGAAGATAACTGTGGCAGCCGGGTTCCCTAAAGACTGTGGCGAGGGGGCGAGGAGCCCTGTGCACAACACACCCCTATACACAACGCAACCACACGCTGCTTGGTCCGACAGCATCCTTATACTTGCTATTTTTGAGCCCAGTGTTGCAGCCACTGTGTCAATCCATCTCCGTGAGGGCCTTCCTCTTTTTCAACGTCCACCTGTTCACCAAGCATGATGTCTTTCCAAGTACTTGCCTCTCCCAATAACATGCCCCACATAAGTGCGACCGTCTTGTATCCTCACTTCTAAGGAATATTCTGGGTGTACTTTTTCAAAGACAGATTATTTTTGGTTCTCTGGCAGTCCATAGTACTTTCAATATTCTTCGACATACATACCAAGGACTGTTAGAATAACAAAACCAAATCTCTCTTGCAATCACTCAGTTTGTGAGAGGATATGAAGGCACTGGGAGCCCCAAGCCCATCTGCAGAGTATGGAGTCAGATTAAGCCACTGGCAGATCCCCTCTAACGACAGCAAGGGTCTCGAACAGCTTTACTATCAGATAGAGATAATTGTAATTGTGATCACTGAATTGTGTCAACTGGATTGAACTTGATACTTGGTCAGTTGACCTAACCACTTGACCCAACCTGAATTTGTTCCAGGTGCAAGGAATTCTTGCTTGTTCCATGACAAAAATTCTTTTCTGGCTTTTTAATACCGATGGTGGTCTTTTCTTCTTACTCATTATTTGTATTTTTATCTTTGTACTATTATTTTATCCTTACCACTTTGTTTCTGGTTTTGTATTGTTTCTGTTGGGTTTCCCAGTTTGTGAAGCACAGGAGTAGCTGCATAGAGATAATAACTGATGCAATGGTTTATAGGGGAGGTGGGTAGGCAGGGTACGGGAGGGAGCACTAGAACTGACTGTGATTACACAACTCATTTTTTTAAGGTCATTTTATTGGGGGCTCTTACAGTGCTTATAACAATCAATTGTATCAAGCATATTGGTACATATGTTGCCATCATTATTTTCTAAACATTTACATTCTATTTGAGCCCTTGCTATCAGCTCCTCTTTTTACCCTTCTCCCCCCATCATGACTCCTTGATCAATTATAAATTGTTATTATTTTTATATCTTACACTGACATCTGTGTCCCTTCCCCTGTGGTTTCTTCCCTCCACCCTCTATACCTTTCCCTACCCCCTAGTATCGCCATTCCCATTTCTGTTCCTGGGGGGTTTATCTGGCCTGGATTCTGTGCGTCCTGAGCTCTTATCTGTACCTGTGTTATACTTCGCCCAGGTTGACTCATACCTTTCTTGCGACCCTTCTGTGAGAGGTTGTTGCATTGTCTACAGATGGGTTTGGGGTCTCTGATCCAACCCCACCTTGTTCTCAACAATATGCTTTTGTTTGTTTGTTTTGGGTCTTCTGCTGCCTGTTACCTGTTCCCATTGACACCTCATGATCACATTGGCTGGTGTGCTTCTTCCATGTGTGCTTGTTGCCTCTCTGCTAGATAGCCGCTTATTTAACTTCAACCCTTTAAGACCCCAGATGCTATATCTTTTGATAGCTGGGCACCATTAGGTCTATTCACTACATTTGCTTGTGCACCCATTTTGTCTTCAATGCTTGTGCCGGGAGAGTGAGCATCACAGAATGCCAGGTTGTTAGAACAAAGTGTTCTGGCATTGAGGGATGGCTTGAGCAGAGGTCCAAAATCTGTCCACTTCCTCAATGTATTGTCATATAAATGTATGTACCTATGCCAATACCTCTATTTTTATGAATTAATATATTCACATAAGCGCACACCTATGTGCTTGTACCTCTATACATAGTTTTGCTTCCTAGATTTTCCCTCTATTTCCTTTCACTTTCCTCCTGTCCCACCACCACACTTGCCCTTCTTCTGCCTCTTAGTACTTCCTCTCAGCTAGAGTGCTGTCGCTCCAACAACCCCAGGATCTCAACGTCCTCCTTGGTGTTGATTTTAATTCTCTAGTTGTTCCCCTGTCTGTGGTGTTGTTTGCTCACCACCCCCTTCCTTCTACTCTTCCTCCCCGTAAGTCCTTCCAGAACCTTTGTTCCTGTTGCTTTCTCCTTGGATTGCTTCCCACAACTCATTTTACAAGTGAGTTGTTCATGAAAAAGAAAAGAAAATGTTCTAAAATTGGTTGGGGGTAATGATTGTATAATTCCTTTTGATATGATTGAACTACTGAATTATATGATATGTATATGTATGGATTATGTGCCAATAAAACTGTAAAAAAAAGATCTGCCTTGGAATTCTCATCTTTGCAAAGTTATCCCTAATTTGTTATGATCCACACAGTCCAATGTCTGTGCATAGTCAATAAAACATAAGTAAACATATTTCTGATATTCTCTGCTTCCAGCCAAGATCAGCAATCATATCCCTGAGTCCATGTCCTCTTCAGAATCTAGTTTGAATTTCTGGCAGTTCTTTGTTGATTTACTATGGAAATAATTTTTTAATTATCTTCAGCAAAAATATTATTTGTATTTGATATTAATAATATTGTTCTATAATTTTGGCATTCTCTTGGATCACTCTTCTTTGGAATGGGCACAAATATGGACCTCTTCCAGTCAGTTATCCAGGTTGTGGTCTTCCAAACTTCTTTGCATGGACTCGTGAGTGCTGGACCAGTGAATCTGTATATCCCTCCTATCTTCATTTGATGCTTTCTATATGATTCAATATATTGCCCATAACCAAACCCTAAACCCAAACTCACTGCCATCAAGTTAATGTTGGCTCATGGCAACCCTATAGGACAAGGTAGAACTGGCCCTGTGATTTTCCGAAACTGTAACCCCTTTGGTGGGTGGTTTCATACTTACTGTTGACCTTGCAGATCACAGCCAAACACATAGCCACTACACTACCAGGCTCCTCTATATTGCCCATAGAACCCTTAGATATTGCAATCTGAGGCTTAAATTTTTTTCTTCAATTCTTTCAGCTTGAGATATATTGAGCATGGCCTTCCCTTTTGGCTTTAGGTCTTTGCATATTTCATTATGCTTTACTTTGTCTTTTTGAGCTGCCCTTTGAATTTTTCTGTTCTGTTCTTATGATTTTATATATAGATAGATAGATAGGTAGGTTTATACAGCGAGAAGGAGTATAACAGCTAATTAGTCCACACAGCAGCACAGAGGGCTCAGTTCAACTCATTTCCATGGAACAGTTAATCTACTGGAAGTCCTTCAACTCATGTGGGCTGCCAGGTCCAAGGTCAAGGAAGCAGACAGCAGAGCCCTCCCTTGGGCAAGGCAAGCACAGTATGCCCACAGGCAGCAAACAGTAGGGTGGGTCACCAATAGTCAGTAGCTCAGAGCTTAGCAAAGCAGGCCTGAAAGGAATATCAAACTCAAGTAATGCAAGACGACAGCATCCACCAGCCTCAGCTCAAGCGATGTATGTGCCAGCAGTATGGCAAAGCAGGTCTTGAAGGAGACTCAAGCTTTAGAGATGCGATTTATGGGTTGGCTTGACCCACAGGTAGTGTAACTCACAGGTGGCGGCAGAGAACTAGCTACAGTAGCAGCATGAACACTTCTGCACACTCCAATCACCAGAAAGCAAAAGAGATGGGGGCAGGCCTTGCAAAGCCATTTATTTCTTTGCTCGCCAATCAAACTGCCACCTGATTAATCTCTGCCCACATGTTCCTATTGGTCCGGCTGGCACAATAAACCTACCTGTCACAAAGAGCAAGTTGCAGTCTCTTCTACCGTCTGTTTTGGTCTTTTCTTTCATCTTAACAATCTTTTGCTCTCTTCATGTATGACACACGTTTTTGGTGTCATTCCAGCCCGTCTGTTTTTGAGGTACTCTGTAAATTCAGCTGGAAAATGCTCAAGATCCTATTTTGACTCTTGTGGACTTGTTTTAATTTTCTTCAGATTCAGCCTGAACTGACCAAAGTACAATCGATGATCTGGTGCAGACTCGGCCCCTTGCCTTATTTTGGTTAAACATATTGAGCCTCTCCATCATCTGTTCTTACCATCACAACACCTACTGCCACCCATGGAGAAAGATGTTACATTCTGCTTCCATTAGGAGTCCAAAAGCAAGCCAAACTCACTGCTGGCAAGTCAGTCCTGATGCCTAGCAGCCCTGTGGCATAGAGGAGAACTACTCCAGAGGTGTTTCCAGGCTGTGTGTCTTTAAGGATGCAGACAGACTAGTCTTTCTCCCTCAGAACAGCCGGTGGGTTTGAACTGCGGATCTTGCAGGTAAGCAGCCCAATGCATAAGCCACAGCATCACGAGCAATCCTTTCTCGGAAGCCCTAGGGGATAATTCTACTCTGTCCTATTGGTTGCTAAGAGTCAGAATGGACGCAGCAGCAACAGATTGACTGAGCTTTGGTTCCATGTGCCAGGCACACTCACCGAGTGTCAGGAAGTGAGGCGTGTGGCCTCTGCCATAGCACAGGGCAGCTTTGTTATCAATGGGCTGCCTCTCCAGGGGACGCCACTGTCTTCAACCCAGGGTTTGTTGGGAACGTAGGTCTGTGAAGAGCGAGCTCTCTGAGGAGAAGGTGACTCAGGAAACAAGAGTCGGAGTGGTCCAGCTGCCCCTTCCCATGTGGAGAATCCCTTCATCACTTTGCATCACACATGCATTGTACTGAGAAAACCCAGGAATTCCCATACATGCGGAAGAGCAGAATTAGGATTTCAAGAAATCAGTCCTAAGTATTTTTCAGGGATTTCGAGTCCCAAACTTATAGGTCCAGTCCCAGATCTGGTGTACACAAGCAGTTTTTTCATGCCATACCAGGCCCTCTGTATCCCTCTGCTGAGACCCGTGAATCAGGGTGGGTTTTGTGATTCCCAACCCTGTCGGCAGGCAGGAATCACCTGGAGCACCTTGGGTGGGGGTCGCGGGTACTGGGATGGAGAATGCTCAAGCAGGGACCCCACCCTGAGATTCACATCCAGTTGGTTTGGGCGAGGGTAGGCAGTGGTATTTGGTATAAGCTCCCAGCTGCTCTCTCCATACCAACATGTGTGGCAGAAAGGAAAACAAAGCTAGCAACAGCACATTTACAAAAACACCTGGGATTGGGTGGCGGTGAGGGTGCATGTGGCAAAAAAAAGAAAAGTAAAGAGGCATTTTATTTGAAAGTGAGGAGGACTTGAAGCACTTGCTGATGAAGATCCAAGATTGCAGCCTTCAGTGAATTTATCAAGAATTTCCTTTTGCTCCGCTCCACAATCCCTGCTCACGGAAGCCACAGTCAAGAGAGTAAATGATTCATCGCCTTGGGTGCATCTGCTGCACAAGACCGCTTTACAGTGTTGGAAAGCAAATATGTTACTTTGAGGACTAAGGTCCACTGACCCAGCTGTGGTATTTTCAACCGCCTCATAGGCATGCGGAAGTTGGACGCTGAATAAGGAAGACTGAAGAAGAATTGATGCATTTGAATTGTGGTGCTGGGGAAGAATACGGAAGCACCATGAACTGAATGTTCCCAAGAAGCAAGGATGAGGCGTCCTGGTCTCGCATACTTGGGCCATGTCACCAGAAGAGACCGGTCCCTGGAAAAGGCCACCGTGCTTGGTAAAGCAGAGGGACAGCAACAAAAGAGGAAGGTGCTCAGGGAGATGGATGGACACAGGGGCACAGGGCAGGGCGGTGTTTTGTTGCTCACGGGGTTGCTATGAGCTGGACCGACTGTGATAGCACCTGACAACCACCTGGTGCGCTGTGTATACCAACATGCATAACAACCAGCAAAACAGAATGAACACAGCACAATCCCGGAAATGTCTGGAGTGGGCGGAGGTGGGGGTGCCGGTGGCCAAAACAAGAAAAAAGTAAACAGGCAGGTTCTTTGCATAGGGTGGCCAGCTGCAGGGTGGAAGCTGAACGCTTCTGAAGAGCCGGGTGGTGGCTGGTCCGTTGTGTAACGCACTCAGCAGCCTGTGCAGCCGTGGCAATGTAGGCCACCAGAGGCCGGAGCTGACAGCACTAGACAGCGAGGGCACTGGTCAAGTGACTTCTTAGCAACAAGGGGCAGGCTCCCTGGGGAGCGGCGTGTCCCAGGTCACAGAGCAAGGCAGAGTCAGCAGGTGTCCATCTCTGCCAGCCCCCAAGGCGGTGGCCCTGCAGGGAGGGCACACTGTGCTGGAGCAGGGTCATCCAGCTGTGGCTGAAGAACCCTATGTGGTTCTTTCAGTCCGTGCATGTAGCTCTGAAGTAAAATGGAAATAAGACCACTGCAGTTTCATTTAAAGGGTCGTCATGAGATCGTGGTGATGTCATTTGTTTGTAAAAATATATTCAGGGCTCCGCAGCACTTTGTTAATTGATGTGAGGGACAGGAATTGGCGCTTCTGCCTCAAGAGTTTGCCCACCTGTGTACTAGAGGAAGCCAGAAACAGACAAGAACACTTGGCTCTTTTGCTAAGGGGGTCTGAGGTCCCCTCCAAAGCCTTCCATTGCAGGGTGTTTGGGAACTTGGTGAACATTTACTCAGCCCTCCCCCAAGCCCCTCAGAGGAGGTTATCACCCCCATCTGCCCATGGAGAAGCGACATGGGGGCAAGGCTGGGCCTTGCTGGCTGTGACTCAGCCCTCCTCCCCCCAGCAGAGGCTGCTGAAACGGAGCCTGGAGGTGGCAAGCTGGGCAAGATTACAGCCTTGGAAACGCTTTACAGGGTGGCAATGGACTCGTGGCTGTGGATGGGGTTTCTTGGCGTTGTGGAGGCAGAAGCCCGTTTGCCTGGAGGTAAAAACCTTCGTGTTGGCGCTGACATGAGACCAGAAGCAGATCTCGGGCTCTTCGGCCTGCTTTGTCCGAGGGTGCTGGCAAGGTTTTCACCCAGATGGGGCAGCTCTGCGCCTGCATTTTTGCACTGGCCTACCTGCCACCGGTTTGCCTTTCCCATCGACTCCACCGGCTTCCCCACCCAGCCCACCCTCGAGAGCTGGCAGTCGCTAGCTCCGGGCCCAGCTTCTTGTGCCACCCGGAGCTGCTTGGCCCCAGCGGGCGGAGGCGGTTGGCGAGGCTTCTAGTTGCAGTGGGGGTTGTGGACAGCTGCAGAGAGACTCTGCCATGCGAGGGGGCTGCGGAAGGGGAAGCTCCTGCATCGCCCAGCATCACGGAGGCCTGTGTGCGGCTTCCTGTTTGCACCCGGCTGCGCCAGGCCATGCAGATTCCCACCCCCGCCCCCCAAAGAAACCGTTATGTTTGAAGCCCGGCTGTGGTTTCGCTATCACTTCCCTGCAGGCCCTGAAATCCGCAGCCGCCCCCACAGGCCGTGCACATATGGAAAGTGGGCAGCCGATGGGTGCGCCCAGCAAAGCGCCCGTGCAGCCCACAAGGGGGGTCTCTGTGTGGCTCTGCCTGGAAGGTGCCAGCAGATGCTGCCCTTTGGGGAGACTATAAACTCCCTTCTCTGTAGAAGGGGGTGAAACATCGTCCAGACCCAAGAACTCCATCCAGCCCCTTTGCTGGAACGTCCTGGACAGCGAGCCACCTTGGCGAGCCTTTGCCAACTGTCTGTCTATAGTGCCCGTGTCTGCCTAGTCTAGCTTCAACTGACCGCCGTCATGTCAAGTGTGCAGCCAGCCTTCAAGGTGGCCCCATGACCCCCAACCCCCCTGGATATGTATGCCCAGGTATACTCTCTCCTGAGGAGCCATGGGGTCCTAGGTGCTACATGTTGGGTCTCTAACCACAAGGTCAGCAGCTCAAAAGTACTGGCCACTCAGCAGGACAAAGATGAGACTTTCTACTCCCATAAAGCGTTAGAGCTTTATGGCAGAACTCCCCCAGAGGCAGTTCTACTCTGTCCTCTAGGGCCGTGATGGGTCCGAATGGCCACACGGAGTGTTTGGAGCAGCCTCTCCCAGAGAGAAGATGGCTGAGCGCTGTGACAAGTCAGATTTTGCAATAGCCGTGAGGTGCGTCTTCAATTTTGCCTCGGGCTCTTGAATCGCTTGCTCTGGGAGAAGCCAGCTGCCATGGGTGAGGGCCTGTAAGAGGGCTGTGGAGAGACGCACTCCGTGGGAACCGACTTGCCAGAATATGGGTGAGCCAGTGCCTGGAAGCTCACCCTCCAGTTCCAGGTAAGCCTTTAGGGTTCTACCCTGTCAGCCTTTGAGCCCGAAGCCACAGGCTTCCTGAGCTCTGTTCCTATTGCTGATCCACAAAAAAAATGCAGGAGCTTACAAATCAGTAGTACTGTTTCCAGCCAGTATGTTTTGGGGTGACTTCTTATGCAGCAATAAATAGTATTGCCCTAGAGATATGAGCCACCACACATACATGTACAGAAAGGAGATCCTCCCAGAATTCATTGTCTCTGTGAAGCCCACACCGCTTCACAAAGCTTGGTCTCCTAGACCTGCCTTTTAACTGTATTCATTTAGTCTTGAGTATTCATAAGAAAGGTGGCCTGGCAAAGTAAAAAAAAAGGAGTCCTTTTTTGAAGAAGCAGCCAATGATCTTCCCCTCCTGCCCATACAAGTCTTGCTGTTAACAAGTTGACACCCAACTCATGACTTCACCCCAGGCACAACAGGATTGGACTGATGTGATTTTTTTAAGTGGGTTGCCAAGCGTTTCTTCCTACTCTTAATCAGACAGCTTTCTGCATAAACTCGTTAAGCATCATAGCACATACAACACACAGATGACTGCACTTGAGGTGCATCGATGGGAAATGAAGCCAGGTCTTGAGCATGGAAAACGAGAATTCTACCAGGAACTACCACTGCTACCAGGAACTACCACATGCCTTAGTCCCTAGGAATCTGACTTTGAGCTCCAGCCCCCTTTGTAATCATCCCCTCCTCCTTCCTAACTCAGAGAGTCCAAGTTCTAATTCTCTTGCCTCTTCTGGATCTGCCCTTTCTTTCACTGCCTGAAACTGACCTCCTCTGCTGCCTTTGGCCTTCCCACCGCTTCCTCTGCTGTGCCTCGATCTTCCTACCCACGTCTTTCTCTTTCTGGCTTTCCCTCAAGAATCTGCTCTTTGACCTTTCTGACTGCAGAGAAATGACTGCCCTTGAGGGGCCCCAAGTAGGGGGTGGGGTGGGAGTTCAAGCAGTGACCTCAGAGACACTATTCCAGAACAGCGTTCCATGGAAAGATGTAGATGCCACTGAGATAACTGTGAGGAGTCCTGGTGGCCTAGTGGTTCTGCGCTGGGCTTCGATCTACAAGGTCAGCTGTTCGAAACCATCAGCTGCTCCGCAAGAGAAAAGCACAGATTTCCATTTCTTTAAAGCGTCGCAGGCTCAGAAACTCACGGGAGCAGTTCTACCCTGTCTTGTAGAGTCACTACGAATCGGTATGGACTGGATGACCACGACAGTGAGAGATAACTGTGAGACTGCCTGGAACCAGGACTGTGAGATGCTTTCAGAACTAATATTCATCACAGAGGTAGAATAAGCAGGATCTTTGAACTCATCTCGTCGAATCCTCCCCCTTTCCCCATTGTGCACATCTACTGAGAAAAGCAAGGGCCAGCAAGAAGTCACCAGCTCAAGACCACGCAGCTAAAACTGTGGAGGATCCAAAGCTAGAAAGTGCACCTCTGGGGTATGTCCCATCTCTCCAGCTCTTCTGTGCCGGCCTCTCTGTCAGATTGGCTCAGCAACATCTGGAAGCTTCCCAGGGGGAAAAATCATGGAAACAATTAAACCTTGACCAATGACAGCTTCTTCGGAATCGTTTAAACTTCCAGTCAGATAAGGAACTCAACTGCTGAAGCTTGCTGATAACATCAAGGAAAAGGAGTCATTTCACATAAATCTCCGAGATGATGTCATCTAAACACACAAGTGGATGTGGAAGTTCCAACTCATTATGAAGGAAATTTCTTATAAATAGTTTTGATTCAGAGATATTGTTGGCGTCTTCAAATCATCAACCATTGAAATAGGAAGACCTGTGAGAGGGGTCATCTATGCCGGGCTCGCTGAGCCAGCAAGCATCACTTCTGGGCTTTGGCTGAATTGTTTCTCCTGTATTTGCACCTTTGTGTGCACCGAATTGAATGCCGGCATCTTCTTAACAATTGTAATATACTTCTATGTTGCCTTTTTGCCTTCTGATTGTGAACTAAACATGCTCGTGGTAAAAGTTCAAGAAATTCCAAACTCACAGTCATCAGAGTCAATGTCAACTCATAGTGACCCTACAGGACAGGGTAGAACTGTTCTTGTGAGGTTCTGAGACTGTCACTGTTTACTGGGGAGAAATTCCCATCAAATAATACTCAGACAAAAATTCTCACTGCCATCTACTCGGTGCTGGCTCACAGTGACCCCACTGGGGGTTGCTGAGACTGTAGCTGTTTATGGGAGCACAGATCCCCGTCTTTCTCCTGAAGAGTTGCTGGTGGTTTCGAACTGCCGACCACGTAGAAGGCAGCCCAATGAGTAACCACTACACCACCAAGGCTCCTAGAAAATAATACAGAGAAGCATATAAACAAGAAAGACTTCCCTGAAATCTTAGCACTCATAGATAACTACTGATCACTGTTAACATTTAGATACATATTGTTCAATTATTTTTTTATGTTTATGCTCGCTATTTTGTCCAAAAGCAGGACAGTGCTCGCAGTGCCATTTGGCCACATTCTTCTTGTCACTTAACCAACCGTGTGTCCAAATCAGCATTTTCATTTTGGCAGAGCAAGTTCCCTGTATACATATACTTGAATTTTCTGAACCGGACCCTGATTCTTGAATTAAGTTGGTTCTAGTTTTGAACTCACTAGTTTTATTTATGTCATCTCACGTACTTTGGACATATGGGTCAGGAGGGGCCAGTCCCTAGAGAAGGACACCATGCTAGGAAAGTAGTGGGGCAGAGAAGGCCCTCAAAGAGATGGACTGGCACAGTGGCTGCAACAATGGGCTCAAGTACAGGAACAATGGTGAGACTGGCGCAGGATGGGCAGGGTCTCATCCTGCTGCGCACTGGGTCCCTGTGAGTCAGAACTCACTGGACAGCCTATTGTCTCCCCTGGGAAAGGAGGAATACAAGGGCTTTGTTTGGCTGGAGAAGCTGTCATATCCCAGGAAAGGGCCTTACGGATCTGGACGTGACCAGAGCCCATCCGTGGGAGAAAGAGGAGCCTTTTATTTCTGTAAAGATTTCAAGTCTCAGAACCCCACAGAGTTATTTCCACTCTGACCCGTAGGGTCATTGGGAGTCAGAATGGACTCGGTGACAGTGAGTTTGGAGCCCGTCCTGACCCCAGCTGATTTCCAAGTCAGCTTGCAATCTTGCTTCCCAAATGCCACAGCAACAACTGGAACTAAGAACCAGACCGGTGCTGGTCCACAATCCCCTTCTTCCTCAGGCTACCTGCTGCTTTGCCCCCAAGACTCAACCCATTGCCCCAGCAAGATACATGGCTGCCCAATAAACACTCTGGTTAGTCATTGAGGCCAAAGCTCCATCCACTTTTGGGTGTGGGTTTGTTGCTGTTAGTTGTTGGTGTGTTGTTGTTAGTTGTTGGTGTGTTGTTGTTAGTTGTTGTCATGGACCGTGTGTGTAACTGTTTGGAAGATTGCCTGCTCCCTCACCATCTTCATGATCGTTGGTATGTTTGATTGAGTCCAATGTTGTGGCTAGGGCACTAAGCCATTTCACTGAAGGTTTCCCTAATGTTTGCCCATTTCACTTTTACTGAACTTCACCTCCCTTTCTGGTGATTGGTCTTTCCTGATGACGTCTCCAAAGTAAGTGAGCCAAAGTCTTGCCATCTTTGTTTCTCAGGGACATTCTGGTTGTATTTCTGCAGCTTGTCAAACCAACTGCTACCCTCGCCAGCCTTTTTGCACAGCTCTGGTACGCTCCCCCACCAAACCCTTGTCCCAGGGGATGCTCTCTGAGTTGGAGATGACAGGGTTCTGGCTAGCACCCAGACTCTGGGGACAGCCTGGGGTACGAAAGTGCTGTTACCATCTCCTCCAGTTGAGCAAGAGTGGAGATGTCAGATCCCCTTCACACATATCTTTCCTTATTTATCTAACAATCTCCTTAATACAAAAGGCTTCCAGTGGGATTTCTGGGTCTGTGGGGAAATGCTAAGCATCTTACAATAATGCTGAGTAGTGCCTATGAAGCGCCAGCTGGCTGGCTGCTGAAGGCCTCCATAAGGCAGCAATGTATTGTTGAAGTAACCGCTGTGCAGGGTCTGGCCTGACATGTTCAGATGCGGGATCCCAACAGTGCCTCACAGCTGGTGGAACTCAGAGAGCTGACTCACTCTGAGCACACGGAGGGAATGCAGCAGAGTGCTAGTTGATTAATCCATAATGGATGTATCAGAGCCCAGGACATCAGACACGTGGGTCACGTTGACTCGCATGTTTCTCTCTGGCTGTGGGAAATCTGGCCGCAGGAGACAGCAGTGTGAGAAGCCAATTCCCAATGTGAAGGTGGCTTGAGGATTGGGTAAAGGAAGGAATTTATGTGACCCAAACGATGTCCTGACACACCCACCCCCTCACCGGGGTGACATTCCTTTCAGGTCACAGCAGTGTGAAAGAGAGTCAAGGGAGCTGGAGGCGGAGGAACTGCTGCATGGCGAAGGTGACCCACAGTCATCCTCATTCCAAGGCCGCCTTCTAGCTGGCAGCTTTTAGGTCTAGGACAGTGGTTCTCAACCTTCCTAATGCTGCGACCCTTTCATACCATTCCTCATGTGGTGATGACCCCCAACCATAACATTACTTTCATTGCTACTTCGTCACCGTCGTTTTGCTACTGGTATGAATTGGGCGACCCCTGTGAAAGAGTCGTTTGACCCCACCCCCCAAAGGGTCGCGACCCACAGGTTGAGAACCCCTGCTCTAGTCGCTTGAGGCATCACATCTTTTCTTATGGGAGTGCAGAGGGGTCACCAGGAGGTCCTGTCTTTGTAGGGCCCATCCATGTCTGATGCTTCCTGGTCATCTGTTTACTCATTCACCCAACCGGAGACCCCGGGCCGAGCACCGTTCAGGGTTATAGGAGACAGCAGCGAGTAACACAGGCAAAAGCGCGGCTCTCACGGAGCTCACATTCTAACGGGGAGAGTAAGGCAATAGACGTGGAATCAAACAAATACACAATAATCAAAGCCACGTACAATGTCCAGTAAACCTCTATTGCAGGTTTTATTGTCCTTGCTACATGCTGTCCAGTTGTTGGGCGCCGCCAGGTCCGTTCTGAGTCTTAGCAGAATGAAGCACCGCCTCGTCCTGCACGCCCACCCCACCATCCTTCCCGCGCTTGAGCCCACGATCGCAGTCACCAGCCTGTCAGCTTGCCGGACCCTGGGGGCTCGGGCATCGCTACCACGATGTCTCTGCTGTTTCCATGCCAGCAGGGCCACCCATCGCGGACAGGTTCCAGCAGTGCGTCTGCGCGAGGAAGCTAGACTAGGAAGGACCCCTGGTGATCTACTTCTCAAACAACGGACCTGTGAACAGCAGCAAAACGTGCCAAATGCCAGGGGATGATACTTGTGATGAATAAAAACTAAGCAAAGGAAGAGGTTAAAAATCACATGTGGCTTTTACCCTGAATGATCATGGGAAGCCACCAGCGGTAGGTGCCACATCTTCTAAGCAAACTGATGGCAATGGGTCAAAAAATAGAGCCCCTGAAGCTTGAGAAAGGGACCTTTGAGAAGATCCGGGCTTGTGCTTCTCCAGGTGTGGCCCCCCGACCAGCTGAACTGGCATTTCATGGGAGCTTCTCCCTGGGTGGTACCGTCATCCATCAGTTGAGCACGTGAGTAGTAACAAGAGAGGCGGGCCATTCAAACCCACGGATGTGCCTCAAAAGAAAGGACTGGCAATCTGTTTCTGACAGGTCGCAGCCTTGAAAATCCTAGAGTATAGTTCAACTCTGCACACATGCCCAAATCCACTCGTTGGCAACTGGGTTGTTTTGGGGGGCATGGATGAGATGGGAGTTTGTTAGAGACGAGGATTCCTGGGCCCCTCCCCAACCTACCAAATTGAAATCTGCGTGTAACAGCTTTCCCAGGGCTACGACGCTCACACATTAAAATGAGCGAAGCTCTGACCCAGTCCCTGCCTTTGATTTGAAAAGTGGGTGACACAGTGGGTTCATGACATGGCTGAGACCGGAAGCCAGTTCTCATTGCACCCTCCAGCCTTGCTTGGGTTCAAGGCTAATCGGGTTTATTAGTCATCGGTTGAGTGTGTCACCACCAGGGCTCAACCCAAACAAAACCACTTGCCATCAAGTGCAGCCAGACAGGGTGGACCTGTACTCCAAACAGTTTCCAAGTTTGTGGACCTTGGAAAGCAGATCACCAGGGTCTTTCTTCTAAGGATTTGAACCTCCAACCTTCTGGTTAGTCGTCTACATGTCATCATTTGTACTCCCCAGGAACTCCATCAGCAAGATACCATTCTCTGCTCACTGCCATTGAGTCCATGCCAACCCTTAACGAGGTAGAACGGCCCCTGTGACTTTCTGAGACCATAACTCTTTATGAGAGTAGAGAGATTCATCTTTCTCCCTTGGAGCTGGCTGCTGATTTTGAACGGCTGATCTTGCTGCTAGCAGCCCAATGCTTAACCACTATGCCACCAAATTTCACACCATTCTGTCTATATAATCATCTTGTTACAGACTTTTAGTCTAAGAACCCAAATTATAAGTCAATTAAAACACTAATAAAAGACTCATCAGACTTAGCTAATCACCTAGACTGATAGCAAGCCTACTGCAGTAATCAGACTCAGCTGCAATATTGTCCCCTGACCCTTCTCACCTGCTGCTGAGTTTTGCTGGAAACACCAGGGTGTTTAAGTGTGGTTCCCCCTGAAATATTTTTTTCCTCCAGGAGGGTGGGAAAGATCAAAATGTTCATTGTCTTCTCAACAGAAAGATCTCCTATGATCTGAAGCACTTAAAAAAAAATCTCTATGTGGTGTACCACCCCAGGAGACTGGCGATTAGACCCAAACCCAGGTCATGTCCCAACAGGGAAGAGTCAAGAGAGGAAGAACTCTATTTTAAGGGATTGATAGGGTGAATGGCTGGAAGTTTCTACAATGGGGACAAGGTCTGGTTATCTTCTCCGTGGCTGCTATTATTGTTGTTGTTATCAAAACATGTAAATAGTGCTCTTAAGTGATTGTGCCTTTGAAACAATAAAGGTGATAGCAGAGACTTATGTGGGTATTTGCAAAGCCCAAGAGAACATTGTTATTCACCAGCAGATAGGCTTTCAGGAAAGTGGCCTAAACTTAGCATCCAGGCAACTCTGGCACCAGGGCTGTGGGCCTGTTTGAGCCCCTGCAGAATCGGCCTTGGAGAAACTGAATGAGAAGGAAAAGCTCACAGAAGTGATTTGGTGAGCTTTCAGGGGTCCTCAAACTTTTTAAACAGGGGGCCAGTTCACTGTCCCTCAGACCCGTTAGAGGGCCGGACTATAGTTTAAAAAAAAAATTCGTAGGCACACTACACATATCTTATTTTGAAGTAAAAAAAAAAAAACAAACAGGGCAAAAACACCTGGCAGGCCAGATAAATGTCCTCGGAGGGCCACATGTGGCCCGTGGGCCGTAGTTTGAGGATGCCTGGTAGATGAAAGGTGGTTGAGGAGAGCCTGGCTGCGGCCAGGCAGTGCTTGTTCATGGCCCCAGGGTCGTTCTGCCTCATAGAGACCCGGCAGACAGCAGAACGAAGCACCCTCTGCTCCTGTGCCATCTTCACGGTGGCCGTTAGGCTTGAGACACTGTCGCAGCCCCGGGGGTCAGACACTGAGGGTCTTCCTCTTCTTCCCCGTCCCCTACTTTACCAAGCACAATGTCCGGCTCCAGGGACTGGCCTCTCGGAAGTCCATGAGACAAAGTGTCACCGTCCTATAAGAAGTGTCACATGACTGTGTGCATTGATATGGTTGACTGGCGGAGACGTACCTCTGTTGCGTAGCCTGATAGGGGATTGTTCCTCTCCATACCCAGGACCCCCTTATAGGAAGTTGGAAGCTGCTCAAGGCTAGGGGGCATGCTCCAAATTCAGGCTCTGAGACCACTGTGCTCTCTCCCAGCAGCTCCGGCACAGTTCAGTGCGCGGGGGGGGGTTGGGTGGGGGTGGGGGGGCTGTGGTCCCTGCAGCTGTGCCACCGTCTCCCCTTTGTCCAGCAGCTGATTTCTGGGCCTCAGGTCTCCACGTGTGGGTGTGAAGTGCTCTGAAGGTGCCTGTGTAAAGCCGGAAACTCCTTCTATCCTTTAAAAAAATCCACTTGGATCACAAACCAGGCTTTGGTCTTTTTTTTAAATGATTATTTTATTTATTAAATTATTATTATTATTATTTTAAAACATTTTATTAGGGGCTCATACAACTCTTATCACAATCCACACATACACATACATCAATTGTATAAAGCACACCCATACATTCTTTGCCCTAATCTCTCTCAAAGCATTTGTTCTCCACTGAAGCCCTCCGCATCAGGTCCTCTTTTTTTCCCCCTCCCTCCCCGCTCCCCCCCCCTCATGTGCCCATGGTAATTTATACATTGTTATTTTGTCATATCTTGCCCTATCCGGAGTCTCCCTTCCCCCCTTTCTCTGCCGTCCATCTCCCTGGGAGGAGGTCACATGTGGATCCTTGTAATCAGTTCCCCCTTTCCAACCCACTCACCCTCCACTCTCCCAGCCTCGCCCCTTACACTCCTGGTCCTGAAGGTATCGTTCACCAGGCTTTGGTCTTTCAAGAGACAAGGACCCAGGTATTTCCACCCGAGAAACCTAATACCTTCTTTCCATCTCTGGCTGCTTGCACATTCTACGTCATCATGAATGACAGAATAACTATCCGGACCAGGAAGTTCATGACCAACCAAGGACTTCAGCAGAAACAAATGGTCATTGATGCCCTTCACCCTGGGAAAGCAACAGAGCCTAAGACAGAAACCCAGGAAACACTAGCCAAAATGTACAAGACCACACCAGGTGTCATATTTGGATCTGGATTTAGAAACCATTTTGGTGGGGGAAAGACTCCTGGCTTCGGCATGATTTATGATTCTTTGGGTGATGCAAAGAAAAATGACCCTAAACACAGGTTTGCAGGGCATGCCCTGGATGAGGAGAAAAAGATCTCAATAAAGCAACATGAGGAACGCAAGACCAGAAGGTAGAGCAGGCTGCGAAGGCCACCGTGGCGCTGCAGAAAGAAAGAATAAATGTTCTCCAGTGACTTGATCTGCACTGGCTAGGTGGATTCTTCACCAGAGATGCAATAAGCCACAAAATCTTAACAACAACCACAACACCCACGCAGATTTGTTTGTTCTCCTGGCATAGTGTTTTCGGTATTCCTAAAGTCATGGCACTTTCAATTTTCTTCACCAACACCGTAATTCAAATGCATCAATTACTCTCTGGTCTTCCTTATTCACCATCTGGTTTCCACATGCCTGTGAGGTGGCTGACACCACCCTGGTGTGGGGCAGGTGACCTTAGTCCTCCAGGAGGCATCGGTGCTGTTCTTTAGTGCTTGGCAGAGGTCTTTTGCAGCCGATTTGTCCCACACGACACCTCGTCTAATATGTTGACTGCTGCTTTCGTGAGCATTGTCTGTGGAAAATAGTCAAGGGAACTCCTGGACATTGCCGTCTTTTCTCCATTTAGGGAGGGGACTCCAGGAGAGGGTTGATGGGAGATAGAGTGGAGCTGGCTGCCTGGGATCAGCCAGCCGACTGGATGGAAGGAGGGAGGAGAAAGAAGGGGGTCTTGAGAGATCAAGTTGAACAACAAAAGGTAAATGTGAGTAACTTGGGAAATCGTGAGATTTCTGTGTTCACTAGGGCCGTTAACATGAGTGGCTGGCCCCCGAACTTAGTGGCTTGGTACAGAAAAGATCTTCCCTCGTTTCACAGTGGTGGGGTGGGGGATGGTGTGGCCCATCTTGCACCTTCACTTCTCTTGGCTCCTTTGCTTCCAGGTGGATGGACAGAAGCTCTTTCTTCACCACCTGGGACTGACAGCACCCATAACCCGCAGCCCTCTTCCACTGGGGAGAATCAGTCCAGGGACCGGGAACCCTTGCTTCTTCTCACACCCAGGAAGTGAACTGGTTTGGGGGACACAGACAGGTCTTTACCACAAGGTTTGAAGCAGGGAACCCCTACTGCCCAGACCCTGTGTGGCCTCTTGGGAGGATGATGGATTGTTAGAGAGCTTACAGCTAGTGGATGGTGTGTTCCTAGGCCCCGCCTCACTCCAAATCACCTCCTACTGGCTCCCTGTTTTCCTTTGTTTAGAGAAAACCAAGACTCCCGTGGCTGGCCACCGTCTTTCGTAAACGCCAAAACTCTGTACTGCACGTTCCTGTGCTGTGGACTCTCGCTGTCCACCTGTCCAGCCTCTGCTGTCCCTCCCAGCACCAAGTTCGGATTATGATTATTTCAGAGTTTAGGATTCTCATCTTGGCTCTACCACTGCCCTACCTTCTGAGATTAAGGGAATGCTTTCTTCTCCAGCCTCAGTTTCCCTAACTGCACATGAATAAGTTGGCCCCAAACCCATTGCGGTCACATCCATACTGACTCACAAGGACCCTTCGGTGTAGGACGCTTCCTCAGGCTTACTGGACTACACAGCCTTACCAAAGGCAACTGCCACAGCCTTCTGCCATAGACCAGCTGGTGTGTCCACCTTCAACCCTCTGGCTAGCAGCTGAAACTTCACTGGGATCCAGATGTCCAGTATATTCCAGGTCTGAGGATCTAGTTCCTCTTAGGGACAAGTTTGAACCGCCCCATTTCAACCTCTCCTAAACTTTTGGAAGGCAACGTGCTTAGAAAACTGCGGTTATTGACCCCTGAGCATTGGCCCTACCTGCTCTGCCTCCAAAACGGCTTAAGCAAATTAAGAGAGTCCTCCTGCCCGCACTCAGTAGCTGACAACTGCCCAAAGGAAGCAGAATCTGAATGGAGAGTGGGAGAGCCTCAGGGCCTGCACCAGCCTGGGGTCAAGTTTCCAGGCAGCCAGGTGTCCCACATGTCCAGATCTCTGTGATGGCCCAGGGCATGAACAGACCAAGTTACATCAGATGGGGTCCCAGCAGACAACAAATGACATACTCAAAACTATCTAGCTGGGGTGAAAAAAGAAAGAAAGGCTTAATGAAGGGGCTTAGTGTGGAGACATAAGGATCCAATACAGAATGAGGAGGCATCTAGAGACCAGGAACAGACCTGAGAGAGCACAAGGTGAGGGCAGGTGTGACTGGGGTCTGTGAGAACGAGAGTCATGGGAGAGGGGTCTGCCCATAGAGGCAGAAGCAGACACTGCCTGTAAAACGGAGTGAGCCAGTGGGAACAGGGGTGAAATGGAGTGGGAATAAATACGTCGGCCTCCAGCCTCTTTCCAGGGCCTCAGAAAGGCCAACCAATGGGAAGCCAGAGGAGCAGGAAGCCTGTGAGGCTGTTTGTGGAGAAGGAACTGTGGGGGCCCAGAGTGAGACAGGGAGCGGCTGTGGGAGACACAAGTCTTGGGGGCACACTCCTGCCTCTCTCCCATCTCTTTGAGGCCAGCTGGAGTGGTTTACACTGGGTGGCACAGGCCCACACAAATTCCTAATCAGGATGATGACGTCACCCAAAGTAATGAAGATGGGGACACGACCTGGACTGTTGACAACTGCACTTTCCTTTGAGGGCCCAGAGCGACACGCACAGCTTGCACTCAACTACTAATGGAAAGGATGGCAGTTCAAACACTCTCCTTGGTGCCGCGGAAGAAAGGCCTGGCCATCTGCTTCTATAAATCCCTAAGGAGACCACTTCTTTTTTTTAAATTGTTTTATTAGGGGCTCATACAACTCTTATCACAATCCATACATACATCAATTGTGTAAAGCACATGTGTACATTCATTGCTCTCATCATTCTCAAAACATTTGCTCTCCACTTAAGCCCCTGGCATCAGGTCCTCATTTTCCCCCTCCCTCCCCGCTCCCCCCTCTCTCATGAGCCCTTGATAATTTATAAATTATTATTTTGTCATATCTTACACTGTCCGACGCCTCCCTTTACCCACTATTCTGTTGTATGTCCCCCAGGGAGGAGGTCACATGTAGATCCCTGTAATAGGTTCCCCCTTTCTATTCCACCCTCCCTCCACCCTCCCAGTATCACCACTGGTCCTGAGGGGTTCATCTGTCCTGGATTCCCTGTGTTTCCAGTTCCTATCTGTACCAGTGTACATCCTCTGGTCTAGCCAGACTTGCAAGGTAGAATTCATGATGTGGGGGGGGGTGGGAGGAGGAAGCATTTAGGAACTAGAGGAAAGTTGTACTTTTCATCATTGCTACATCCCACCTTGACTGGCTCGTCTCCTCCCCGAGACCCCTCTGCAAGGGGATGTCCAGTGACCGACAAATGGGCTTCGGGTAGGAGACCACTTCTACTGTGCAACCCATGGGGGCGCCACAAATCAGAACTGACTCAGGGCAACGGGCTTGGTTTCTGGTTCTCCCGTAGTATCAGGAGCATCTCTCCCTGCAAAGTGAACGAGCCAAGTCACATTCTTTGCCTCGTTCATTTGCGATCTTGTTGAGATACCGATTTGGACTCTGTCCTGCCTTTTTCCTGAGTGGTAACACTAGCTGCTCTATCAGTCCTGTGAGAGTTGAAAGAGTGGGATAAATTTAGACGAGCACATTATTGTGTCAGAGCCAATATTTCAAATGCTTGATTTATAACATGACCCTGACCTCCATGCCTTGCATAACCGAATATCCCTGCCCTCAGTTTGACCAGCTTCTTGTTCTCTGTGTGCCCCCACACTCCTATGAACCTCCCCACCCCCAGAGCTATGAACAGTTGGTGTGTACAATGAGCCCGGGTGTTAGGCTGTAATCAGTTCCCACTCTGTCAGATACCATGCCTGTCAAAACAAAGTCAGCTATGTGAAAACCCTCGCCATTCCTCTGGTCTCCTTTAGGAATGCACTGCTCTAATGACAAGCGCCCGACAGCAATTCATGAGCAGGAGTTAGTGCAGGAAACAAGACCCCAAACCAAGAAGAGGAGTATGACAGGGCATCGCGTGAAATTCAGAACTGAAAGCAGAGGGTCCGCGATGAAATGAGCCATAAGATATGCTTCAGTCCGTACCCATGTGCTATGAGGCCAGGAAAGCAGGCCTCAGCTATTGCTTTCTCTGCATAGTTCAGTAGGCTGCTGAATTATTGTCGATAGGTTATTTTACGCTGGTGGTTTTAAACATTTTAAAACAGGTGTACTTGTGCATCTGCCATGCTTTTCAGGATTATTAAAAACAAAAACATCAAGGTGACTCTGATTCATTGGGGGAGGAGGCAGAGACAGGTCATTTAAGACCTATAAAATCGTCAATGCCAGCTATCAGGTAATATCCCAAAGAGAAGCAATTTCAACCATCACATGAGCTAATTAAATGTTTTACCAAATATAGCAGGCTAATTTTCAAGTTGATAATTTTGGGTGGTCCCTGAATGATGTTATAAATGTCCAAATGTCCCTTGACAGGAAAAGTCACACACACACACACACACACACACACACCAGAGAGTAGATGTATGCTCCCTACATTTTCTTGGCTGTCATCTTTAGAAAAGCAGATCCCCAGGCCTTTGTTCTATAAAGCTGATGGGTAAATTTGAACTGACAACTTCTAGGTTAGCAGCTGATCTAGTAAAATTCATTGCCCTGAAGTCAATTTTTACTTATAATGACCCTACACAGGGTTTCTGAGCCTGTACGTCTTGACAACAGCAGACTATCATTTTTCTCTCTTGAGGAGGCTGAGGGCTTTGAACCATGACCTTATTTGTGGTCAGCAGACCGATGTTTACCTGAAAAAAGCATGAGGGCTGGAGAAAGAACTTTCTACTCTGTAGTGTACTTCTTAGAAGCCCCTGGTGCAGTGTTTAAGCACCTAGCTGCCAACACTGGTAGTGTAGACCCACCATTGGTTCCTTAGGAGAAAGATCTGGGGATCTGTTGCCCAGGAAGCCCTGTGAGGCGAGTGCCACTCTGCCCTGTAGTATTGCTATGAGGAAGGATGGATTCAATGCTACACAACAATATACTGTTATGTTTTCAAATGGTAGCTTGTTACACATTTACAGGTTTTTGAATACATTGGATTGTGTCCCTTAAAAACATGTATTGGCATCAGGAGCAACTATATTGGTCTCTTTTTATCAAGAGGAATGAAGAGTCATGAAAACGCAAGGCACATTATTTTTTAAATACCAGGCTTACTGGTCAAATAAAGAGTCGTGGAACCCTCGAGAATATGGACCTTCGTCACCCTGTCCAGTCTAAAACTGAACTAACCTTCCTGGTTCATGATTCAGCCAAACATAGACAGACAGCCCTAAGGGAAACAGTAACATAGGAGGTACTCACACCTTTGGGCAATCAACCATTTAAGATCAAAAGGGCAGCATTTACCCAAAGACAAAGTTCAGAAGGATCAGGAAAGAATGGAAACAGGAAACACAGAAAAGAAATGGATTAAGTGATGCTACATTGAGCAGGATGCAATCAATGAGATGAAATGAAATGTATATGAGTTGTCAGAGATCAGCTGCCTCTGGGGAGATGTATTTACGTCTAGGATATCCATCTTGTTCCGATGTCCGATGTGTCTATGGTTGTGACTACAATGACTGTGCAGTGAGTGCTGCGACAGGAGCAGCAGCCTTCCTGCTGTGTCATCTTTAGTTGTACTTTGCTTCTCTGGGGGTCTATTTCCTTTCCATGTAAAGTTGATCATTCATTTTTCTGTCTTGTTAAAGAATGCTGAAATCTGGACTGGGATTGCATGATATCTGTAGCTTGATTTGGGTAGCATTGACATATTCACCATGTTAAGTCTTCCTATCCAGAGGCATCTTATTTTCTTGCCTGTATGTAGTTCTTTGTTAGTTTCTGGTAGTAGTGTTTTGTTGTCTTCTTTGTGCAGTTATTTTGTTGCTTGGGTTAGATTTATTCCTATGTATTTAATCTTTGGGGCTTGTTATTGTTAGCTGCTGCCTGGTCAGTTCCAACTCCTACCAACCCTGTGTACAACAGAATGAAACCCTGCCCAGTCCTGCACCATCCTCAGTTGTTATTATGTTTGAGCCATTGTTGTAGCCACTGTGTCAATGTATCTCTTTCCGGTCTCCTCTTTTCTTCTGCCCTTCCACTCCACCAAGCATGATGTCCTTTTTCAGAAACTGGTCTCTCCTGATAAGGTGGCCAAAGGACATGAGACAAAGTCTTGCTATCCTTACTTCTAAGGAGCATTCTGACTGTACTTCTTCCAAGACAGATTTGTTTGTAATTCTAGCAGACAATACCCTTCAATATTCTTCACCAGCCCCAAATTCAGATGAGTTGATTCCTCTTTAGTTCCATATTCAATGTCCAACTTTCACATGCACATGAGTTGACTGAAAATAACCCTTGCTTGGGTCAGTAACACCTTAGTCTTCAAATGACATCAACACTTCAAAGGTATCTTGTGCAGTAGATTTACCCAATGCAATATGTTGTTTGATTTCTTGACTGCTTCTTCCATGAGCAATGTGTGTAGTATGGATTCAAGGAAAATATAGTCTTTGACATCTTCGATCTCCGTTTACTATGATGTTACCTATGGTTCAGTTGTGAGGACTTGGGTTTTCTTGGCATTGAGTTGAAATCCACAAGGAAGCCTGCAGTCCTTGATTTCCATGAGCATGTACTTCAAGTCTTCACTTTCACCCAGCAATCTGGTGTCATCTGCACAGCGCGGGTTGTTAATAAGCCTCCCTCAATCCCGATGCCACGTTCTTCTTTATACAGTCCAGTTTCTGGCATTATTTGGTCAGTATCCAGACTAATAAAGTATGAGGAAAGGATATAACCCTTTAAATTTGGGGTAACAATTGTAAATGGCATTGTTTTCCTAATTTTCTTTTCAGGGTTCTCTTTGTTAGCATAAATGCATCTAATGAATTTTTGTATGCTTATGATATACCTGCCACTTTATTGAATCTTTCAGTTGGTTCCAGCAATTTCTTGCCAAGTCTCTGGTATTTTCTGTGCCTAGGGTCAGATAATCTACAAATAGAGTTACGCTTCTTCTGTGTCAAAATTTGGATGCCTTAAATTTCCCTTTCTTACCTGATAGCTCTGGCTAAGATGTCCATCACAATATTGAATAGAAGTGGTGACAAAGGACATCCTGGTAATGGTTCTCATGTGCAAGGTGGATGCTTTCAGATCTCAGCTCTAAAAACAGAAGATTCGGCACATAGAAAGAAGTAAGCGTAAACAGGGTAAAAGTCATGCCAACTGAACGCAGTTAGGAAGCCAACAGACAGATGTTGAGACAAGGACCCTGAGACCCAGGACCAACACAGAGAGAAAACCTTCCCCTACAGCTGGTGCCCTGAATTCAGACTACCCTTTTTGTTAACGCCACACACTTGTGGTATTTCTTTTCAGAAGAGCAGCAACCTAAGATGTAGGTCATGAAACGAACTCACTGAATTGTCAAAAATTAAACAGAATCAAATATCCGTATGAAGTATCTGTACACAGTGGCTACAACCATGGGCTCAAACATAAGAACAATTGTGAGGCTGACTAGTGACCAGGTGGTGTTTCGCTTTATAGAACACAGGGTCCCTGTGAGTCTGATCCGACAACCAAGGTAAGGGTTGTCTAATACATACACAGATGAACATGTGGGCTGGCTCTTGGCAAGGAAGGTGTGTTTGTCATGTGTCTTTGTGAAGTAGAATGGGCTGGGTGTCAGGACACTTGCTCCAGGTTAGCTCTCAGTCTAGTGAGTGGCCTCCTCTGGACAGTCGTTCTCTGGGGTCTTAGAATTGATTATTTATAAAGTGGCACATTTAGACTAACAGCCTTTTCGATCTCTATTTAACCAGTGGCTACTGAACACTTACTACATGTTAAGCCCTGGACACTTAACAACAGACAAAAGAAAGGGGTTTTCTGTTGGATTTCCTGTTTGTGAAGCACAGGAGTGGGTACATCGAGACAGTAACTGCTGCGACAATTTATCAGGGGAGTGTGGTGGGGAGGGGATTTGGGGAGTAAACAATGAATGCAAGAGCGGGGAAGGGAGGGAGCACTAGAACCGAATGTGATGTAGATACAAGTCATTTTAAAAGCGATTTAACCATGCAAGTATATGACACGTGAATGCTATATCAAGAATACTATTTTAAAAAGCAAGCAAGCAATAAACTAAACTTTGACCAATGGTTACCATCAGTGAAAGAGTTGTTTCTTAGGGGGCACTGAGCTTATGTTAATGGTTGTAGAAAAATTTGGAAAAAGATATCAGTAATACTTTGTACAACATGAAGAGTATAATCAATGGCACTGAATTATGCATGAAGTTGCAAAATTGGAGAATGTTTTGTTGTGTTTATTTTTGCCACAATTTGAAAAAAAACAATTACATGAATAACAATGAGTACAAGGAAGAAGAAAATGTTCTAGAATTGAGTGTGGTGATAATTGTACAACTCTTTTTGATATGCTTAAATTGTATGACATGTGGATGAAGTGCTAATAAAACTGCTAAAAAAAGAAAGTGATTTTGAAGTATCCCTAGCGAGGTTATATCCCCATAGGAGTGAAGGGTGGGAGAAACAGGCAGTAAGCAAATAAACAAATAATAGGTGCCAGGAAGCAAAGTAAAGCAGAATAAGGGGGCTGGAAAACAATGAAGGGCAGAGTACATTTCTGATAGAGTGGCCAGGGATGACCACACTCAGCTCAGATGAGCTGAACCTGAAAAAAGAGAGAGGGTCAAGTTCTAGCCCCTAGTACTTGTGAATATGACCTTATTTGGAAATAGGGGTTTGGTGGGCGTAATTAATTAAGATACTATGTTAGTCTAGGTTGACTAGAGAAACAAATTGAGACACATATGTGTATAAGAAAGAGCTTTATATACAAGAGCAATTGAATATTGAGAAAACATCCCAGCCCAGACCAGATCAAGTCCATAAGTCCGATATTAGCTCATATGTCCTATATCAATCTATAAAGCCCTATTCAGACTCGTGAAACACATGCAATGATGCCGAATGCAGGAAGATCACCGGCCAGTGGGAAAAAAGTCTTGTGGATCCAGTGGCGGTAGAGACATCTCAGTGCTGACAAGAGTCTTCACGTGGCTCCTTCAGCTCCAGGGCACTAGTGTAGCTGCATGTGTCTTGTCAGCAAGCATGTCTCGCAGTGAGTGAGCATGTGTCCCACCTCCAGTGAGCTATTTATCTTCTGAGTACCTCCAAATGAGGTCATCAAGCTGCAACGTGATGGACAGGCTAAACTCCACCCCTTCATTAAAACGGACAACAGATGATGTAACTCCCACATACACCATGAGGTGAGCCCTATGCAATATGACTAGTATTCTTATAAGGGGAGTCGTGCACAGAAGGGAGAAGACCACCAAGCAAAGAATGGCAGAGGTTGGTGGTCTGCTGATAGTGTTGCCAGGAACGAGGCTCTGGGATTGCTTGTCACTGTTCCAGCCTAAGACAGAGACAACGTTCGCTGCAGACACTCTCACCCTTATTCTGCAAGCATGAGGTCAGGAAGAAGGCAACCGTGGGGTTTGCTACCTCCAAACTGCTTCAAGAATTCCACAAAAATCAAGCAAGTCCCCAAACTCTTTGGCAGAAGCAGGTCTGACGACGATCACGGGAAACAATGATCATCCTGTACATTTTCCAGGGGTTACTTTTACCGGATCCCCAACGCATCATATGCTCTTACTTATTTAAATGGGGGGTGCTTTGTGCCTGGCTACCTATCTTAATGGTCTTACTTACCACCTTCTTAAATTTGAAGGCCACCCCTAAGGATTAATTTTTTTAACTTATAAATCCTTTTTTTACCTCAAATCATTTGATTAGGATTAGGAGATAATGCAGACATCCTATCATTCCATAGTTCAATCACATCAATCAGTATTGTACAATTGCTACCCAAATCCGTTTCCACACAGTTTCTTCCTTCTTCAACTTCCTTGACATCAGCTCCTACCACACCTCCCCACTGTAACCCCAAGGAGCCCTTATCCTAGTTGCTGTCTCTACAGTTTCATCTATCCTGGGCTTCCTATGCCAAAAACATAGAAAACCACGCAAAAAGTATTCAAGAAGGCTACCTACAGTGATGGAATACAACAAGAGATACATCCCAATAAAGTGCACACTCACACACACAAAACACAGAAAATACTAAAAACCAGATCAAGCCCAACGTGTCTCAGAGGGCAGATCAAGTGAGGAGGTTTTAACTGTTCAAATCAGGTTTATTGTTTTAACCAACTATAGTCATCTCTCCAATACTCTCTGTCTGGTCACCGCTTCGTTTCCATCCTTCCATTATGGTTAGAAAGAAATAACCGGGGAGGGTTATTTCTTTTTTTTTTTGGGGGGGGGGGGTTATTTCTTAAAAGGAATTTTTACTGCAAGCGAAAGGGTTGTTACATTTGGATTTCCAACTAACTAAATCTTAATTTCTAGTATTTTGTTCGCTAGCAGGCTAACTCTTTCACCCCCTCTATCCATGGGAACCCCAAGGAACACAGGGCCAGTAGAAGCTGGCAGAGAAAAACAAGCAAGCAAGCAACTGTCTATCCCTAGAGTCTTTGGAGGGAGCATGGCCCTGTTGACACCCTGAATCCTGACTTCTCTCCTCCAGAATGGAGAAAGAAGTTTGGTATGCTTGCCCCAGGACACTGGAAATAGTTTCCTTTGACCCAGATATGGAAGATTATGAGAGAAGAGACTGTGGTTGGTTGATGCCATTGAGTCGGTTCTGTGACATTTCTCCCATGGGTCCTACCTCGGGTCCTGGCTTCCCACGGTGAAAGAATTCACGATGAAGCCAGTTTGTGATCCAAATGGGGTTTTATGAAGGATGAGACAAGTTTCAGGTTTCACAGTCTCCAAAAGGTTCACAACTGGGCACAGTAACTTTGTGGAAAGAACACCCGTATGTGAAGAACTGAGGAAGGTGGGGTGGGGTAGGAATCCCTGGAGGCCAGAGGGTGAGGGGGCCAGAGACAAGTTTCAGGTTTCACAGTCTCCAAAAGGTTCACAACTGGGCACAGTAACTTTGTGGAAAGAACACCCGTATGTGAAGAACTGAGGAAGGTGGGGTGGGGTAGGAATCCCTGGAGGCCAGAGGGTGAGGGGGCCAGAGCGCAGGGCCGGGGAGCTCTGGGAGAAGAGAGCATGGGGCCGGAGAGCGAAGGAGCAAGAGGCTGTGGGCCCCAAGCAGGCCAGGAGCGGACACTGAGGGGGCATACCAAGGCAGCAGAGTACGCCCCTACCCACCCACCAGGAGCAGGGCAAAGAGAGAGGGTGGCCTTCCCACAGCCAGGGCATTTCAAACCTCCGGCTGGGGAGGTGTGGTGGATGGTTTGGGTTGACCCCACTGGCTGGGGTTAAGGCCACCTGGGTGAGGTCATGACCCTGGACCTACTTTGAACCACCCAGGTGTACCACCCACCTGGCTGGGGGCTTGATTATGAGCATGCTCAGTTTGGCTGTCCTCATAGACGTCTAATGGTTGCCTGATTTCTTCCCAACCTCCTTTTATGGGGTCTTTGCAGGCATGAGAGGAACAAACCCCTGTCCCTAAATCGAGTTACCTAGCATTTCCAACTCATAGTGAGTGACCTCAAGTCCGACTGAACTGAAGGAAACCCAGCCTGGCCCTACACCAGCTCATCGTCTTCCCTTGACTGAACCCACAGTTGCGGCCACAAGGTCAATGTCTCCTGAGTCTTCCTCTTTTCCATGGATGCTCGACTTTATCAACCATGGGGTTCACTTTCAGGAATTGGTCTCGTTTGGTAGCTAGAGGCAGAAACTAGGGTTTGTCCCTCTACACCAGTGGTTCTCAACCTGTGGGTCGTGACCCCTTCACAGGGGTCGCCTAAGACCATCAGAAAACACATATTTCTGATTGTATTAGGAACCGAGACACGGCTCCTCTATCGTCTCATGGCGGGTCTGCTCACATGCAGATACGCCCACATATAAGTACCCGGTGTGAAGACTGTTCCCCATGCTACACCATGCTTCAAGACAAAATTTCATTGATTTGTCATTAGAAATAAATATTTCACAATATATAATTACATATTGTTTTTGTGATGATCACTATGCTGTAATTATGTTCAGTTTGTAGCAATGAAAATACATCCTGCAGATCAGATATTTACATGATGATTCATAACAGTAGCAAGATTATAGTTATGAAGTAGCAACGAGAATAATTTTGTGGTTGGGGGTCACCACACATGAGGAACTGTATGAGAGGGTTGTGGCATGAGGAAGGTTGAGCACCGCTGCTCTTTGTTAAGACCCCCCCACCCTTACAGGAAGTTGGCTGCTGATCAAGGCTGGAGGACATGCACATATTCAGGCCCTTGAGGCAGGAAGCCAGTACACCTGGGAGGGCCCCAATCTAGGCCAGGGGACTTAATTCAGCCAATGGGGTCAACGAGTACCTTCAACCACGCCTCCAAGTAAAGGACCCTGAAAAGTCAGACTCAGGAGCCCACCCCCCTCGTTTCCAACTGCTTCTCGCCTGTGCTGCGCTTTCCTCGGGCCTCAGGTCTCCTGTGGGTGTGAAATGCCATGAGTGTGTCTGTGTAAAACTGGAAACGTATTCTGTGCTTTATAAAAAATTTTAAAAATCCCACTTGGATCACAAACCAGGCTTCAGCGTGAATTCTTTCTCGTGTGAAGCCAAGGACCGAGGTATTTCTAACCTGAGAAACCTAACAGTCTGCTTTTAACAACACGTCCAAAGTATGTGAGGCGCAGTACTTGGAAGATTCTGGCTGTACTCTTCCAAGACAGACTTGTTTGTTCTCTGGCAGACACAGTGCTTTCCACAGTCTCCCCCCACCGCACAGCGTGAGAGTGGCGCAGGCGCAGACAGTGCGTTGTCCAGCTGCCCATTGTGTCAGCAGGAGTCGGAAGCAAATCAAGGACGCCTACCAACCACTCCAACAACATTGCTAAGATGATTATTTCTGGCCACAACAAAACACCGCCCTGCACGTCAATTGAACTGCTCATTGGTTAAGTGGAAGTGGCCAGCAAGGCTTCTCCTTGTTTGTGAGTAAATTAGAACTTTATTGGTTCCCAGCAGTCTATTCCCAGGTGTTTGATTCCTGAGGCTCTGTGCTCTGCTTGTGGCTTTCAGGCGGAGTTTCCCTGCCTGGCCATCAATACCATCAATACCATCACCATTTCAAAAGACAAAGCAGGGGCGAGGCCCCGGCTCCCAAGGAGTTCCATTGTGTCAAGTACATTTAGACATTTGTTGCCATCACCATTCTCAAAACATTTTCTTTCTACTTGAGCCCTGAGTATAGCTCCTCATTTTTCCCCTCCTGCCCCCACACTCCCTCCTTCATGAACCCTTGATAATTTATAAATTATTATTTTTCCATGTCTTACATTGACCGATGTCTCCCTTTACCCACTTTTCTGTTGTCCATTCTCCAGGGAGGGGGTTATATATAGATCATTGTGATTGGTTACCCTTTTCTCCCCGCATCTTTCCCTACCCTCCTGGTTTTGCTATTCTCATTATTGCTCCCGAGGGGTTCATCTGTCCTGGATTCCAGCTCTGATCTGTAGCAGTGTACATCCTCTGGTCTAGTCAGATTTGTAAGGTAGAACTGGGATCATGATAGTGGGGGGGAGGAAGCACTGAAGAACTAGAGCCGTGGTTCTCAACCTTCCTAATGCCACGACCCTTTAATACAGTTCCTCATGTTGTGGTGACCCCCAAACATAAAATTATTGTTGTTGCTACTTCATAACTATAATTTTGCTACCGTTATGAATGTGGCAACCCCTGTGAAAGGGTCATTCCACCCACAAAGGCGTCGCAACCCACAGGTTGAGAACCACTGACGTAGAGGAAGGTTGTGTTTCATCACTGCTACACTGCACCCTAACTGGCTCATCTCCTCCCTATGACCCTACTTTAAGGGGATGTCCAGTTGCCTACAGATGGGCTTTGGGTCTTCCCTCCACACTCCCCCTCATTCACAATGATATAATTTTTTTGTTCTTTGATGCCTGACACCTGACACATCAACACCTTGTGATCACACACACAGGCTGGTGTGCTTCTTCCATGTGGGCTTTGTTGCTTCTCAGCTAGATGGCTGCTTGTTTATCTTCAAGGCTTTAAGACCCCAGATGCTCTATCTTTTGATAGCTGGGCACCATCAGCTTTCTTCACATTTGCTTATACACCCGTTTTGTCTTCAGCAATTATGTCCAGAGGGTGAACATCATGAAATGCCAGTTTAATAGAACAAAGTAAGTGTTCTTGCATTGAGGGAGTACTTGAGTAGAGGACAAATGTCCATCTGCTACCTTAATACTAAACCTATAAATATATGCACATACATCTATTTCCCCATCCCAAGATATAAACATATTTACATATGTGCATGCCTGTATTTAGACCTCTATAAATTCCCGTTGTCTCCTAGTTCTTTCCTCTATTTCCTTTTATTATCTCTTTTTCCACTATCATGTTCAGACTTCATTTGAGTTTCAGTAATCCTTCTTGGTTAAATTGCCCGTAATCAAGTGCTACTAGGCCTCCTACACCCTCCTTGCCATTGATTTTGGATCACTTGTTGTTCCTTTGTCCCTGAGTTTGTTAACATCACTTCCTTTCCCCCCTGCCCCCCTGGAACCATCTGCCCCATTGTTTTCTCCTCCAGCTTGTTTATTCCACCTCTCTTATTATCTAGATAGACCTGCAGAGATAATAATATGCACAAAAAACAAGACCCAGCAAAACAAAGCAACAAAGCAAACAAAACAACAACAACGATACTGCTCTGAATAGACCAGAATGAGTCTATGGAATCTTTCTGGACCCTTGGAAGAAATGCTGTTCCAGAATGCTTGGTTTTCAGTTCTCAGTTTTATTTTAACAAATAAAATTTAAATTTATTTAAATTATCATTGTTATTTAAATATCTTTTAAAATTTGAAAATAAATTATTTTAATAAATCATGTTTGGGGGGCTTTTACAGGATTATTATTAAAATAATCCACACATCAATTGTGTCAAGCGCATTTATACATATGTTGCCATCATTTCCAAAATATTTTCTTTCTACTTGAGCCCTTGATATCAGCTCCTCTTTTCTCCCCTCCCTACTCTCCCCTCACACCCTGTTGAACCATGGATAGCTTGTAAATTATTTGTATTTCCATATTTTTTACATCAGCTATCTCCCTTCACCCACCTTTCTGTTTTTTGTCCCCCTTGGATGGGGGGTGTTCTACGCTGATCATTGCAATCTGTTCCCCCTTTCTCCTCCCACCTTTCCCCTACCCTTATGGTATCACTACTTTCATTATTGGTCCTGAGGGGTTTATCTGTCCTGGATTTTGTGTGTCAAGAGCTCTTTTCTGTAGCAGTGTACATGCTCTGGTCTAAGATTTGTAAGGTAGAACTGGGGTTGTGATAGTATGGGGGGCGGGGAAGGGGAGAGAAGCATTAAAGTACTAGAGGAATGTTGTGTTTCCTTGGTGTTATACTGCACCCTGGCTGGCTTGTCCCTTCCTTGTTACTCTTCTGTGAGGCGATGTCCAGTTGTCTACAGATGGCTTTGGGTTTCCACTCCAACTCCCCTCATTCACATCAAAATGGTTGTTTGTTTTGGGTTTTCTGATGCCTGATACCTTGTCTTGTTGGCATCTCATGATCACATGAGCTGGCGTGCTTCTTCCATGTGGGCTTTGTTGCTTCTGAGCTAGATGGCCACTTGTTCAATTTCAAGCCTTTAAGACCCCAGACACTGTATCTTTTGATAGCCAGGCACCATCAGCTTTCTTCATCACATTTGCTTATGCACCCGCTTTATATCTTCAGCGATTGTGCGGGAAGGTAAGCATGACAGAGTGCCAGGTTATTAGAACAAAGTATTCTTGTATTGAGGGAGGCCTTTAGAGGTCCAGTGTCTGTCTGCTACCTTAGTACTTTTCTTTTTTTAATCTAAAAGCTTAACCACGGTTTATTTGTAAGGATATATTCAACCAAAATAAGGAGTTCTGGTGGTACAATGGGTTAGACACCAGTAGTTTAGACCCACAAATTACTCCGCATGAAAAAGGTGAAGCTGTCTGCTCCTGTAAAGATTGAGTCTCAGAAATCCTAAGGGGGCAAATCTACACCGTCCTAAAGGTTGCTATGGGTCAGAATCAACTTGATAGCAGTGAGTTCAACCAAAAATAGATGGAGGGCTCATCTTTTACCCAGAAAAGGCAAGCAAAGTCACTCTAGTTAATATCCATTAAATTCTCATTTCCTCTCATGGCTAGATGTTCTTGGGTGTGTATGATGAATCCATGAGCACTGGGGACAGGAGTCTAAACTGTGATGTTCAGCAAAATGTGTGGTGTCACAGGGCGTGCCCGTCCGTTGACTCCCAAGTCCTGCTGCAATTTATTTCAGCTTCCTGGCTGCAGCCGTGTGTTGTTGGCAGGTAGCGCGGCGGCCACAGTGAGATGAGAGGGGACAGCAGCAGACTGCTATATTAGGAGAAGCCACAAAAAGAACTAGCAATTTTTACACCCCACAAAAACTTCCTAAACTGTCCCCACCACCATTTTCCTCTCCTGGTTTGGCCCCTGGCTCCCACTAACAACAGGTTCTCCTACGGCCATGGCTCTCTGGGCACCAAAACAGGACCCTGCACATTCCAGGAATTGTATCCCGTGCCTTCAATATCGCCCAGACCACCCCCCTGGGAGCAGTGAATTCTGGAAATAAGTACAGCTAGCCCGCAAAACTGGCACACCTGAATCTTCACCACCGGATGGTGTCTGTATGGGACAGATATTGTCTGAACCCCCAAACAGACCCATATAAACATTCCGCAGGCCCCTTGGGTGGCAGAGTTTGTGCTCAAATATGAATGCAAAGGTTGGCAGTTTAAATCCTCCCAGAGGTGCTGCTGAAGGAAGCCCTGCAATCCACGCACCGCCGTGGGCAGTCCAGGGGGTTCGGTATGCTTTGAGAGGGGGGCTGACCCCGTGGGTAGGAAGGCCCTCAGCAGCAACATGGGGGTGGGACGGGGTGCTGGCTGTGGTGGCTAAGGCACTTGACAGCGTGGAGTGTGCTTGTCGGGCTTAAGGAATGGGCGGTCCTCTTCTCCTCAGCTCCGTTTTCCTGGTCACCAGTGTGCGGCCAGGGGAGAGGGAAAGAACAACATAAGGGTCAGTCTACAGCCTAAAAGAAAGCCTGTTTGTTTCTGGCTGTACTACCCTGCACTATGTATTTTTTTTCCCTGAACTTATTTACTTTGAAATCTCGATGTACTGTTATATACAAAGGCAAGGTTAGGTATAAAATCGTGGTGGTGAAAAATGGATTTGTTAGGTCTCTCTCCAGGCTAGATTCCAACCTCAGTCCTTGGCTCCGCGCAGAGAAAGATTTCACGCCGAAGCCGGGCTCGTGATCCAAGTTAATTTAATGAAAGTTCAAAGAAGCTTCAGGTTTTACGCGGCACCCATAGGATTCCTTTGACCATGCAGCCTGGCATAGACTGCTCTGGGACACGCAAGGATCTCTCTCCTCCCACGAAGACCACCAGACCGCACAAGCAAGCCAAGACCCTCTCCCTTCCGGTCCCTGCCTTTTCAAGGGTTCCCAGGGGAGGCGTGGTGAACGACCCCAGGTTGATCCCATTGGCTGAATTGCAATCACCTGGCCCAGGTGGGCTGCTCCAGTTGTAACGCCCATCTGGGCCCACCGGCGGGAAAATCCAGCTTTTGTCCTTTGCTGGCTCTCCTGGGCATGCGTAAATGGACTTCCCAATTCCCTAGGCTAAGCTACCTAACAGATTCACCTGTTTTCAGTTGTTTATTATGGGAAAAATTGATTCAGAACTCCACTGCATCACATCGCCACGCTCCTTCTAGAATGGCTTAGCGTCCAGGTCTGGGATTCTACTTTTACGTGTCCTTTTTAAAAGCCCTTCTCTGGTTTCCTGTTGCAAGTAGTGCAGGGACTAATCTTAGTGGCCTCTCATTGAGAATCCATAGAGCTAACTATCTACACACACACACACACATTCTATTTACAGTGGCCACGAGGTCTCCACCCTCAAGATCTTCCCCATCACTAAGTGTGGGATTTCTCCCAAGTTGTCTCCCCAAATATATGCCAAACCCAAGACGCTGCTTGCTACACACGGTAAATGACTGTACACTAGGGGGTCAACAAAAGTAGGTCAGAGGTTATCTCCCTAAATGGTTCTCAGCCATCCAAAGCAATCAGACTGTACAGTCCCTCCCACCCTAAGTCAGGCCCACTCCCTTCTGATAAGGATAGTAGATTGTTTCCCTCAAGGAGCGCTCAGGGAGGTCAAGCCCACTCAAGAGTATTTTTGTTTCACACTGACCGCTGTCTCCCTTCACCCATCCTTCTGTTGTTTGTCCCCCTTAACACTTAAACTATAAATATCTGTACATAGACCTATACCAGGAAATATTATGTTAGGCTACCTCGGTTAGGATGCCATATTGAATCTAGGATCTGACTATCTTGTCACATGTTTACCCCTAATCCTTCCCCTTCCTATTATGTGTACAATGTACACCCCTAGCTCATCCTCTTCCTGTCACATGTATGCCTATCGAATAGCCCCTTCCTGGGACCTGTAATCATGCCCCTAAGTATATATGGGCCGTGGCCAGAGCTAGAGACTCTCATGCCATCTCTGCTTGTGCTGTGTGCAGACCTGGCTGGTGAGATCATGGCCATCCAGGAAGTGAGCATGCTACTATGAAATGTGTCTGACTCCTTCATTTTACTCTCTCTCCTATCTCTATTATTCTCTATGACTTTACTATGATCTTTATATATTTTAACCATACAATTGCACCTATCAGACCCAAGATACAGTTGTGAGGGGCTGGATTCCTCCACAACTAAGTCTTGGTCCAAGTCTTTCCCTCGGCCCTTGACTTTCCAATCCACCTTTCAAACCCTAAATCGCTCTATCCTGTGGTCCATCAGAGCACATGGCACTCGCGAGAGCTGTGTGTTGTACCATCCGGTAGCACGCACCCCCGTCACCTGAGTGCTCAAGCACACAGGAGTTGGACAAAGCAGCACTGCGCCAGCCACAGGGCAGAGCCGCGGGCATACCAGATGAATCACATTGACCTGAAGCAGGCATCACTCATTCAGAGTACTATCTCATGAGCCGCTTCTGTCGTCCTTTGTCCTAATGTCTTACAAGGTGGCCTCAAAAAAGGATGACACTGCATGTTACCCTCCAAAACAAGAAAAACTGTCCAGTGTCTGGGTCCTGACCACATCAAATACTCTCTGACTATGGTTCCCCCGAAGACAGTGGCCTGAGACTCACACAAGACTGTGCATGGGTTTAAAAAGCTATACCCCTCTTTGGCCCAAGAAGTCTCTTGCTAGGAGTTATCCTGAGGGATAACTATGAATGTTGTGAAGATTTTGCCATACGAGAAAATAGGAAGACATTACATGCCCACCAAAAGGCATCGTCTGATCATCTATAATGGGTCTGAGTGGGTGTACTATCCATCCAGCAAACCCCACATTTACTGATGTGGGAAGATGTTCATGAGTGAAAAAGACAGGTAGCAACCACAATACATTGTGATCTAATTTTTACAATAGAATCCTACCACAGATACACACAGAGGAAGAAAGGCTGGCAAGATCTCTATCAAAATGTCAGTCGTGATTATCTCTAGAAATGAACTTACAATTAATATTCATTGTCTTCTTTCACCTGTTCATTTCTTCTATGAACATGAAGTTCTTCTGTCTCGTATTGACAGCGAGTCCACGAACGGCCTGGATAAAGACTCACTAGCTACCATCAAGTTGATGCCACCTCATCGCAACCTTCTAGGACAGAGCAGAGCTGCCCCCTTGGGTTTGGGAGGCTGTGAGTCGTTATGGGAGTAGACAGCCTCAGCTTCCTCCTGCAGAGGGGCTGGTGGGTTTGAATTGCTGACCCTATGGTTTGCAGCCCAGCACATAACCCACTATGACACCAGGGTTCCTTTGGACAGGAGCATACACAGGTAAACAGACAGCCTGGCCTGGTTTGCCTCTCAGCCCTGCCAATCATTTGCTGTGGGGTCCTAGAGAAGGAGTATTTACTGTTCTTCTTTTTCTGGCTCTGTGTTAGGCCGGGTTGACTAGGAAAACAAATGCAGTGACACTCATATGTGTATAAGAAAGGGATTGATATACAAGAGCAGGTGAATATTGAAAAAACATTCAACCCAGTCCAGATCAAGTCCTTAAGTCCAATATTAACCCCTATGTTCAATACCAATCTCTCAAGTCCTCTTCAGACTCAAGCAACACATGCAATGACGCCAAATGCAGGAAGATCACAGGTGGAAGGTCTTGTGGATCCAGTGGCAGTGTAAGCATCTCGGCGCTGGTGTGAGTCTCCACGTGGCTCCTCCAGCTCCAGCACTCTAGCATAGCTTTATGTGTCTTGTCAACGGCAATGTCTCATAGGGAGTGAGCCTTGTCCCACCTCCGGTGAGCTATTTATCTCCTTAGCACCTCCAAATGAGGCCTTTAAGCTGCAACCTGATTGACAGGCTAACCTCCACCCCTTTGTTCTTAAGTCTCAAATTGACAACAGATTACATAATTACCACTATCCCTCTTCAAACTCACAAAGCCACATGCAATGATGCAGAATGCAGGACAATCACAGGCCAGTGGGTTCAGAGTCGTGAATCCAATGCCAGGGGCTCTGGCAGGACTAGCAGCAACCAGGGGCAGGTGAAGGCAAAGAGAGGGGGCGAGGTCCCCAGGGCCTTCCTCATGAGAAAGCCAGGTCCACAGTGAGGCACCTGTTTGACAGGCTAGACTCCACGTGTACACTCTTATACATCTTCAAATTGACATGAATTTATGTAAGTACCACAGACTCCTTGGGTAGGACCAATGGTTCAGAACTGTACTACTAGCTGCGAGGGGTTCAAACCCACTCCGCGCTCCCTCAGAAGACAGCACTGGTGATCTGCTTCTGAAAGGTCACTGTCATGAACCCCAGGAAGCAGCTCCCCTCAGCACATAGGGGGTCACTACTTGTCAGAATCAAATCGACAATGAACCACCACCACCTCCTAGGCTGACCCGGAAAGTTCAATGGCTTTCTGGTTGTCGAGCAGGGAGCATCGTGTATGGCATAGAGAAAGCCATCAATGCATTTTAGCGACGATCCAGGGAAAGCAGACACAGACACAACGAGAGATTGTTTAATATGCCAACAAAAGCAGGTTCACCAACAGAAACACGGGCGAAGGGAGACAGTGGTCAGTGTAAGATAGGAAAGCAGTAATTTATCATTTATCAAGGAGTCACTTGGGTGGGGGTTGGGAGAGGAGCTGATACCTTGGGCTCAAATAGAAAATGATGAATGACAACATATATACAAGTATACTTGATACAATGGATGTATGGATTGTTATAAAGAGCTGAAAGAGCCCCTAATAAAATTATTTTTCAAAAAGAAAGAAAGCAGGTTTACCACCTGGCTGGAAAAGTGAAGGGTCCTTTTAGTGGATGAAGTGTCAATAAAACTGTTTAAAAACAAAAAGAAAGGAAAGTACAGGGACTGCTTATCCAACCCTCACAGAACTCACCATATTCTAGATGTTTCTAAAGTACCTGTGAGCAGGTAAAGCAAGGGACTTGGTCCTCAATCTAAAGGGCAGGGACCGATGAGGGTGGTTAGGGAGAGGGTGGAGAGTGAGAAGAGAGATGGGCTCAGGGATAGTCTGGAGGACCACAAACAGAACAACCAGAGAGAGGCAGAGAACCGGGCAAAGTTGCCTGAGAGAAGTGGCCGGAGAGGTGTCAGGAGAGTGTGGTGTCTACGCCAGCAATTGAGAGCGCGCGTCAAGCAAGAAGCAGTGGCCAACTGTGCTGCACGCCCTGCTCCAGGGACGGTTGTGTGACTGAGGGTGAAATGAGAGACATCAGACAAGATAAAGCATGGAAGTGCTCACCACCTCCGCCACCACCATGACTTCAGGAGCCAGGTCCACACTCAAAATATATTTCCAACCAAGGTTTACATACACTCGGGGTACGTGTAAGCACCCCTAATTACAGGTAACCACCTACATAACAGGAAGGGTTGTACAATAGGCATATGCATAACAGGAGAAGGACAAGCTAGGAGTATATACTCAATAGGAAGGGGAGGCACTGGAGGCGTACCTGTGACAGGAAAAACGCACCTCACAAGATAGGCAGGCTCTAGTGTCTAGATGGCAGCCTAACCTTGGTTGTCCCTCAGTTGGCCTAACCTTAGGTCTTTGGGCTCTTCTTCAGGGGAACAATCCATTACCCCTATCAGAAGGGAGTGGGTCCTACTTAGGATGGGTCAGACAATGGGGTCTATTGTGCTGGATGGCTGACACCCTTCAGGCAGATAACCTTTAAGCAGTTGACCTCCAAGTGTATAGTGCTGACTCTGTATTTGCATATCTCATGGGAGGACAGGCTGGGGAATGGCTCTCCTGTTTCCCACACTGAGGAATGAGGGAACAGCGAGAGTAGGAAGAGAGTGCAGGCTACTCCTTAAAGAGCATTGGGAAGGAAGTAAAAGGACACAGTGCCAACCAGAGAGGAATTTAGGACCAAGGACGTTTCATAACAGAGAGCAGGGAACAGAAGGGGTGCAGACATAGCAGTGGAGTGTGGGGTGCAACTCTTTGCCGGACTAGAAAGCTTCGCTTTTCTCCTGAAGAGCAGCTGGTGGTTTTGAACTGATGACCTTGGGGGGGAGACGCATCCAAAAAGACAGAGACTCTCAATGAACTGGATTGATGCAATGAGCACTCTAAGGAAGTCAGACAGGAACAAAGGCAGCGATGGAGCAGGACTGGAGAATGCTCTGCTAGGTTTAACGAAGGTCATCATGAGTCAGCTGACACCATGGCCAGAAACACACACGGCAGGACAGTCGTCCCGGAAAGAGACGGTGGAACTGGAGTCCCTTAGACCCGTGGCATTCGCCGCAAGCTCTCTCGGTTCATTTCACAGTCAAGGATCGCAAGGCCCAGAAAGGGGAAGCCACTGCTACAAAATCACAGAGCAAGTTAATGCTGAGACTTGTGACCCCAAATCAGATGTTTTGGCCTCAAACTGAGAGCAGGCCTGTGCCCAGACCGCAGTCATGTTCTCACGGGCCTTGTCCTTTTCTCCACAAGTCGTTGTGTGGGCTTTCTTCAGAAGGTCACTCCCGGGTCTTACTACACGTTCAGTGACCTCTTCACACAGAGCTTTGCACACTGAAAAGGCTCATGCGATTTTTTTTTAAGTGAAGAAATGATTCGCTATCAGGATGGTTTGCTTCTGTTTCAACCATCCTCAAAAAGAAGTTCTCCCTGTATATGATTCCTCTCTGGCCCATTGGATACCCCTGAATCATAGAAAGTCAGGAGGCAGACACACACACACACACACACACACACACACAACAAAACTCACTGCCATTGAGTTGATTACAATGCATACTGAATTGCTCCTGCCAGTTACCGAGACTAACACTTTATGGGCATAGAAAGCCCCCTCTTTCTCCCGAGGAGCGTCTGGTGGTTTTGAACTGCTAATCTTGTAGTTAGCAGTCCAATGCATACCCACTACACCGGAGCAAGTATTAATACAACTTCCAGACTAAGATGACTAAGAAGAAAAGTCTGATGATTTATTTCTGCAAGTTGGCTAATGAGAACCCTGTCCAACCCACACCATGGCCTGAGCCACACCTGACCATAGTCAAGAGGGTGCGTGGGGGCTCTGGGCCAGGCAGTTTTCCATTCAGCTGTCCATGGGGTCACCATGAATAGAGGGTCAACTCTACAACAACAAACTATAAGAGCAGAGCGGGCGCCTCTCAGGGGAACCAGCCCCTAACAAATCATCACAGACTCGGCAAGCACAATTGTACAGCGATAATAAATAAAGGTTATAGTAAAATCATAAAGAATAAGCGAGATAGAAGAGAGAGTGAAATAAAGGAGTCAGACACCTATCATGGTAGCATGCTCACCTCAGCTCCTCTTGGTGGTCCACGTGGAGATGGGAGACGAGAGGGGAGGAGAGTGATTTATTGCTAACCAAGGCTTATATATCTTTAGGGATTTGCATGCCCCCTAATTATAGGCAAAGACACACATCACAGGAAGGGGTTGTACAATAGGCAACACATGCAATAGGAGGGGGATATACAATGGGCATAGACGTAACAGGAAGCGGATGAGCTTGGGGTGTACACATAATAGGAAGGGGAGGTACTGGGGGTGTACATGTGACAAGAAGGGTAGACCCTAGACTCAATATGGGACCCTAACCTTGGTCACCCTTGAGTGGACTTGACCTCCTTGGGTTCTCCTTCAGAACAATCTACTATCCTTATCAGAAGGGAGTGGGCTCTACTTAGGGTGGGACAGACTATACAGTCTGATTGCTCTAGATGGCTGATAACCATTTAGGGAGAATAAACTCTGACCTACTTTTATTGACCTCCATGTGTAGTCATTTACCATGTGTAGCAAGCAGCTAAGTTTGGCATATATTTGAGGGAGACAACTTGGGAGAAATCTTTGTTTCCCATAGGCGCCTAGTTCCATTGGCTTTTAGAATGTCCTTAGGTGCTGTTAAGCCAGTTCTGATTCATAGTAACTCTGTAGAGCAGAATGAAGCGCTGCTGTGTTCTTCATATCCTGAGACTCATTTCTATGTCTGAGCCCTCGGTTACAGCCACTGAGGCAACACATCTGATCCAAGGCCTTCCTCCTTTCCCCTGATCTATGTAACTGTTAGGTCTCTCTCTCCGGGACTAGATTTCAGCCTCAGTCCTTGGCTCCGCGCGAGAAAGATTTCACGCCGGAGCCTGGCTCGTGATCCAAGTGAATTTAATGAAAGTTCAAAGAAGCTTCAGGTTTTACGCGGCACCCACAGGATTCCTTTGACCATGCGGCCTGGCAGAGACTGCTCCGGGACACGCAAGGATCTCTCCCCTCCCATGAAGACGACCAGACCGCACAAGCAAGCCAAGACCCTCTCCCTTCTGGTCCCTGCCTTTTCAAGAGTTCCCGGGGGAGGCGTGGTGAACAACCCCAGGTTGATCCCATTGGCTGAATTGCTATCACCTGGCCCAGGTGGGCTGCTCCAGGTGTAACGCCCATCTGGGCCCACCGGCGGGAAAATCCAGCTTTCCTATGCTGGCTCTCCTGGGCATGCGTAAATGGACTTCCCAATTCCCTAGGCTAAGCTGCCTAACATAACCAAGCATGATCCTCTTCTCCAGGTAATGGGCTCTCCTAACAATGCATCCAAGCACCTGAAATGATGTGTCACCTTCCTCCCTTCTCAGAAGTATTCTGTATTTCTCCCTAGACAATTTTGTTGTTCTTCTGGCAGCCCATGGTGTAGTCAATATTCTTCACCAACACCATAATTCAAGTGCATCAGTTCTTCTCTAGTCTCCCCCATCCATTGCTCAGCTTCTGCGTGCATACGAGGCATTGGAGAGTGGGGTGCAGTGAATTGCTTAATATGGCCCTTATGGCCAGTGTCTTGGTAACTCCCACAAATTGACTACATGGAACTATGCAAATGAGGTGCTATTAGCTCACCAAATGGTAAAATCATGCAAATCAGGTGTAGGAAACTCTATGCAGGAGGCTGGTCACTTTTACTGTCCCTCTAGGCTTCAAAGAGAGCCAATCCCAGAGGAAAGGGAGAACCTGACTTCCACCAAGATGGCAGCAGGGCATGTCATTTGGAGCCAGGGTCCCTGGGCTGGCAACCTTCTAAGTCCAGGAGATAGAGAGATGGAACACTAGAGACTCAGATGGTGAGACGCACTGGCAGAGAAACAGGCAATGGCAGGAGATGGTATTATGGATTTCCCAGCCCACAGAGTAGGAAAACTGAGTGTCTTCGAGGTAGATACTTGTGAGAGGAGTGGGGTGTCTCTGGGCACTTATTATGGGAGTTTTAGAACACTGTTGTGTGCAAAGACCAGAATGAGGGTCAAAAGGAGGCCTGCCTGCATCCTCCAGGCATGCCTGAGAAGAGGCTGCCCTGATCCAAAACCTGTATCCTGAGATGTCTCTGACCTTGAATTGTGACCTGCTGCTTCCCCAATAAACACCATAATCACGGGATGTCTGAGTTCTGTGTAGCCTCTGCAATGAGTCACTGGGCCCAGCATAACCCAGCAGAAAGCAGAGAGTGCCGGGGGAGGGACGGCTGGGCTCAGGGCGAGTAAAACGGTCTGAGACAGAAGTCACGTCGGACCTTCCCTTTGCAGGAATAAGTCTCAGACTGTTGGTGCTGAAAATGACCCCTCGTCCCTGCTGGGAGCCTGGGAGGCGGTCGGCTGTCTCCCCTGCAAGGTCATTTTCACAGGTTTCCATTAGTTAGCTTTTGGAGAGAGGTCACCAGGTCTTCCCGGTCTGTCTCCGTCAAGAAGCTCTACTGGACCCCATCGCGTAGCTTCCAGCAGCACATCAACTTGCAAGCTACCACAGTGGACAAAGTGACAGGCAGGTGAGGGACAGGGGGACAGTCTGGGGAACTGTGTGCAAGGCTGCTCGTTTCTCTGAAGCGTTTACTTCTCTTCGGGGGGTTGGGGGCATTCGCAGTGGACACCAACCTTTTGGCATCTGAGTTCTTTCCAGTGGTGGGCCAGGCCTTACACAGCTTTGCTGTTCCCGGGTATGGCAGCCACCTGTTTGGCCACAGTAGTGACCAGCTGGCGCGTGGGTCAGACTAGTCAGGGGTCTCCCTGTGACGCACAAGGGCTCCGGCTTTGGTCTGGCTGCTCTTGCTGGTACCAGACTCGCCCCAACACAGGGTAAACTGAGAGTACATTTAGCTTTGTGGTGTAACCCCCCCTCCCCTACACACACACACACACACACACACACACACACACACACACACACTGCTTTTTCACAGCTAGGTCTAACACGGGGCCTGAAAAACAATCCCAAGAAACCTCATGACTGAATCTATGCAGAGTCTGGGCCGGGGATTGATTATACAAGTGAAGAGAACTCGGGGGTGGGGGCGGGGGGGCGGGGCAGCCTCCCTGGGCTCATGAACATGTGCTTTCTCTGCTTCTGCTGCCTCTTGCTGAGCAAGGCGCTGTGCCAGCGTGGCAGCCAGGCAGCGGGCTGTGGCGAATGGGAGCTTGAGGAGGCTGGCTGTCACAGGGGGGATTTCTGTCTTCATCAGAGCCATCCCCAGCCTCAGGCAAGCCCTCGGGGCCAGGCCTCCGGCCCTGGAAGCTGGACCTCTGGATTGGGAAAGGTGGGTGTCTCTGAGACACACGTGTGCGTGTGTCCAGGTTGCCAGGCCTGCTCAGTCAGTAGGGACGCTACTGTTAACCCTGACTTAGGACCCACAAGGTTTTCAACAGCTGGTCTTCCAGAAGTAGATGGCTGGACCTTTGGCAAGCCCCCTGGGTTGGTTCAAATCTCCACCTTCTCAGTCAGCAACCAAGTGTCTCCGCATCGTATATCTCTTGCATGTTGGCAGGAGGCCCTGGGAATTCAGAGAGGGGAAAAATCATAATCCCTGTTCTTTAGTTCCCAGGTAGCTGGCCATTAGAAGGAGCTTTCTCAGAGCCCGAGCAGTCCTGGGTGAGCTGTTAAAATCGCGTGTCTGCACACTCTGAACGGAGAACTAGCCCCTGAATCCCCATTGGCTCCAGGCAAAACAAGACGCCTTTGGGTCAGCCTGCTTGAGAAAGCCAACTGGACTTTGCCCCTCCTGGCACGGCCCTGCAGTAGCCACGTTCCTCTCTCGTCGGGCACAGACTGACCAGAAGTTCGAGCATGTCCCTTTGTTCACAACTTGCCACCAGCCAGGACTCTGTACCTATTCACTCTCTGCCTCCGGCTCAGAATGAAGAGAAGCCGGTGTCTTCTAGGCAACAGCCCCATCCTTTAAAAATTGTGAATTGCATCATCATTCCAAGAAAGCAGACTTTCAGCTCACTAAGAAAACAAGCACCTGCCACCCACCCATCCCTTAGAAGCTCACCTGGGTGCCCTCCTTCCATCCGCCGCCCCACCCCACCCTCCTCCTGCCCCAGAGGTATGGCTTCTATGTTCACCGTCCAGCTTTATGTATCGTTTTATCTGCTATGTGATGGGTTCCTAAGTGACAGAGTGCTTGGGTTTGAGTGACTGCGTGTCTAGCATAAGCCCATCCATGGAAAGAAAGCACCGCTGCCAGTAGTAGGTGAGGTTCCCCAGGTTTAGCAGCTGCAGAAAGATGCTGGTCACAGGATGGCTTCAGCTTAGCCAAGTTCCAAAAAAGCTCTGCCAGGGAAGTCAGAAGGGGAAAGTTATTAGGAGAGAAGAATCCAGAATTCATGGAGCCTGAAGTGCACATACTTTGGGGGACTCTTAAGGTGAAGTGAAATGATTTCATATGGCTCTTTTATCCATAGTCTCTGTGCCTCCCATCAAAGGACTGGGTGGGATCACGAACATAAAACACAGAAGATTCTAACACAGGGACTGGTCTGTTTTGTCATTCCATGGCGCAAGAAGTGAGCCATCTCAGAAGCAGGAGAGAGAATCCCATGGCCATTGAGACCAAGGAGCCACCAGCAGAGTGCATACAAGGTCCCTGTCTGAAGCAGGGGCACCCAAGGTGGCAGTGCCAAGACCATGAGACAAAACAGTGAGCTTGCTGGCCCACGGAATGGATGAAAATGAACGCCTTTGGGCAGGAGGTTGGCTCGCAGAGTTCAGTGCCCTGTGGGCATGTATCACGCTGAAGGGGCTTTGTGATCCTTGCCCAAGCAGGCCACAAGCAAAGGGACCATATGGCCAGAGTGAGCTGTGCCTGCTGACATGGCTTAGAAGGGGTACGGCAAACAAAAGAACTGTATCCTTAATATTTTGTGATCGTGACTTGTAACTTGCTAACTTCCCTAATAGACCCTATAACCCTGAGTGTTGTCTGTGAGTTCTGAATGGCCATTGTCCTGAATGAGCAAACTGGGTAGAGTGCCGTGGGAAGGATGGTTGGGGGAGAATAGGATAAAGGAGAATGGGAAAGAGGGGAGGCATGTTTAGCCTTTGTATCACAAGAATCATCCTTCAGCAAATGTGGCCCTGGGGCTCAACTGAGTGCAGCATCTGGCAGGCCTTGTTATGGGCCAGGCACTGAGCATCCTATTCGGCTCTCAGGCCAGAGCGGAACACTCAGGAGGTAGTCTGTGGAGAATGTCCTCAGCTGAGACAAGTAGCAGGGCGCAGACAAGGGAGCAGAACGTCTCCTTAACATCGATGGTCAGGGCCAAGGGTCAACAAGCACAAATCCTTTCAACTTGACCCCAGGTTTAAAAGAGGGTATGATGTCAGAGGGAATTTGGGTGATAAAAGTGCTCACCCTATCTGTTCCTCGAGCCACACTCTCCAAATGGGAAGATGTCTAACATCACTAGTCATTTAGGAAACGCGAACTTAAACTATAATGAGATGTACACGACAGACTGGCTAAAAATTTTTTAAAAAAATTTTTTTAAGTGACAGCACCACATGCTGACAAAATGAGAAGGAAGTGGATCTTTCATAAATTGCTGTGGGATGAGGGACCGGCTTCCAGCAGGAAGGAGAGCCACGCATGGAGTTCTTCCTTTGGACTGCAGTCCCTGAAGTGCGAAACGCTTAGAGGCAGGGAAAGAGACATGCTGAGGCACTCAGAGATCTCCGAGGGACATGGGGCCTACAGGTGCTGAAAGGACACAACAAGGTTCTCTCAGAGCCAACACAGGGAGGAAGCCTTTGGCTAGAGTTGCTGCTCAGAATCAGGATTTCTAGCCTCCTAAACTGGGAGAAAGATGAGGCTTTCCACCCTTTGCAAAGAGTTAGAGTCTCAGAAACCCGCCGGGACAGTTCTACGCTGTCCCAGAGGGTCACTGCATCGGAATCCACTACAGACTAGTGAGCTTGACTGGGAAAGCACCCATTTCTCTGTGTTACAGCCAGGTGAATGGTTAGACAAACCCGCATCAGGGTCCCTGTGTTCCAAAGCTGCTGAAGCAGAAATACCACAAGTGGGTGACTGGAAACCACAGACATGTATAATCTCACAGATCTGAGGCTGACAGGCCAAATCAAGGTTTTGGCCTGGTGAATTCCTTCCTGGTGAGGAGCCCCGAGAGGCTCTTGGCATGCCTTGACTCACCATTAATCCACACACAGCAACGGTCTCTCCAGTGTGAGTCTATCGATGTCTCCGTGGCAGTCTTTCTGTAGCTTAAAAGGATGGGGTGCCTCTGCCTGCCCTACTCTGGTATGCCCTCGTTACCATCACAGAACCCTCCATTTCCTATAAGGTCCTGTCCACGGTACAAGGGCCAGGAATTCAACAGATTTTTAGGAAACATAATTCAATCCACAACACCATGGAAGAGTAGTCAGCAATGAAAAGGGACAAATTACTGAGACACGAACTCTCCGGGGAATTTTGCTGAATAGAAGTAAAAAAACCAAAACACTAAAAAAATTACATGCTGTATGATGAATCTTATAAAATATTCTTGAAATAGCAAAATTGCAGAAATGGAGGGCAGATTAGTGGTTGCCAAGGTCGTGCAGGAAATTACCCTGGTGGTGTAGTGGCCCACTACCCGCAAGGTCAGCAGTTCAAAACCACCAACCTCTCTGAGAGAGAACGATGAAACTTTCTACTTCCATAAAGAGTTACATCTTGAAAACACACAGAGGCAGTTCTACCTTGTCCTGTAGGGTCACTGTGAGCAAGCATCGATAGTTTGAGGTTTTATTTTAAAGAGGTAAGAGTGGCTATGAAAGACAATCCAATGGACCCCTATACTGACGAAGCTGTTCGGTACCTTGTCTATATCCATGTCAAAATCCTGGTTGTGATCGAACACTATACTTTGGCAAGCTATTAACATTAGCGGAGACTGAGTAACAAGATCCCTTATAACTACATGTACATGAGCCTCCAATTAGCACAACATTAAAAGCTTAATCAAATAAAACTGTATGTAAATGTTTATAGTTGATTTATTCATTCATCATCACAAACTGGAAACAAAGCAAACATCTATCACCTGGTAAAAGGATAACTAAATGATGGTACACCTGTACAATGGAATACTCAGCAATAAGTGAAACGAACTCTTGGCACATGCAAAAGTATGAAAATGGCAAAGGCATCATGCTAAGGAAACTAAAGTCAGACTCAAGACTGTATACTGAATGATTTTATTTATACATGATTCTAAAAAAGGCAGAAATCATAATGAGGGTGTGTTAGGCAGGGTGGGCTAGAGAAACTAATCCAACAACACATATGTGTATCTGTTTAAGAGTTTTATGTCACGAAGTGAAGAAAGAGCTTTAAAGCAGGAAGTAAACATATATCATAGCCCAGTGCAACTCAAGCCCAGAAGTCCCTCCTACACTCATGCAGTCCCAAGCAGTGATGCAGAATGCAAGAGGATCACAGGCTGGTCGACACAAAGTCATGTGGATTCAATGGCAGTGGCTCTGACAGCCAGCTGGGTCAGCCAGCAGGAAGGTGAAGGCAGAAAGCAGTGTGTGTGTGTGTGTGTGTGTGTGTGTGTGTGTTTTGGGAGGGGCTGTTCCCAGGCCATGCCCACAAGGAGGTACCATCAGGCTGTGACCTGATTGACAGGCTAGATTCCACCTCTACACTTTAAAAAAATCATTTTATTGGGGGCTCATACAACTCTTATCACAATCCATGCATGCATCCATCCATTGTGTCAAGCACATTTGTACATTTGTTGCCATCATCATTCTCAAAACATTATCTTTCTACTTGAGCCCTTGATATCAGCTCCTCATTTTTCCCTCCCTCTCCCTCCCTCCCTTATAAACACTTGATAATTTACAAATTATTATTATTTGTTCATGCCACCCACCTCTACACTTTTATGTATCTTCAAGTTGACATGAAGTTATATAACTACCACAGGGGGAAAATAGATCAGTTATTATAGGGGTCAAAGTGTGAAGGTTCTGGATGCCCATAAAAGTAGAGTGACGGAAATGTGCTATGTGTTCATAATTGTGGAGGTGACTATGCATTTATTAAAACTCATTTAACTGTTGACTTACTAGTGGTAAGCATTTATGTTTCATTCAATAATGTAAATACAACACTGACCACAAAAAAAGGACTAATACTTCTGGACTATTTCATAATTTGATTTTTAATTTAATTATATATTATAGTTGGAATTGACTGGGTGGTTTTTTACAACAACAACACATGAGGGGGTAACCCCCCCCAAACCAGAATTTCACTGCGCACAGCAAGGTTTCATAGTACCCGCTCTCTCCCTGCCCGCCCCTGCCCTGACCCCACTAGATGAGCATCAAGCAATTCTGAGTTAGTGCACCCAGTGGCGTTGCATGGGAAGATTCTCTCTAGTCGTGGTGAATTTTTTCATAAAAGCATTTTCACTCAAACCTCATTTTTTATGATGGTCAATTTAAGAAAACTGCGTGGCAGTGAAATTTTGTTTCCTGCTCTGGAAAAATGCCACAGAAATGCCTATGCTGTGAAACTGTTGTGATGTTGGACACAGCTTAGGACAGTACTATGGGGAAAACTCAAATATACAAATAGTTTTCTCATTTCAAAAAAGGTGAATGCCGATCGATGACAAACCTCATTCTGGACATCCATTCAACTCCTGAAAGAATGAAAATGTCGACTCATAGTGCATTTGGAGTTTGCTCCACCAGGTCAGACTGTTAATCAAGCTTTCTATTTAGAGGTTCTGAAAATATCGTGTAACAGTGTGTGACCAAAAAGACCTGATTTGTGGCAGACAGGGGACTGCTTTTACCACCACGACAGTGTGCCTGCTCACACAGCCATCTCAGTGCACCAGTTTTGGGGGAAACTATGCCTCTCTTGCCCCACACACCCTATTCCCGTGCAACTTCTTTGTGTTTCCTCAAGCCATAGGAAGGGGAGGCGCTAGGGGCATACATGTGACAGGAAGGCGTACTCGTAACAAGATGGCAGCCTAACCTATGTCCTCCGTGAATTGGCTTGACCTTAGTCTTTTGGCTCTCCTTCACAGGCCATGATCTTTATCAGAAGGGGGTGGGCCCTACATAGGGTGGAATTGCTGTAGATGGCTGATAACACTCAGGGAGTGTTAAAGCAGTTGATCTCCCAGTGTATAGTCATTGACCATATGTTAACAAGCAGCACCTTAGGCTTGGCATATATTATGGGGAGACAACCTTGGGAATAACCTTTCTGTTTCCCACAACCTGGTCCTGTATGACAGTCACAATCATTCCCATGTTGAACCTACTGTTACAGTCAGTGTTTCAACCCACCTGGTTGATGGTTTTATTATTTTTCATTGACCTTTTACCAAGTATGATGTCCTTCTCTGTACACTGCTCCCTCCTAATAACATGTTCTAAATACACGAGACAAAGTCTCGCCATCCTCAATTCCAAGAAACATTCTGAATATACTGTCTGGGTAAAAGCATGGACACCCTTCCCCCAAACTGTGTTTCCCAGAAACGGGCTAGTTCTGTGAACAACTGTACCCTCTAAAAGCACAACTGTACCGCCCATATCATTGTTCCTAGAACCAGAACAGACTGACCTTGTACAAAGAGCAGTCATGTACACCCCACTGAGCAAAACCGCACCTTACGTCAACTCTCCAGAAGCTTCAACGGGGGGGGGGGGGGGGGGGAAGGGGTTGTATAAAAAACCCCTCAAGCGCTCCCCTGGGGCAGCTTCCACAGCTTCACTTTACTGTGGGCTGTTGAACCCGTCCAATTGTCTCCAATAAAGCCTGCTTTTTAATCAGTCCTCTGCGAGTATGGTCCGTCTCTTCTCGTTTTGTGCCTCGGTTTACCTAACATGTACTTCTTCCAGGACAGCTTTGTTTGTTCATCAAACAGCCCATAGCATATATATTAAGTATTCTTCACCCACATCCTAGGCATCATTCATCAGTTTTCTGTATCCTTGTCTAGCTTTGTTATGTATATGAGGTGATTGAAAATACTATAGCTTGGATCAGGTCTGCCTTATTTTCTTAAAGTGCCATCTTGGCTCATTAATATTTTAAAGAGGTTTTTTTGCAGCAGAATTGCCCAGTGCAAAATGTGTTTGATTTCGTGACCACTGCTTCTATGGGTGTTGATTGTGGATCCAAATAAGATGAATCCTTAACAAATTCAATTTTTTTCTCTACTTATTATGCTACTGGTCCAGATGTAAAGGTTGTTTTATTTGTTTGTTGATAAGTTGAAGTGTAATCAATATTGTCTTTGATCTTCATCAGTGAGTACAAGACTGTCATTTGCATATTGCGGGCTGTTAGTAAGCCTTGATCAGTCTGGATGCTCAGTTCTTTTTCATTCAGTCCAGCGCCTCAGATTATTAGCTCAGCATACAGGTTGAACACAATTTTATTGTATAGATACCACAAATTTAGCCTTCCTATTGATGAGCATATTGAGCTCTGGTAGCATAGTGGGTTACTTGTTGGTCTGCTTTAGCAGTTCAAATCCACCAACTGCCTCTTGGAAGAAAGATGAGGCTTTGTGGGAGATAAAGATTTATACTTTAGAAATCCCAGGGGCAGTTCTGCTCTTTCTTATTGAGTCATTGCTAGTCTAAATGAATTCAATAGCAGTGGATTTGATTTGGTTTGGTTTGGTATTGATGAGTGTTTGGGCTAATTTTAATTTTTGAATCTTATAGATAACGTGGTTTCATGTTGGGCTGCGATCCACATAGTCAGCAGTTCGAAACCACCAGCAGCGCAGGGGTATAAAGACTGGGCTTTCTACTGCCACCAACAGTTACAGTCTTGGAAACCCAAAGGGGGTCAACATTGACTCGGTAGCAGTTAGTCTGGTTTGGTTATAGATAATGTAGATTGTAATGGTGAATCTCACACATCTTTGTCTACCTGAGTATGTATTGGTTGGCCAAAGGACTTAAGAATTTTAATAGCGAGTGCCACATCTCCCTACAATGCAAATACAAAGTTGCATTGACTTTGCTTATCAGTGGTGACTATGAGTCCTGCGGCTGTTTCTCTGCATTCTTTTTAAGTTTGTTTACTTGTTCTTTTTTCCACAGCAGCTTTGTTCTCTTCATGATTTCCTTTTCACAACTCCCAGTAGGGTGTCTACAGCTCTAGGCATTGGTTGCTGATGCTTTGATAAGGCTCGTAGAATGACCTAGTTTTTGATGATTATTCAAGAAGTCATATGACAGTGGAGTGAAAAACAATACATTAGGGTAAAATGAATGGCATGACACTTGTATGTACATCTCATGAATACTGAGAATAATGAGAGAGTTGATGTTGACGCTGATGATAAACATTATTGAGACATATAAACAGCATGGAGACAAGGCTGGGACAAATCAATGGGCCCCCACAGGAATGGAAGGAGAACTTTGCCGGAAAATCAAGTTAAGGGGAGCAGTGAAGGGAAGCATCTCCATTGTGGAGGAGACCCTGATAGTCTGTGGGTGAGTCTGGTGGGTGACTTGGGAGAAGTAACCTCACATTGGAAAGGGATGCTAAACAATGATTGTAGGCAACCTGGGGTGGGGAAGTGAGGGGGTGGATGGACAATGGAATAGATTTTATGTTCCTGGATAGACACTATGAATATGTTTCTACCCAACCCTTGGTGAGCCACACCATGAACTAAACACCATGGACACTAACCTTGCAGGCAGCGTGGCATAACCCAGGGGCTACACTGGGACTTAACATGGTGGTCCGGCTCAATTAGCAGAGCCCTGCCTACACCCTTGGACTACGGTCTGAGGTACTCGGATGGGAGAGGAAACAGAGTGGTCACCCTGGGCAGTGGAAGTGGCAGTCATTGGACCTTGGGGGAAATCCCTGGCTTGGTGAATGTTTGATGGACAGGAACCCAGAATCACAATATATTTAGTACCTCCATGCCCCCCTCACAATGATATTATATGTTTGACTGTTGGGCATGCATCTGAACTTGGAAGAATTGATCCAGGATGTTTCCTCCGGCACCATACTTGTGGTGAACAGAGCTCAATCAAATGGGAGATCACACCGTGTGGGGCGCAACTCATGGGTTGTGGCTCACGGCAGAACTGTTTGCATAGACTCCTCATACTGACAGTGTCCAGAGCGCTCTGTTACTGGGAAAATTGATGATTTTATCTGTGCAATGACCTTTCATCAGAGAGAGATGAACAAAAATTTTTTTGTTTCCAGGGATTTTTGCTTTCCTGCCTTTAATTTGCTTTTATTTGCTTGGGGTTTTTTGTTTGTTTGTTTGCTTTCTTGATTGCCGGATGGTTTGTTGGTGTTGTTGGTCTCATGGGTTTTGATTTTGTCATAATACGACTGTCAAGGAGTTGTGGAACCCCCCCACCCCACTCCAGACAAGCAGGTGGAGTCTGAGCTTCCACTTAACACTAGTCCCAATCCAAAAACACTTAGTTCTAATCACACGGCCCTGTTTGATACTCCCCTTCATGAAAGGATCACTGAAGATCAGGGTGCTACAGCAAAGCGTGGTGAAGACAGCAGACAGTGCCCGGCTATCGATCGGAATAGCATCTGGGGTCTTAAAGGCTTGTATTCAAATAAGCAGCCATCGAAGCAAGGAGTCTACTAAGTTCTCATGGAAGAAGCCCGCCAACTTGTGAGATCCAAAGATGACAATAGCAAAGTACAAAGATGACAAAAGGAAAGGTATCAGAGCTTAAATTGCGAACACCCGATTTGTAAAAGGCTATGGAGGACAGTGGGGGCCCCAAACCCATCTGCAGAGAATCTAGTCAGATTAAGCCTCTTGCAGATTCCCTCGCCACAGGTAAGGGTCTCGAACAGCTTTACTACCAAATAGAGATCCTTATCATCTTGATTATGCTGGATTGAACTTGATACTTGGTTAGTTGACCTTCCTCTTGACCCAACTTGAATTTGTTTGTGTTAGTTTGGGTTGACTAGAGAAACATAGACACTCATTCGTGTATAAGAAAAAGCTTAAAAAAGAAAAGTTTTATATACAAGAGCAATTGAATATTGAGAAAACATCCCAGCCCAGTCCAGATCAAGTCCATTAAGTCCGATATTAGCCCATCTGTCTGATACCAATCTATAAATTTATCTTCAGACTCACGAAACACATGCAGTGATGCCGAATGCAGGAAGATCACAGACCAGTGGGTGGAAAGTCACATGGATCTAGTGGCAGTGGAAGCATGTCAGCACTGGCAGGGGTCTTCATGTGGCAGCTCCAGGGCTCTAGCTTACCTCCATGTGTCTTCTCAACAGGAATATCTCACAGGGAGTATGCATGTGTCCCACTTCTAGTGAGCTATTTATCTCCTTAGCGCCTCCAAATGAGGTCATCAAGCTGCGACCTCCACCCCTTCACTCTTAATAGTCTCAAACTGAGGACAGATTATGTAACTACCACATGTTCTAAGTGCAAGTATTTCTTGCTTGTTCCATGACAAAAATTTCTTCCTTGGCTTTTAAAATATTGATGGTAGACTTTCCTTTCTTACTCATTATTTGTATTTGTATCTTTATATTATTGTTGTTATTATTTTATCCTTACCACTTAAAAATTATTGAGCACTGACTATGTATAAGAAACTAGTCTAAGAGCTTTAGATACATTATCTCATTTAATCCTCTATCCACTACCTTGCTATGGTTGTTTGCATATCTCCATGGCACTAGAAACTATGCCACTAGTACATTCAAGTACCGGCAGGATCACTCATGATAGACAGCTTTACTGGATCCACTGGAAAGAAGGCCTGGAAATCTACTTCCAAAATGTAGTCAATGAAAACATAGATAACAACAGAATATTCTCCAGTGTAGTGCTGAGAGATGAGAGCTCCCTGAGTTGAAGTCCATTACACAATAGCACAAACACGAACTCAACTATACAGATAGTTTTGAAGATGGCACAGGGTCCAACAGTATTTGCGGCAGTATTTCATTCTGTTATACATAAGGTCACGGTTAGTGGAAACTTCCTCAATGGAAAATAGCAATAAATCCTTCTAACAACCCTTAAGGTAGAAATAATTTCCATTAACCCATTTTATAGACCCCGCAGATGGGCACTGGGAATGCATAGGAGTCAACAAGGTGAAGGAAGGAAGTGCATTCGATGGAATCCTATCCACCAAGAATATGTGTACCAGGACACCAAAACACTCTGAATCAGTGGATATGGATGGTGCTCACTTCTTCTTCACACACACACACACACACACACACACACACACACACACACACACTGCATTTGACTGGCCCAATTTTACCAATGAAATCCCCCAAACCCATTGCCATCAAGTCAATATTAATGCATAGTGACCCTGTGTAGGGTTTCCAAGGATGGAGATCTTTACAGAAAACCCAGCTTCAACTTTCTCCCAAGAAGGGCTGATGGGTTCCACACCCCAACCTTGTCATTAGCAGTGCAGTGCTTACCCAACAGCACCACGACGGCACATCCTACAACTGGTGGGTCCTAATAGAGACCCAGGCAGACTTTATATTAGGAAGTGACTGTTTGGGCCAGGTCCAAACTAGGCAGCCCTGTTTGGACTAAGCTGAAGCAGGTCAGGGTCCTGCATCTGCTTCTCTGTACATCCCAAAGGTCAGCAGCAGAAGGTGCCAAATAAGATAACCGCCAGATCAGGTAACAGGTAAAACCAGATGGTCTAGGTTTGAAGAAGGCCACAGTTGTCAACAAGCAATTCTCGGAGTTTCCAGACGCCATAGCTAATTTCCATAATTGCCATCCATTCCTCATCACCCCTTTAAAAACCCGCGCCCCAGCTGCCGAGCATGATGTCCCTGACCTGTTGGCCTAGGTCACGGAACCACGCCCTGGAGCTCCCCCTAATAAAGCTATTTCTGTTTCTGCTCTCCCCTGTCCTGTCAGTTATGTCTGTCCATCTCCTTGTACCCCAGTTTCACTTTTACATTTGGTGCCAGAATCCCAGGAGAGGTACGGACACGGGCTCTGTGCCATCCTGGCCCTGTTTCGGCTGGGACATAGCCCACCCTTCTTCTCCTCTCGAACTTCCAGAGCCTGTCTGGCCAGTATCTCTGTGTATGTTCGTTCTGTCTTGTTTGTCTCTTTGGACACTGAGGACCAGCAAACTCATCCGGGAACATAGGGTCCATGGGAGGCTAACTAGCTGAAATCCCTGAAAAGCAAGTACGGTATGAAGCTGAATATGGCGCCACCGCAGGGGTTTATTCTGCAACCCTCGTACCAAGAGGGGCTGGAAATAACTGCCTTTCCCCCTTGGTGCGACGATAAGGCCAGCTTCTCGTGTCCATCTTTCCTCAGTGTCTGTCTTCTCTCATGTGGCCTCCGGCCTTTTGTCTGTGTTTACCTCCTGGGACTCCTGCTGATAACAGGACTCCTAGCACTAGGCCTGGCAGTCACTGCACCTTCTGCCTGGACTGCAACACAGAGGGTGTGTCTGAGCCCTTTCTACCTGTTGGTGTGTTTTGTGTTTTTGGCTCTGAGGTGCTTTCGCTAAAATGTTTTGCTTCCCCTTCCTCTCACCCTGAACAAAGGCCTGACCAACATCCATTTTTACCAGCTAGAGAAGCCAGGCCCCGCTCCCCCTCCTCAGCATCCATTGTGTCTTTCTCTGCTCCGAGGGCCCTGTCTGCAGATTAAAGCTGCAGGCCTGCACCAGGGAACCTTCCTGTTCTGGAGAGTCCAGGACTCTCCCACTGGGCCCCTAGCTCTGACCCAGCCACCTCTCAAGGTTACGGGGCCACCTCCTGACCGATGGGTGCGAACGGGGACCAGGGGATGCCCTTCTCCTCTGTCCGTACCCCTGCAGTTTGACACACAATGGGAAATCTTCTGTCCCAACCCCCTATGGCATTTAAAGTAGGGTCAGCCTGTGAAGCCTGATACCAGCAGAAGGTAAATTTTCAAACCCAAGCCTTAGTAGCAGGACCATGGCAGCAATCCCCAAGGCCCCAGAAGGGCAGCACTGGGCAAGGGTGTATGGGAACAAGGACTGCCACCTGGTGCCTGCTTCAAGTGCAGAGAAGGGTACTGGTCACAGAAGTGCCCCAGGCCAATGCTCCAACCAAACCCTGCCCAGCATGTGGTCAAAGCGGCCACTGGAAATCCTACTGTCCTTGGAAAAGCGACAGGCCCTTTGCATCTCCACAAGGGGGTACTGTCCTTCCAATTCCTGACCTGTCGTTGGTCCTACTGTGATTTGCCAAAGTCTGAGAAGACCCTGACTGGACTCCCATCACCCTCGCCAAGCCTGGGGTATTGCTGAAGGTATTGGGTGAGTAAATTTCCTTCTTAGACAGACGCTGTCTTTTCTGACCTGCCCTCATTTTCAGGGCTAGGCAGTCCTTCCTCAATCTCGGTGATGGATATTGATGGCAAGCCTACCTGCCCCAGGTGTACTAGCCCTTTACTCATTCCTTCCTTATAATCCCGTTGTGCCTGGTCCCTCTGTTGGGAGTAGACATTTTTTTAATATTAGTTAGGAACCTCTTTACACCTTACTTTTGGTTTCACAGCACCTCTGCTCCTTTCCCTGCTTTCACCCGACCTGGAAGAACTGGACCTACAGACCTCGTTGCTTCCCAATGCTAACCCATCATACAATGTCTCCTTTCTAACAACCTCATTACTCCTACCCACTCTCCCTGCAACACTCCAATCTTACCAGTAAGAAACCAAATGGTACTTATCGCTTGGTCCAGGACCTGTGCCTCATTAATGAAGCTGTTATCCCCATACACCCAGTAGTTCCTGACCCCTATACTTTTTTGTCCCACATTCCCCCTTTCACCCTCCCCCTTAACCCAGCTTGTCAGCATTCATTTGCCTTTACCTGCAGCCCCTCCTAAAACTGTTCTAAAGCAGACACAGCCCAACTCCTTAATGTCTCTCTCCTTCTAAGACCCACTTATCTGGTTCCATTGCTATCTCTTTAAGCCTGTGCCCCACCCCCACCAAGCAGAGTTTAACTCTAAATAAACACTAAGTCATAAAGGACCTCTACTACCAACTTCAGCTGAGCAAATAACTAAATGTGTACATTTTCCCACAGAAGGACCTTGTTTTCCAGTTACTGTATGCAGTTCCTCAGCCCATCCTATATGGTCAGTATGAATCAGCACAGTTACTCCCCACCCAGAGGTCGGAGAAGAGCAGCATTGCTCATCCATCCTGGTCTCTCTAGACTCCCTGCAGGGACAAGCTCAAGAATGTCATTATCATGATAATAACTTAGGGCAAGTAAGGCAAAGCATAGCTGTATTCCTACCTGTCCCAGTAAACCTTAGTTTTGCCTCCTCTCCGGACAGAGATTTCTAGTGGAACCTTAGACCACAGCATGCTCCAAACACAGAACTTTAACAGGCAACTCCAGTTGTTCCTGGGCTCCACCTTGGAGCCTCTCACCTCCTTGCAGCAACAACCTACATCCCTGGAACAGGTAATCCTTCAGAACCATCATGACATGGCTGAAAAAATTAGATAACGTCAGTGGGGCACCTCCAGCCCTTCCTTGTGGTTTCAAAGTCTGGTCATGACCTGGATCATGCGCTCAGAAGACCTCTGATAATAATTTATTACTTTTAGCTCCTTGTGTGTTTAAGTTTTGGCAGGATCAAATGAAAGATATCTCCATCCTGACCTTCAAGCAGCTTCTCCTCCACTCTACAGTCCGCTGCTGACTGGCCCCGAACCTTCCAACTCTTAATCATCCTCTTCTTCATCCTATCTCAGCAGGAAGTAGCTAAAACAAACACGTCCTCCCATTACCACTGTTAAGAAGTTTGGGATGTTTGGGCTGAGTCCGAACTAGGCAGCCCTACTTGGACTAAGCTGAAGGAAGTCAGGGCCCTCCATGTGCTTCCCTGCACAACCCAAAGGTCAGCAGCAGAAGACGCCAGATAAGATAACCACCAGATCAGATAACCAGTGAAACCAGATGTTCCAGGTTTGAAGAAAGCCGCAAGGAGTCCACAAGCAATTCTTGGACTTTCCAAACCTCATATGCTAATTTCCACAATTGCCATACATTCCTCACCACTCCCTTTAAAAACCCATGCCCCCAGCTGCTGAGCACAACTTCCCTGATCTGTAGGCCTAGATCAGGGAAACTTGTCTGGGAGCTCCACCACATAAAACTATTTCTTTTTTGCTCTCCCTTCTCCTGTCAGTTATGTCTGCCTGTCTTCCTGTACCTCAGTTTCACTTTTACAGTGACAATTAGATTGAGACCTGAAACTTGAGTCAGAGTTGACCAGGGAAAGCAGAGGGGCTGGGTCCTCAGGCAGAAGCAGCAGCAGCATGTGCAGTCGCAGCCAGCGTGCTTAGGGAACTGACTGGTACCTGGGTTGAATAGATCTAATGTAAAGGAAGAGGAGCCACAGATAGAGTCAAAGAGTGGGGCAGGGGCCAGATCCTCAGAACTTGTGGGCCACATTAAGGAGCTCAAAACTCATGCTGATTACAATATTAATCAGCGAAAAGAAATGATCAAATATCCACTTCAGGTAGGTCCTGTGTATGGGGCCCAGGGGGATAGAATGAGGTGCAAGGAGTTATCCCAGCCTACAGAAGCTCACAGTCTAGCTGAGGTAGAAAAAAGGTAGACAGGTATAAACAGCACACATGAAGCATGAACAAACGTCTTTACGGTTGGACAAGTTTCCAAGGAAGTAAGCATTTTCTTTGAAGGCCTAGAATGTGCCAGACACTGTGCTCGTTGCAAACGTGTAAAAGCAAGATGGTGACACTGATCGATGGTAAAGAGCCATAACTGAAAAAGCGTGAATGGGAAGCCTGGACTTTGCGGGAGCGAAAGACAATTGGCCACAGTAGTAAGAATACTCAAACCCAAAAGAACCAAACTCCCTCCCATTGAGCTGATTCCAACTCATAGTAAGCCTGTAGGATGAGGGAAAACTGTCCCTGGGAGTAACTCTTTATGGCAGTAGAAAGCTTCATCTTTCTCCAGAAGAGCAGCTGGTGGCTTTTGAACTACTGACCTTACAGTTAGAAGCCCAATGTATAACCACGACATCACCAAGGCTCCTACTCTGAGTAACAGAAATACACAGAGAGTAGCAGTTGGAAATTGCCACAAATGGAGCCTTGAAGGCTAGGTCTGACTTGGAAAGGAGATAAGACAGTTCTGGATAGGATATTGGAGCCTGAACAAATGGGATCCACCAGGAACATCTGGAAGATAGTGAGCAACAATGACTGGGCCAAAGGGTAGTTTCCCACAGGGGATGTGAGGGAATCTTAGAAGGGATACACAGGTCAGAGTGTGAAGAGTCTTTATGCAATAGGAAAAGGTTTGAATTTTAGTGTCTATGTTTCTGTGTCTGTTTCAGCTTGGAGCCACTTGATGAAGGTAGTCCTATTGGATGATTCATCTGGAACAAGAGACCAGAGTGGATTTAGGAGGTCAGGACTTCTATCAGAGACCTGGCAAGCTTATCTTCAGTAAAGGAGAAGCAAGAGATCAAGGGAAGGTTACTTTTAATGGGTAGGTTGAATGTAAATGGCACCTGGTCCAGGGTCTTCCCACCAAGGTAGTCAGGGCCAAACTGATGGGGCGTGACTTATGGCTATTTGATCTCCTGTACAGTCCCCAGTATGGTGACTTCCATTAAGGACACAAGAGGGGTGGAGGCAATATACTCAACAAGGTATTCTGATGGATACTTACCTGGCAGGGGAGACACCATGATCACGAAGATGGTTTTCCCAGGGCGAGGCTCACCCATTGCACTCCAGGTGTGCTGACCCCTGCGATTTCCCCAAATGTGGGAAACTCGACTGCATAATTTGTGGTAGTGGGGGACTGCGTTTGCACTATCCCCTGGGGGTGGGGGGGTGGGGGAGGTATTCTGATTGAGGGCAAGATTATCTACAACCTGGGTTAATGATCAGATAATATTCAATGGAGGTTTAATTTATGTGGAGATTCTGCAAATAGATTGAGATGTTACTGCCATCCATACCCTTTTGCAAGCCAGGGTGCCCAGAATTTGAGCTCTAACATATAGGATAAGAGTAGGGCTGTGCTCCAGGGTTTGCCAAAGCTGTAATCTCCGCAAGCAGACTGCTACACCTTTGTCCTGGGGAGAGGCTGTGGGCTCACAAGACCAACATTTCAGTTAGCGGCAGACTGTGTACCAACAGCACCAGTAGGGCTCCTTCTGTAGCAGTGGTTCTCAACCCTACCAATGCCGAGACAATTTTATATAGTTCCTCATGTTGTGGTGAACCCCCCCAACCATAAAATGATCTTCGTTGCTACTTCATAACTGTCATTTTGCTACTGTTATGAATTGGGTGACCCCTGTGAGAGGGTTGTTCCACCCTCAAAGGAGTTGCGACCCACAGGTTGAAAACCACTGTTCTATAACGATCCCGGCCAAGAAAACCCTATGGAGATCAGTTGTATTTTGTAATCCATGTGTGGCCCGGACTTGAAATTGACTCACTGACAATGAGCTTTTTGTCTTGTTTTGTCTTCATTGTATTTGCTCTCCTGTCTTAGGTTGGGGATCCATCTGAGAAACTGCTCGAAATCCAAAGGCCATCCCCAAATGCACATATGTGCATACACATGTGTACAATTTTGCATGTAACCTCAGGGGTTCTGTTAGGTCGCTCTCTCGTGGGAGAGATATACCTTGGTCCTTGGCTTTGTGTGAGAAAGAATTCACGTCGAAGACTGGTGTGTGATCCGAGTGAGTTTATAGAGAACAGAAGCGGCACAAGCTCTGGCTTTTCAGGGGCCCTGTTGGAAGGTGTGGTCGATGATACTGGTCAACCCCATTGGCTGAACCAAATTCACTAAGTTTAGATGGGCCAATCCAGGTGTAACGTCCACCTAGGTGTACCACCCCTTCCTGGCCAGTAGCTTGAACCTAACAGTTCCTTAACTGCTTGAAATCATAGTTTCCGTTTCAGAATCCAGGTCCCTGTGTGTTGACCAGACAAATGATGTCTGAAGGCCCTAGAGGATTGGATTCAGATAAAATCCTGTATTATCGAGAGAAAGGAAACGAAATACTCAAATTTGAAAGAGTGATTTTCAAAGATGGAAATGAGTTGACTTGAGAATGATTGGGGCAGGGAATGTATGGATGTGCTTTATACAATTGATGTATGTATATGTATGGATTGTGGTAAGAGTTGTTTGAGTCCCTAATAAAATGTAAAAGAAGAAAAGAGAAAAAAATGATTAGGACAAAGACTGTACAGATGTGCTTTATACAATTGATGTATGTATATGTATGAACTGTGAAAAGAATTGTATCAGCCCCAATAAATTGTTAAAAGAAAAAAAACAATTAAAAAAAAGAAAATGAGTTGAATATTTTTAAAGCCGTAGGTTTATATAGCATCTTATTTAAGATATTCATATACGTATAGCTCTCCAACCCAAACCAAACCCATTGCCATGAGTCAATTCCAACTCATACACACTGTATGCATTCAGGGATAAAATGCCCTCTCCTGTAGTTTAGGTGTGTGATTAATTCTCCTCATTACCCTGCAGACCTTTGGCCTTTGCAGGACAACCTTTTTTACAGATCTGGAATGTGTCAGGCGCTGTGCCGAGCACCTATGTTGAAAAATTGGCCAGTAAACAGCTGATGCCAGCCTGATAGGAAGTTTACAGCCTGGTAGGAGGCAGGTGGGGCAGCAAAATCACACTCTTCAATAGTGTCTGTCATCTGACATGTTAAAATAGACTTGTGGGAAAGCTGTAGAGAAAAGAGGTGGCCCTACTTTTGCCTGGAGGCAGAGCTGAAAAGAGTGTAAAGAAAGGGCTGGATTTGGGAAGGAAGGGCTAGTGGAGACATTTTCTATTTTCCAGTTTTAGCCACAGGAAGAGAGAATCTTGGGCCTCATCAAACTGTCTGGACTAATCTTCTCACCTGGACTCTGTACCAGCTAGTGCAGGTCTTCATGCCTGCAAGCCATCTCCTCAGGAGTGAATAGAGATAGCTATGAGGTAAGAGGCATCCCACCAAATGCTGCCTGACTCTTAGCTCTAATTCTGATAGCAACAGAATGCTGGGGACTATTATCCCCTGTAGCATAGTGGATTCCACGCGGGGCTGTGACAAGGTCAGCCCTTCAAACCTACCAGAGGTTCTGAGGGACAAAGATGAGGCATTCTGTTCCTTAACAATTGGCAGCCTTGGAATCCCACAAGGGCAGCCCTACTCTCTCTGTTAGGGTTACTGTGAGTTGGGATTTAATGGCAGCGGGAGGTTTTCTGATTCTATTTAAGCATCCTTGTGATTCCTGTGTCTCAAAGGAGGAGCCCTGGTGGCATAATGGTTATGCAATGGTCTGCTAACCATAAGGTCAGCAATTCAAACCAACCAGCTGCCCTGCGGGAGAATGATGGGGCGTTCTACTTCTGCAAAGAGTTACAGTCTCAGGAACTGCCAAGGGCAGTTCTATCCTGTCCTAGAGGATCACTGTAGGTCAGCATCGACTCAATGGCAAAGAGTTGGTTGGTTTTAGGTGACCCAGTGGGTTAAGTGTTGTATGTTAGGCAGGATTCTCTAGAGAAACAACACCAGGACACGTATGATTTTATAGATAGATAGATGATAGATAGATAGATAGATAGATAGATATAGATATACAACATACGAAATAAACAGCTAATAAGCCTATAGAGCAGTACAAATGGCTCAGAGCAACTCACTTCTGTGAAACAGCTAATACTCTGCAGTCCTTCAAGTCTTGAGGACTGCCAGGTGCAAGTCAAGGGAGCAGACAGCTGAGTCCTCTGTAGAGCAATTTAAGCAATCCAGCCACAGGCAGCAAACAGCAAGGCAGGTCACCAACAGTCAGCCAGATGACAGGGTCCGACAGTCCCCAGCTCAAGCGATGTATGCTCCAGTAGCATGGTGAAGCAGGTCTTGAAGGAACCTCAAATTATAGCGACACAGTCCATGGGTTGCTTCCACAAAGATTTACAGCCTCAGAAACCCTCTAGGGTAGTTCACCTCTATTTGGTAGGGCTGGTATGAGTTGAGATTCTCGGTGGCAGTGACTTTAGTTTATGGGTTTTATCATGCCCATTTAATTAAGGAAACTAAGATTTAAACAGAGTAACTCATTTATGATCACACAGTTAATGTCAACTTCACAATTCACTTGCTTTCGTCTATGCCACCTGGCTGCTGTAGACCCGTGTGAAGCCCCTGTAGTGTGGTACAGCACTTGTAAGTGCACATACACCAACACACATATGTAGCAGGGATGTATCACTTGTTTGGTGAATGAATGGATAAATCAAGAAAAGAACAAAAAACTATACTTCCCAGTGGGGATAGGTAGGTCTACCCCTGCCATCTGATAATAAATTTACATAGCTTACTACTACTACATTACTACATCATTAGTCAGACCCAGGATAGAGAGGGACATTCCCCCAAGCCCCTGAGAAACACCACCTTGTCAAAATAACACCGAGTTTCAAGCTCCTGTGGGTTTAGTAAGTAGTTGCTTTGGCCAGACATTGTAGTTGGAGCACAGGTAATAAATGAGGTCATTGCTGTGGGGAAATATATATATATATGCATACATACATAGATTTATTTAATTATTTAGCTACCCTGTAGCTCAATTTCTTTTCTTTTTGTTTTTTAAAACATTTTATTAGGGACTCATACAATTCTTATCACAATCCATACACATACATCAATTGTGTAAAGCACATTTGTACATTCTTTGCCCTCATCATTTTCAAAGCACTTACTCTCCACCTAAGCCCTTTGCATCAGTTCCTCTTTTTTTCCCCTCCCTTCCCGCTCTCCCCTCCCTCTTCTTTTCTTTTTAAACTATGAAAAATTTCTAACATAAGCAAAAGGAGAGAGTACGTTATAATGAACATCTATGATCCCACCACTCAGCTTCAACAATTAATAACTCATGTCAGATCCCACTAATATGACTTATGTACAAGAGAACAAAACACTGCCTTGTCCTGCACCGTCCTGACAATTCTTGTTTAAGTTCGTCGTTGTACCCACTGAATTAGTCCATCTTCTTGACTGTCTTCCTCATTTTTGCTATCCCTCTATTTTACCAAGAACCATGTCCTTTTCATTGGGACTGGTCTTTCCTGACAACATGCCCAAAGCACTGAGACAAAGTCTCAACATCCTTGCTTCTAAGGAGCATTCTGGCTGTACTTCTTCCAAGAAGACAAATTTGGTTATCCTTTTGGTAATTTATAGTACTTCCAGTATTCTTCACCAGCACCATAATTCAAATGCACATTTTTTGGGGGGAATCATCCTTACTCATTGCCCAGCTTTCACATAAATATGAGGTGATTGAAAATGCCACGGCTTGTATCAGGTGCATATTAGTCCTCTAAGTAGCATCTTTGTTACTTAACACCTTCATAATTAATTGGAAATCAATGATGTCTCAAAAGTCCAACACTTCCAAGATGTTATTCTGCTCCATTTTTCTCCCTGCTCCTCCCTTGAGTACATCCACTCATGTCCCTGGGTTCTCTGATTCATTGCAACATCCCACAGAAACTGATGAAACTTTGAGGAAATATCTCACATTGAAGTGGAGAGTCCAGAACCAGAAGCCCAAAAATATAAAAAATTTCACAGCAGGACTTCTTGCTCCTACCAAAGTTCAGTTAGGAAAAAAACGGTCTGGCTCTCGAGGTAAGATGATGTGTGTTAGAGCTATCATTACATATCTAAGGTGGGGAGAAAGGTGTGGCTTGGTTCATACCCTGCTCTAAGGTAAAGTCTTAAATATGACATCAAGTGTTTGGGTTGTTTTATACCCTGTAGAGTTGCAGCAGTAGATGTAAAGGGAGCTACCAGAGGTTCAGGTAAGATTCAGAAGAGGATATGGAACAAGGGATATTGTTGCTGCAGTAGGAGGGATCTTGACTGAAAGCAGAGAAACCCAGAAAGATGCTTACTCGTGTTTATTGCCTATGCCAAGGCATTCCACTGTGGATCCTAACAAACTATGGATCGCCTAGAGCAGAGTGAGCATTCCAGACCCTTCCTTGTGCTCACGTGGAACCTGCCCATGGATCAAGAGGCAGTTACATGAACAGAATAAGGGAAGACTACATGGTCTAAAATCAGGACTGGTAGGCACCAGGGTGGGACCCTCTTATTATACGATTCAATCTGCATACTAAACAAATAACTAGAGAAGCTGGAGTATATGAAGAAGAATGTGGCATCAGGATTGGAGGACGTCTTGTTAACAATCTGCTATATGCAGATGACATAACCTTGCTTGCTGAAAGTAAAGAGGACTTGAAACACTTACTGATGAAGATCAAAGACTGCAGCCTGGGAGAAAAGATTGAAGCCGTCAAGGATTTAATCTTGCTGGGATCCACGCTCAGAGAGATCAAATGTCACATTGCATTGGGTACATCATTTTAGACTTTCCAAAAGCAGGGAGGCTACTTTGAGGACTAGACTGCACCTGACCCAAACCATGATGTTGTCCAGGACTTTCTATGCATGTGAAAGTTGCACATCGAATAAAGAAAATTAAAAAAGAATCAGTGTTTCAACGTGGTACTGGTGAAGAATATTGAAAGTAGTATGGACTCCCAGAAGGACAAACAAATCCATCTTGGAAGAAGTGTGGCCAGGGTGCACCGAAGAGACATATACGGAGAACTTCATCTTACATGCTTTGGATATGTCCTTGGGAGAGACCAGTCCCTGGAGAAGAACATCACACTTGGTAAAGTAGAGGTGCAGTGAAAGTCAGGAAGACTCTCAAGGAGATGGATTGACACAGTGGCTGCAACAATGGGCTCAAGCATAAGAACAATTGTGAGGATGGCACAGGACTGGGCAGTGTTTCCTTCTTTTGTGCATAGGGAACCTACTCAATGGCACTTAAAACCAACAGCTAAGACCTAAGTTGGGATATGAAAGATGCCATCAAGGAAACTAAGGGTGTAGATTGATTTATACCCTCTCCTAAGGACAAAAGGAGATAGAAAGAATACACAGAATCACTGTACCAAAAAGAACTAGGGGGCATTCCACCATTTCAGGAGGTAACATATTAGCAAGAACCAATGGTGCTAAAGGAAGTTCAAGCTGCACTGAAAGCATTAATCAAAAACAAGTCTCCTGGAATACCAATTAAAATATTTCAATTGATGAAGCACTGGAAGCACTTACTGCTTTATGCCAGGAAATTTGGAAGACAGCTACTGGGCCAACTGACTGAAAGAGGTCCATATTTGTACCTACTCCAAAGAATTGGAGAATTCACAAATTATAGAACAGTATCATTGATATCACATGCAAGCAAAACTTTGCTAAAAATCATCCAACCACATTTACAGCAGTATATTGAGAGTGAGCTGCCAACAGTTCAGGCCAGATTCAGAAGAGGAAATGGAACAAGGGGTATCATTGCTGATGTCAGGTGCATCTTGACTGAAAGCCAAGAATATCAGTGTGGCAGTGACATCATCTCCTGTCAACTTGAGGGAAGGGGTGGAGTCTAGTCTGTCAATCAGGTCACAGCTTGATGACCTCATTTGGAGGTGCAACAGAGATAATGATCACACTGGAGACCAGACCCAGTCTCTTAGCCTTCCCTTTTCTGCTGTGGAGAAACTCAGAGAGCAGGAAGAAAGATGTGGAAGACCTTCTACCCACTGGCCTGTGACCTTCCTGCATTCAGGATCATTGCATGTGCTGTGAGAGAGTAAAGAGGAATTTATGGACTAGTATAGGACATGTGGGCTAATATCAGACTTATGGACTTGATCTGGACTGGGATGTTGTTTCAATATACAATTACTCTTTTATATAAAACTTTTTTATACTCATGAGTGTCTGTGAGTGTCTCTAGTCAACTGGGACTAACACAACCAGAAAAATGTTTATTTGTGGTTTATTGGCTATGCCGAGACATTCAACTGCATGGCTCATAACAAACTATGACCTTGAGAAGAACGGGGAGTCCGGAATACACATTGTGCTTATGAGGAACTTATGGTGGTTTTGCACTGTTAACGTTGCCGTTAGCAGCCCAATGCTGCTAAGCCGCTAAGACTCCCTGCTCCTCTGGCAGTCTATACAACATTAAATCCTCTTCTCCAACACCATACTTCAAATGCATCCATGACCTTCATTTTTTCTTTTCATTTTACAGCTTTCATATGTATGTGAGGTGATTAAAAATACTGTGACTTGACTCAGGAGAACCTCAAGGCATCCAAATATTTTTGCTGGTATTGGTATTTTAGCAAGATTATTTCACAAGCAGCATTTTGCCAGGAGGTGCTTAATATCTAGTTCTTTTGTCTTTCGAAAGACAATAATTGATCAAAGTCCAGGTTTATTAATTTAATTAGGGATTGAAATATGGCATTTTTGTTTTGCTTTTTCTTTATTGAAATAAGTTTTATTGGCACATAATTTACCTATCATGCAATTCAATGGTTCAATCATATCAAGGAGAATTGTGCAATCATTATCATATTATTTTTAGAAAATCTCCTCCTTGGTTAAATGGGCTTTAAAATGAGTTGTGCCATCACAGTCAGTTCTAGTGTTTCCTCCACTGTCCTGACTTCATTTTTCATTCCTGAAGTCCCTTTTCCCTATCACCTACCACTACCCCTTCATCCCCTATCAACCCTTGTATCAGTAATTGTCACTATGCATCCACCATTCCTGTGCATCACAAACTGGGAAACCCAACAGAAACAATAAAAAAGAAAATCTAAATAAGATGGTAAGGACAACATAATATAAAGCCAGAAATACAAATAATGAGTAAGAAACAAAAGACCCCAATCAACATTCAAAAAACCAGGGGAGAAATTTCTGTCATGGAACAAGCAGAGGGGCTTGCACCCAGAACAAATTCAGTTCGCGTCTATAGAGAGGTCATCTGGCCAAGTATTGAGTTTGATTAATCAAATTCAAAATTACAATGGTCTCTGCCTGATAGTAAGGCTTTTTAAGACTTTTTGCTGTGCCAAGAGGAGATCTGCCAGCAGCTAAGTCTGACTAGATACTCTGCAGATGGGTTTTGGGCTATCATTGTCCTCCATAAACTTCTACAAATTGGGTGTTAATAAATTTAGCCGCATTCAAGTTTTTAATTGTCTTCTTTGGATCACACAAGTTGGTGTGCATTTTCTGTGTGGACTTAGTTGACACCTTGCTGACATGGCTACTTGTTTGAATACAATCCTTTAAGACCCCAGACACTATTCCAATGATAACCAGGCACCATCTGCTTTCTTAACCACACTTTGCTATAGTACCATTATCTTCAGTGATCCTTTCATGAAGGGGAGTATTGAGCATTGAGAAAGGCCATGTTATCAGAACTAACTGTTCTTTAATTAACGTAGGAGCTCAGAGTATTATTTCTTTGTTTAATAGCTGGAATACTTCCCCCCAAGAAGCTTAATTTGATTACCTATATGGTTATCTGAGGTATCTAACATAGGAAAAGTCAGATAACCACAGTTTTTCCAATCAATTTTCAAAATAATGGAACAATCCTTATAATTCTCCAAAGGTAACCATTGAAGTTTTGTTTTGTTTTTTAATACCATTATGAAACCATGGGTTTAAAATATATTTGATGAATTTTATCCATTGCAGTTATTATTCTTATTCATGTTTGACCCTGGTGACATACATAGAAGAAGCAGACTTTGAGCCACTACAGAAATAAATCTTCAGAATTCTGCTTAGAGTCATACAGGATATAAGGGAATCAATACAGAAAAAGGATGAGAAAATGGAGAATATAGTCCACACACCAAAGGGAAATATAAGAGTTAAGGGCCGATGCGGTAGAAACGAAGAAAATGGTAAAAGACCAAACCAATAGGTTGGAAGAAGCAGAGAACTTATCAGAGACCTCCAAGATATGCAAGCAGAATGCAGCAAACGTGGAAGACATTCAAACAAGATAATTAAAGAAGCTGAGGAAACTGAGAACAATGAGTAATGCTATGAAGAGAAACAATATCTTAATAGTTGGGGTACCAGAGCAAGATATAACAAAGAAATCAACAGCTAGAACAGTGAGGGAATTACTGGAAGAAAATTTCCCCAATATAATAAAAGAGGATCCAACAATCTTCCAGGAAGCAGAGAGGACAGCGATTAGATTGAATCCCAAGAAGAACACACCAAGGGTTATAGTAGTCAAAATATCCAACTTTGAGGAAAAGGAGAAAACCATAAAAGCAACTAGAGAAATAAATGCAGTCACCCATAAAGGTAATCAGATAAGAATATGCTCAGACTTATCAACAGAAACCATGAAGAAGAAAAGAGAATGAAGTAACATCTTACGAAAGTTGAAATAGAATAACTGTAGCCTAAGAATCCTCTATCCTCCATACTCTTCATCAAAATGGAAGGTGAAATAAAAGTTTTCTCAGATTGAAAAAATAATCAAAGCTACATTAAAAAAAACCCACTACAAAAATCACTTTCCAATTCACATTGGATAGAAGACTAACATCTATAGAACACAAACACAAGACTACTGCATAGTGTAACATCATCCAGGAGGCACTGAAATCAATAACCAAGACTTATTGGACCCAATAGAAAAAAGAAGGCAAGAATGAATTCCCCACACATATGTAACACACGGTTAAGGAGGGAGGGAGAAAAATATCTATTACAAAAGATATGAGATGACAGTAAAGAATCCACAGATGGATGTAAATTACTCTGAATGTAAATGATATGAATGCACCTGTTAAAAGACAAATAACAGCAGACTGGATTAGGAAACAATCTGTTGTCTTCAAGAGACAAACGCATCAATCTGTTGTCTTCAAGAGACAAACGCATCAATCTGTTGTCTTCAAGAGACATATCTCAAACTCCCAGACAAAAGTATGTTGAGAGTGAAAGGATGACAAAAAGTTTATCAAGCAAATGGCAATCTAAAGAAAGCAAGAATTGCAATTTTGATCTCTGAAAAAAATAACAATCTCAAGGTGCAGAACATAACAAGGATAAACATGGACACGACCTAATGCTTAAGGTAACAATAGACCAAGAACCTGTGAGCGTAATAAACATATATGCACCCAATGAGAGACTCGAGAAATCCATGAACCAAATCTTTCAAAAGATAAAAAAAGAAAGCAGAGAATCAACAGTCATAGTAGGGGACTGCAATACATCACTCTCCAAGAAAGACAAATCAGCAGTAAAGAATCTCAACAAAGATGCTACAGAACTAAATGCTAAAATCAGACAGCTCTATTTGATAGATATATTCAGAGTTCTCCACCCAACTGCAAAAATACACATTCTTTCAAGTGCACACAGTACATTTTCACAAATAAACCACCTGCTGGGACCCAAGACAGGCATGAGTAAATTCAAACACATAGATGTCACGCAGATTTCCTTCTCTGATTACTATGCCATGAATCTGGAAATCAACAAAAGAAAGAATAAAATAATAAAGGCAAACACATGGCACTAAATATCTTACCTCTCAAAAAGGACTGGCCAAATTAGAGATCAAATTAAGAAGTTTCTAGAAAGAATGAGAATGAAAATACAACATACCTAAACCTCTTGGATACAAGAAAGGCAGGTATCAGGGGATGCTTGATAGTGATAAATGCACATATGAAAGAAGAAAGACTGACTTATTGGTTGGTACCTTATCACAAAACAGTTCAACAGTTGGAACAGAGTCAACAGAATAATCCTTCTAATAGCAAAAGGAAAGAAATTATTAAAATCTAGGCAGAGATAAATGAGCAGGAAAAATTAATTGAAAAAAATCAACTCCATAAAAATCTGTTTTTTTTCGATAAGATGAACAGAATTGACAAACTGCTAGCAAACCTAAAAAAAGATAGGAAGGAGCAGACACCAATATCCAATATGAGGGATAAAACAGGGGGAATTGCAATGCACCCCAATTGCATTAAAAGACTAATTACTCAGTACTATGAAGGACTGTACTTCACTGAATTCAACAAGTTGGAGGACATAGCCAAATACCTGGAAAAACAAATCCCTCCCCAGATTATCTCAGGGGGACATCAAGAACTTGAGCAGATCCATAGCAAAAGAAGAAATAGATAAGGTTATCAAGGAATGACCAAATTAAAAAAAAACATGCCAGATGGCTCCACAGGAGAATTCTACTAAGCATACAGAGAAAAGCTGACACCAATTCCACACAAATTCTTCCAGAACATAGGAAAGGACAACAAACTCCCAAACGCATTCTATGAATGTAGTATAACATCGATACCAAAGCCAGGCAAGGATCCTACAAGAATAGATTACTACAGGCCAATATCTCTAATAAACATAGGTGCAAAAGTTGTCAACAAAATCTTGGCCACTAGAATACAAAAGTATATAAAAAATAATTCATCATGACCAAGTGATATCATCATACCAGGGATGCTTCAACATCTGAAAAGCCATCAACATAATTCATCACATTAACAATAAAATGGACAAGAACCTTATGATCATTTCAATAAATGCAGAAAAAGCACTTGACACTATTCAACACTCATTCATAATTATAACACTCAAGAAGATAGAATAGGGAGGAAATTACCTCAATATAATAAAAGCTACATGTGAAAAACCAACAGCCAACATTACAATCAATGGAGAAAATATGAAAATATTTCTACCAAACAAGGATGCTCGTTGTCCCCACTCCTATTCAACATCATCGTGTAGGTCCTAAGTAATGATATAAGACAATGAGAGTCTATCAAAGGTACATGACTGGGCAAAGAAGAAGTGAAATTATCACTACTTGCAGATGATATGATTTTACATATTGAGAACCCCAAAGGATCCACAATAGGATTGCTGGAAACAAGGGAAGAATATGGTAGAGTGGTGGAATATAAGATTAAAAAGCAGAAGTCCATTGGATTGCGATATACTACTGATGGGATTACATAAAAAGAGACCAAAGAGATAGTACAGTTCACAGGAGTCAAGCATACATTTCAATATCTGGAGATATTCCTAACAACAAAGATCTGTACCCGGAAAACCACAGAACATTATTATAAGAAATCAAAAGGGACCTACACAAATAGGAGAAATGCTTATGAATCAGAAGACACAATATTGTAAAGTTGACAATCCTGCCTAAGGCACTATATAAATTCAATGCAATGCCTATACAAATTCCAGCAATATTTTTCAGAGAATGAAAAACCTGACTACCAAATTCATATAGAAAGGGAAGAAACCCAGATTTGGCAAAGGACACCCCATGAAGAACAAAGTGGTGGATTATACTACCTGACTTTAAAACTTATGAGGGGGTACCCCCCAAAAGAATTTTTTTCAAAGCTATGTATTTTAAAAAATGTTTTAAACAAAACAACCTTATTACCTTCAAAGTACTCTCCATTACAATTAATATATTTGTCAAATCTGTGATTCCATACTTGGAAGCATTTTTTAAGTTCATCTGTTTGGATGGCTGACAGCACCTCCCTGGTTTTTTTTCTCTACCTCCTACATCGTCAAATCACTGTCCTTTTATGTCCCTCTTCATTCCTGGAAACCAAAAGAAGGCACCCAAGAGACCCAAAACCCATCTGTAGACAATCGGACATCCCCTCACAGAGGGTCACAAGGAAGGGATGAGTCAACCAGGGCACAGCATAGCATCGATGAAACACACAATATTCCTCTGCTTCTCTGAGGCTTCCTACTATTATGAATCCAGTCCTGCCTTTTAGTTCTGGGTAGACTGGAGCATGTACACTGGTACAGATAATAAAGCATGGATTTCAGGTCAGATAAGTCCCTCAGGAACAGAAATGGGAGTAGCTGTGGGGAGAGGTCAAACGCTTACAGACATCCTCCCCAGGGCAATTAGTCAACCAGACTATATGGCAGGCCTCACTCCCTGCTACTGGGGACAATAAACTATTCCTCCTTGAGGCCTGTGGCCAAGCATTCTCACCCTACCAATAATGATCTCTATCAACTGAGTCAGGGAACAGGCCAAACTGACTGTGACATCCAAAGTTAAGTTATCCGCCCATCTTATAAATGTATACCCCCAATCCCTCCTCTTACTGTTGCATGTACGTCCCTAGACCACCCCTTCTCATTACTGTATTACCTATGGCACAACCCCTCCCTGTGACGTATGTCCTCACCTGTAACTAGGGGGCTTGCATGTCCCCAGAGAATATAAAAAGCCTGGGCTAACATTAAAGAAGCACTCTCTCCCTCCACGTGGACCATCGAGTGGAGCTGAGGTGAGCATGCTACCATGAAACTTGTCTGACTCCCATTTATTTCTATACTTCATTTCTATCTCTCATGCTCTCTATAACTTTACTATGATCTTTACTTATTATTGCTGTACAATTGCGCCTACCGGACCCGTAATGATGTGTTAGGGGCTGGCTTCCCCTGACAAGTAGCAATACCAGGAGGGTAGGGGCAAGGGGAGGGGAGGGAGGGGGAACTGATCGCAATGATCAATGCATAGCCCTGCCTCCCCTCAGGTGCACAAAGAACAGAAACTTGGGTGAAGGGAGCTATCAGTTGGTGTAAGATATGAAAATAATAATTTATAATTTATCAAGTGGTCATGAGATTGGGAGGTGGGGAGGGAGGGAAAAAAGAGGAGCTGATATGAAGGTTCAAATAGAAAGTAAATATTTAGAACGTGATGGTGGCAACATATGCACAAATATGCTTGATATAATTGGTGTATGGAATTTTATAAGGGCTGTAAGAGTCCCCAATAAAATGCTTTTTTATAAAAAAAGAAGAAGTCACAAGGAGAGAGGTCAGGTGAGTAAGGTGTTTAGGGAAAGAGAGGCAAGCTATTTTTTCCCCAAAACTGGCAGACTGAGATGGCTGCATGAGCAGGTGCATTGTCGTGGTGGCAAAACCAGTCCCCCATCTGCCACAAATCAGACCTTTTGGGTCACACACTGTTATGCAACCTTTTCAGAACCTCTAAATATAAAACTTGACTAACAGTCTGACCGGGTGGTATGAACTCCAAATGTACTATCCCCCTCATATCAATAAAACAAATGAGCATTGAGATCTTGAGCATTGAGTGGTACCCCCTCATATTATACAGTCACACTTGTCAAAACAGCATGGTACTGGTGTAATGACAGATAATAAGGCCCATGGACAAGAACAGAAACTCCAGAAATAAAAGTAGCAGCATATGGACAACTGATTTTTGGCAAAGGCCCAAGAAGTATAAAATGGGAAGCAGATGTCTCTCTCAACAAATGGTTCTGGAAAAAACGGATATCACCCTACAGAAGAATGAAACAAGAGCCTTACCTCCCTCCATTCACAAGAACAAATTCAAGGTGGCTTATGGACGTAGAAGTAAAACCCCAAACTATCAGGTTCATCAATGAAAAAATTGGGACAGAGCTAAAAACTTTAGTACCTGAAATAGATGGGCTATCAGAAATAAGGAAGGATACACACCCAGAGGAAGGTAAAATAGAAGAGTGGGACCTACTAAAGATAAAGCCCTGTGTACATCAAAGGATTTCATCAGGAAAGTAAAAAGAGAGCCCACAGACAGAAAAGATATTTAGTAAATACATAGCAGACAAAGGGCTTATTACTAAAATCTACAGAATCTTGCAAGTTTACAACAAGAAAAAGCCAATAGCCCACTGAGGGGGTGGGCAAAAGACTTGAACAGAAGTTTCACAAAGGAGAAAACCTGAACAGCCAGTAAACATATGAGAAAATGTTCCTGAACATTAGCCATCTGGGAATTGCAAATCAAAACACCTCCGTGATTCCACCCACAAAGTTAGCCCTATTCAAAGAAACAGAAACCAACATATGCTGGAGGGGGCTGTGGTGAGACAGGAACTCTTATTCACTGCTGGTCGTCTTGTAGATATGTACAGTCAGTCACTGTGGAAAGTGATTTAGCTATATCTAAAACAGATGGAAATGAAGCTACCATATTACCCAGCAATTCCACTACAGGGCATCTACCCAGAAGAAATAAGCAGACATTTGCTCTCCATTGTTCATTGCTGCGCAGTTCACAATTCCAAAAAAATTGGAAACAGCGTAAATTCCATTAGTAGACAAATGGATAAAGAAATTCTGGTACATACACATAGTAGAATACTACACATCCCTAAAACTCAGTGATGAGACTATGAAGCACCTCATGTCATGGAAAGATTTGGAGGATAGTATGCTGAGTGACATTAGCCAAGTACAAAAGCTTAAGTTCAACTTGAGTCCACGGAGGTAAATTCAAACAGCAGAACGGGCACAAGGGAAAGTGCACACAACACATAATCCCTGGGCTGAGGACCAGATATTCTGACATAAGCCAGACCAGAGCCAATGATCCATACGTCATCAACACCAGATTCAGATTGCACTTGTGGTGAAAGGCATCTCCCCAGCCTCCCTCTCGTATGCCTTTAAGGCCCACACAGACGTGGGGGAAGAATAAAGATGGCGGTGGGGGTCCAGGGCACTAACCCACTCAGGGGGAGGGTCTTTGTTATACTTCCACAGGAAAGTGAGAGTAGACCGCTTTCCAGTGTGTCACTTCATGAGGGTAATGTTGCTGTGTGGAGCAACTCGTTCCCAGAGGTGACTGCACGGCTGGTTTCAGCTCAAGATGTGACGTCCTCTCCCTTGTTGACAGTGCCCCAGAGGATAAACATGAAGGTACAGATCAGGGAGAGTGGCTGGTCTGGCCTGCCCACCTGGGGCCAAGCCAGTATGATGGGAGTGAAACAGACCCATGATGCGTGTGAAACCATGAAGTCCCCAAAGAAAACTGAGCATAGACTTCTGACTTGGGGGGTGGGGGCAGTACTTGGTGCCTCATCTGAACTGGATGTGGATTACTCATAAGGGGGCACCCTGAAAGACTGAAGGCATCACTGGTGTGTGGGCAACAGACTGCTCCATCTCTCATTGCTGGAATAGCAATATGGACTTACAGGATGCTTGCCTTTATTGAAGACTGAAAGGATGTGTGAGCGTTTAGGTAAGCAAAACCCAGGAGAGGTAACTCTGAAAGAAATGGAGACTGAAATGATGTTTTTTTTAAACATGTCCTTTCCTTTCTTTAAACATAGAGGTATTTATCTGCTCTATGTCATTATTCTTGTTAGACTTGTGACTATTTGTATGTTTATTGTGTGTGTGTGTGTGTGTATCTATACAAGTCATCCAGGACAGGCAACCTTATGGGGACAGGGACTGGATCAATGGTTCCTGGAGGGCATAGAAGGGGAGGAGGTGGGAGAAGGATGTGGGGAGCCAATAATGATGGGTACAAGAGAATAGCAAGTGTTCTAAAATTGACGGAGAGGAGCGGGTAGCTTTTCTTGACGTATTAACATAACCGTGGAGTAGAAGGGGAAAAACAAAAACCAACCAAACAATAAAAATATATGTGTATATATATGCATATGTAAGAAGGAAGTAGATGGACTTTGGGCTTCTACTCAAATCCTGCCGCAGTACAAGAATGATTTGTTCTAATAATGTGGCACTGTATGACACTCACCTTCCTGACAGGATCGCTGAAGGAAAAAATGGGTGCATAAGCAAATATGGTGAAGAAAGCTGATGGTGCCCAGCTATAAAGAGATGTAGTGTCTGGGGTCTTACAAGCTTGTAATTAAACAAGCAGCCATCTAGCAGAGAAGCAACAAAGACCACCTGGAAAAATTACACCAGCCCACGTGGCCCTGGTTTGTGCACAGGAAGCGGTATCAGAAGTTCAAAAAGATGCAACCAACTTGATGTGTGGGGGCATGGATGTAAAAAAGACCCCAAACTCACCTGCAAGGTAATTGGACAGTCCCTCTCAGAAGCGCCACATGGAAAGGATGATAAACCCAGGGTGCAGTATGGCACTGATGAACTACATAATTATCTCTGAGTCCTTTAATATTTCCTGCATTTACCATTAAGGCTGTTGTTTGTTTTCTCTCATTCATCGTGTTAGATTTATTTGCTACATGAAAGTCAAGATAGATAACCCTGCAGAAACAGTAACAGGAGTAATGGTTCCCTGAGAGGATGGGAGGGGGTGCCATAATGGGGAGGTGATAGCATTGAGGATTGTTTAACTCCACTCAATGAGATTCAAGAACAGAATTGTATGTTAATGGATATTTTGGATTGTGTAAGATAAGTCGATAAAACTTGTAATAAAACATTAAATATAATTAAATAATTAAAATCAAAAGTGCTTGCCATGGTGTAAATTCCAACTATTAATGAGTCTGTAGGACAGAGCAGAACTGCTTCCTGTGGGTGTCCAAGGCTGTACATTTTTAGGGGCACAGAAGGTCTGTCTTTCTCTTGTGGAGTGTCTAGTGGCTTCAAAGTACTGAACTCGCAATTAGTGGCCAATTGTGTAACCCAATATAGTACCAAAAACCCAATTCCAACTCATCCTGAACTGCCCCTGTGGGTTTCTAAGAGTACACATCTTTACAGGAGTCGAAAACTTCATCTTTCTCTTGTGGAGAGATTGGTGGTTTCAATCTACTGACCTGTGTTAGGCAGCCCAAATCACAATCCTCTCACCACCAGGGCTCCGCACCCACCAAGACTCCTTATTCCACATTACATACATACACGTCATAAAAAACATTACCAATATGACCATATTTCATTAGAAAAAGCACTTTACGATTTTTGACTTATCTCCACAGGTCTGTCTAAATGAGATAGGCTGGATGAACAATCTGGAGGAGAAAAGAATGGGACCGACAGTTCCGGGGTACATGGGAGACGGGGCGGGGGGGATGTGGTGTGAACAAGCCCAGGTACAAAGGAACAACAGTGATCTAAATTGGTGGTGAGGAGGGTGTAGGAGGCCTGGTACAGCATGACCAAGGGTAATGTAACCGAGAGGAATTACTGAAACACAAATGAAGGCTGAGCATGATAGTGGGACAAGAGGAAAGTCAAAGGATATCAAGGAAAGAGCTAGGAGGCAAAGGGCATGTATAGAGGTCTAAATAAAGTCATGTACATATGTACATATATTTATATATGAGGATGGGGACATAGATTTATGTGCATATATTTATAGCTTTAGTATTAAATTAGCAGATGGACAGGGCCTCCACTCAAGTACTCTCTCAATGCAAGAATACTTTCTTTTATTAAACTGGCATTCTATGATGCTCACCTTAGCGATACAAATGCTGAAGACAAAGCAGGTGAATAAGTAAATGTGGTGAAGAAAGCTGATGGTGCCTGTCTATCAAAAGATACAGCATCTGGGGTCTCAAAGGCTTGAAGGTAAACAAGTGGCCATCTAGCTCAGAAGCAACAAAGCCCAGATGGAAGAAGCACACCAGCCTGGGTGGTTACGAGGTGTTGAAGGGATCAGGTATCAGGCCTCAAAGAACAAAAAATCATATCATTGTGAATGAGGGGGAGTGTGGAGTGGGGACCCAAAGCCCATCTGTAGACAACTGGACCTCCCCTTACAGAAGGGTCTTGGGGAGGAAAGAAGCCATTCAGGGTGCGATGTAACAATGATGAAACATACAACTTTCCTCTAATTCCTAAATGCTTCCTCCCCATCCACTATCATGATCCCAATTCTACCTTACAAATCTGGCTACCAGGAGGGTGGAGGGAGGGTGGGGTGAAGAAGGGGAACCGATTATAAGGATCTACAGATAACCTCCTCCCTGGGAGACAGACAGCAGAAAAGTGGGTGAAGGGAGATGCTGGACAGGGCAAGATATGACAAAATAATAATTTATAAATTATCAAGGGTTCATAAGGGAGGGGGAGTGGGGAGGGAGGGGGAACATGAAGAGTTGATGTCAGGGGCTTACATGGAAAGCAAATGTTTTGAGAATGATGAGAGTAATGAATGTACAAATGTGCTTTATACAATTGATGTAGGTATGGATTACGATAAGAGTTGTATGAGCCCCCAATAAAAAGATTTTTAAAACCCATAAAGTCAAGTTACCTACAAAAAAAGAGATTTTTATAAGATTTTTTGCATTGTTTTTCTGATATTTAGTGGTTATCAAACTAGTGTTGTCCAGTGATGTTCTTGAGTCTGAGGCGAGGCCCTGTGATATAATGATTAAGCACTCGAGCAGCGGTTCTCAACCTGTGCATCGCGACCCCTTTGGGGGTCGAACGACCCTTTCACAGGGGTTGCCTGATTCATAACAGTAGCAAAATTACAGTTATGAAGTAGCAATTAAAATAATTTTATGGCTGGGGGTCACCACAAAATGAGGAACTATATTAAAGGGTCGAGGCATTAGAAGTTTGAGAACCACTGCTTTAACTATTAACTAAAAAGCCAACCATTGCAGCCCACTCAGCAACTTGGAGGAAGAATATACTTGTTGATCCTGCCAAAAATGGTTACAGCCTTAGAAACCCTTTGGAGTAATTCTACAGTCATTTGAGATAGTTTTTCCTCTCTGTTCAGTTATGCCATTGATGGGATAAAAAATATGTTGCCTTTTGTCAAATTTAAGTGTGTTTTATGATGTTTCTAGGTATTTGTAGACATAAATAAAATCTATCAAGACATTGGTAGGATTCTTCAATTTTGTAATCATTAACTTTAGTGGTGATTGCATACATTTGAAGAATGGTTGCATTAACAGGACTTGGGTATATTAATGAATTTTTGGAAATTTTCCCATGGATGGTATTCCCAGAAGAGATGTTTCTAGATCAAAGAGTAATTGCTCATACTGAATTGCCAGGTATGACTACGTTCCCTGGGAAAGTTTCTTCTATTGTGTCATAAACTGTAAGCATGGCAAAACAATGGAGGGACTGAAGGATGGAGAGACGCCATTGAGACCATCTTGACAGGTGGTTTGTTTACGTGCCCCTGAGAAGCTTAGGATGCTTCTGGAGCATTCCTATAGGACAGACCCCCTACCCAAATCTCCATTTCCCCGAGCCATGGCTCATATGTCTACCCTTGCTGTGGGGGCTGGGTGAAAAAGAATCAGATGTGAGATCAGATCATGTTATAAAAAACATCAGCCTCGGGTGCAGTGTAGTACTGATGAAACACAACTTTTCTTTAGTTCTGTAATGCTTCCCCCCCCCCCCACTATCACGATCCCAATTCTACCTTACAAACAAATCCAGCTAGACTAGAGGATGTACAGTGGTATAGAGAGAAGCTGGAAACAGGGAATCCAGGACAGATGAACCCTTCAGGACCAGTGGTGAAAGTGGAGATACTGGGAAGGTGGAGTGGAAAGGGGAACCGATTACAAGGATCTACATATAACCTCCACCTTGGGGGACGGACAACAGAAAAGTGGGTGAAGGGAGATGTCAGACAGTGTAAGACATAACAAAATAATAATAATTTATAAATTCTTAGGGTTCATGAGGGAGGGGAAAAATGAGGAGCTGATACCAAGGGCTCAAGTAGAAAGCAAACGTTTGGAGAATGATGATGGCAACAAATGTACAAATGTGCTTGACACAGTGGATGGATGGATGGATTGTGATAAGAGTTGTATGAGCTCCCAATAAAATGATTTTTTTTAATTCTAAAGGGAAAAATAACCAACAACAAAAACCATCAGCCTCAAACCCTAAGAAGTGAGGAGGGAAAGGCAGCAACTTTTATTCCACAGGTTCAGTCGGCTCTCTCCCTCGGGAAAGCAAACCCAGGTCAGGTAACGGTTGCAGCTGTGTGTGAGAGCAGCCCGGAGCTGGAGCGAGGGCCGGTCATGTTTGCTCTCAGGCTGCTTTCAACTGCTGTCAAGTCCGGGGTCCCAGGGCAGGTGCCTGGCAGCTGGAGAGCAAGCAGCTTTTGTTTGGGCGCATTCTCCCCTCATGGAGGGGGGTCTCCAGCATCCATTGCCACTGTCTGACCAAGCCGCAGATCTGTTCATCTTGCAGCTAGCCTTGTGACCCACTCTGCTACTGTTCATGTACCACGCTCTGCCTTGAATGGTCCCCATGTGTTGCCGGGTCTTGTTTTGTAAAGCATCCTTGTCTGTAGCACCCTAAGGTGGCACTGCACAGCGGGAGGAATGAAAACAAAGCAAACACCGTTGCTGTCAAGGTGACTCTGACTCAATTCGCAGATTTAATGACAGGTCTTTCTGAAGCCGGCCAGCCGACTTTTCTTGCAAGGGGCCCTGAGTAGACTCAATCTTCCAACCTTGTGAGTAGCAATCGAACACCTTCACCTTATCCCATGGGGAACAAGAACAGGCCATATCCTTACTGGCCTCGGAAAAAGAGGATAACAACTGACAGAGAAGGAAATGTGATCCGGAGCCCTGGGGGAAATAAAAAGTTAGGTGTAATTGTTTTTATTGTAGGAGGCACTTTATACGTGATTCACAAGTGATTGAACAAATAGTGTGAAAAAAATCATATTGTGGGAGTAAAGTGTTCCAGGAGGTGAAATGAGGGTGTGTGTAGGGGGTGGGGGTGGGGAAGTGAGAGGGGCTAGTAACTGAAGAAGGGAATTAGAGGCTGCAAGGATTTGGATCTAAAGGCTTATGGGTGTGGAGACCCTTTCTAGGAAGAGGAAGAACTGAGGCAGCTTCTCTTCCACAACAAGCCTTACTCATTTGCAAGCACGGCCTGGTAAGAGGAAGCTGTAAGAAACAGGGTGCAAAGGTAACAACGATAGCCAACTCTGACCACGTGCCACTCTGTGCTGGGCCCTGAGCTAAGTGCCTTCTCTGGTGACCTCATTTAACCCTCAGGAAAGCTCCAGGAGGGGACCACCCCAATGCCATTCTCAACTGCTAGATCAGGACAAGGAGATAGGGGAGGTTCATTAATTTGCCAAGAGCTCTGCAGGCTGGAAGTCCAGGACCAAGGTACTACCTAGCAGGGCCCGCTCCCCTGGAGGGCTCTCAGGACGACCCCTTCCTCATCACGTCTAGCTGCCTGTGCTTGTGGGCAACCTGGATGTTCCTTGGCTTGTAGCACCATTCTAATCTCTGTGTCTGTCGTCACATGTCCTCCTTTTGAATCTCTGTGTTTCAACATGGAGAAAGACCAGGCTTTCTCCTCCCCTAAAGAGTTAGTCTCAGAAACTCACAGGGACATTTCTCCCCTGTACTTTAAGGTCACTGAGTCGTTATCGACTCAATGGCATTGAATTTTGAGAATTGAGTGTCTGAAAAAGTCCTTGTGAGACCCCCCCTCCTTTGTTGGGTTTAGGGCTCACCCTACCTAATATGAGCTCATTTGAACATGATTCTGTCTGCAGAGCCCCATCTCCATATAAGGGCACATTCACTAGTACTAGTGACTAGGCCTGCCGCTTCTCCTTTTGGGGAGCACCATTTGATCCAATTATAAGAAAGAGTCCATAGGATTCATGAATTGGAAATGTGAGAGCAAGAATTATCCTCAGTGGGGAGGGCGCACTCGAACTGATTGTGATGATGTATATTCAACTCTTTGTAAAAGCGATGTAACCATGGAAGTGTATGATATGTAAATATTATATCCAGAAAACGACTTAAAAAAAAGAGAGACACCAAACTTGACCAGTGGTTCCCATGGGTGAAAGAGAAAGAGTTGTTGCTTAGGGGGCATTGAGTTTATGTTAATGGGGGTGGAATAATTTAATTTGGAAAAGGATATCAACAATGGTTGTACAGCATGAAGAATACAATCAATGGCACTACAATGGTACATGTAGAAGTTGTGAAACTGGAGAATGATTTGTTGAGTACATTTTTGCCACAATTAGAAAAAAGATTTTCATGAAAAAAATACAAGTAAGAAGAATATGTTCTGGAATTGAATATGGTGATAATTTTACAACTCATCTTGATATGATTGAATTATTGAATTGCATGACATGAGGATGAAGTGCTTTTAAAAAACCTGTCTTTTTAAATAGGTCCTATCCTAGGAGGGCAGGGGGAAGGTAGGGAGAGGAAGAAAGGAAGAGGGAACTGATTGCAATGATTGACACATAACTACCCCCAGGGGCGAGAACAGAAACCGCAGGGGAAAGGACACAGTGCTTGGTGTAAAATATTAAAATAATAATAATTTGTCATTTATTAAGGGGCCACAAGGATGAGAGGAGGGAGGGAAGGAGGGAGGGGGGAAAAAGAAGAGCTAATACCAAGGACTCAAATAGAAATTAAATGTTTAGAAAATAATGATGGCAACATATTTACAAATATGCTTGAAACAATTTATGCATGAAGTGCTATAGGAGCTGTAAAAGCCCCCAGTAAAATGATCTTTTAATGAAAAAAAAGTATTATTCTTACCTTCCTAGTCTCATTAACTGGAAGGGAAAGGGGTCCTGATAGAACTTGAAAAACTATGAGAAAAGCGAATGGTGGGTAGGAGATAAGTTGCGGGATAGGGAAGGGTAGTAAGTCCACTCTTGGGGACAGGCTGAATTTGAGGTATTGATTGGACATCCTGTGGGTAAGGACCCAGGCAGAACTCATTGGGTGGGCTGGCAAGTATGGTACTTGACTTGGGAGTGTGTGGTATGAGTTGCGGTGCCAGCCCCCTACTACTAATCATGGGTTCAATAAACACAATTGTACGATTGAGATATATAAATATTATATTAAAGTCAATGAGAGATTGAAGAGAGTCAAATAATGGAGTCAGACACAATTCATGGTAGCATGCTCACCTCCTGGACGGCCATGATCTTACCAGCCAGGTTCGCGCATAGCATGGGCCGAGGGGGTGGGGGTGGAGACCCGGCAGGTGGCTCGAGGATGGGTCGGAGGCTGGAGCCCCGGGTGCGAGGCTGGAGGACCCCTCGACTTTATTGCTCACCAAGGTTTATATCTCCTTCGGGGGGCATGATTACAAGTAACCACACGTCACAGGAAAGGGCAGTACAATAGATAATACAGTAATGAGAGGGGGTGGTCTAGTAACATACACACAATAAGAATAGGAGGGATTGGGGATATACATGTGACAAGATGAGCGGATCCTAGATTCATGATGGCGGCCTAACCTTGGTCATCCTTGGGTGGGCTTGACCTCTCTAGTGTCTCCTACAAGGAAACAGACAACTACTTTCCTGATCAGAAGGGAGTGGGCCCTATTTTTTGTGGGATAAACAGTGGTGTCTGCTTGGTCTAGATGGCTGATAACCCTTAGGGAGAATAACCCCTGACCTACTTTGGATGACCTCCAAGTGTATAGTCATTCGCAAGTAGCTAAGTTTGGCATATATTTGGGGGAGACAGCTTGGGAGAAATCCCTCTGTATCCCACAGGGGTGGATGTCAGCATCTTAGAGAGGCAGAGTTAGGGTAGGAGGTTCAAGGCAACTCAGCTATTCTCTGGTTTTATCTGTGTCACTTACAATGTGGTGCCATCAGCCTGCCTCTCAGAGCCTTTCATGACTCCAGGGCGAGCAATGGAAGGAAGGTTCGCTACAAGAAGAGGAGGGCTCCCCTGTTCTTCCCTTCTCCCACTGCCACAGAGGTGATGCGAGTCATGACTGTCAGAGAACTGGCTCCATAGCCTTTGCAAGGCTTAGTTTCCCAGATGGAGGTGGCCAAGCCTTTCTTCTGAGGCACTGAAGCTGGATCTGCCCCTCCATCCTCTGGGTTCACCGCTGAGTGCCTTACCTGCTTTCACCCTTCTCCAGTCTCTCCCAAACAATCTCTCCCACAGATGCTTTCTGCTCTCAAGAGATCCCAGGTGAGCTGGGTAGGAGAAAGAAGGCTTCATGCTTATTTATTTAACCTCTCTTTCTTCCACTTGATTGGGTCCCCACTTGGTATTTGCTTTCCTACCAGATTAGCAAAGAAAGAGAAAGTTGTTTTGAAAAGTCCACTGCCCACAGCACGGGCGTCACAGTCATGACGCAGTGAAACTCAAGCCCTGGTGTTGGCAGCTGGGGAGCAGACTTTGGTGTTTACCCAGAGGGTTTCACCGGAGAGGGGGAGGCAACACCTGTCCAGGTGGGTGACCTGGGTCTGGCCCCCGGCAGGTGCAGAGCACCTTCCATTCAGGGCTGCCTGCAGGGGAATGGGCAGGGCTTCTCAGAGAAGCGGTACTTTGAAATAGTTTTGTGTAAGCAGAATAGAATCCCAAAGCCAAGGTTGAATCTGACACATGCCCATCAGTCAGCCCAGACAGCAGTAAAATGCCACACACACCACGCTGCGCTCTAGCACTACAGCGAAAAGGCGCTTCCCCAACTTTCTGTAGGTGACATCAGTACCTACACCCTTTTTTTCCTATTTCCTTTTTCCCCCATAACAGTTTTATTGGCACATAATTTACATATCAAACAATTGAATAGTTTAATCGCTCGATCATATCAACGGGAGTTGTACAATGACCACCACAACCCTCCCCGGCTCCCGCAGTGAAATCGCCCCCAAACTGAGTGTGCAATCATGATCAGTTCTGCCGCCCCCTGCCCTCCCACCTTCACTGTTTACTCCTGAAATCCCCTTCTCCTTCCTAGCGCCCACTCCCATCATGCATTCCCTATAGCCTCTGCTTCAGTTATTGTTATTATACATCTGCTCCTCTGGTGCTTCACAGCTGGGAAACCCAACAGAAAGCAATGACAAACAAATCACACTAAGATGGTAAAGATAATCTCATAGTACTTTAAAGTATGCAAATAATGCATAAGAGGGGAAAGACCCCCATTAACATTAAAAAAGGCAGGGAAGAAATTTCTGCTATGGAACTAAGAGACACTTGCCCCCAGTACAAATTCAGGTCAGGTCTATATGGAGTCAACTGGCCAAGAGTCGAGTTTGATCCAGTAAAAGATTAAAATGGTCTCTGCCTGATAGTAAGGGTGTTCTGGACCCTTGCCTTTGGCTAGAGTGGATCTCTCTACAAGCAGCTCATTCTCAGCAGACACTCTGCAGATGGGTTTGGGGCTCCACTGTCCTCCATAGCCTTCTCCAAATTGGGTGTTCATCATTTTAGCTCAGATACTTTTCACCATATTTGAATTTTGTATTTATTATCTTTGGATCACACAAGCCGGTGTGCTTATTATGTGTGGACTTAGTTGACTCCTCACTTAGATGGCTGCTTGTTTAAATACAAGCCCTAAGACCCCAGACACTATTCTGATTGATAGCCGGGCACCATCTGCTTTCTTCACCACACTTAATACCTTTTTTTTCCCTTCAAGTTGTATGGGCATATATGAATTGTATTTAGAAATCAAATATTAGTTTTCACCTACAGTAGCCAATTGTCATTGTAAAGAACCCAAATTGGCTCTCAATCTTAGTGATTCAAGGGAGTAGTCACATTAAATTCATAGAATCAGCATTCTTATCAGTAAACACTTATTGGGTGTTTTTGTATTAACTGAGATCATGAATATCAAAGTGTTTTATATAATTTAAAGTACTGTTCATATATCTGGTAGATTCATAGACTCTTGAAATATCATGTCTTACATTTTACACGTAAGAAAACAGGCCTAGGGATGCAGAAAATTTACAAACTATCTTTCCTGTTCTTTTCCTAAAAATCATTTTATTAGGAGCTCATACAACTCTTATTACAATACATGCATACATAAATTTTGTAAAGCACATTTGCACATTCGTTGCCCTCATCATTCTCTATCTTTCCTGTTCTATTTTATTCTTTTCCTATTTTAAATGATTAAAAAACAACAACCAATCTCACTGCCATACAGTCAATTCTGATTCACAGTGATTTTGCTTTGGACATGTTATTAGCAGAGAGCAGCCCCCGGAGAGAAGGGCAAGATGCTTGGTAATGTGGAGGAGCAGTAAGAAGAAGGCCTCCAGGAGATGCAGTGACACGGTGGCTGCAACAATGGACCGAAGGATAAGAACGCTTGTGAGGTTGGTGCAGGACTGGGCGTGTTTCGTCCCGTTGTACACAGGGTGGCTATGGATCAGAACCACCTCAACAGCACCTAACAAACAGCAATATTTAAAATAATCAAGGTAGGCCTTAGTGATTCAAGGAACTGGGGTACAAATAATTGAGAATCTAGCTCGAGAGAGAGGCCACTGAGAGAAAGACTCGTTGCTTTCTTGTCCCCATTGGTGCTTCGTTTGAGTACCATATCCTGGTGCTTCTGAGAGTGAACCAGTGACCTGGGAGTCCGTGTCCTCCTCCCTGTGCGCGCCGGCAAAGACAGGAGCAAAGGTGGACGAGTGCAGGAGTACAAGACAGAGAAGCACAGTCGTGGCTCCTGGGGAGAGAGCAGGCTGCTGAGGCCTGGGGCTGTTGAGACCCTGAGACAAAGAACAGCCCACAAAGAAAGTGGCTGTGAAGGAAAACTAGCAGCAAGGTGCCTGGCCTTGGGAGACCCCAGCAAGGTGTGGGGCACCTGGACAAAGATGCCCATTCATACACTCAGTCGTGCACACAGTTGTTTTAAACTGTACTTATTAATTTGGTTCTTATTGCTGGGAAAGCACACACCAATTCATCCACGCATGCACACACTATTCGGTGATATTAATTACATTCATTGGGTTGTGCAACCATTCTCATGCCCCTTTTCTGAAGTGTTCCTCCAATTAACAGAAATTAAGACTCCAGTCGAATCTTCCCGGTTATTTTTATCAATTGGATGCCACATAGATAGTTCTTGAAAGAGTATCATACTCGAGGCAGACATTTTTGATGAATTAAGCTAACCTTTGTTTGCATTTCAGAAGATGACAGGGAATAGTTTTGATTTAAGTTTTTTCAGAGTAACTTCCCTCCCTCCCTCACTGCCACCCCAGAGAGTGGCTGTGAACTGCTGACCTTGTGGAGAGCAGCCCGGTGCATCACCACGACACCACCAGGGCTCCTCAAGGGTCTCGTAGGGAAAAAGGTTCAGGAGTTCAACCAGCCTCCATGATTCCAAAAAGACGGGAGCCACGAGGATTTGAAATTCTGTTGCATATTCTACCACCATCCACCCCTTGATTAGGATTCTTCTATAAAGTCTTTGATTGAAATACTCAGGAAAGGCAGATGGGCACCATCTAGTTTCTCATGATCTTGTGGCAGAGGAGGTACCTGTGTATGGAGGGACCTATCCACACAGCCAGTACCCTCTATGACTACCAACTCTCCTCTGCTCACATTTAGGAAGCTTCTGCACGGTTGCACAGAGTAAACAGGGACACACAGAGGCCAGCCCTCAGCATGGGGACAGTCAGAACCAGTGGGGAGAAAGGTTAGGACAGACTGGGAAACATCCTTTGTGAGCAAAACAAGAAGGATTGGTGCATTCAACAACAAACTGGCCGGACCTCCTCCTCACAGGAATCAGCCCCAGGTGATTGATGACCTTGGTTCTCCTCCTCTGCCCTGGGGAAATTAGAGGAGGTCAGAGGCCACCCCACACCATTTTTACAGAAAGGTAGCATGTTGTAGGTAGGCCAGTAAACAGCCTGTGACTCTGATGGAGAAGTTAGAGAGAGGGTTTAAGTTAGCCCTCAGGGAAGGCTAGCTCTCTCTCTGTAATGTAAGGTCAAGAAGATTGGGAAACAGTCAACCCAATCAGGCCGATGGGCACAATCTCCACATAATATCTAAGGGGTTATCATCCTCAGTTAAAGAAAGAATGGCAAAGTCTTTGGAATGTAGAAAACTGGAGCTTTGGGGATAGATAACTGTGGAGAAGATGCATTCAAAGTCTAAATATAGAAGCAGGGGAAGAAATCACACACAGGCACACACAAAGATCAATAGATTTGATAATCTACGAAGGACACATTTCTGCAAACTGAAAAGCAAGGAGATTTAACAGCAAACAAGGAAAGTGAGCAAAATGTTTGCAGCCAGCATAAAAATTAAGATTTCCATGTAAAAGATAAACAGTGTATGTAAATCAGCAAGAAAAAGACAATGCTCCCAAAAGACAAATAGACCATTTACAGACAAATAATAATACAAATTAACTAATGAGTGGCTGCTTTGAAATAGTGAAATTTATTGATATTCATGGAAGTAAAAATCAAAGGTGCTATTATATGTATTATAAGTATTGTAAATATTTTATGAAAACAGAATTCTCATGTACTCTCCTGCACAGCAGGATTTTAGAGTACAGTCTGGTAAATCTTTCTACGAGGCATTTTGGTAGAAAGAATCATAACTTTCTTTTTTCCCATGACTTTCTTTTTATGCATTTATTTATCAAATCTTTTTTTGAGCATCCACCTACCACAGCCCAGGTATTATTCTCAAAGCTAGGAATAGAGGTACAACTAAAACAGAGTCCTGAGCCTCATGGAGCTTTCATTCTAGTGGCCAGAGTCTGAGATGAAGCAAGACAAAGACAGATGGTAACAAGTGAGAAGGACACAATATGCACAGAACAATGTTGTTGAACCTGGCCAGGACCGTCTTCCTCACCCACTGAGCAGAATGTCTAGGGTAGATGCCCAGGAGTCAGTTTTGTTTTTAATCATTTTTGGGGGGGACTCGTACAGCTCTTATCACAATCCATCCATCCATCCATCCATCCATCCATCCATCCATTGTGTCAAGCACATGCATACATTTGTTGCCATCATCATTCTCAAAACATTTTCTTTCTAATTGAGCCCTTGCAGCTCATTTCCCCTTCCTCCCCACTCTCCTCCCTCACGAACCCTTGATAATTTATAAATTATTATTATTTTGTCATATGTTACACTGTCCGATGTATCCCTTCACCTACTTTTCTGTTGTCTGAGGGAGTCGGTTTTTAACCAATACCCATAAATCAAAACCAATCTCATTGCCAGTGAGTCAACTTCAACTCATAGTGACCTTATTGGATAGAGTAGAACAATCCCATTTGGATTTTCTAGGCTGTTAATATTTCTAGAAGCAGGAAGTCCCCTCTTTGTCCTCTAGAGTGACTTCAGATTGCTGACCTGTGGTCAGCAGCCCAGTATGCCACCACCAGGGCACCCTGAACCAGCACCCACAAGAGACTTCAATGATTAACCAAGAACCAGCCTAAGGACACTGGTGAAAAAGTGGGGGGTGGTGTGGGAAGAACCCATCCCTCTGGCCCAGCTATCCTGCTGCTAGGAACCAGTATCAGTAATCAGAACTATGGCTAAGATTTAGGCATCCCATAATTATTTATAATTGCTGTGTTCTCCTCATTTCTCCTCTCTATTCCTGGCTCTGGAAATATTAAACTACTTGTCATTACTGTAATGTCTCCAAGCCTTTATGTATACTGTGCCCTTTGACTGAAATTCTCTTTTGTCTTCTCTAATTTTTCATTCTTACAATTCTTCTACAGTCAGCTAAGCATGATCTGAACTCTGTCACTAAGTCTTTTCCTTTTGCAGTTACTGGTGCTTCTGCCACTTTCTTCCTTTGCCGTCTTGCATTAGGTGAGAATGCTTCTCAGGCATTCCTCCCCTCTCGGAGTTCCCCAATGCCTAGACTTTCTCATTTTAAGTTCTCAAACCCAGCCCAATTCCCGACTCTTGAAAGGCAAGAATTCAATAAATACAAAGTGAATTAATTAATAGGAATGAAAATGGCAAACGATGAAAAAGTGGAAAAGCAAGTTGCGGCATAGCCATAGGAGAAAATCCATGTTCACAAGCGATCTTTAGTAATGCGGGAGAAGTGTTGCTGCTGTTACTTTAAGTGAAAAAGAAGTAGAAGACCAGATTACACCTCTAGGGAGAGCAGAACTCTAGTTAAAAGCATGAAAGATACCTGTGGGGAAATATGCAGAAGGTTCACAGTGCCTCATCTGGGGAGTGGGAAGGATGGTTGGTTGTCTTCTTCCCTGCTTCCTATTTGTGGAAGTTGCACCTGTTGCTCGGGCCAGGCATCCTGGTGGTATTATTGGGTAAACGCTGCCAGAGAACTGAAAGACCAGCAGCGGTTCGAACCTGCTGTCCGCTTTACTGGAGAAAAGATGAGTCTGAATCTGTTGGGCTGCAATCCAAAAGATCAGCAGTTCGAAACCACCAGCACTTCCTCAGGAGAAAGACAGAGCTTTCTACTCCCATAATGAGTTACAGTCCAGAAACTCACGGGACAGTTCCACCCTGTCCTATGGGGTCCCTGGGAGTTGGCATTGACTTGATGGCAGGGAGGATCTGCTCCCGTTGTGTGAGACAGGGTTCTCTAGAGAAACAAAACCAGAATGCTCATAATTTGATATATATATTTATACAGGTAGATGTGTAACATAAGAAATAAACAGTTAATTAAATTATAAAGCAGTACAAATGGTTCAGTGCAACTCACTCCTGTGAGACAGTTGTGAGACACTGGCAGTCCTTCAAATCTTGAGGGCCACCAGGTAGTCCTCTGTAGAGGAATTCAGGCTATGCGGCCACAGGCAACAGCAAGGCAGGTCACTAACAGTCAGCCAGATGACAGGGTCCGACAGTCCCCAGCTCAAGAGATGTAAATTCCAATGGTGTGCGAAGCAGGTCTTGAAGGAACCTGAAATTACAGGAACACAGGCACAGAACAAGCAAGGCAGCCGCACACTGCTCCGACCATCAAAGAGCAAGAGACAAGAAAGGCAAGGCTCGCCGAGCCATTTATCTCTCTGCCCTTCAATTAATCCCACATGTGTTTATCGGCCAGGTTGGCACAATAAACTAACTACCTCACCCGTGAAGAGCTTCAGTCTCAGAAAACCTAGATAGGGTCGCTGTGAGTCAGAAGGGAGAAATATGAAGCTGACGGCTCCTGTAAAGAGTTAACTCCTCCGAAACACACAGGGGCACTTCTACTCTGTCCTACAGGGTTACTATCAGTCAGAACTGACTCAATGGTAGGGAGGATTTTTTGTTTTGTTTTTTGTTATGAGTCAGTGTTTCCTCTGGAATGTTTGCTTGACAAGTCCCCAGAGCCTCCATAACCATCCATTTGAACCTCTTTATGGCATTTCTCCTTCCTCTTTCCTGATTTCTGTTTTGTTAGACTCTCAAGCCCTTGGAACAGGAGCAGTGTTGCTATTCTATTCTTTCTCCAGGACTTGGCACATTTTAATCAAACAGCAATCATTCGCAGAGTAAGTGGTTAATGAATAATGAAAAGAACAAAAGGGGAAGATTGGTTCTTTGAAAAGGGCACCCATTAAACCACTTTTCTTTTCACCCAGGACATCCCAGAAATACAAGAAGAGTGGCCATGTGAACGGGGCCAGTCTGATTCAAGCAGCCTTGCACCCTTACCCTAAAGAATGGTACTGAGTCACAGGTGGTAGGTGGTTTTTGTGATTTGGGGAAAGTTTCTGAAAGGCCCCAGGTAAGCAATCTGCTGAGGGTGGAGAAGGAAAAACAGAGCACATGTTGTTAGTGTTTCTAAATCTGTAATCATTAGTCCATGCTAAGCTGTTCCAAAAGGAGCGTGTTCAAGTGAAAAGTAACTCACGGATCATGGAGCATTCAGTTGCTGCTAGTTGATACTTTCTACCCTGAAGCTTAGCCTCAAGTTCTGGTGAAATTGAACAGTGAATGCCCATCCCCAGATTTGCAGATGAAAATAGACATGCCTGCACATATTAGGTCAGAGTTTTCACCTAAATCTTAAAAGTAGCAGAGGGCTTACTTTGTGGGATCCGCTCCAGAGCCCTGAGTTCACTGTAGCTTCCCTTACAGACTCAGAGCAAGATGGAAACCCCTGGCCCCAAGCACAGGTGGGGATCCCAGACAAGCAGGGTTGCAAGTTTGAGCCTGTGTGTCAAAGCGCCTCTGCCCTTGCTCTTTTCCATTTGCCTGGCTGGCACTGAAATCTTAGCTTTGGGCCTTTAAACTTAATCCCAATGGACCTGAATTGATGCCTCTTAATTACGCCTGTGATGTAGTAAATCAACACCCTATTAAGGGAATCACTCAAGTATTAAATATTTAGGAACTTATTACATGAGAATTGCAACATGTCAGCCCTCGGGCGGGAAGTGGTGCTGCAAGCGGTTCGGTTGTGAACAGAGCACTTGGCTTGCTGACACTCAGCAAACAGGGCAGCGCTACTGCTCGTGTGCCCATTTCTGTATGTTATCAAACCAAAAGTGTAAACCTGTCTCTTAAGTAGCTGCAAAATGTCTGGGGTAATACACACCTTAACCTTTACCACTGAACTTGGTGCTTTCTTGTGTTTCCTGTACCACGACTTAAATTGAAACAAAGCCCTGGTTTGCAGAGGAGGAATCTGCGTTTATTCAGCAAACATGTTCAGTATTGAGTAACTTCTGTGCCGGCCCCTGCTTGCGGCATGTGGGATGTGTCAATGATTAAAACAAAGGTCTCTGCCCTTGTGCAACTCATATTCAAATGAGGAAAACTGAAAATAAGCCCAAAGCATAAGAAACAAGAAACTTCCACAGGGTGTTAGAAGGTGAAAAGCCAAGCAGTCGAATGCTACTGGGTGGGGGAGAGGGAGTGGCTCTTAACCAGGTGCTCAGGGTCAGTCACACGGAAGGGGAGAGCTGGCCGACTTTAAGAGAATGAGGCTGTTAGCCAACCCACATCTGGAGGAAGAGCATTTTAGGGAGTGGGACCACCACACCGCCAAAGTCCTAAGGTGGGTGTGCTTGCTGTGTTTGAGGAAGCACAAGGAGGCCATATGAAGGTTAGGCGTGAGCTTGAATGGGATAGTAAGTGGCGATGTCAGAGAAGAAGGCCAGAGGGGAAGGCAGTGTAAGGTCATTGGCTTCTTTAGTTTACGTGGAAACAAGGAGAGGTCCAGGAGGCATTGGTGGTTCCGCGGTGGCAAGCTGACGAGCCGTGGTTTCATTGTGGCAAATGTACCTGGTTACTTCATCGCTGACATCAGGTCAATTCTCACTCATAGAGACCTGCTAGGCAGGGTAGAAGTGCCTCTTTGTGGTCTCAGGCTGTAAATCTCTCTCTTTTTTTAAATCTTTACTGGAGAAGAAAATCTCATCTTTCTCCCTCAGAGGAGTTAGTGGGTTCAAACTGTTAACCCTGCTGTTAGCAGCCCGACATATAATTCACTGCTCTACCTGGGCTCCTCCTACCTCACGTACAGCAAACTCCTATCTTGCATGTTCCTCTGAGCTAAAAAGATTTCAGGGCAACTGCCAGGCTTAGATAGCGTAGGAAGACAGGTTTAGTGACCTAATTCCAAAAATCAGCCAATAGAAAACCCCATGGGACTTTGAGTGGGGGCCACCCCATGGTAGCTAACAATGGCAGAAGGGGACAAGTGCCCAAAGAGATGTAGCTGCTTCTCTAAGCAGAGCGCAAACCTGGGCTTGGCTTTGCCTTTTGCCCTGGGTAGAATCTCCTGCCCTTGGACCAGGCCTGTTTCGGAACTTCAGTCTCCAGGGTTGAACTTGATCATTCACATCTCCAGTTCTTGGAATCTGTGACTTTAAGCCACCATCTCCAGCATGTGATCTGAGCAGCAGGGAAATAAATAGCTTGCCCTATAAAAATCTTATTCACCTGTAACCACCAGACCTAAAACCTCCAGACTAGCCTCAAGGCCTCAGTCTTCCTAAAATCACAGGGACTGCTTTGAAACAAATCCAGAGAGAGCCACAGAACCTGGTCCCTGGGGGATGTGGAGCTCCATCTGCATTCAGAATGCTGCTAGCCTTTGTGAGAAGTTCAGGAGACCTGGAAGCCCAGCCCTCTGCCCAAGGTTACAGTGTTGTCTTAATTAATGTTCCTTAAGCCCCCTCTGTAGGACCTAATATCCATTGCTATGACTATATAAAAATCACTCTAGATCAGCAAACCCAACTGTCTTAATTAAATGCCCCCCAGAGACACCACACTCCACAAGCCAGTCTCCTGCACAAAAGCACTCAGCTGTACTTGATCTGTGGGTTGGGAAGTCTGTCACTGTTTCATTCTTGATTCCTGGTTCTACTGCTGCTCCTCTAATAGTGTAGCTGTCTTCTGGATCCAAGAGGTTCACTGCCTGGGGACCTTGCGTCCAGAGGATGCGCTCCACTCCTGACTCTTGCAGGTTATGAGATTCTTCCTCCTGATTCTCAGAGGGCTCGCTTTATACACAGCAGGACATCCCTCTAGGAAATCCTGTTCCCAATTACTCACCAGTGAATCCTATCAGTATCTCCCTCCACCTTCTTACCAGACCCATTCAGGCAAAGGCCATTTGGTGGAGACTTTGGCATAAAGAACAACATTAAATAATTCACTGCCCTTGCAATTACACCTATTATACTCTCTCTCTTAAAAAATGTTGTTGTTGAGAAGATACATAGTAAAAGTAATCCCAATTTAGCGATTTATACAATGTACAATGTAGTCACTTTGTTGTGGGCATTTCTCACCTTCCTTCCCTGAATTCCTCCCCATTGAACTCATTGTCCCCTAAGGCTACTGTCTCATCTTCTGTGTTGCTGTCCATTTCATCCCATTTAGCTAGTTCTTGAAAGAGCAGTGCTCAAGGCAGATATTTGTTACTAGTCAAGCTAAACTTTGTTTAGATTTAAGGAGATTTTTTTTTTGGGGGGGGGCTTAAGTTTTAAAGAGTATCTCAAGGAAATTGTATCAAGAGTTCAACTAGCCTGCCTGGTTTCAAAAAGACCATTACAAAAGACCATTCTGGATTCTATGAGACTTTGAAGTCTGGTTGAACATTTCTCCCCCTTTTGATCAGGATTCTTCTATAGAATCTCTGATCAAAGTGTTCAGTAATGGTAACCCAGATTCATCCAATTCTGGTTTCAGGGCAAAGGAGGCAGTTTTTCATGGAGGCAATTAGCCACACAGTCCATTGGTTCCTCACATTCCTGACCCTCCTTCTTTATCAGTTCCTCCAGGTGAATAGGGACCTTTTTATTTTTTTTTGTATCTTAGATTGCTGCTTGCAAGCGTTTAAAACCCCGAGCACTACACAGTGAGCTAGCAGGAAGAACAGATGCATTAGCCAGTTAAGCCAATTAACTGCGATGTCACATGTAACCATGGTCCTGAACCTTTTATCCAAGAAACCAAATCCCAGGAGGTGTTTGTATATATGCAGTCTCTCTTGTACATAAGATGTACACAAGTATCTGCTCTTTCTTCTTACTGTTGTAACTATGTCTATCACACATTGGCTAATTCGAATTTTATCAGGATACAATTTACTAGCACCAATAAAATTACTATGGGTCACTCTTTACGATGTCTGCCTGTGTTAGTCTGGGTAGACTAGAGGGGAAAAATCCATGGAAATTCATATGTATATAAGAGAGAGTTTTATATAAAGGGTAATTGTACCCTTTGTTATATATAACATATATAATTGTACTCTTTATATAAGAAAGCATCCCAACCCCGTCCAGTCCAAACCCATAAATCTGATATTAGCCCATATATCTGATACCAATCTATAAAGTCCTCTTCAGACTCATGAAACCCATGCAATGATGCTGCATGCAGGACGATCACAGGCCAGTGGGTAGAAAGTCTTTGAACCCAGTGGCGTTGTAAGCATCTCAGCGCTGGCAGGGGTCTCTACATAGCTTCTCCAGGTCCATGATTCTGGCTGTATTGGGGTAGGTCCATGTAGCTTCTTCTCAGGGATGTCTCGCAGGGAGTCTTGTATCTTGTGTCTTGTCAGTAGAGAGTCTCCAAGGGAGTGTGAGAGAGAAGTGTCTTCTGCCACCACGGAGGAAAATACAGTAGATCCCAGAATTCTTAGGAGAAGACCATGCCCACACAGAAGCCTCATTCGCTATGACCCGATTAACAGACTAGACTCCACCCCTTTACTCTTAATCCTTTCAAGTCCCAAACTGACACCAGATTTTATAACTACCACACTGCCTTATGGGGTTTGTTAATTCCCCCCCCCAATTTTGATGAGCAAAAATGTTGTATTCAGAAAAGTTGAAAACTATAGACAATCTTGTACTTCCTCTATTTAAACTGTTTATATTTTATTTTATTTATCTACCATCTTTGTTGTATATAAATTTTGCATAACTTTTGTTAAATTTACCCTTAAGTGTTTTATGATTTGATACTCTTGTAAATTGAATTTTCTTAATTTAATTTTCAGATTGTTCATTGTCAATGTTTAGAGATACCATGGATTCCTATACACTGATATTGTAACCTACAAACTTGCTAGGCATGTTTATTAATTTTAGTGATATTTTTGCAGATTTGGGGGGAATTTTATAATATACAAGATCATGTCATCTGCAAGAGTTTGACGTCTTTCTTTCCCAGCTGGATGCCTCTTATTATTTTCTTACAGTGCCTAACTACCCTGGCAGAACTCCAGAATATTATCGAATAGAGGGGCCAAGTGTGGACATCCTTGACTTTATTTCTGAGCTTAGAGGGAAGAATGTTTGGTCTTCAGTACGCTGATTGTTGCGGCAGTTCCCTGTGAGTCTTACTTGGTTGAATGGTTTTAATCATGATTCCTGGTTAGTAGAGTGTCTTTAACCATGAACATGTGTTGGGTTTTATGAAAGCTTTTCTGTGTGTGTATCTATTGGGATGATAACATTGCCCTTTATCTTATTAATATGGTTTATTACAGTGATTGATTTTCATGTCCAGTTAATATTATGTTCCTGGAAATATTCCCACTTGCAATGATAAATTATCTTTTTAATATGCTGTTTGGTTTGATTAGCTAGAGTCTACTAAGGACATTTATATTTATATTCACTAAGATACTGGTCTGCAGTTGTTTTTATCAGGTTAATTCTAGTCTCGTGGAATAAGTTCAAGAGCATTCACTCCTCTTTCAAATTGTATGAGCGTCTGTGAAGCATTAACATGTTTAGATGTTGGTCGAATTTATTGGTGAAGTCATAAGGGAATGGGCTTGTCTCTGTGGGAAGTTTTCCATGACTTGATTCTATCTCATCATCTGTTACAGGAACCCTGGTGGGGTAGTGGCTACAAGTTGGGCTGCGATCTGCAAGGTCCACAGTTTGAAACTGCCACGCAGTCTGTGGGAGAAAGACTTGGCTTTCCACTCCCATAAGCAGTTACAGCCTCGGAATCTCACAGGGTCAGTTCTACCCTCCTATAGGGTTGCTTTAAGTCATCAGTGACTTAATGGCAGTGAATTTGGGTTTGTTTGTTTGTTTTTTGGTATTTACTTGTTTCAAGTATATTAAGATTTTCTGTTTTTCTTGAATCTGTTTTTGTAACTTTGGTTTTTGCTTGTTTTTGTCTAGTTACATAATTTGTTATAAAATTATTCATACTAGTCCTTTATAACCCTCTTTATTTCTCTAATGTTGGTGATGTCCCTTCTCTCACTCCTGATTTTAATAATTTGAGTATTATTTCTTTTTATCTTGATCAATCTAGCAAAGTTATGTCAATTTTGTTGATATTTTCAAAGAACCGTCTTTTGGTTTAGTTGATTTTTCTCTAAAAACAAAACAAAAACTCTCAAACTCGCTGCTATAGACTTGATTATGACCCATAGTGATCATACAAGACGGAAGAATTGTGAGTTTTCAAGACTATGAAGCTTTGCAGGAGCAGGGAACCACATCTTTCTCTCTCAGGGTAGCTGGTGGACTCAAACCACTGACCTTCCAGTTAGCAGCACACTGTGTGAACCATGCTGCCAGCAGCACTCCTTCCCGCTAATGAGTTTTTCTTCTCCATTTCAGCAGTTTCTATTTGAATCTTTAATCTCTCTTGTATATATATTATTAAATATTTATATAATATTCCTTCATATGGATATGCTATACAGTAGACTCTAATATTTCTGCATCTCTACAGAGCTTTAGGTTTTATCCCCTTCCATTTTTTCTGCATTAAAAATGGCATTGCTGTGTAGGCAGCATTTTCTGTGTTTGAGACCATTGTATAATGTAGTCATTAGGAGAGATGACTTTGGAGGGCCACTTCAGCTCTCTGTTATACCAAAATATGCAATTTGGGACAAGTTCCTCACAGTTAGGCTTTATTATCTGCAAAGTAGACATAATAATCCCATCCCTTAATTTCCCAGTACTCCCTGCAGACCTAGGAGCCATTCTTGAAACCAGGAGTTTGACGGAAGCAATATTTAATTATTTTTCTGCCCTCGGCATCTGCTGGGCGTAGGCTAGTACTGACCTGTCTGGCCACCGTTGGCTGCCCGGGATCTACAATAATTTCACGGAGATTGCTTTGATCCCAGAGACACGAAGCAAAACCAAACCAAAATGTTATGTTTTGAAAGCAGCAGTCATTTTCTATGCACTTCAGGAAACAAACAAACAAAATAACTCAATCAGAATACGTACAGCTGTGGACCTGGAGGAGGTCTTGGATGAGGAGAAGGCTTTGGATCCTTCCAGGAGGGAGTTTAGGGTGATGATCTCCAGCTACTTTAAGCAATTGGAGGGGTGCTGGAAACAATGGATATCCACATGTAGAAAGTTGAAACAAGACGTCTACCTCACCCCATGCACAAGAATACACTCAAGGTGGATCACAGATCTAGAAGTCAAACCCCAAACCATCAGGACCATTAAGGAGGGAATCGGGACTAATCTCAGAGCACTGGCCCAGGGAGCACATAGGCTCACTGCAACAGGGAAGGGGACACACACAGGTGATCTGGAAATCGACAAATGGGATCTAATAAGAATAAAACACCTGTGCACCTCGAAGGACTTTGCCAAGAGGGTGACAAGGCAACCCACAGACTGGGAGAAGATTTTTAGTAATGACACGTCAGACAAAGGGCTCATTACTAAAATCTACAACACCATCATGACCTGCAAAAAGAGGAAAACAGTTAACCCCCTAAGGAAGTGGGCAAAAGAAATGAGAAGAACTTTCACTAGAGAGGAGATCAATATGGCCAATAAATATATGAGAAAGTGCTCGAAGTCCCTTGCCATAAGAGAAATGCAAATCAAAACAACCATGAGATACCACCTAACACCCCTCAGGCTAGCTCAGATCAGTAAATCAGAGAGCAACAAGTGTTGGAGGGGCTGTGGTGAAATAGGAACCCTCCTCCACTGCTGGTGGTCGTGCAGATTTGTACAGACACTGTGGAAAGCAATCTGGCGATACCTAAAGAAAATGGAAATTGATCTACCTTACGACCCAGCCATCCCTCTACTGGGCATATACCCGGTTGAAGCAGCAAATAAAACACGACCAGTCATATGCGCTCCAATGTTTATTGCGGCACAATTCACAATAGCAAAGACTTGGAAACAGCCTAAGTTTCCATCGATAGACGAGTGGATTAGCAAACTTTGGCACATACACACAATGGAGTATTATGCAGCACTAAAAAGCACCGATGAGCACATGAAACACGTTATTTCATGGGAAGAGCTGGAAGGAATTATGTTAAGCGAGGTAAGCCAGACCCAAAGGGACAGGTACAACATGAGTCCCCTGAGGTAAGTACAATCAGCATGACAGAAATGGGGCATTAATCCACCCAAGGGGAGGGTATGGTTTATATCTCCACAGGGAAAGTGGGACCAGACTTCAACCCAGTGTCGCAAGGTGTGAATGCAATATCCCGGCGTGGAGGACGGAACCGGTGGAGAGGTCTGGGAGGCTGGCCCCAGCACCATAAATTAAGTGGATTCCTGCCCCTCCCCCGAAAAGAACTTGTTCCAAAGGACGACATTGACCCTGCAGCTATGGGAGATGGACATATTTGATCAGAGCACACGGGAGCAGATGAAGGGGCAGGAGGAGAGAGTGGAGCACAGCCTGGCCCACCAGGCCGTGATGATGATGTTCCTGAGTAGAGCAGCCAGTCCACAGAGAGAACAACATGGCTGGCCCCACTATGAGACATGATGCCCCTCAGTGACTAAGGGCGATACAGGGGACAGCACCGGAGACACAGTGTGGGAATTGCACCTGACCTGATCCCACCACACCGAGGCAAATCACTGGGGGAGTGCAGCGGAACAGCAAGGGAATGGAGTGGCAAGGTCCCCAGGAAATGCTGAAAGTGGACTTTGGGGCCAGGGCGTGGTGCCCCAACAGACTGGACTGGAAAACGCTCCTAAGGGCCAGCAAAGATCCCTGAACTAACTACAAGCTTTTCTCTTGTGAACTGTTTTGTTCTGTTCTTTTTCAGTGGTTTGTTTTGGTTGTTTTGTTGTCTGGTTGTATACTGTTGCTTTGTGTTCCTCTGTCTAGTTTTCGTGCATGTTAGTGACTCCACAGGTCTGTCTGAATAGGACAGGCTGGATGAACTATCTGGATGAAAAACAACGGGACCGACAGTTCTGGGGGGACTTGGGGTGGGGGGTAGGGGGGGTAAGGAAGTGGTGTTAACAAACCCAGGGACAAGGGAAAAACATGGGACCCCAAAGGGTAGAGAAGGGGGAGTGGCAGGCCTGATGGGAAATGATCAAGGGTAAGGTTGCTTAGAGAAGAGGTATACTCTAGCCCAGGTGGCGATGAAGCATGGTAGTAGGGCAGGAGGAAGGTCAAGGGAGATGGAGGAAAGAGCTAGGAGTCAAAGGGCATTCATGGAGGTCTAGACAAAGACATGTACATGCAAATATATATAGGAGGTTGGGGAAATAGATCTTTGTGTCGATATTTATAGGTCAAGTATTAAGGTGGCGGAAGGACCTTGGACCTCTACTCAAACACTCCCTCTATGCATGAATACCTTCTTTTATTAAATTGGAACTCTATGATGCTCACTCTCCCGACACAACGGCTGGAGCCAAAGTGGGTGAACAAGTAAATGTGGTGAAGAAAGCTGATGGTGCCCGGCTATCAAAAGAGATAGTGACTGGGGTCTTAAAGGCTTGAAGATAAACAAGCGGCCATCTAGCTCAGAAGCAACAAAGTCCACATGGAAGAACACACCAGCCTGAGTGATCGAGTGGTCCCAAAGGGATCAGTTACCAGGCATCAAAGAACAAAAAATCATATCATAGACTACACACCTCCATGATAGGATCGCTGAAGACAAATGGGTGCACAAGCAAATGTGGTGAAGAAAGCTGATGGTGCCCGGCTATCAAAAGAGATAGTGTCTGGGGTCTTAAAGGCTTGAAGGTGAACAAGCGGCCATCTCGCTCAGAAACAAATAAGCCCACATGGAAGAAGCACACCGGCCAGTGCGATCACGAGGTGCCCAAGGGACCAGATATAAGGCATCATGCAAAAAAAAAAAAAGATATAAGTGTGTGTATGTATGTGTATATATGTGTATATGTATATATGTATGTGTATATATATATTATATTAAATGAAGGGGGAAGTGCAGAGTGGAGACCCAAGGCCCAAGTGTCGGCCAATGGAGATCCCCTCATAGAGGGGCTTAGGAGAGGAGATGGGTTAACTAGGGTGTGAGGTAGTATCGATGAAGAACACAGCTTTCCCCCAGATCCTGGATGCTTCCTCCCCCCAACTACCATGATCCGAATTCTACCTTGCAGGGCTGGATAGGACAGAGGCTGTACACTGGTACACATGAGGGTTGGAGGTACAGGGAATCCAGGGTGGAGGATACCTTCAGGACCAAGGGCGTGAGGGACGATGCTGGGAGAGTGGAGGGTGAGTGGGTTGGAAAGGGGGAACTGATTACAAGGAGCCACATGTGACCTCTTCCCTGGGAGAGGGACAGCAGAGAAGGGGGGAAGGGAGACCCCGAATAGGGCAAGATATGACAAAATAACGATGTATAAATTACCAAGGGCATATGAGGGAGGGGGGAAAGGGGAGGGAGGGGGGAAAAAAAAGAGGACCTGATGCAAGGGGCTTAAGTGGAGAGCAAATGCCTTGAGAATGATTGGGGCAGGGAATGTATGGATGTGCTTTATACAATTGATGTATGTATATGTATGGATTGTGGTAAGAGTTGTTGGAGTCCCTAATAAAATGTAAAAGAAGAAAAGAGAAAAAAATGATTAGGGCAAAGACTGTACAGATGTGCTTTATACAATTGATGTATGTATATGTATGAACTGTGAAAAGAATTGTATCAGCCCCAATAAATTGTTAAAAAAAAAAAAGCAATTGGAGGAATGTGGTAGTTGCATAATCTCCTGTCAACTTGTGAAGGGGTGGAGTCTAGCCTGTCAATCAGGTCACAGCTTGATAACCTCATTTGAAGGCTCCCAGGAGATAAATAGCTCACTGGAGGCTAGACACACTGACTCTGTTTGTCTTCCTGCTGACAAGCCACCTGGAGACCCCTGATAGAAACAGAGCCCTGGGGCGGAGGAGCCACATGGAGACCCACACCAGTGCTCAGATGCTTCCACCACGACTGCATCCACAAGGTTTTCCTGGGATCTTCCTGCATTCGACATCATTGCATGTGTTGCTTGAGTCCAAAGAGGAAATTATAGACTGCTATCGGACATATGGCTAATATCAGACTTATGGACTCAATCTGGACTGGGCTGAGATGTTTTCTTAGTATACACTTACTCTTTGATATAAAGTTCTCTCTTACATATATGTGAGTCTCCCAGGAGTTGCTTCTCTAGTCAACTCAGAATAACACCAGGAAGAATTTGATAGAAATACAGAAAAAACACAACACAGGGCCTCAGGAAAGCACTACAAGACCAATCCAGTAAAATAACCTAAAAATTATAAATAATTCAACTCCAAATAGAAACCCAAAAGGTAAACACTAAAAGATTAGAGCTGGCTAACAGTGACTTCCCAGACAACCCCCTCGAGACTCAAACACAAGATGATCAAGCTATAAAAAAGACCAAAATGATAAGGGCAATGAATGTACAAATGTGCTTTACCCAGTTGATGTATGTATAGATTGTGATAAGAGTTGGAGGAGCCCTAATAAAATGATTTTTAAAATTAAAACTAAATAAATAAAAGACCAAAAAGCTGAAGAAAACCTAAGAATTCTATGAAACATTAACAAATGGAACAACTCACCTTTGATAAACATCCCAGAATAGAAAGAAGAAATATTAACTACAGAGAAAATAGTTGAAGAAGTATTAAAGGAAAATTTCCCCGATATTATGACAGCACATAAAGTAGCCATTTAAGAAGCCCAAAGAAATCCAAATAGAATTGATTCCAAAAGAAATCCACCACAATACATTATAATCAAACTTTCTAATGTCAAAGAAAATGTAACAAACCTGAGAGCCACATGGGAGCGTGGGGATGAGGGAAAATCACACATAAAAGACAGCCAAGCAGGATAAATTCTTATTTTTCTATTAAAACCACTCAGGGAAGAAGATAATGAATTGATATATTTTTAAAAATTGAAAGGAAAAAAAACCCTGCCCACCATAAATACTATATCTAGCAAAATTACTCTTCAAATAAGAGGGCGAAATAAAATCATTTTCAGATAAGGGAAAATTCAAGGAATTTTTAAAAACAAGAAAGCCTTTACAAAAAATGTTAAAGGAGTTCTTTGGACAGAGAATCAATAGCAACAACCGACTTAGCTTACAAGCCATTATTATTGAGAAAATATCCTTCTCAGTTACACACAGAGTGAAACAGAGCTACAGGAAACAAAACGAGGAATCCCAGAGAACATCTCCACAATGAAGATAATAACAGCAACAACCAGTAACAGAGAGTACAGAGCAGGTAATTAATAACTGAACAACCATAATATTGAGTCATTCTCAAAAAACAAAACTGTTTTGAATTTCAAAAGAAAACTACAAAAATAATGATCCTGGAAAAAAAGTTAAAACCTCAACAACAAAAAGGAAAATCATATAATCATGTTAAACAGAAAGACAAAAGGAGGAAAGAAATTATTGATGAGAAAACTATAAACAGAAGGAATACAGCACACACAACAATTCACGAACATTGAAACCAATATCCCCTTTAAAAATATAACAAAATGATAGCAATAAAACCATACTCATCAATAACAACACTGAAAGTAAATGAACACCAATAAATATGATGACACATTGCAGAGGGCAGATAGGTTGGGAAAGACATCTTTAAAGTGTTAAGAAGAAGCAGAGGCATCGCTTTGAGGGAGGGGGTGTGCCTGGCACACACCATGGCAGCTTCAATGGCCTCAGTTGCATTGCAGGCCAGGTGATGAATAAGGACGACTGAGGCCTCCTTCAGGACTTCAAATTGTGATGCTGGGAAATAATACCAAATAGACCGGGAACTGTCAGCAGAACAAGCAACTCTATTTAAAAAAAAAAAAATAAAGCAAGAATACCACTTAGAAGACTCCATCTCATGTGCTTTGTGTATGTGATCAGGCAGGGCCAATCCTGGAAATGACGGGTAAAATAAGGGCTCATTATAAAAGAGGAAGTCTCTCAAAAACATGGATTGACCAGGTGATTGCAGCAGTGAGCTCAAACATAGCAAAACTTGTGACAATGGTGTGAAATAAAATTTTTGTTGCAAACAGTGAAAAAAAAAGAGAAAGTAAATGAAGTCGTCATTTGAGAGACAAAGACTAACAGAATGAATGAGACAACAGGAGCCTTTAATATGCTGCTTAGAAGAAACACACCTGAGATACAAAGACAAACATAGACTAGAAATCAAAAGATTAAAAATATATATAAAGTTAATAGCAGTCAAAAGAAAGCAGGAGTAGTAAGATTAACCTCTGACAAAGTAGACATCAAAGTAAAAGTCATAATGAGATGCAAAAGGTCATTATATATTTTAAAAAGCTCCAATGGAACAAGAAATTATAATCATAATTAATATCTATGCACTAAATGAAGGACCTTCAAGATGCATTAGTTAAGCTATTATAGAAGTGAAGAAACAAACAGACCATAAACCAACACTGCTAGGAGACTTCAACACATCACTTTCAAGCAAAGATTATCATGAAAGAAAGTCAATAAAAATAGAGATGAACTGAATAACACAATTAATCAACTTGCTTTCTTAGGCATAAACAGAACACATCACCCAACAAAAACACATTATACAATTTTTTTCTAGTGCATGTGAGACCTAATCTAGAGTAGATGGCATTTAGGCCATAAAGAAAACATCAATAAATTTTAAAACATCAAAATATTACAAACCATTGTTTTCAGATCACAATGCTAAAATTACAAATCAACTATAGTGCGATCATCCCCCAAATAAAATACATGAAAATTTAACAACAGTCTACTTTAAAAACATTGGATTAATTGAAAAATAAAGGACACACACACACACACAAAATCCTTGAGACAAATGAGCATGAAAATAGAACATGCCAAAATATCTGGGACATGGCAAAAGCAGTAATCAGCAGTTAATCGAAAATAGTGCACATCATCAAATAAGGAGACACAATGACAATCAGCTGCTTAACACATCAACTACAACTGGAACAAAGCAAGCAAACAAGCCCTCAGACACTAGAAGAAAAGAAATACCAAAGATTAGAGCAGAAATAAATGTATGAAAATCACTGAAATATAGAAAAAATCCACAAGATAAGAAACTGGTTTGGTCAAACACCTTAAGACACAAACACAATTAGAGAGCATGGTGCTCAGCAAAGTCAGTCAGTCTCATTAGGATTAATATTTTATGACACCATTGTTATAAAGGAAGACAAAAAGAGGAAAAAATGATTTTACACCAAAGGATAAGATTTTAAAGACTACAGGGAGGCCAGGACTGAGCTGGGGTGAGGGGAAGAGAGGAGGGCCCAGAAAGTATGGAGGAAGAGAGGGTGCAGGGAGGGAAAGAAGAAGAAAACGAACCACACACGCTGAGGGCTCAGTGGGGACTGTTACTGGTTGGGTGTGAAGAGAGGGGGTGTACAACCTCGGAGAGTATGTTTCTATTATCAGTGTTCTATTCCATGAGCAAAAGGGACACACACACGTTACAATTTATTAAAGAGAGAGAGGGGTCACAGTCTTAGAAACCCTCTCGATTCCTCACTCATCTATCTGATCTTGACTTTGGTCTGAGCGGCTATTAAAGGAGAAGTAAAACTGAAACTGACTTGTTCCCTTTTGGTGACCTACAGGTTGGTTGCAAACAAGCAAATATAGACCAATCATGACCCCTCCTCGACACCTCAGTGACATTATCATTAGAACACCCCACTGCCACCAAGTTCATTTCCACTCACGGAACCCCTAGAGGACAGAGGAGAAAGACCCCTGTGGGTTTCCCAGATTATAAATCTCCATAGGAGCAGAAAGCCTCATCTTTCTCCCATGGGTCAACTGGTGGATTTGAACTGCTGACCTTGATAACCCACTACACCACCGGGACTTCTCACTATCTGAGTAATTTTTTTATAATTGAAATATTTAGGGAAAAGGAAGAGACTGTTTTAAAAAAAAACCTTAATACTTAAAGGAGTACTTTCTATTTGTCCTTCTTGTACAAAATGGAAGAAAGAAATAAGTATATATATCGAAGGAGTTACGTCCAAAGTTTCAAGACAGCTACTTGAGGGATGTAAAGGTCTGTTTATACATCAATAGGACTAGGTTCCAGCCCTCAGTTATTCAATTACATACTACACTAGATGCTGTGGTGAAGGCATTTTGTAACTCGGATCAAATCACATAATCAGTTGCCTTTAAATGCATGAGGTTTTCTAGGCGATTGCTTCATGAAGTTGAAAGGCCTCAGAGGAATGGCCTGTGGTGCAGTGGAGAAGCACTCATGGGCTAACCGGAAGGCTGGTGATTAGAAGCCACCAGCAGTTCCATAGGAACGGATGTGGTAGTCTGCTTTAAGAAAGATTTTCATTCTTAGACCATAAAGACAATGTTCTGTATCCTACTTTTATCAGCTGCAACTGCAGTCTTAAAAAAGCTTGTGACTATTCACCTACGATGGAACTATTGGGTCTTTCCCCATCTGGAGCAAAGAAGAGTGAAGAAAATTCAAAAAACAAAACACTCAAGTAAATAATCAGTCCAAAGGATTAATAACTATGTGAACCACAACCTCCACTACCCTGAGACCAGAAGTCCTGATGCTGCCCTAATACTGCTACTGACCACTCTGAGCAAGATCACAGTAGAAGGTCCTGAACAGAATTGGAGAGAGAGAAAAAAGATAGGGCCAAATTCAAGATCCTAAAAAATGACCGGATTGACTCATCTCATGGAGACAATAGTCCTTTGTCACTCTTCAAGTCTGGAATTGAATCCATTCCAGGAACCAGCTTTCAGTCCAACCATAGACAGACTATGAAGTGAACGATGACCCCAGGTGAAATGGACTCCTGAGAACAATCAGCTCACTATATGAACCCAAAGGACCGTGCTTGCCCAACAGCACCTCTCAGAAGGCCGCAAGCAGCAGGACAGAGGGGCCAAAGGAAATGGGCAACTTGGGGGAGAAGTATGAAGGGTTTTCTTACGTTGAAGAGATTACAGCCAATGTCACAAAACAAAATGTGTATAAATTGCTGAGTGGAAAACTAATGCTCTGTAAATTTTCACCTAAACCCTAAGACAAGACTTTTAAAAAAAGATAGATAGATAAAAGATAGATAGATAGATAGATAGAGAGAGAGAGAGAGAGAGAGAGAGAGAGAGAGGGAGGGAGGGAGGGAGGGAGGGAGGGAGGGAGGGAGGGAGAGAGAGAGAGAGAGAGAGAGAGAGAGAGAGAGAGAGAGAGAGAGAGAGAGAGAGAGAGAGAGAGAGAGAACAAAGATTTATAGCCTTGGAAACCCTATGGGACAGTTCAACTCTGGCAGTGGATTTAATTTTTTTAAAAAATAGAGTTGAAATTCCTTGAAGACCTGCCCTAAGACTTGCCTAGCCAGTCCCACAATTGTCTCAGCCAACTCCTCACAACAAATCTCTTACTGGTTCTGCTGTACTGGATGAGCCTTCAGAGATACAAGGACTCAATTGTCTGAGAAAAAAATGTAAAGTATGCTAAACTGCCTTCTCCTACATTTATTGAAGCAATAGATTCATCTATTTAATATTCATTGAGTGACTCTAGCTATAGGACCACGGCCCCAGTTGTTGGGTTGTAGGATGGAGCAAAATGAAGCTGCTAATTTTATGCAGCTGTGTAGTGACAATAGCATGTACCCACTGTGTGTACCCAGTACTGACCACCCACTGTGTGCAAGGCTCTGCAGCTCCACACTGTGGCAGAGTAAAAGTCCAATTCCCCCTTCTTTCTGAGAGCCAGTCTATGAATATCTGCATTGGGATGGAGGAGAGTGGTAGTGAGCATGAGGTTGATTTGCACAAACACTTAAATTCTAAAGAGAGAAAAATCTTATTCCAGGGGCTGAATAAAGGGATCAGGTACCACAGGAAGAGGTGGTTCCTAACCCACTGACATCAAGACAGTTCCGCGTTTCAGTGACCCTACAGAGGATTTCTGAGGCTGAAGTCTTTAAAGAAACAAACTGCCACCAAGTTGATTCCAACTCACAGAGACCCTATAGGGCAGAGCAGAACTGCCCGTGTTGGGTTTCCGAGACAGTCACTCTTAATTTTTTCTATAAGAAAGAGCTTTATCCCCACCAAAAAAGAAAAAGAAAAAGAGCTTTATATAGTCATTTTACATTAAGAAAACATCCCAGTCCAGTCCAAATCAAGCCCTTATGTCTGATACCAATCTATAAAGTCTTCTTCAAACTCACACAAAACATTCAATGACACTGAATGCAGGAAGATCACAGACCTGTGGGTGGAAAGTCTTGTGGATCCAGTGGCAGTGTAAGCATCTCAGCGCTGGCAGAGTCTCCACATGGCTCCTCCAGCTCCAGGGCTCTAGTGTAGCTCCATATGTCTTGTCAGGTGCAATGTCCCCCAGGGAGTGAGCCTGAATCCTGCCTCCAGCGAGCTATTTATATCCTTCATGCCTCCAAATCAAGCTACTACCTGACTGACAAGCTAAAATCCACCCCTTCACTCTTTAAAAAAAAAATCATTTTATTGGGGGCTCGTACAATTCTTATCAGACAGTAACTCTTTATAGAAGTAGAAAGTCTCATTTTTCGCCCATAGAGCAGCCAGTAGATTTGAACTGTTTACCTTGTGGTTAATATCCTGTAGCCTCATCTTTCTCCTGCAGAGGGGCTCATTGGGTCTGAACTGCCAGTTAGCAGATCAACGCTTACCTGATAGCATCACGGGACTCCTTTTAAGGTTCCTCTCTAGCCCCTGCCATCGAGTCAGTGTCAAACTGCCCCTGTGGTTTCCTAGCCCCCTCCCCTCCTTCCCCACCCCCCATCTTCGTGGGAGCACAGTCTGGTGTCTCCCTCGGGGCAGCTGAGGGCTTCCAGCTGCAGCCCATCCCAGATCTCCCTACGCCACTAGGGTTCCTCTTCGTCTTTCAATGGATGTGTGTTTGCAAAATGAAAGTGTCATACACTTATTGAAAGGTATCCTGAAGAAACCAAGCTGGCTTTCAAAAGAAAAAAGGAACTTTCAGTAAAGCCTCAGCGGCTTGTCTTTGCTGGTACAGTTAGGCCCTTAAGGAGGACTGTGACGCAGCTTAGCCGGGGACGGTGGAGGGGTTCTGTTATTCCTGCCTCGCAGCCTCCTCCTTCTCTTCCCTCGCTGCAGCTGCGGTGCCGTTCTTTCGCAGGACCTGGACCTGGGGCTGTTCGGACTCTGATTCTTGGACGGGATAAGGTTATGGGCAACCTCATGGTGGAGGCGTGTTTTGGATCAGCTTCCTTTTGAAATGTTGATGGAAGAACTTCTTTGACCAGGGACTTCCACCTAGGTGACAACAGCATTTTCTTAACTTAGCAATTCTGTTGAGACATCTTTGCTCTGAGAAAGCAAAGCCCCAAAAGCACAAATTCCTTTTTTTTTTTTTTTTTTTAATAAAACCCACAAGGAATCAAATATCCTGAGCACAAAGGAGACAGTGAACGGCTGCTGCGGACACGGAGCTGGGTCTCCTGGTTTGCATGCAATGACAGTGCAGGGACGGTCAGGTTGTAGGCTGCTGTACATTTTCTCACCGAGGAGTCCAGAGGGAATCCAGTCAACAACCTGTAGTGTAGCCTGTATGCTCGGGGAGCCAGAACGGCCAGCTCTGAAAATAGGTCACAAGTGACTGGCAGTCTCCGAGAGACGGCAGGAAGTAGCTGCAAAGGGCAGGGGAAGTTTTCAACGGCTCTCTATAGGCTGGTGAATGACAGGCTTTGAGGAGCTTCGCTGCTTAGCATCCGAGTCAGGCATTTGAAGCACTGCCTTGGAGACAAGATGACAGGTGCAGAGATGAGAATCCAGTGCCCGAGTCCCAGGAAAGTGTTGACTTTCCTCTGCTGCCCAAGATGCTCACCTCACTGTAGGGCAAGCATTTTCCAGTGGACATGGAAGAATCACTTAGAATTGCTGTTGTTCTTTTTCTCAGATGCCCTTGGATGGGTTTTGACTCTGAGCGACCCTGTGTCTAACAGAAGGAAACACCGCCTGGTCCTGTGTCATCCTCACAATTGTTCTTATGCCTGAGCATCTTTGTCCATGCACTGCTGCAACCATTGTTGGATGATCTTCAGGAAAATTTTACTTGCGTGTGATGTAAATGATATTGTTCTATATAATTTGTGAATTCTGTTGGATCTCCTTTCTTTGAAATATGTACACATATGGTTCTCTTTCAGTCAGTTGGTCAAGTAGCTGTCTTCTAAATTTCTTGGCATAGAACATTTCAATTGATATTCCATCAATTCCTAGAGCCTTGTTTTTGCTAATGCCTTAAGTATATCTTGGACTTCTTCCTTCAGTACCATTGGTTCTTGCTTATATGTTACCTCTTGAAATGGTTGAACGTTGACTAGCTCTGTTTGATATGGTGACTCTGTATTCTTTCCATTTTCTTTTAGTGTTTCCTGCACCATTCAATATTTTGCCCATCTCACACTCACTTTTTGCTATTGAGTCGATTCCAACTCATACTGACCTTGTAGGACAAGGTAGAACTGCCCTTGTGAATTTCTGAGACTGTCACTGCTGACACAAGTAGAAAGCCTCATCTTTCTCCCAGGGAGCAGCAGGTGGCTTCAAACTGCTGACTTGCAGACAGCAGCCCAACTCCTAACCACTGTGCCACCAGGGGGTCTCTTAAAATCTTTCAGTGTTGTAACTCGAGGCTTGAACTTTTTCTTTAGTTCTTTATCTGTCCACTGACAATAGTACTTTACCCTTTGTTGTTCTAAAGATTGAGTTGATGTTTGGAATGTTACAAATGATATTTGTTACTCGACAGCTCCTGGCAGATAAGTGCTACATATGTATTTCTTAATCAACCTTTCTTGTGAAGTGAGTATTATTTTTCTCATTAAAATTGAGATCCAAAAAAATAAAAATAAATAAATAGATAAATAAAATTGAGATCCGAAGATATATAAGAGGGCAAGTCAAAAGACATTGCTACAAAATCATAGATGCCTTTGTTAAATGAAGATATCTAAATGTGAAGGCATTATGTCTCTGTATAGCCTCTATGTAGGCCTGAGAGTAACTGAAAAAGGACTGCAGCAGGGAGCCGCCAGAGGCTCAGGTCAGATTCAGAAGAGGACCTGGGACAAGAGATGTCATTGCTGCTGTCAGATGCATCTTGGCTGGAAGCAGAGAATAGAAGAAAAATATTTACAAAAAAAGAAGAAGAAGAAGAAAAATATTTACTTGTATTTTATTGTCTGCGCAAAGGCATGCGAGTGTGTGGTTTATAATAAACTATGAGTAAGGTTGAGAAGAATGGGAATTGCAAAATACTTCTCCTTACTTCCTCCAAACATGGAACCTGAACATTGACCAAGAGGCAGTCATTGAAACAGAACTACAAGGGAATATGGAAAGGTCTAACGTCAGGAAAGGTGTGCATCAGGATGACATCTTCTCACTATGCCTCATATTCTGAATGCTGTGCATGGAACCCGAGAAGCCGGACCACACGAAGAAGCATGTAGCATCAAGGTTAGAGGAAGGCTTATTAACAACCTGCACTATACAGGTGACACATCCTTGTTTGTTGAAGTACTTTCTGATGAAGACCAAGAAGATTGGTACAAAGAAAACAAAAATCCTCACTACTGGACCAATAGACCACATCATGATAAATGGAGAAAAGATTAAAGTTGTCAAGGATTTCATCTCGCTTGTATCCACAATCAGTGCTGGAAGCACCAGTCAAGAAATCAGATGACATGTTAAATTGGACAAATATAACGACACCATGGCTGCTCCAGCAGACTCTAACATAACCGTGGTAAGGATAGCGCAGGACTGGGCATGGTCTGCTGTAAACTTCTGGTATCACCAAGGGACCCAAATTGTGCACCTTCTAAATGTTGCTTGAGTTTGGGGAACAAAAAGAACCTGGAGGGGCAAGATCAGGGCTATGAGGTGGACGGCGTACGGTTTCTCTAAGACATTCTGGTCGGCTAGCCCTTGCTACCCTTGCAGATCGAAGGGTGTAGGGTCCTGATGGCAAACAATTTCTTGGCACACTGTCCCGGCTTTTTCCTCACTAACACAGCTTTCTAATTTCTTAAAACTTCTTCCTGATGAGCCCCAAGACCACCCTGTGTCCTTCAAGAAAACCTGCTGCACAACAACACCTCTCTAAAGTGTTGAAGAGCAGGGGGGTCACTTTGAGGTCTATGGTGCACTTGACCCAAGCCGTGGTCTTTTCAGTAGCCGCACATGCATGTGAAAGCTGGACAATGAATCAAGATTAGAGATGAACAGATGCATTTTAAACTGTGTCATTGGCAAAGAATATTAAAAGTTTCATACATTGCCAGAATGAACAAATCTGTCTCAGAGGAAGTAGAGCCAGAATGCTCCTTAGAATCTAGGATGGAGAGACTTCATCTCATGACCTTTGGATATGTTTTCAGCAGGGACTAATCCCTGAAGAAAGGCATCATGTGTGCTAGAGAGTCAGTGAAAAAGAGAAAGACCCATTCGGAGATGAACCGACATCATGGCTACAATGGGTTCAACCTGGGTGCCCTCACACGTGACTTACAGGGAAAAGGCCAAGATTTGCACTCCATCCCCCTATGTGTAATACAATTGATCTTTTCTCAGTGGTCAAACCATTTTGTCAAAGTACTAAGTGGTTTCCTTACAAGGCCTATGGAGCAGGCCTTCCCCACAAGGAGTTGCTACAAGCAACTGCTCAAGCCAGTATGTGTCAGCTTGCTGAAGCAGATTGCTAATTTCCAGGAATTTTGTGAGCCAGTTGCTAAACTGTCAGGAGCTTGAAGTTGGCAGTGGTGGGGGCGTATTTACACCACAAAACGGTCACAAGGTAGCGTCAGGGCTGTTTCTCTCAGCGGGTCAGTTAGCCAGCACATGACTGGTTAGACCCAGCAGTGAGCTGGCCTCCAGCAGGGGCCTCACACCCTAAATGGCCATTTGGTAAACACTGCTCAGTGTCATGTGACCCACCACACCCCAGGGCATCATGCCCTAAAAGCAGGATAGGTCTATGGCTTTGTTTTGTGGCAAAGGCAATAAAGATTACATGCTTCCTGTAGTAACAGAAAGGAGTCAGGGGTGGACCCTGGACTCTATGATATCTGACATTGCTTTAGTCCCTGTCCTAACACCACAGACACACACACACACACACACACACACACACACACACACACACAGAGAGAGAGAGAGAGAGAGAGAGAGAGAGAGAGAGAGAGAGAGAGAGAGAGAGAGAGAGAGAGGTGGTCCAAGCCAAATAGGGGCAGAATGACTTAAGAGAAGCGAATGAAAGAAAATCTAGCTTCAGATGCCAATATCATTATCAAAGAAATTTTACTGAACAGCCTTGTTTTCAGAAAAGGTAGTGACTCCTGCCTTTGTTTCCTAGTGCTTCTGAAACAGAAATGGGAACCTGCTTTCTCACCATCTGCATTCAGGGAAGGCTCTCTGTGCGGTGATCCTTTTCTCTCCCAGCATGCTTTGTTTCCCTGGCCATCTTCACAGGGTCTCTGTCTCCCCCCACTTCTTGTTTCCTGGTCTCTGGGTCTCTACTGCTCTTTATAGCTCAGAAGTGGCTTTATTGACACCACAAAGAAAACCCTATTCACACATAGGATGACCCTCCCAGGTTTAGGAGTTCAGATTTTGGGGACAAGGAACACAGAATAAGTACTAGGATACTGTGTAGGCAATTCCTTCCGCATAGGCTTCCTAAGACAAGCTGTGTCTTCTTCCCTGACATGACGGCAGCAGAGAGCTGGACTTGGGCATATGGACTCTAAGCCACGTCCCTTGCTCTTGTGGAATGTGAATGTCATTTTTCTCGGGCATGATTCGACCATGGGAACTGGAGGCAGTCCTGTGCCAGTCTGATGTGTTGTGGCTGCTGTTTGCTGTTGAGCGACTGCTCGTGCAACTTTCTGGACAACAGCATCAAACAATGCCTGGTTCTGTGTTATCTTCACAAGCTCAGGTGTGTTAAGTCCATTGTTGCAGCTTTTGTGCCCAACCATCTCTCCGAGGGGTTTCCTCCCCCGGTGAACTCCCTATTGTACCCACACAATATCACCCACCAGAGGTTGCTCTTCCCTGATGCTGTGTCCAAAGTAACCAATTCAGACCATGCTTGTGACCTGTCCTGTTTTCATTGACAAATTTTCAGAAGTAAATCACCAGGCCTTTCTTCCTAGTCAGTCTTAGTCTGTATGCTCCATGGAGAGCCTTCTAATATATGAAATAGCAGCGGCATAACTCTCAGCATTGTAGCAGCATGCAAATAACCACAACACACCAAGCTGATAGATGGGAAGCAGAGTCTGGCACAGTGAAAATCAATTGTAATTTTTTATTCACTTAGTACCCTTCCTACCAAGTGCCATTCGTTATTTGACAGATCCTCTGCTGGGTGAAGAAAGCCGTTGCTCATGAGGAAGACAGAGCCTGGGTGCTTCAGCAGACAAGTCTATTTAAGAGTTGAACTTGTGCAAGAGGTAGTCAGGTGAAGCCAAAGGGAAGCGAGAGAGCACATTGTGCAAATGTCCTGCAGCATGGTGGCATTCGAAGAACAGCTGCCAAAGGCTGGCTGTGGTAGAATGAGGTCAGCAAAGAGCAGGGGAAGTGGGGGAGATAGAGGGAGAAGAGGAGTAACGGGCAGGCAGCACCCTGCCTTGGATCTTGTAGCTAGCTTGTCATGGATTGAACTTTGTCGTCTCCCCCACGCCCCCCCAAATATGTCAACTTGACTGGGCTATGCTTCTCAGTGGTTTAGCTGTTATGATAATGATATAATCTTGTATTTATGCAATGTTGAGATTATCCCCCCCATGGGGTGATCTGATAGGATCAGCCACTCAGTTGTAGGGGGATTTGGGTGGGATGCAATTCATTCTCTTCCTCAGCTGAGTCCTGATTCAATGTAAGGCGGATTTCCCTTTCAAAAGGTAAAAGGAGAGAGAGGGGAGCAGAGGAGGGAGCTCCAATCAGAAGGAAGAGCTGGGACAGAAGTGAGGGACATCCAGTCTCAGGGGAAATTTGATGTCAAAGAACCCCCCCCACCCCCGGAGCTGCAAGCTTCCTCCAATAGCTGGCTCCCCGAATCTACACTTGTTGCCTCCTAACCTGTGAAAGAATAAGTTTCTCCTTGCTACAGCCATCCTCTTGTGGTATTTCTTTCACAGTAGCACTAGATAATTAAGACAAAACCCAAAGCCAAACTCACTGCCATTGATTCTGACTCATAGTGACCCTATAGGACAGGGTAGAAATTCTCCTGTGGATTTACTCTTAACCAAAGTAGAAAGCCTCATCGTTCTTTTTTAGAGAGGCTGGGAGTTTCGAGCTACTAACCTCGTGGTTAGTAGCCCAATGTGTAACCACAGCTCCTCAAGCAAGACAAAGAAGAAGAAATTCATTGTAAGCTAGTCAAATGAAGGTCAGAGAAGAAACTCGCATTTTGTTCTTGGTGAAAGAAGAAACCCTTGAACTCCCCGGGAGCTATGCTCCATGTCACAGACCTTGGACATGACTTTGGCCGCTGTGGGAGCATGGATTGGGCTAATGGAGTCATCACACGCGAGGCGTGGAGGTGGCTGTGGAGATGGAGAGATGCGCATGGACTTGAAAGAGACTTCGTGTTAGATTGTACATGGATGGAGAAGGAGAGGGAGCGGTCATGAACAACTCCAGATTTCTGGCTTGAGCAGCTTCATGGGGTAATCGTGTCTTTTGCTAAGGCTGGGAGAAGAGCAGGTTTGCGGATGAAGGGCAAGAGTTGGATTTTAGATACATGAAATGATGAGATGCCAGCAGGACATGGCATGAAGGTGTTGGGGAGGTGTGGCTCAGGGCCTCGGAAGAGAGCCCTGGGCTGCAAGCGTGAGGTTGAGGGTCACCGATGACAGTTACAGCCTTGCTGCATGAGCTCACCAGGTGAGAGCACGTGGGTCAGTGTGCTCATCCTCTTGCTTCTCAGTCCCAGGCGTCTTTGGGAAGTGAGGAGAGCTAGCCTTTTTTCTTGTAAAATATTTGCATTCAAGCTTTAGGGGTTTACGGACTCCCTGAAGAAGAAATGCTGACTCTTTTAAGACCCATAGAACTCTCTCTCTGTCTCTCCCACACACACATGGAGAAAGCGAAGTGGCCTTGGGCAACAGCACCATATGGGGTTCAATCGAGGAAGCCCCCACAAGGACTAGAGAAAGAGTAGACAAAGAAGGAGGAACAATTCTCAAGGAAAGTCTGTTATCACACGAAGGGGAACCCGTTCTAAGAAAGCGAGTGAAGCGTTGCTCAGAGGGCTAGAGAAGATAAGAGCTAGAAAGAAAAGTGTCGGTTGGTGTTGGCAACAGTGGCGGTTTTGGGGAGGCCTACGGGGTTCTGGTGGCTCCCTGGTTATGTAATGGGCTGCTAACCGCAAGGTCAGCAGTTTGAAATCAGCAGCTGCTCAGAGGGAGAAACATTGGGCCTTCTACTCCAGCAACGAGTTTGTCTCAGAAACTCACAGGGGCAGTTCTACTCTGTCCTATACGGCTGTTATGAGTTGGCATTGACTTGATGGCAGTGAGTTGTTGAAGAAGGAGCCCTGGTGGTGTTGCAGGTTCCTTGTTGGGCTGCTAACTGCAAGGTCAGCAGTTCAAACCCACCAGTAGATCCATGGGGAAAAGATGAAGCTTTCTGCTCCCACGCAGACACTCTCAGAAACCTTAAGAAGCACAGGGGACACTATCCATTGGAATTGACTGTTGACAGTGAGTTTGGGGTTTTAGTACTGCACCTGTGAAGACCTACCTCTGCAATGAAGGAGCATCGCGGAGGGTGGGGCAGGGGTATGCACGGAGACATTGGGTGGAGATGGGGGAGATCCCTCCTGATGGTCTGCATTTCCTCAGGGAAATAGGAAGTCAGAGGAGGAAGGCAAGGCTGGGTGTTTTGAGGCTAGTGAAGAGAAATATTTGTGGACAGTGACATTAAAGCTTTCTAGTGGGAGCCCGGGGAGCCCTGGCGGTGTAACGGTTGGTTATGCATTGGGCTGCGATCTGCAAGGTTTGCAGTTCGAAAACACCAGCTGCTCCTTAGGAAACAGATGCCAAAAAGGCTTTCTACTCCCAGGAACAGTAATAGTTTCAGTGCTGTCCTGCCCACAGGGGCCGCTATGAGTCGGCATTGATTCAATGTAGCAAGTTTGGTTTGAGTGGGGCTGTTGTCTATTTGGGGTGGAGTACAATCATTGGTTGGGTCTTAAAGACTGAGCAGGGGGAGGGGAAGTGAAAATAAGGAAAACTGAGTCCAGGAACCCAAGTGGAAGGCGAATTTTGAGAATGACGAGGGCAACGAATGTATAAGGGTGCTTTACTCAATTGATGTATGTATGGATTGTGATAAGAGTTGTATGAGCCCCAATAAAAAGATTTTTTAAATTAAAAAAAAAAAAAGACTGAGCGGAAGCAGGAAAGGAGGCTGGATCAGTTTCCACGAAGGCCAGCCTCTGAAGCATCATAAGCCGAGAAAAGGTCCTTCATGAGGGGCTAAAAAGAAGTCTCAAGCTTCGATTCCAATCCCCGTCTTTTCCCTGTCTTGTGCATCTCCTCTTTTTCTGGTTCCTTCCTTCCTCAGCCTGTATAACACACTCAAGCTTTCCCAGTGACCCAACATCCCTCCCAAGTCCGTGTTCAAATGCTTTTCTCACCAGGTCCCCAAATGCCTCTGGCAAGAAGATTTCGGAGATAGTGAACAGCTCTTTCTCATCCTAGTTTCCCCAGCCAGGCTGGGTGTCGCTATTTGGAGCACTTGGGCTGCATCCTGAAATGTGAGATTTGGTGGTCTCTAAAGAGCCCGAATGCAGTGACGGGTTTGTGCGGGGTGTCTTGTAGGTATACACTGTAGCCAGAGCCAAAGGGGGAAATCCTGGCAACATTCAAAACCAAGGTGCATTTTAAATAGTTCCCTCTGGAGTCGGGGTTTACTGGCAGGAGACAGTGAGGAAGTTTCTGCGACTCTGTAGAGCGGGAAGGAAGGGCTTGGGGGTGTACAGGGGATGAAACAGATAGGGCTTGGTGATTGGGTAAAACGGAAGGCGGGGTTGGCTAAATCAAGAATGACTCATTCTCAACTTTCACATGTGGATGTCAGTGCCAGTAGCTGAGGCAGGGAACGTGTGAAGGCTGAGGATACGCTCCATTTGGGGAGGGGTGTATGATACAAGTGTTAGTCTGGGTACATTTGAGAAACAAATCTACAGAAACTCATGTATAAGGGAGAGTTTTATATAAAGGTTAAGTGCACATCAAGAAAACATCCCAACCCAGTGCTGCCCAAGCCCACAAGTCCAACATTAACCCATATGTGCAACACTAATCCACAAAGTCCTCCCCCATCTCACAAAACAGATGCCGTGATGCCAAGTGCAGGAGGAAAGCTGAATCAGTGAATGTGTAAACATCTCAGCACTGGCAGGGGTCTCCACATGGCTGTTCCAACACCCAGGGTTGCATCGGGGTAGGTCCATGTGGCTTCTCCTCAGGGATGTCTTGCAGGAAGTGAGCCTTGCCAGCTAGAGCAGGGAACTGGCTAAAGCAGTGGCACCCTCGTCCGACCATCACAAAGCAAGAGACCTGAGAACTAGAAAGGCAAGGTTCACTGAGCCACGTATCCCTCCGCCCTTCAATTAACTCCACATGTGTTTATTGGCCAGGTTGGCACAATAAACTTTAACTACCTCAATACCTCAACAGGGTTGTCTGGCAGGCAGCTAGATATTGAGGTCTAGAATTTGTGGAAGAGGTCTGAGCATAGATACTCTGGGAGTTGAAACCAGGAGGAGGGTGGACAAGACCTCTTCCTCCCCTCGCCCCCACTCCTCATTCCTGCCCTCAAGGAAGAGCTATGGGATCCAAAAGAGCTGTGGGCTTAGATTTTTTAAAAAAAGTATTCTTATTTGGGAGTTAATACATCAGAATTGTACAATTGCTACCATTGTCGGTTTCCAAACATTCTTTTTCTTCCTGGACTCAATGGAACTCACTGTCATTGAGTCTAGTCTTGACTCATAGAAACTCTGTAACAAAGCCCACCTGGAAGAAGCCTACCAGCATATGCGATCATGAGGTGTTGAAGGGATCAGGTATCAGGCATCATCAGAACAAAAATCTTACTATAGTGAATGGGGGGGGGGAAAGTGCGGATTGGGGGACCCAAAGACCATTTGCAGGTCACTGGAGATCCCCTTGCAGAGGGGTCTCAGGGAGGAGATAAGCCAGACAGGGTGTGATGTAGCAACGATGGAAAATACAACGTTCCTCTAGTTCCTAAATGTTTCATCCCCCTATTATGATTCCAATTCTACCTGACGCCAGGGGCTTAAGTGGAGAGCAAATGTTTTGAAAATGATGAGGACAATGAATGTACACATGTGCTTTACACAACTGATGTATGTATGGACTGTGAAAAGAGTTGTATGAGCCCCTAATGAAACTACCTAAATAAATACAAAGAAACCCTGCATAGGGTTTATAGTTAGAACAGCTCCTGGGCTTGAACCCCAGACCATGTGGTTAGGAGCTCAGTGCCTACACCACAGCACTACCAAGGCTCCTTAGCACTTAGATTGTAATCTGGCCTTTAAGGTCCAAACTCAATTGGTGGGATTTAAGGATGCCACCAAAGGAAGCAGAAGCCTTTGTTTTTTAAGGAACAAGATGAATTGAGCGAGTGTACGCTTCTGTCAGTGCCTGGCATGAAACAGGAGGCCAGTAAACACTGGCGTGTCTGCGCCTGACGCTAGAGTGGCTAGATTCCAGAAGGTGGGAACTAAAACTGAAGTCACTGCCATCATCAAGTAGATTTTGCCTCATAGCCTCCCTAAAAGACAGAGTAGAACTACCCCTGTGGGTTTGTTTCCAAGGCTGTACACCTTTACAGGAGCAGAAAGCCCCCCTTTCTCCTGAGGCGTGGCACCCCCGGGGCTCCTTGATGTCAGTGTCAAGTATAGTACCACAATCCCCAAAGATTTATCCTGGTTAGCTGCCAACGAGTGGATTCCCACTCACGCCTATCGGATCTGGCAAAATGAAGGTCATGGGAACTTTGGACTGAGGCAGGCTGGGAGGTAGGGGGAGGAGAAGCCAGACTTTGTGGAGCTGAGAAATGAGGAAGTGGGAACAGCCTTTAGAGTCTGTGAGAGGAGAGAAGCACTGGGAAGCTAACTGGACAGGGACTTGAATGGAGGCTTGGCTTTGTCTTTGGCAGGACTGGAAAGACCTGAGACCGCTTAAAGGCCGAGGGAAAGCAGCCAGGAGCCAGCGGCTTTAAGAGCTCAATGGAACCTGACCACGTCCCAGTGCCCACACCTGCACCCTGTTATCTCGTTTAATAGTTTCAAAGGGCGGTGAGGTTTGAAACAAATGACTAAAGAGAGGGAGGGGCAGTTGGGCAGGGACCGCAGAGGACCCCTTGCAATAGTGTTGTCCAGAGACCACTGTGCAGAAATGGGGAGCAACTGCTCAGTCCTATCATAACCCAGGTCACAGACTCAGGCCGTGTCCTGTCCCAGATTAAGTGTTACCAGAGCTGGAATGCACCCAGGGGGTTGATAAGGTGTTCCCATGTCCCTTGTACCTAGGATGGCACACTGCCCTTGGTGTGGTTCTACTCACAGTGGTCCTACATGTACACACCACCTGGTCCTGCGCCATCCTCTCAATTGCTCTCATGTTTGAGCCCATTGTCGTGGCCACCAGGTCAATCCATCTTGCTGAAGGCCTTTCACCTTTTTGCTGGCACTGTACTTTACCAAGCATGCTGTCTCTCCCAACAACATGTCTGAAATAATTAAGCAGAAAGTCTTGCCATCCTTGCCTCGAAGGAGCAAATCTGTACTTCTCCCAAGCGTTTGTTTCAGCCCATAGCTGTCGATATCCTTTGCCAGCACCAGCACCTTCATTCCAATGTGTGCCCACAGTAGATCTCCGGCCACGTGTCGCTTCTATTCTCAGAGGATCAAGGCGTTTGCAGCATGGCAGAATCGGGATACTACTGATGGCGGAGCCCCATGAGCTCTGGCGGTCAAGAGATGGCCGGAGTCCGGCCACAGCAGGTGGCTGAGCGCACACCCTGTGCGCGCGTTGCTGAGCCGGGCGCAGTGCAAACACGGGCCGGGGATTTAGATATCCGGCCGGATCTGGGCCCTGAGATAAATCTTCGGAGGAGGGAAGTATTTAATTTGCCTCCAGCACTGACGGAAGAAGCTCCTTGACGCCTGAGATTTAGTGTACGTGTGGGAGCTTTCTCTAGACTTCCACCTCCCAGCAATCCTCCTGAAGCCAGGCGCGGAGCCGCTAGCGGACGGCATTTCTGTTTGCAGGCGTAGGAGACTTGGGCCGGGAGCGAGGCTCTGGCGCCCCTTCTTTCTAGCACACACTGCCTCTGTGACCGGGCAAACGGAGAAGTCGACTTGAGGCCCTTCACTACTTTAGTACTCTGGTCATAAAATGGGGTTTGGGACTGTAATCTCGGGCACTGAAGAGCAAGACAAATTCTACCTTTTCTCGCCCCAAACAGCCAGCGGCCCACCCTGGGCACCGACACCTCGACCTTTCACAGGACCTTGCTTTGCAGTTCTCGCGCTCCTCGGGGGTGCGGGGAGCGCTAACCCCCAGAGGTGGGCGGGGCCTGCGTAACAGCAGCCCCGCCTACCCTCGGCCCCCAGCTCCTCCTGGCGTCCGCCACGCCCCCGGCGCGGAGATGAGGCAATCACGTGATCTCACATCCGGCGCGGGATTCCCGAGTTCTGGGCGCGCGCGCGCGCGCGCGTTCCCCCGCCCGCCTGCCGGCTCTCCCCGCAGCGTGATTCGGACGGCGCCGCCGCGGGGAGGGGGGTTCCCTACGTCGCCGGCGACGAGAGGCCGTTTCGAAGTGCAGACCGCCCCCCTCCCAGCCCTCCTCACGCTGCCGCCCTCCCTTGTTCTCGCCGTGCCCGGCTTGCACGCCGCCGCCGCGGGCGCCGGGGCGGAGAGCGCGGTCGCCCCTGCGCCTGGCCCGGCCCGGGCCTCGCCGCGGCGCCTCCCTCCCCTCACCCCGAGCCGCAGCGCGCGGCGGCGGCGGCGGTGCCTCGAGCCCGAGCGACCCGCGGCCGCCGGCGCCGGCCGAGGGCGATGGGGCTGGGCTGAGGCGCGGCGAGGCGAGGCGGCGGCGACCACAGCGGCGGCCCGGGCCCCCCGCGGCCTTTGGGCTGCTTCGGCCGGGAGGCCGCCGAGGAGACCGCGGGCGGCGGCGGTAGCGGCTGGTGAGTGTGGCCCTGCTTTCCGGGGCTCCGGAGGGTCGGGGTTGTGGGACGTGGAGCGGGGGTGGTGGTGATGGGGAAGGCTGGAGAGGGCAAACGGTATTTCTTGCCCCAGGTTCTGTGTACCGGGGGAGTTTGTGCTCTTCTTGGGGTGGACGTCACATCTCGTGGAAGGTGGGGTGTGTGCGCGCGTGTGTGTGTGTGAGAGTGAGTGATGCGGCCTCGGGGACACCGAGACCTCGAGTGGCCAGGACAGGTGAGGCGAGAAAGCGGCTCCACGTTGTGAGTGGGAGACCTGACTGATTGGGGCACAGCGCCCACAGGATTGGAGCTGGTGCCGTGGAGCGGGATGGGCGTCCCGAGATCAGGTTCATGTTTAAAGTCGGGGAGGTGGTGCAGTCGCAAGGCAGGAGTATTAGAGTCCTTGATGGACCGTGGGGTGCCCAGTGACTGGAATCTGGAGCACATTCTTAGTCACAGCGGAGGAGCTTTTCCGCAGTCACCGAGATTTACAGTTAATGTGGCCTGGAGGGGCGCAGGGTGTGTGTGGTGACTCTGCCTTAGCCGCCTGAGGCACCTTCTGTGAGTTGGCTGCTGTCAGGAAGGAGGAAAACCCATCCCACCAGGGGCGCATTCCTCCAGTACTTTCTGGTCGCCTTCTGCACGGCCTTCCCTCCTGCATGTTCCTTTCACAAAGTTAGGCCCTGGGATGTGTGACCCCCGGTTTTGTGTTCAGATGGGTAGTGGGTTGAGGATGGGGACAGTTAGTTGGGGCTTCCCTATGTGGACAGTTCTTGTGACAGGTGGCTACCGTGTCATTGTATAGATTTGCAAGAAACATTCTTGGGTCTTGGTGTCTGGACATAGGTATGAATCACTCACATAATTCACTCCTTCTAATCACCAGTGTCTGAGAGCTATATTTAGTGGTTATATTAGTACAAAATGAACGGGTGAACCCACTCGTAAACCTTGAAAGAGAAACCTGTGTTCCTCTCGACACGTGCTCATGAACAGAGTCAGTAAAATGTTATTTGTGTAATGGCTGCTATGGATCTACATGACGGGAAGTTAGAATTGTAAAAATCGAAGAGGTGCTGGGACGTTCACAGTAAAGACTCCCCCAGTGAAAAGAGCTCTGCTGTGAGGTAGAGGCTATTTATCACGGCATGTGCTGTATCCACACACCCCCACCCCTCACCCCGACTCTAAAGAGTGTACAAAAAGTTGATGGAAAATTCCCTTGTCTTTTAATTCCATCAATTTTTGAAATACTCTTGGTTTCAGGATTGTTGCTTTGCTGAGTGGGCTACGGTTGCTAAACCAAATGTGTGTGAGTACCCCCTCCTAGTTTAGGACCCCTCTCTTAAGGCACATTGGTTCCTGAAAGTTGTTCGAAACTGTAAGTCCAATATTAATGATTGTGGAAGTTTATTTGTGCTAGTTTCCTTTTTTGTGTTTTATTCACCATGTAGTTCAGGCTTAGGGTGATACTGTTAAAAAAGATGTTTGAATTGTCAGGGTAACAAAGCCTTTTTTGGTCAGGAGATTGGGGAGCCAAAGTGATGACATGGTTTGGTTGCTTCACTTTATAAATAGCACCAACCAAACCAAAACTACTGCCTTGGAGCCCATTCTGACTCATAGTGACCCTATGGGATAGAGGAGAACCTGCCCCATTGGGTTTCCAAGTCTGTAAACCTTTGTGGCAGAAAGTTACTATGTCTTTCTCCTAGTGGGCTCAAACTGCTGACCAAAAGATTAGCAGATGCATGCTTTAACCACTGTGTCACCAGAGCTCTTTATATATAGCACAATTATTAAGTAAAAACAATGGGTAATGATTAATTTTGAAAATAAGGTTGGCAAGCTTCAATATGATTCACTGTTCAAATTATGCAGTCATTTGCTATTCAAGTCTGCTCCGGAAACGTCTGACCACATATATGCCTTTGGTCCCAGAAAGTTCTGATAGAGCTCAGAAATCTTCAATGGCTGTAGAGTCATGTCTGAATTATACAATGTGCTTGCACTGCAGGATGTGTAATGGAACTGTGTATGAAAGGGCTGGAAATTTCATTAGCTTTTGGTTTTATTGTTCCATGAACTTTGTGAAGCCTTGCGTATAGCTTGTAATAAATACTCCTTGGTAGTCATAATAAACACCCATGTTACTGGCTTATGCAGGGACTATACTTTGTATCAGTATTTCAATGAGAACGTTCCTTCTCACACATCAGAAGTTTACTGTGTAGCAGTGTATACTTCAGCTTATAGCCGACAGCATCCAACCTTGTATATCCTGTCTCATGAATGTTGCAGAGCTCTCGATTTTCTCCTGAAAATAGTACTGTGGAGTGCATCCTAGTTTCCAGACTCAGCAAAACCAGGGTTAGTGATGGCAGCTGCAGGAGGCAAAGGGGTTCGAACAGCATCGAAGGTGAAGCCACAGGTTTTCAAACAACAGAGATGGAAAAGCAGTGAATATGATTGTTCATGATTTAGGCCTCTTTGCTCAGTATACGGTAGGATGTTGACACAATGTCCAAATCACATTATCATCCCGTTTCATAGGACATGCAGCCACTTTCATTGACACATCCCTGCACTGCAGTAAGAGGGCATAGTTCTTTGTTTGGGGGACTTTTGGTGATTTATAACTGATTTGAGATAAACAGGATAAATTCCTACAGAGATAGGAAACTACTTTCATAGTAATTAGAACCAGCTCTGTAAGTCTGCAGGCCTGCACAGTATCTTCTGGTGAGTTTCCTACTTCGTGCTTTCTGTTGATGAGATCCAAACCAACCAGCTACTGCTCTCACGTCGATTGTGGCCTGCTGAGCTGGCCTTGCCATTGAGCCCATTGACTGAGGAACCCTGTGTGTCAGAGTAGAGAACTGTGTCATAAGAGTGTGCAGTAGTGACTTAGTGGCAGTAGATAGCAGATTTGTCTTTTAGGTGTCTCTAGGTGGACTTAAAATTCCAGCCTTTCACTTGTTAGTTTCCAAGTGTGTTAATGTTTGTCCCCATGTCTGTTAGTTTAGTTAGTCTTTAATGGATACTTCATTTGGGTAATAAAAATCCATACTTAGTGGATGTAATAAGTGTGGATTGTCAGCGAAAAGACACTGTAGTGGAAAGAGCTTGAATTTGAGAATCCAACCTGAGTTCAAATTCTGACATTTTAAAACTAGTTGTTGATTTTTGAACGAAATGAATAGTTACTGAGCATGCTTATTGTATACTTAGCCTTGGGTTAAACACCTGACCTGAGTGATCTTCAACCCCTTTTTACTGATGAAACTTAGGTTGAGAGATGTTAAGTTGCCTAGAATCACAGACAGCTGACATTGTCAACCTAGAAATTGAAGTCTGTGTCACATGGAGTCATCTAGAGCTAAGATTCCGACAGACTTGGAAGCCTTTAGTACTGTTACTTTATTTCTCTGCCCCATCTCCCTGTCTTTTAAAAAAAATTAGTGAATGAGAGTAGTGATACTTCAAAAAGTTGCAAGGATTAGCTGAGAACATATGTAACAAAAGGAGCATTCTTCCTGTACATACTAGTTCCTTTACCCCTTCCGTTTTGTATACTGGTGGTTTATGAATAGAATGTTTTAAAATATGAATATACTTTACTTCTGAGAGTAGTAACCCTAGGAAGTAGGTAGGCTTTGGATCCTGTGTAGGAGGGAGTAACCCACCCCCCCAAAAAAACAGAATTTTTTTGAAAGTTATGTATTTAAATTTTTTTACAAAACCATCTTATCACCTTCAAAATACTTGACATTACACTTAATATATTGTCAAATCTGTGATTCCATTCTTCGAAACATTTTCAAACTCATCTGTTTGGGTGGCAAGACAGTGCCTCCCTCATTTCTTTCTTTTTCTTTTAAAAATCATTTTATTGGGGGCTCATACAACCCTTAATCATAATTCATACATATATCAATTGTATAAAACACATTGTACATTCATTATCCTTATCATTCTCAAAACATTTGCTTTCTACTTGAGCCCTTGGTATCAGTGCCTCATTTTTAACCCCTCCCTCCCCGCTCCTGCCTCCCTCATGAACCCTTGATAATTTATAAATTATTATTTTGCCATATCTTACACTGTCTGGCGTCTCCCTTCACCCACTGTCGGGTGGTGTGTGTAGGAAAGAGGTTGTATGTAGATTGGTTCTCCCTCTCTACCCCACCTTCCCTCTACCTTCCTGGTATCGCCATTCTCTCACCACTGCTCCTGAACGGATCATCCATCCTGGGATTCCCTGGGTTCCCAGTTCATATCTGTATCCAGTGTACATCATCTGGTCTAGCCAGATTTGTAAGGTAGAATTGGGATCATGATAGTGGGAGGGGAGGGAACATTTAGGAACTAGAGGAAAGTTGTATGTTTCGTCGTTGCTATACTGCACCCTGACTGGCTTGTCTCTTCCCCTCGACCCTTCCGTAAGGGGATGTCTAGTTGTCTACAGATGGGCTTTGGGTCCCCCCTCCGCACTTCCCCTCATTTACAATGATATGATTTTTTTATCTTTGATGCCTGATACCTGATCCCATTGACACCTCGTGATCACGCAGGCTGGTGTGCTTCTTTCATATGGGCTTTGTTGTTTCTGAGCTAGATGGCCACTTGTTTACCTGCAAGCCTTTAAGATTCCAGATGCTGTATCTTTTGATAGCCAGGAACCATCAGCTTTCTTTGCCACATTTGTTTATGCACCCATTTGTCTTCAGCGATCATATTGGGGAGGTGAGCACACAATGATAAGATTTTTTTGTTCTTTGATTCCTGATAACTGATCCTTTCGGCACCTCGTAATCACATAGGCTGGTGTGCTTCTTCTATGTGGTCTTTGCTGCTTCTGAGCTAGATGGCTGCTTGTTTACCTTCAAGTCTTTTAAGAAAAATATTGTTTTATTAGGGGCTCATACAACTCTTATCGCAATCCATACATACATCAGTTGTGTAAAGCACATTTGTGCATTCATTGCCCTCATCATTCTCAAAACATTTGCTCTTCACTTAAGCCCCTGACATCGGCTCCTCATTTTTTTCCCTGCCCTCTTTGCTCCCCCCTCCCTCATGAACCTTTGATAATTTATAAATTATTATTTGGTCATATCTTGCCTTGTCTGACATCTCTCCTCACCCACCTCTCTGCTGTCAGTCCCCCCAGGAAGGAGGTCACATGTAAATCCCCGTAATCGGTTCCCCCTTCCAACCCACCCTTCTTCTACCCTCCCAGTATCGCCACTCACACCACTGGTCCTGAAAGGATCATCCGCCCTGGATTTCTTGTTTCCAGTTCCTATCTGTACCAGTGTACATCCTCTGGTCTAGCCAGACTTGCAAGGTAGAATTGGGATCATGATAGTTGGGTGTGTGTGTAGGGGGGGAGGGGAGGGAAGCATTTAGGAACAAGAGGAAAGTTGTATGTTTCATTGTTGCTACATCGCACCCTGATTGGCTTGTCTCCTCCGGAAACCCTTCTGTAAGGCGATGTCCAGTGGCCTACAAGTGGGCGTTGAGTCTCCGCTCCGCACCCCCCCCCCATTCACTATGTAAGATTTTTTGTTCTGATGATGCCTGATACCTGATCCCTTCGACACCTCGTGTTCACACCGGCTGGTGTGCTTCCATGTGTCTCCCTCATTTTCTTTCTTCACCTCTTCTACATCTTCAATTCACTTTCATATCCGTCTGCGTTCATGGGAACAAAAAGAAGTTACATGGCGTGTGGTCAGGTAAGTAAGGTACATGGGGCAAGAGAGGCATGCAGTTTTTTTGTTTTTTGTTTGCTAAAACTGGCGCACCGAGATGGCTATGTGAGCAGGTGTATTGTCGTCGTGACAGCAAAACCAGTCCCGTCTGCCACAAATCAGGCCTTTTTTTGTTGTGCACAGTTAAGTAATCTTTATAGAACCTCTAAATAGAAAGCCTGATTAACAGTCTGGCGTGGTGGAACAAACTCCAAATGCATTACGTAGGTAGGAGTGGACATTTTCATATCTTTGGAAGTTGATGGATGTACAGGATGAAGTTTGTCACCAATTGACATTTTTACATTTTTTGAAACGCGAAAAGCACTCATACACTTAAGTTTTCCCCATATTCCTTATAATATATGTTCAACATCACAGTTTCTGTGGCATTTCCCCCCTGAGCAGGACAAAATTTCACAGCTGGATGCTGTTCTCTTAAATCGGCCATCACAGAAAACGAGATTTGAGCGAAACTGCTTTTCTGAAAAAAAAAAAAAAATTCCTTGTGACTAGACAGAACCTTCCCAGGCAACGTCGCTGGGTGCACTAACTGGGAGTGAGCTTCTCTGAGTTGCTTGAGCTTGCCTAGGGAAAAACATGTATTCAAGGGAAAGCTCTGGTGCCCAGTGAAATTCTGGGTTTTTTGGGTACCCCCTTCATATGCTTTAGAGTTAAAACTTGTCAATTTGATCTCAAAGGTAATTTTTCAAAATAATGTACTGTTTAAGGCTGACTTTTTAAAAAAAATCTTTTAAAATGGTTTATTTCCTCAAACTCACTGTAGGGAAAACTCAGTATTATCCCCAAAGGACCAGCCCCTTTCCTATCACTGTATTTTGCTTTATGCTGTATTAGTCTGGGTTTTTTAAAAAAGCAAAATGAGTGACACATATGTATAAGAAAGAAATTTAATAAAATGATCTTAAAAATTTTATATCAAGAGAGAGCGGCCTACACAGCCACAGAAGCAGGCCATGGGTCAGTTGTGAAGTTGGAGGCCCTTCCCCGGCTGGGTCCAACAGACTAGGAAGAAGGAAGATGAACCAGGAAGCACTGGTGGAGACAGAGTTGAATGAGTTCAAGGTCAGCAGGTAACATGGCAGGTTGCTTACAGTTCCCAGAGTTGGCAGGCAACATGTAAACTGCTGGCCCAAGAGGCCGACATTCTTTATTTACTGAACTAAACTGTTAGTTTGCTAACGTCCAGATCAGCAGTTCAAAGCACCCAGCAAAAAGATAGGCTTTTGGCTCCCATAATGATTTACAGTCTCAGATCCACAGTGGCAGCTCTACTCTGCCCTATAAGCTCCTTATGAATCAGAATCAACTCCATGTAGTGAGTTTGGTTACAGGGGACAGTATACTCTACCCTACATAGTCAGTTATCAAGAGTCAGAATTGGTGACTGCAGTGAGTGCATTTTCATAGGATAATTTCAGTTCCAAATATAAAGACTTATTTAAAAGATAGATTTGAGATTCTGCCAGTCTCACTTGATCCGTCTAGTAAGTCTGGTTTCCACAAGAACAAGAACTTAACATTTTGTCCAACATCTTTTCTCCTTTATTCATGATCTAACCTGTTGATTCTTTGATCAAAAAACTTAGTAATGGTTGCTGGGCCCCAACTACTTATTCTGGTCTCATGGTGAAGGAGGAAGCAGTAGCTCATAGATGCAATTAGACCTTCAGCCATTTCCTTCTCTAGTTCCTGCATTCATTCCTTATGCTCAAGGTGTAGTGCGACCAATTGTATTTTGGGTGACTGCTTGCACAGTTTAAAGACCCCAAGCATTACTCACTGAAGTTGGAGGCTTAACAGAAATTCAGAAAACAGCCGTAGGCTAATTGACTAGATAATTGATGAAACCATGACCCCAAACTTTCATACCAATAAATTTAATCCCATGAGGTCTTTAGTTATATCCCAGTAGCATCAGCAAGTGCACCCTTTTTTTGTCTGCTATTAGTGTCATTCCACCTTGTTTCCTGGAGGAAATCAATTACTTTAGTCAAGTTATATAACTATTACCCTTCCAACCCAAACCAAACTCACTGTTATCTAGTCGATGCCAACTCATAGCGACCTTACAACTATTAGCCTTAGTCATCCCCAATTTTCCCCACCACCGTAGATAAAATTATTTCTGCGAGAATGATTCCCCTTTGTTTCCATCCTCCTGCCTCTTAACCAGTCATCTCACCATTCTTGTCATTCCTTGTCAATGAAACCATGTGCCCTTTTCTATTGCCTCAGCACAACGTTCTAAAGTGTCATTGATGCTGCAGCATGCTTCAGGATTTCATTTCTCTTTATGGCCAAGTTGTGTCTATGGTATTGCATCTGGGCATCCCTCTGTATTTATACATTCACCTCTTGATGGGCACTTGGATTGTTTCAACCTTTTCGGTATTGTGAATAGTGCTGCGATGAACATAGGTGTGCATTCATTTTGTGTTGACGTTCTCTACGTTTCTGTTTGATCATTGTGTTAAGTCACCTTTCTTTGGAATGAGTACAAATATAAATCTCTTTCAGTCAGTTGGCCAAGTAGTTGCCTTCCAAATTTCTTAACATAAGCGAGTGAGTGCTTCATCAACCTTTTGAAACATTTCAGTTGGTAGTCCATTAATTTCTAGAGTCTTGTTTTTGGCTAATGTTTTCAGTGCAGCTTGGATTTCTTCCTTCAATGACCTTGGTTCTTGCTCATAGGCTACTTCCTGAAATGGTTGAATGTTGACTAGCTGTTTTTGGTACAGTGACTATGTATATTCTTTACATCTTCTTTTGATGTTTCCTGCATCATTCAATATTGTGCCAATAAAATCAGTGTTGCAACTTAAGATTTGATTTTGTTTTCAGTTTCAAATATGCTGAATGTGTTCTCCATGTTGGTTTCCTAACTCGATGTCTTTGCACATTTCATTATAATATTTTGTTATGCCTCTGGAACTGCCCTTTGAAATTTTCTATTCAGCTCTTTGACTTCATTTCTTCCATTTGCCTAAGCTACTTTTTGATGAAGAGCAAGTTTAAGAGTCTTCCGATACACACTTTGATCTTTTCTTTCTTTCCTGTCTTTTTAATGATTTTTTGCTTTCTTCGTGTATGATGTTTTTGATGTCATCGCACAGTTCATCACGTCGTCTGTCATTAGTGTTTAATGCATCAAATCTGTCCTTGAGATAGTCTTGAAATTCAGGTTGGGTATATTCAAGACCGTGTTTTGGCTCTGCTGGACATGCTTTCCTTTTCTTCAGTTTCAATCTGAATGTATATATGAGCCACTGGTTTTAGTTGATGATTAGGAGCTTCTCCATCTCTTCCCACAGACGTAGTCAGTTTGATTTCTGTGTATTCCATCTGGAGGAGTCTCTGCATATAGTTGCCTTTTGTGTTGTGTTGAAAAATGTATTTGCCTTGAATAAGTTGTTGGTCTTGCTTTACTCTATCTGCTTTATTATGGTTGAGTGTACTTTGAAAAGGTACCTCTTCTTCAGCCATTTTTGAGTGCTTCTGGAACTGAAGGGCTCATCTCCTGTCACTATCTCTGATAATGTTCTACTTCTACTCATGAGGTTCTCAGTAACTGTGTTTCTGTGCTGTCTGTAGGGCTTTCAGTGGCTAATTCCTCCGAAGTAGATACCCTATTACATCCTCGTAGTCTTGTAAGCTCTGCTGAAACCTGTTCGCTTTGGGTGACCCTGCTGGCATGTGAAATACCATTGACATAGCCTCCAGTATCACAGCAACGTACAAACTCCCACAGTAGGACACACTGATAAACAAGTGATACCTTAGTGCCTTGCCTATATAACCCCCCAGATATTCCCAATCTATAGAGAATCCTCTTCACTTTGTTATTAAAGTGAACAAAAGTTTTTAATTTTGATCAAGTTCAGTTTATTTTGTTATTGAAAAAGTTCCATTCTCTCCCTCTTTAAAAACATTGTTATTTTTATTTTTTTCGATTAATAACTTCTTTATTCTGTAAAAGCAAATGAAAGTCATATTCATATAAACACTGACATTACAAAGTACAGGGAGAGGCCTGGAGAGAAGGAAACAAAAACCTCTACACATCCTGCTAATACTGTCTCCCCAACAAGACCGGAACGCTTTGTCCCACATCCACTCACTTAGATAACAGACCACAAATAAAATCTCTGGAAGATACGCTGCTCTTCTTTGAGACGGCAGGGAAGAGGGACTGAAAGGTGGGGTAGGAGACTTTATTCTTTTGGCAGATCCTCTCAGTCATTATAGATATTGCTGCACTGTTAATAAAAAATATATGCTTCTCTGTAAAGCATTTAAAAAAAATTCCATGGATGAGATGGCTGAGGCCTCAGCTCAAGTATCTCCAAATCACTGTCGTCAGTCCCTGACTCTTCCGTGGTTATTTCTTGGTTGTTTTCCGGATCAGCGCCAGTATGTTTGTGAGCTTCTGTGGTGCACGCTTTCTTGTAGGGTCGGATTTCTTCAGCGTCAAATCCTGGGATCCACATGTTCCACTGGCGCTCTAGATGCAGCTGGACATCTTTCACCTCCAGGCTGCTGGACTTGCGATGCCTGGCAAGCTGGCAGGCTGCTGTCACCACACTCTCAATAAAATCGTCAGCAATCTGCAGCAGCATCTCCTCTACATCTTCATCCAACTGCTCATTAGGATCCACTTCTCTTACTAAGTCTTGCAATTTCTTCTTCGTCAATACCTGATTGTTTTCAGGGCTGAGCCGCCCTCCAGCACCAGGAGTGCCCAGTATCTTTACCACTGTCGTGCTATTGGCCATGGAGCCTTGCGGAGGGGTGCTGGCTGGTTCCGGTTTGATGGACGAGAAATTGGAGAGGTTGATTAGGGCTGAGGGGCCAAACTGGTTCATAATCTGTCGAGCTTTGGACTTCAGCTCATAGGGCTTATCAAGATCCTGCTTCTTTTTAGTGCTGTTAGGACCAAGGCCAATCAAAGGCAGCAGTGGCTTTCTCCACATGATATGCAGAGAGCGCCCCAGTGAAACGTTCGTCTCAGCAGCCGGTCCGACTGCGCGGCCCTCCCCCAAAAACATTTTTATTTTTTGTGAAGGAGTTGGCGAGGTTTACATTTTAGATAATCAAGTGTGCATTCAACAATTCAAACCACTCATCAGCTCTCACCCCGATTCTATCCCCCCTCATCCCCCTCCAATCTCTTCTCCCTCTTTGGGCCCCCTCACTTGTACCTGTTACCCTTTTAGTCTGCTGCTCCATCTCCTCACGCGCGCTCTCCTTCCCTGAGAACCTCCAAAGTCCATTTCTTTTAGTATGTAAGTCTCTGTCTTGGTTTTTACCCTTATAGGAGCCGTCTCATATAATATTTACCCTTTTATGACTGACTGACCTCACTCAGCATTAATATTCTCCAGGTCCAGTCATGTCGTGAGGTGCTTCATGGCTTCATCATTAGAATAATTTCTTTTAGAAGTAATACCCAAAAGTCCAAAGGAGTGGGAGATTAAAAATGACCCAGTTGTTCAACTCTTTAAAGATGCTGTTCTGTTCCCTCCCCCAAGCCCCTACTCTTCCTTTGAATATATTTCTGCATCCCTGGGTTCTGCGATTCACTACCATATCCCACAGAAAGTCATACAACTTGGAGGAAATGTCACACATGATGGTGGGTACTTTTCAATCCAAAATCTGAAGGTCAGCTACAGGTGAGCCAAATGCATGATCCAGAGCCAGAAACCAGAAATACCCATAAGTCACAGCAGGTCTTGCTTTTACCAAAGCTGTCGGGAAATAGAGATCTGGCTTTCTAGGTGAGGTGATGTGTGTTAGAAATGTACAGTGGTACCTACCACAGGATGGTGGCTTAACTCACTTTATCTACTAACATAGTGTTACGATGCGCCCAAGGAAAGAAAAGGTTTGGCTAGGTTCATATCCTCTCCTAAGGCGGAACAGGACAGTGATAGCAGTGTATATGTCCTGGAAGACCTTCAACAAGATGGATTGATACAGCACCTGCAACTATGGGCTCAAGCAGGACAATTGTGAGGATGGTGAATGACTAGTTTGTGTTTCGTTCTGTTTACACAGGGTTCCTATAAATGGGAACTGACCCAGTGGCACCTAACAACAACTAAGGTCGAGTCTTAAAGATGTCTCCAAGAAAACAAAGGGTGTAGCTCCGTTCACACTCTCTGCTAAGGGTAGGTCTTAATCCCACCCTAATTTTATCCATTAGTATGGTAGAGAATGCCTTCCAAAAATGAGACTATAGCCACAGGTGTATAGAGCCCGGGATTACATCACAGGAATTATGACTAGAAGGGTCATATTAATTTACTATAACTCAATTGTATTTTAATGATGCATAGTATTCCATTGTGTGTATGTAATATTCTTCTACTGATGACTATTTGGGCTGTTTCCAACTTTTTGCTTTTGTCAATCATGCTGTGATGAATGTGGGAATGTATATGTCTGTCTGTGTTATGTCTCTTCTTTAGGATGTATATCCAGCAGAGTTATTAGTGGATTGCGTGGGTTTTCTCTTCCCAGTTGTTTCAGGTAGTGCCATTATCACTTTCCACAATGATTATACATATTTATAGACCCCCCAGCATTATGTGAGAGTTCTAGGCTCTCTGCACTTTCACCAGCATTTGTTGTTTTCTGCTTTTATAAAAATTGTGCTGTCGTTGGTATAAGGCAATGACTTTCAACCTGCCTTGACCGTTTAATACAGTTCCTCATGTTGTGGTGGACCCCCCAATCATAAAATTATTTTGGTTGCTACTTCATAACTGTCATTTTGTTACTGCTATGGATCACCCAACCCCTGTGAAAGGGTTGTTTGACCCCCAAAGGAGTTGGGACCTGTAGGTTGAGAACCACTGGTATAAGGTAGTTTTAATTTGCATCTTCTAGATGGCTAATGACCAGGAGCATTTTTTAATGTTTGTTAGCCATTTGAATGTCATTTTTGGTGAATTATCTGTTTATGTCCTTTACCCACTTTTTAATTGAATTATTTATTTTGTTTTGGTTTGTTTTTTGTCCTCATGGAAGAATTGTAGTTTTTTGTTTTAAATGGGATTTAGAGGTTAGTCTCTTGTCTGGTGTGCCATTTCTGAAGATTTTTCCCCAGTCCATGGGAAAAAATTGGTTCTCCTTTTACTTTTGATGAATTATTTTGATGTACTTGTATGTCTTAATTTTAGTAGGTCCCAGTAACCTATTTTGTCTTCTATTATGTGTTCTTCTTCTGTTCTGGTTAATAATAGTATATCTATGCCCTGAAATAGGGCCCTTGAGTTTGCCCCTGTTTTCTCATTGATAATCTTTATAGCTCTGGGGTTTACATTCAGATGTTTTGATCTATCCTGAGTTTGTTTTTGTGCTCGGGGTGAGATCCTGTTTATTTTGCAGATGGAGATCCAGTTTTGCTAGCACCATTAGTTGAAGAGGCTATGTCTATCCCAACTGCAACTTGGTCAGAGATTTATAGGTGTTGTTTTCTATTTTGTTCCACTGGTCTATGTCCCTGTCATCGTACCAATACTAGGCTGTTTTGACTACTGTGGGTGTGTTGAGGTTAGGTAGTGAGAAGCCTCCTATTTTGTTCTTAAGTAATCACTTGCTTATCCAGGGTCTCTTCCCTCTCCATATAAAGTTAGTAATTAGATTTTCCAGTTCTTTTAAAAAGTGAAGTTGGGATCTGGATTGGAATTGTGTTGTATTTATGGGTTGCTTTGGGTAGTGGGTATGTATTGGGCTACTAACCACAACAAAATCAGCAGCTTGAAACACTAGCCACTCTGCTGTAGAAAGACGAGACTTTGTATTCTTGTAACGAGTTACAGTCTTGGAAAACCCAGAAGAGGCAACTCTACTCTGTCCAAAAGGGTCTCTATGAGTTAGAATCTACTTGATGGCAGTAAGGTTTTTTTGGGGGGTGGGAGTGGGATAGGGACGGTGGGAGGGTGGTGGTATTGACATTTATATAATCTTTACTATCCATGAACATGCAATATTCTTCCATGTTTATATAAGTACTCATATATTTTTATATTTATATAAATAAATATTTTAAAAAGAAAACCAATCAATTAACAATAATTGATAAATACATTAATGTAAACATTATTTAGGTATTATATAGAAAATAATATTTTATTTATATATTATATATACATATTGTATGTTTATACTTATAATTTATATAAGTATCATTGGTTTCTTGTAATTGTTTCTGTATTGTTAATTGGTGTGTGTGCGTGTGTGCAAGTCTTGTTTCTCAGGTTACCATAGATACTCATATATAAGCTGAGTTTTTCGGCTTATACACGGGTCAGTGTTAGTATTAGTAATGCTATAGATGGCAGTGAAGACTGCGCTTTGTATGAAAATGACAACAGTGATGGTGATGACGGCGATCTCAGTGAGGACAGCGTCTATGATGACCTCACACCAGCTGAAGCTCTGCCTTGGAATACGGATGAGGATGAGGAATCTAGTTTTGAAGGATTTTTACTCTTTACATTTTAGCTTGGTTGCTGATGGAGCTCAGGGTTGAGTACTCTTAAGGTATCATTGTTGATACCTTATTGTTTTTGTTGAACCTATTTTCCACTTACTGTGCTGGTTTACTAATGTTAAATGACTTGTCTTTTTATTTATGTTTTTTATTTAAAATAAATATTTAAATACATTACCTCACTGATGTCTCAATTTTTAGTAATTTTATTTTCATTTGTTTTGATTATTGAAACTCACCAATAGCTTCTGCATGTTCCACCCTAGGCTTATACTCGAGTCAATCAGTTTTTCTGCTTTCCCAGGTAATAATTAGGTACCTCGGCTTATACTCAGGTTGGCTTTTATTTGAGTATATACGGTAGGTTTATTCCTTAAGTATCTCATCCTTTGCACGGCTAGTTTAAATGGTATTGTTTTCTTGGTGTGTTTTTCAGAGCTCTTCTCATTAGTATACAGTAACCGATTACTTTTTTTTCTTTTTCTTTTTTGATTACTTTTTTTTATGTTAAGTTAGCAACCCTTCCATATGCCAAATCTTTTGATAATTCCTAGAAATTTTTCTTTTTTAAGTTTTGGGGTTTTTTCCATATAAAATTTTATCTCCAAATAGTGAGTTTCACTTCTTTGACCATTTGGAGACCTCTGATTTCTTTTTGCTGTTTATCTAATTTTTTCTTTTGTTGCTTGTGCTTTTGTGGTCATAGCTAATAATCCATTATTGAAAACCCAAAGCTGGGGAGGGAGGGGGATGGAAAAAAAAGAGGACATGATACAAAGGGCTTAAGTGGAGAGCAAATGCTTTGAAAATGATTAGGGCAAAGAACGTACAGATGTGCTTTATATAATTGATGTATGTATATGTATGGATTGTGGTAAGAGTTGTATGAGCCCCTAATAAAATGTTTAAAACAACAAACAATAAAAACCCCAAAGCATTACCCCTATCTTTTTGTTCTAAGAATTTTATATTTATGGTTTTAGTGAGTACATTTAGATCCTTAATCCATTTTGTTATATATTTTTAATACTGTAAGTATGGGCCAACTTAATTTATTTTGATTTTTGTGAAAATTCAGCTGACCCAACACCATTTATTAAAGAGACTTCTTTCCCCAGTGAGTGGATTTAGCATCTTGCCCCAAATCCATAGATTTGGGTTTATTTCTGGGCTTTGAAATTTATTTCATTGCTCGGTGTGTCTTAACTGTCTACACCAGTTTCAGACTGTTCTGATTACTGTGGTCCAAAGTATTTTAGAATGTTTCCCCCTGAATTCTTTCTCATCTCTGAGAGTGAATGGTTTTTCTTCATGTTCTCTTACAAGTAGTGTTAATTACCAGTTGTTATAATGGAAAGGAGTTGAGATTTTATAGGCAGTAAGGAAAAAGGCTTGCCTAGGGCCTTTTGGCTGTCTACTTAGGATTGTGTTGCCACATGTAACCAACTATTTAACAAATATTTTTTAGTTCCTGTGTGTGCTGTGCATAGGACTAGATGTTATGTGTACATTGGTGAATGAGTTCTGTTGTCTTGGAGATAAACAATCTAGCTAGTAAACACTGGGCCGCTGTGTTACACAAGTCCACAGGGCCCAGGGAACATTATATTCTTTGATCCGGTGCCCCCCATGACATGGCCTTGGGTCTTTTTGTTGAAAAAAAGTTTAAAAATTGTTTGAAATTCTTACTTCCTCATTGTCTTCAAGATGAAATCCTTTCATGTCACACAGGAACTTGATTATAATTTGATCCTACTCCATCAAAAAGAATTAACACATACAATTCTGTTACCAGCCATTTCCTAGAGGCTACCCTGTGCTCTGCCCACCTTAGGTTCACAGTGCAAGTGCATCAGTTACAGGTAAAGGTTTACAGAGCAGTTCATCAGTTGTACATTCAGCAATTCATACACGTTTTGATTCAATTAAACCGTTGCACTCCCCTCAGTCATACTGCCACATAGCCCACTTCTTCTGGGTGTTTTCTTTCCATTCCACTTACTTTCCTAACCCTCTGAACTTTGATCTTGGGCCAGTGCTTCCCTATTGATCTTACATGGTTGATTATTCTTCATCTACCTCACCAATGTTACTGTTCTCCTTACAGACCAGTTCTCTGTTTGGTGGAAATTTGAGCCACTTGAGTTTCCTTCCAGATCTGAATGGTAATTAAGGAGCTTCCACTAGTTTTTCCTGACCACTAAGGCAGACTGGTCTTGTTTATGATTTTGACTACTTGTGAAATTCAAAGTGGTAATAAGCCAATAAGGATTCTTGATGGAATGTTGATTTATGGCTTACAGAGTTACTTGGAATATTAGGATACTTGGGCAACATATTGGTCTTTTCAATTAATTTACATTTTACTGAATCGAATGGCCTGGGGTTAGTGTTCCAAGAGACCACTTGGTGTGAAGCAAAGCGCTGCGGTGCTTTAGCTTAATTGGCTACCATTTGTTGAGATTTTCTGAATAGTGAAAAAAAAAATGACCACAATTGATCTCCACAAGAACAAATAAAACTAGGAAAGAATGCGTAATAGATCCATTAGACTGCCTGTCATTTCCTTGTCTCTGTCATCTACTGCTGAGTAGATGAAGTGAAGTGGGGGCCCTTCAGAGAAGCTCATGGGCTGTGCCCAGGCCCCACATCTCTTTTACTCTTCTGCTCTTATTTTTTCACTTAGCAACTCTTCTTAGGTTTATAAGCCTTGAGAAACTGTCACTAAACTGCTAGATCAAATAATTGTTGGGGAAAGTAGTAGTTGATACTAAGGAACATAGCAGTGTGGTGCAGATGGGGACTCTGTTGGGTTATATGAGGTCACTGAAGGGCCCTGCGGGGAGCCCTAGTGGCATAGTGGTTATGCATTCAGCTGCAAACAACAAAGCCAGCAGTTTGAAACCACCAGCGACAGCTTGAGAGAAAGAAGAGACTTTCTACTTCTGTGAACAGTTACAGTCTTAGAAACCCACAGGGAAGAGTTCTGCACTGTCCTGTAGTTACTGTGAGTCGGAATCAACTTAATGGCAGTGAGTTTCGTTTTGGAAAAGGGGGCCTAGTAATGCTATATGAGAGCACGCCTAAGCTAAAACTTAAATTGTTACTTAGTAAGAGTGCCTGTATGCCCGCTCCTGTTATCCAGCCCATTCATTCAGCTGTACTCATGGGAGCTACCCTGGTGTCCCACCTTTAAGACTTTAGTTTGTAATTTAAGCATCATGAGAAAAGCATTCTGATGCATGCAGGATACGGAGGTGGGAGGAGTCCTGTTTTACAATGTAATCAATTAAAACTTAGAATATACTTGAACTGGGTCGTAAAGAAAAATAAGAACTCTCCTGGCCAGACTAAGTTAAACCCCCAGACCCACTTCCAGCAAGTCAATTCTATATAGGACAGTAAGAAACCAGCAACACTGTAATTGTTAGAGAAGCATACAGCCTCCCATGGGAGCGGCTGGTGGGTTTGAACGTGACTGGCTTTTCAGTTAGTAGTGGAGCTTAATCACTGTGCCACTGGGGCTTTAACAGACTAAGGTAAAAAACAAACGAACAGACCAAACCATTGCCATGGAGTCTTTTCTGACTCTGGATGGCGACTGTGACTCTGGATAGGGTTTCTGAGGCTGCACTACTTTATGGGGAGCAGACAGTTTTATTTTTCTTCTGCTTAGCGCTGGGTAGTTTGTACTGCTGTTTTAGCAACCCAGTCTCCATTTCTCCTATTTTAAAGTACACGTTGGACAGGAACCGACTTTCAAGTGAATTTTTGAAAGTAGCCCCTCAGGAACTACAGACCCTCCTGCTGCCCATCTGTCTGTTGCTCCTTAATAAAGCCTTTTGATGGAAAATAGCCTGTGCTTGACTTCTTAAATAAAGGAAAAGGAAAAATGCATATTGTGCTTAAGTGGAGACCTTCTGACCTCACTTTGGAAAAAAACAACATTCACTGAAAACTGGTAGCTCACAGCATTGAGTTGATGCTGCCTAATGGAGCCCTGGTGGTGTATAGTGGTTACGTTGACCTGTGATCCACAGGATCATCAATTCAAAATTAGCAGCAGCTTCCTGGGAGAAAAACCAAGCTTTCTACTCTTGTAAACAGTTGCAGTGTGGGAAATCCACAGGGGGTTGCTGTGAGTCAGCCTTGACTCTATGGCAGTGAGAATAGTGACCTGATAGGACAGGGTAGAACTGGCCCTGTGGCTTTCCGAGACTGTAATCATTTATAGGAGTAGAAAGCCCTGTCTTTCTCCCTTGGAGTGACGGGGGGGTGGGGGGGTGGGGGGTGTTTCAAACTGCTCACCTTGTGGTTAGTAACCCAACTTGTAACCACTACTCTCAAGGGAAAAAACTTGTAAAGATATAGGTAATGCTGTGAGTGTTTTTTAAGCGGCAAGTCCCTGTTTGAATGTTACGTACTTTTATTGTGGTTGGTGTAGTTTCAAATACATGTACTAAGGGGACTTCAAAGAGTTTGAGGAAAATTCCATTCCCTTTTAATTCAATTTTTGAAGACCCCTGTGTGTGTATGGAAAGTTTATGGAAAATGGAATTAAAAGATAATGGAAAACGTCCATGAAATTTTAAATACATACGTACATTCTTGGTTTTGTTTTCATATACTTTTCATTCATTTCCCCCCTTAAATCCTGAGTAGTGGAACACAGGCTAACCCTAGGAAGCTAGAAAGTTGGGATTTCTGTGATGTTCATGGCAATGCACACTACAGTATTTTGAAACATATTAAAGGCTTTCTTAGTTCTGCCTTTCCTGTGCTGAGTCAACATGGGTAGGTTTCAAATTGGTAAAAAGGAATGAGGTAGAAAAACACAAATACAGGTCATTTTAGAAAGGTGACCCAAGTGTACCTATTGTTACTCTTCTAAATTTGCAGAGATGATATGTGTTTATTTTTTTATTTTTTATTTTTGATGATATGTGTTTTACAGAATAGTTCCCTAGTGACTTTTGTATTCTTTGTGGTTGAGTCTTCAAATAATACTGTCTAGAACAATGAAGTGTAAACCATTCTGTAGTGTAGATCATATAATATCGATCTTGAGGGAAAACTTCAGTAAAATGCGAACAGTGATCCTGAAGTGAATAATACTGGGGTAATCCTTTGATTTGCTGCTAATAAGGACAAAGTATACATCTAGGGTTTATGCTCATATTAATTTCCTTAACATGTTGAAGACTTTCTCTGAACATTTTTACTTTTCTGTTTTCTTTTTTGCTTAACTACATCTACCCATTTCATTTTCCATTCCTTCTTAGGTTTGTCATCTCTCAGTCGTGTGTGGATCCACGTATGTGTGTGTGTGTCCCAATTATTGACTGCTGGACTTAATGGCAGTGGTGTGTGTGTGCTGGTTTTTTATCTAGTTCATAGACTTGGTATGAAACTTTATGGAACAAAAGAAAGTTTTTGCATTTCTTTGAGCCTAATATGCCAGTCAATTGTAAGACCTACTATAGTTTGTGGGATATCACAAAAGAGAAAAAAGCAGGATATAATATTTTCTCTCCTAAGATTTCACATTCAGTACTTACTGAAATGTAATATTTATGCTTCATAATTTTTGCAGTTTTCTGCATTAATAAAAAGAAAAGTAAATAGAAGCAAAATATATTGGTTGAGACATTCTTTAATCTACTTTATGTTCAAAATTCCATTTTGCTGAATCACTTATGCTCTCTGCTCTTTTCGGAGACCTTTGGTGCATGCCACTACCTTTTGTTTCAACGTGCAGCTGCACAAAACTACAATACCAAACCCCACAAACCGTTGTCAGTAGATTGACTCCAGTTTGTTACCGAGTATAGTTGCTCCATGGGGTTTTCTTGGTTGTAGTCCTCACTGAAGCAGATTGCCAGCCCTTCTGCTGGAAGGGTTGAACCTACCCAACCTTTAGCTATGCATAAACTATGCCACCCAGCATAATCTTGTTTTGAAGATTTAATTGGCAATTTAAACTCAGTGTTGTATTGTCAACAATGCATATTACTCAATTGAAGGTTGAGTACAAGCTAACTTTCAGGGTGTGCATTCTGTCACTCTTTCATTCATCCTCCACGACACCAGAAAATAAGTTTAGGACAATTTGAAATTCTATTCTGCAAATTTTAATACCAAAAAACCCCACCTCAACAAAACCCCCCAAACAAAAAACAACTCACTGCCACTGAATCCGTGCTGACTCATAGTGACCCTACCTGGGTTTGTTTCCGAGACTGTAACTGTTTACAGGAGTAGAAAGCCCAGTCCTTCTCCTGAGGAGCTGCTGGTGGTTTTTGAACTGCTGACTATGTGGATCCCAGCCCATTGCTTACTCACTATGCCACTAGGGCTCCTACAAATTTATTATTTGCTGTCAAATGATTTTCACAAGTGGTAGTATCAATTAGTACTTAACAGTGATGAATAGGATTGCTCTGTGTCTGTATTTTGTCAGTTTAATGGGCAAGAAATGGTTTACCACTTTGTGCTTTATGATACGCCCCTTGTTCTGTTTCTGTTATCCCTCGGTTCTATCCTGGTAAGACCTCTAAGTTCTAGTTGCAGTACAGTTGTAAATCTGAAAAGACTCTGCCTACCTCCTCTTCCCTGTTGTTATGTATGTTTATTGCCTACTCATTGTATCTGCCAGATACATGCTGCCAGGGCCTCTGTTACGTAGGCGGCTTATACTTTCCCCTAGCAAGATCTCCAGGGACATTAAGGGTGCTTCAAAATGTTTCATTTTTAATTTCATTTTCTACAGACTTTTTGAAGCTCACTCATGTAGCCTGAAGGTGCCTTGGTAGCACAGTGAATAAAGTGTTGGGCTGAGACACACAGGTCAGAAGCTTCAGCCCACCAGCTGCTCTGGGAGAAAGGAGGCTGCCGGCTCCTGTGAAAATGGACCGGCTAGGAAGCCTTAGGGAGAACTCCTGTGCCCTCTAGACCGCTATGAGTCAGAATTGACTCAGTGTTAGCAGATTTGGTTTGGGCATATATGATGGTGCTTCCAAAAGTTAGTGGGAAAATTCCATTCCATTCCCCCCCCCAACTTTGTGTGGCTTCCTGTATAATTTTTTTACCTTTGTCAGTCTGGATAATTTTGGATAACTACATCTGCTGTATACTTATTAAGGCTTGTGAAAAATGGCCTGTTTTCCATTACTGTCTGCGTCCATAAAGATTTCCAGCTTTGAAAACTGTGGAGCAGCAATCTGCACCGGACTGTTAAGGCCTGTGCAAGACTTTGAGCCTCACTAACTGGGAGACAGGGTTTGAATTTGCTTACCTATGTTGGAGTGGCACCTAGTGGTCACAGAGTGCTACAGTAGCTTGTTTGTGTAAGTCAAAAATTCATGGTCGGAATGGATCATGGAGATTCTTTTTCCAGCTGCCTAATTTTTGTGGGGAAGAAACAGATCAAGAGGGGGGAAAATTCGAAGAATATTTTTCATAGTGAGATAATTGTTCTTTAAGGGCAATTTAAAACAGGTCTTTGTTTTCATTTTTCCCTCAGTTTGTGTTTTTAGGGGAAGTTACAGTGTCCCTTTTAGCTTCTGATACAGGAATGAACGCAGCATACATGCTCAGTTAATGTATAGATGAATTAGTTTATTAAATAACTTACAATTTTTGTTATGTATCACAGCTAATATAACTATGTGTAGTATTATAAAACTAAAAACTCACCGCCATTATTTAATTCTGGCTCATGGTAACTTTATTATAGATCTGTACTGATAGAGGAGCTTTCAAAAAGAATTACTTTATCTTGTCTGGAGTGCAAATAACTTAGGAGTGCCATTATGTATGCAAAATGGCATAAGTTATAAGGCTAAGTTATAACTTCTAATGTTTTTTATATTAACCTTAGTTCAGGTAATAATGTTATCATTACTCCTAATTATAACTTGTTATGGCTATCACATTGTTTTGTAACAAAAAAGTACGATTATACAAAGACTGCACTTTATAAATGTAAATACAGTCTTGGTTTGCTGTATATTGGATACAATGGTCTTCCTTAAGCCTAAACACAGAAACAAAAGCATGTATTATAAGAGAAAGTCCAAGATGGGAAGTGATAAAATGGGTATTGAGTAGAGCTTTGTTTGTAGAAGCTGGTATACTTGTAAAATTTCCATGTATTCATTAAATTATATTATGTCATTCTTTTTGTTAGGAGCAGACTTGAAGCGTTAAGTTTTGTCCTCCTAAAGAGCTGTCATAATTAGTAGCTTGAAGGTTCAGCTTTATTTCCATTTCATAAACATGAATATTTGTATAAATTTAAAAATTGAGTTCTGGAATAGAGTTAGGATTTTATATGTGTTGGGACACATTTCCAGTGTGAAAGGTAGAGCTACTTTTGAATTGCAAAGGGCTATCTTAGTTGCTACAATGTGAAAATGATATTGTACTTTGATTACTGACTGTGCTGTTTATATTTGAGATCTTTAAAGTACCTTTTGCTGAGTGGTCCTTAACGACTGATTTCTCAAACCTCTTTAACATTAAGTAGAAAGGTTCTCAGAAAACAATCTAGACCGAGGGAAACCCATTAGTGCGGTCATTCAGCAATTCCGAGGGAAGGCTCCAGAATATTTCTGCCACAGAAACAAGTACCAAAATAATTCCAAATTATTTGTTCCTTTCATATTTATGTAGCTTAATGGACTTTGAATAATCTAGTTTTCTTTGTAGTTTTTTTTTTACTTCAGCCCCTGTGAAGTTGGCAGATATTAACTAAAGTAAAAAATTACAATGATAAATCTATTCCAAGTTTACAAATCATAGTATAAAATAACATTTAATAACTGTAATTTCAAATGATGTATTTTATAAATTTGCAGAATCTATACTTCTGGAGTTATTAAAGTTTAAAACCGCCTCTGGGGAAATCCTGTATTTCGTGAAGGCATAAATGCTACTTGGTACATTGGTACACAAGGCAGACTCTTGGAGTTTATTCTACCATCTTCCTTATAACACGGTAAGGAAGATGCTAAAAATAAATGACTAGGAAGCCTTAGCTTTACCATAGAATTGCCTTTGATTCAGTAAATATCAAGGGAAAATAAAGCATATTCAGCTCAAAACAGCCCTGGTGGCATAGCAGTTACAAGTTTGGACTGCTATACTCAAAGTCAGCTGTTCAAAACCACCGGCCACTCTGCTGTAAAAAGACAGTTTTGTACTTCTGTAAAGACTTAAGTCTCAGAAACTCACACAGACAATTCTATTCTGTCTCACAGGATTGCTATCAGTTGGCATCGATTCCATGGCAGTGAGTCTTTTGGTCCCTAAATTACCTTGTAAAATTCCTAGACACATTCATAGACAGACTATCCTTATAAACATGCCCTTGTAACAGCCTGTAAAGAGCTCAGTATTGAAAGATGGCTTAGAGCAACAGTTCTCAACCTGTGGGTTGCGACCCCTTTGGGGGTCAAACGACCCTTTCACAGGGGTCGCCTGATTCATAACAGTAGCAAAGTGACAGTTTTGAAGTAGCAATGAAAATAATTTTATGGTGGGGGGGGGGTGTCACCACAACATGAGGAACTGTATGTATTAAAGGGTCGTGGCATTAGGAAGGTTGAGAAGCACTGATTTAGAGGTTTGGGTTTCTATGCCTGACCAGGCCAACCTAAAATCAAAATCACTGCCATCAAGTCAATTCTGACTCTTAACAGCCCTATAGGTCAGAGCAGAACTGTCCCTGTGGTTTTCTCAGACTGTAATTCATTATGGGAGTAGAAAGCCAAGTTGTTCTTCCAAGGAGCCACTGGTGGGTTGCAGCTACTTAATGTGTGGTAAGATAAGATCTGAGTCAGCCTAAAAAGTATTAATTATTTCAATGGTTATTAGTAAGTTGTGGGGTGAGGAGGGCAGCAAACTTTAAAAGTTAGCTTTATGTTTTGTGCATTTACTTCTCATAGCTTTGCCTTCCCTGCTTCTTTTACTCAACAGCACACCAAGTTCATTGTAAATGCTAGGAAGGGTTTGGTCAAGCACAATAGCCTATAAGGGCTCTGCTTTTTAGATACTATCAAGGTCCAGGCATCCGTGGGCTTGGGAGTTCAGTGAGCTAGCTAGATAGCACTGAGCAGTCCCAGCAGGAGTCAGATGTCAGAGGGTGTACCTGCGGAAAACCCACTTAAAATGAAAATTTAGAATTCCTCGATTTTAATGAATTTGAAGGCAGCTTGAAAGTACCTGCACAGATTTTGGCAGAAAGTTTTCATTTGGATGGGATTTTTTTTTTTGATGGGATTTTTTTTTTGATGGGATTTTTAAACTTAGTTTTTATTTTACTTTAATTAATAAGGGCCAGCTCTCGAAGGCCCTGCTAATTCCAGCAATTTGGGAGGAATGGTGCTATAGGTAAGCAAAAAAAAAAAAAAAAAAAAGTCTTTTTGTATTCTGATTGACAAACTGATTTGAAATAAAAAAACAAAACTCCAGCAAACCACAAAGGTTATATATACCTTTGTGTGAGTTGAATGGATTTTCAGAAATTTGATATTAATACTTCCAACTGTATTTTAACTAATAGTATGTAACATTTTCATCTGGAGTAAACTTAATATTTTAAAATGTTTAGTGATGCCATTTTTTATTCTTGTCTTTAAAGTGAATAATAACTGGAGGTTTTTAGAACAGCATTTTATGTAAATTATTTTTAATATTTGGCTGCTGGTAAAAGCTATTACAACAAGAATTTTGCCCTAATATTAAGCTAAATTAGCTTATAAAAAGAGTAATGAGATAATATGGTCAAGAAAAGTATGAAAATAGGTTGGTACAGCCTGTGGACTATCTAATGACTCATTTAAAAATAATTGGTGTATTTCTTGCTATTGTTAGTTTTCAGCTGTACAGGATAAGGATGCAGCTTGTGCTGGACTGATGAAATCTACAAGAGATGTTTATGATAAAGTTATGAAAATCAACTAAAAGTAACAAATATATTCGCTTAATGAAATAATTGCAATGGGAATTCCTTTTTCTAAGATTATAAAAGGCTTGATTATTCATGGACTGATATAGTCTACATGAAAACACTAAGATTTATAAACTGGGGAAGTAATAGCTATATTTATTTGTAGGATGGATACACAAACAAATTGTTAAAATCAAAACTCTAAAGTAAAAGTTAGGTGAACATATTTTAAGAGTTGTAAATAATACCTGGTACATAATAGATAGCAACTTTGGGACTCTGAGAGGCAGATTGTCCACGATTTATTGTCTTTAGTACCAGGAAAGACTGTCTTCTGAAATTTTTTCCTTTGAACTAAAATCTTCAAATAGCTGACTTCTATTCATTTTAAAAACTTCACTATGAACTGTTGTAATATGTTAGAAAGAAAAAAGATTATTATAATGAACCTCTTATGTATCTGTCTTTCACCCAGCTTTAATAGTTTTTAATTTATGGCCAACCCCTAACTAATTAGGATGGGTTAAAAATTTTTTTTATTGGGAAATAAAATCAAATGTATAGCAGTATGAATATATTGATTTATAAGATAACTTGATTGTTCTCTTATAAAATAATATCTGTAAACTGTAGTAATGCTTTAGTAATGCTTTCTCTCTTGTTCCTGATATTGATAATTTGTATTTTTTCATTTTCTTCTTTTTTCCCCCCTGATGAATCTGGCTAGACATGATCGGTTTTATAGATCTCAAAAAACCACACTAGGCTTTGTTTTGTTGTCATATATGTTGTCCCCATAGTGATCATTTTTACTATTCTTTATGGAGATATATGTTTCTGTTGCAAGGTTTTTGAAGGACTAAGGGCTTTATTGTTTTTTGTAATGTAAGTTTTTTAATCATGCCCCTCCCCCACCCAGCTTTTTGTGTTTGAAAGTCTTATAGGGAAACACATCTTGACAGTTTCTTTCAGCACTTCAGAGATAGTGCCTTAGAGTCTTTTCCCCTGCATTGTTTTTGTTGAGAAATTTGATGTCATTTTTAATCTATCTGTATGTTCTTCTTTTCCCTAGTTGCAGCTAAAGTTTTGCTTTTTCATTTCTTTCTCCTTTATTTTAGATCACTGGTTTTAAGCAATTTACTTAAACACACCTGTGTGTGGGTTTTTTTTTAAATAAATAATTTTATTGGGGGCTTGTACAACTCTTATCACAATCTATACATCCATTGTGTCAAGCACATTTGTACATTGGTTGCCATCATTCTCAAAACTTTTGCTTTCTACTTGAGCCCTTGGTATCAGCTCCTCATTTCCCCACCCCCTTGATAATTTATAAATTATTATTTTTTCATGTCTTACACTGTCCAATGTCTCCCTCATCCACTTTTCTGTTGTCCATCCCCCAGGGAGGGGGTTATATATAGATCATTGTGATCAGCTCCCCCTTTCTCCCCCACCTTTCCCTTACCCTCTTGGGATTGCTACTCGCATTATTGGCCCTGAGGGGTTTATCGTTCCTGGATTCCCTGTGTTTCCAGCTCTTAAGCTGTACCAGTGTATATCCTCTGGTCTAGACGGATTTGTAAGGTAGAATTGGGATCATGATAGTTGGGGGGAGGAAGCATTAAAGAATTAGAGGAGAGTTGTATGTTTCATCCCTGCTATACTGCACAATGACAGGCTTGTCTCCTCCCTGTGACCCTTCTGTGAGGGGATGTTTAGTTGCCTGTAGATGGGCTTTGGGTCCCCAATCTGCATTCCCCCTCATTCACAATGATAAGATTATTTTCTTCTTTGATGTCAGGTACCCAATCCTGTCGGCATCTCATGATCACACAGGCTGGTGTGCTTCTTCCATTTGGGCTTTGTGGCTTCTCAGCAAGATGGCTGCTTGTTTATCATAAAGCCTTTAAGACCCCAAATGCTCTATCTTTTGATAACCAGACTCCATTAGCTTTCTTCACCACATTTGCTTATGCAGCCGCTTTGTCTTCAGCGATTATGTTGGGAGGGTGAGCATCATGGAATGCCAGTTTAATAGAACAAAGCAAGTGTTCTTGCATTGAGGGAGTACTTGAGTGGAGGCCCACTGTCCATCTGCTACTTTAATACTAAACCAAAAAATATATGCACTTACATCTATTTCTCTATCATCATATATAAATATAATTACATATATACATGCCTGTATTTAGACCTTTATAAATGCCCTTTACTCCTAGTTTCTTCCTCTAGTTCCTTTTACTTTCCTCTTGTCCCATTATCATGTTCAGCCTTCATTTGGTTTCAGTGATTCCTGTCAGTTACCTTGCCTTTGATCAAGCCTTACCAGGCCTCCTACGCCCTCCTTGTCATCGATTTTAGATCACTTGTTGTTCCCTTGTCCCTGGGTTTTTTAACACCCACTTCCTTTCCCCCTTTTCCCCTCTCCCATGTCCCGCCAGAACCAGAACCATTGTTTCCCCCAGATTGTTTATCCTGCCTATCTTATCTAGATAGACCTGCAGAGATAATAATATGCACAAAAACAAGACAGAGCAAAACAAAGCAACAGAAGAAAACAAAACAACATCAACAAAACCCAAGGACAAAATGTCTGTTTGTTGAACTTTAGAGTCTGATGCAGTGCGCACCCTTGCCCCCCGAAGTCTATTTTTATTATTCCCTGGGGACTTTGTTGCTCTGCTCCCCTTGCTGCTCTGTTGCACATCCTTAGTGTTTCGCATCAGTGTGGTGGGGTCAGATTGGGCGCAGTTCCTGGACCGTGTCTCCACTTTTGTCTGTCGTAGCACTGTGGGTCAGCGAGGGATACGAGTCTTGTAGTGGGGCCAGCCCTATGGTCCTTTCTGTGCTTTGGCTGCTCAAGGCTTGGTGCAGGCCAGGTTGTGTTCCACTTTTTCTTCCTTTTCCTTCACTTGTTCCTGTGTGCTCTTTCAGAAATGTCCCTTTCCCGGAGCTGTTAGCTTCAGTGCTGCCCTCTGAAGTGAATTCTTCTGTGGGTAGGGGGTGCTGCCCATGTAGTTGGGATTGGGGCCGGCCCCTCAGACCTTTCTATTGGTTCGCTGCTTCATGCCAGTATGTTGCTTTCACTTGAAGTCTGGTCCCTCTTTTCCTGTGATATCAATAATACCCGCCCCTTGGGTGGGTTTCTTATGTTTCTTTTTGAGAGTAATTGAACATCTTGGATCTGTGGGTTTGTGCTTTTCATCTAGTTAGAAAAAACTTTGACCATTAAGTCTTCATGTGTTTTGTCTGCACCCTCTTATGCGTTATTTGGCTTAAAGATGTCCTACAGGTTTACTCCTTTTGGACCTTCTCTGTTTCAGTTGTTTTAGTATATATACCTAAGAAAAGAATTGCTGGTCACAAGAGTATATTTTACTTTTTGGAGGATTGCCATATTTTTCTCCACTGTGGTAATACCAGTTTATCTTCTCATCATCGAATTTCCAATTTCTATACATCCTCACTACCATTTGTTGTTGTTTTTCATCCTTACCTTCCTAGTGGGCTTGCAGTGGTATCTCATTTGTGCATTGAAATTCCATTTCTCTAATGACCTCTAGCGTCTTTCCTTGTAGTTATTGACCATTTATGTATTTTCTTTGGTGAACTCTGTATCAAGTACTTCGCATGTTTGTTGTTGGTCCTTTAGTTAAGCTGTAGGAGCTCTTAATATAATCTGGATGTTAAACTTCATCTCATCTCATACATGGTTCCCACATATTTCCCCCCGATCTGTAGGTTTGTTCTTACATTGTAGAGTGCTGTGACAAACATTTCGGCACCTACAGCTGACCTTTCCTATTGGGAAAGAGGTTGTGCTTGCTCATTTTCCTCACAGACTAAAGCAGCAAGAGCAACCCTTGAAAATGACTGCCATCTTGGGCTGTATTGATCTGATGGATCATTGTTACCATGGCGGACAGATTGTAACATGGGGCTAGAACAAAGACCAAGAAGATAAATTCTGGAAGAATTAAAAAGAAATTGGTACTGAATTGTTCAAAGGGTTTGGTATGGCAGTGAAGCCCCCTGAACCTTTTTAGTGGTCATTTTCTTGCTGGCATAGCATCAAGAGATTTCAGTAGTTTTGCACAGGGATTAGTTTTAAGTTCCTGCAGTTGTTTTTCTTTGGGCTACTAATTTGTCATGAAAACATTAAGTAACTATTAGTATCTTAGCAGACATCCTTTGTCATTCATTCAGCAGATATTTTCTACTTGTGTGCCATGTGTCAAGCGTCTGCTACACACTGGATGGAGAGCAGGTATATGGAACCTGGAATGAGAGAATAGTTCCCTAACAGTTACTTCCTTTTTCTCCCTCAAAGTTTTTCTCAACTATTCTGAAGCACAAAACATTGCATACCACGGTAGATATGGACAAAGAAGAAAGGAAGACTATCAACCAAGGTCAAGAAGATGAAATGGTAACCAACTTTTACAGTTTCTTGGTGAAATGTAAAGAAGAATTTGTCACTATTTTGCATGTCCTCATGTCAAGTCTGACTCATAGCAACACTATATGGCAGAGTAGAACTAACTTTTGGGACTCCCTGGCTGTAATCCTTCTGAGAGCAGACCACCATGTTTTTTCTCCTGAAGAGTCCCACTGATGGGTTTGAACCACTCATCTTTGGTCAGCAGCCAAGAGCTTAACACTTGCGCCACCAGGGCTCCTTATTCTAGTGAGAAGAGTTCAGTTTCAAAAGCAACAGCCAAATCATCATTATTGGGATCTTTGAATCTTTAAAAGGTATCATTTTAATTTATTTTATTAAAAGATCATTTTATTAGGGGTTCTTACAACTCTTATAACAATCATACATCAATTTGTATCAGGCATATTTGTGCATATGTTGCCATCATTCTTTTTTAGACATTTACTTCCTGTTGAGCCCTTGGTATTAGCTGTCCCCAAAGAGTCTCTTGAGCTTATTCTGACGGTGTGTTTTTGCACTGGGCTTCAGTAACAGCTTTGCTGTTGGTTGTTGGATAATTTGTTTTTCAAGTCATTTTCCTTTCATTTGATGATTTAAAGTTCTTCTAGAGAACTTTATATATAATCCTGAATACACGATTTCCAACTTTATAAAATTAAAAATTCACGTAATAGAAAATTGAAGCAAAAAAGAAACGTTATCAATTGTTTTAGGGGTGGGGGAAGAAAAGAGGTTGAGGTTGTCAGGCAAAACACACAAAAAATGCTCTTATTAAGTTTGAAATTCAGATTGCAAAGAATAAGTTTAAGTATGTTCCAAATAGTGCTTGAAACACACTTAGGCTAAACAATGATTTGTTTTGTAAATTAAAATTTGATTAGCCATCTTGTGTTTTTACTTGGTAAATCAGGCAGTCTTGGTAGGGATCAACAGGTGAAGCTAATTAAATAATAAATAATTTGAGTTAGTAGATCAAATTGAGGAGCCCTGGTGGTTTAGTGGTTACTTGTTGAACTGGTTGCAAGGTAAGCAGTTTGAAACCACCAGCCACTCCAAGGGAGAAAGACAAGGCTTCTCCTCCTTTAAGGCTTAGAAACTCACAGTAGCACTTCCCTTTCCTGTAGGGTCGCTTTGAGTTGATATCGACTCAGTGGCAGTGAGTTTGGAACAAATTGACCAGTCACAGTAGTGTTTGGATAAATAGTTTAACATTTGGGGGGAAAATCACGTTAAACCCTGTTTATCTAGATTCCTGGTGTAGCCTGGATTTTATCCTGGAGAGAGTCTTAGTTACTGGACCAGTGTTACTTGCTTTTGACAGGTGTGTTATCTCAGGTGTTGACATTAGGGGAAACTATGGAAAGAGTCCAGAGCTCTGGTGGGTATTTGAACCTGTTAACCTTTCCCAGGGAGAAGGATGAGGCCGTCTACCGCTGTGAAGATTTCGAGCGTCAGAAACCCTCCGTGGTAGTTCACTTCTGACTTGTAGGGCTGCTATGGGTCTGAATTTACTTGATGGCAATGAGTTTTGAGTTTAAGGGAAAGGTATTGACACTTATCTTTGTGAGCTTTAGGCTAACTTCTCAAAAGTGGGCCACTTACAACTGGAAAAGTTCTGAATTAAGAAAATATATTTAAAAGTTCAAGGAAAGTCCATGCGGAATATAATTATCTTTTGTTAGTAGAAAAGAACTTAATTAGTATCACGTATGAAACCATAAAGTATAAATGTCATTAAATTGGACTGCCTAAAAATATAAGTAAATATGGCATCACATTTACCAGAAATGAAATTTACACTTAAATTATAGACTGGGAAGATTCTTGCAGTTTCTGGAGCAAAATAAAAAAGGGCCATTTAAATTGATAGCTGCTTGGGAAACAAATTATTTTGGAATGTCTCTGTCTGCTCTACATTTGATGTGTGATCATGTGCCTCTGTGTCTCCATCCAGGAAGTCTTTGGCTATAATCTGAGTCGCTGGAAGCTTGCGTTAGTTTCTCTAGGAGTGGTCTGCACTGGGGGCTTCCTCCTCCTCCTCCTCTATTGGATGCCGGAGTGGCGGGTGAAAGCGACTTGTATTCGGGCTGCAGTGAAGGACTGTGAAGTGGTGCTGCTGAGGACTACTGTAAGTCTGCACTGACTTTGAGCCGCTTACTTGAGTAAAACACTGTGCCTTTGGATATTTGTTCAAAAGAGCTCTGCAGGGGATATAATGAGGTGATGAGAGTGTAACCAGCCATCGTGATTGTAACATTTCCTGAAGCAGCTGTTTGGCAACTGAGTCTGAGTTCCTTTCCTTTCCAGGCTTTACTTCCCCCTCCGAGAGTTTTGACTGTTTGAAGTGTCATTGGAGTTATTGATTAGATTCACCACCTCTTGTAGCCCAGCCTGTTCATTTTTTTTTCTCAGCATCATGGAATTTAATTGAAAATGATTGAAAATTTTGCTAGTTTTCCAGTAATATGAGCCAAACATGACACTTTAGAAAGATGAGAGACTGCTGAAGACCTCCAGAGTCTCCCAAGAGACTCTAAATCTTTCCTCCAGAATAGAGTTGAATTTCACAATAAATCCATTTCTAAAGTATATTCCACTTATAAAATGCCCAATCGTACTATGCTGTAATGTTATTGTTGTTTTGTTTTGTTTTTTTAAAAACAATTTATTAGGGGCTCATACAACTCTTATCACAGGCCATACATATACACACATCAGTTGTATAAAGCACATCTGTACATTCTTTGCCCTAATCATTTTCTTTTTTCCCCCTTTTCTTTTTTTACATTTTATTAGGGGCTCATACAACTTTTATCACAATCCATACATATACATGCATCAGTTGTATAAAGCACATCCACACATTCCCTGCCGCAATCATTCTCAAAGCCAGCCTGTTCATTTAATATACCATTGCCTTTCTAGTGTGTGATCCCAGTTTTTGGTTTTTAATCCTAAATAAAAGCATGTGATAGCACGTTTAAATATCTGTTATCAACATGTGGATAGCTTAATTAAGGGATGGTTCATGGAATGTTACTGTGTCATTGAAGTATGCCCTAGAGTGGTGAGTAGTGGAAAGTGTTTCATGTTTGAATTCATGCATTTCTTCAAGTGCTTATCTACCTAAATAGTAAAAAGTGATGCTTTCAAATTAAAAACGACTAAATAGTATAATGTAAAAAAAGATTACATAAAAATACAGGAAACCATGTAATACATAACTGACTTTATCATTTTCCCTTTCTCTTACCTCTTAAGGATGAGTTCAGAATGTGGTTTTGTGCAAAAATTCGCTTTCTTTCTCCGGATACTCATTCACTGTTAAGTCCAAAATCTCTAGCTAATAAGGTTTCCAATGGCCACTTGATTGAGAATCCAGCTGAAGAGATCCACCACGAGATGAGCAAACACTCACAGATTCATTCACAACAGGTATTGTGTTCTTAGTGTCAGGAGTTTATTTAAAAACCAAAATGCATAGCCTAGAATTGTGCGCTTGCATGTACTATAGTTAGGGACATGCCGTATATCTCACAGTTTTAGATGTTACCAGACGAAACATATATGTAGTCATTATAGCTTTACCATGTCACTATATGGTAGCTTTGTGTTTGTAAACAATAAGCAGTGGTATGCATTTTTGACGTAACTTTTATTTATGCTCTACAGATTCGTTATTTCAGCCACCATAGTATAAAGTATTTCTGGAATGATACCCTGCACAATTTTGATTTCTTAAAGTAAGTATTATTCTCTTTGGATTAGATTATGAGCTTATTAAATATTTAAGATAGAAAACAATTCTTTCTAGTATGACTTGAAATTGAATAGGCTTTTGCCGTTGTAGGCTTTATTCAGTTACTGTTATCAGTTCCCTTCAAGACTTAGCAACCATTTAAAAAATAAATCCCAGTAGCAATGTTTACTTATGCATATATTTACATAAAACTTTGAGCACAATCCCAAAATTACGTTATATCCGTGTAATCTGAGCCTAAGATCTTCTTTGCTTGAGGTGTCACCCCAGATGGGATTTGAGTACACCTTATAGTCTATATTTGAAGTCAGGGTATCTGAATTGTTACCTCCAAATTTGTTGACAGTTCCATCCAATTTACTTGAGGCTAGAGCGATCAACACACAAATATTTTACTATGTAGATAAAGATGGGGCATTGTTGATCACAAGTCTTTTGTTAGAACAAATTGAAGTAATTCCTTAAAATTAGTTTTTGGAGAGGCCACGATTTTTATGCACTAAATTATTTAGGATTCATGTTATTGCTATTGTTGAAGTAATTAAGCAGCCCTTCATTAAAATACTATTGCTTTTGAATGACAAAAGTGTTTTTTACACTGCTAGTAAAAACAATCACCGATGAACATTTAAATGATCATTGGCTGGGTTTTGCCTCAGACAAACTAAAGAATTGAACTGTCCTGTATTGGAGCCATGCATTTCCACATGTGAAATCTGAAAACCATTCCGCTTTAAGAAAACGGCCAAAGCGCTGTCGTTTATTTTGGAAACCACTCTGGGCCAATTTCTGATAGATTCTTGGAGAAGTCAGGGAAAAATACATTGCTGCAAGGTTTTCGCCAACCATGAAAGCATGTAGAATTTCTTGTTTTCTGGGTTAATCAAATTATCCGATTATTTACAGAGTTTAGCTTTCCTAACGGGGTAGGACAAGATGGATTAGTATGATATATAAGGTTCTCTGTGCTCTCGAGTTCTGTAGATAGCTAGTAGTATCCCAGTTAACATAAACGTAAGACTTTGGGTAACAGCGACTATGTTACATAGTGAATCTCTCTTAGAATTGTTAGATTTTAGACATTGTGACTCATGAAAGTTGGTGCTTTTGACCTAGATATGATCTTTGTGTTAGATGAGGGTAGGATTTGCATAGATGGAAGAAAAAAGCATAAAAATTGTTTCTTAGTTTGAGACTCACAAAATACATGAAATAGTCTTTTTTCTCTTTGATTTTGGAATTCTCAAGTTAATGTGTCATTTTAAATTGTATTAGTTATTAAAGCTTTAACAAAACTTTGAGAGGCTAATATTACTGTATAAATTGGGGTGTTCGCAGCTGGTTTATCATGGGATAGATGGATTGTTTGAGCGTTAAATTTTTCATTGTAACTCATTTTATTGGGGCTCATACAACTCTTATCACAATCCATACATACATACATACATACATCAATTGAGTAAAGCACCCTTATACATTCGTTGCCCTCATCATTCTCAAAATTAGATATTTGAGATTTTAAATTAAAAATTTCAAATTCTCATCTCTAAATTTTGTTAAGGGTTTCTACTTATAAAGAAATTACACTTAAATCAAGCATATAGAAAAAAGGCATTAAGTATTTTGGATATTTTAAACTTTGTTTAAAGTAAAACTTTGGATTTATTTAGGGGACTGGATGAAGGTGTTTCTTGTACGTCAATTTATGAAAAGCATAGTGCAGGACTGACAAAGGGGATGCATGCCTACAGGTAATTTTTAATCCAACTAAAGTTAGATCTGTTAGAGTTCTTAAATACTATAGTATATATAATGCACCCTCTTATCTTGTAGTTGTATATGTTAATGGGTATTTTAATACTATAGACCTAGTAGTTGAGAACTTGTTAATATTTTGGGTATTAATAATTTGGGTAAGACTGTCTTTCAGTTTAAGAGTTATAAAAATGTAGCTGATGTTTTGAAGTTGATGTCCTTAAAATGATAAGCTAATCAATTATAACATGTATATTTCCTCAGTTTTAACATCTCTGAAATTGGAATGTGTCAAATAGTTGAGGGTGTCATCCTTTAATTGACAGTGTTAATCTTTCTAGGTGGTATAAAAAAGTCTTATAATTGATAGCATCATAAGGGTTTCTTAAATATGGAATTTTAAGCATAAGCTGCAATTTATCATAATGAAAATTTGTAAATTGGGAAACTTACCTCTTTTTAGTGTTATATTTTGCTAAAGAGTAAAACTATGCTAGTATATTGCTCATTTTGAAGGTAAATATAATTTTCAAATTAAATCTGTGATTTCCTTTTACTTCTATAGCAAGTTCCTTCAGAAAATTCAATCAGTTGAGACTTAGAGTTCATAAGAGACAATAATTATTATATAGACACGAGGAATTAAAAATTAGAACTTAAGCAACTTTTTAAAAGCAGTTTTTAAAAAATAGGCACAATGTTTTGATATATAAATGCTCTTTTATTTTAATACAGTGTTATTGTTAGAAAAGTAGTGTGTGACCTCTCAAATTTATTTAACCTCTTGAAATTGTATTTTAATTTCAAAATTGTTTAGAACGCTTGTGTCCCAGTATGGGGGAAAAATATGTTGCCTATAAGGCTTTTGTAGTTGTGTAATGCACAAAAAGTCAGGTGCCAGAATGAAATAAAACAGCAGTACAATGATATGTTCCAGTATTAGTATCTCTTTGTAAATACTGCAAGTATAGAGAATTTAAATTGTAGAAAACAAGTATTTAGAAACATGACTGCTTAAATTTCAGATATTAAAAACAGTTTGTGGTTTGAACTACTAACTACAGTGCCTTTCCTAAGAATACTGTTATTATGTAGTGTGCTATAACACTACTTTTTTTCTGTTATAGAAAATTGCTTTATGGAGTAAATGAAATTACTGTGAAAGTGCCTTCTGTTTTTAAGCTTCTAATTAAGGAGGTGAGACTGTTATATATATAATTCAATCTGTCAATTTAGAAAGAGCCGTGATTTAAATAATGAGAAGATGGCCTTGTTTTTTGTTTCCTAGCTTATCTTTATTACTTGGAGGGAGGGAGGGAGGGAGGGGAGAGGTAGCAACTGTGGTTTGAGGCGAGGGAGGGAGGGAGGGGAGAGGTAGCAACTGTGGTTTGAGGCATGAATTACTTTTTTTGTTTGTTTTGCATTTATTAATATACAAAATGCCTCAAAATTTTGGGCTAAAACAATGAGCGGATAATGGATTTGCCATGAACTTTTTGAAGTCCCCTTGTCTGTGTATTCTATATAAGAAGTTGAATATCTATTTTTCTGTCTCATAATATACGTCTCTTTTTTTTTTGTCTTCACATGTTTTGTGTTAAAAACTAGATATTGTACTAAAGCTTTGGAATATAAAAATGACACATTGGTAGACTTTTTTTGGGGGTATCTTAGTTATTTCGTGCCGTTTTAACAGAAATACCATAAGTAGATAGCTTTAGCAAACAAATTCATGTCCTCACAGTTTAGGAAAAAGGACCTTTGAAGCCTAGGGGTCTCCAATTCCTTGTTCTTTTCAACAGTTCTGCTTCCGACAGAACTTTCCTTTTCTCTGGAGTACTCCCTTGAGCTGTTCCCTGCCCATCGAATTCCAAGAGGAAGACATTTTGTCTTTCTTCCTTTTACTGCCAAGCTGTTGAGTGTTCAGCTCTGTTAGATTAGATTCATCAAGCACAAACTATAGATCACTTTCACCAAAATGGTGTAGTCATGTCCTTGATGAATATTCTAGGGCGTGTGTCCTTAGTGCACACAACAGACTTTTCCAGATCCTTAAGTTCTGTTTTCATTTGAACTCCATCTCTTTGTTCTTGAATTTTACAATAGACAGCAAGGAGAAACCATGAGGCCCCTTTAAGATCTTCCTTAGCGATCACAGCCAGATATCAAAGTTCATTTTCCCATCAGACATTTGAAGATAATTCAGACAAATTCTTTGCCTCTTCATAAAAAGCATCCACCTTCCTCTACTGTTCAATCAGATGCTTACCATTTTCTTTTAAAACCGGAATTAAATGCTCACATTTGGTTGCTGGTGCCGTATGTGTTCTCTAAGATGGTAGGGACTTGAGCCCTCATCAAATTGCCTGTGCTCCCCACCAATCTAATAGTCTCTTTAAGGCAACATAGGCCTTTATCAGGCACTTTAAAACCTTTGAGTTTCTATCCATTTCCCAATTCCAAAATTACTTTCACTTAGGTATCTGTTGGAGCAACAAGATGCAAGGGTGGTTTAGTGGGTTAAGTGGCTGCTGACTAAAAGTCTGCCAGTTCCACTTCACCAGCTGCTCCTAGGGAAAAAGATGGGGCAGTGTGCTTCTGTGAAGATTTACCGCCTTAGAAGCCCAATGGGACAGTTCTTTGGCCCAAAGGGTTGCTAGGTGTTAAAGTTGACTTGGCAGTGGGTTAGAGCAATACTCCATTTCCAGTACCAAATTATCTCTGCTGCTGTAACAACCACCACAAGAGGATGGATGGCTTTGACAAACACACTTATTTTATCAAAGTTAGGCTGCTAGAAGTTCAAATTCAGGGTTGCCTGTTGGAGGAAAAGGCTTTTTCATGGTGGCTCTGGAGAAAGGCCTCTGTCTCTTAAAATTTTGCTTCCTGTTTTCTAGGACATGTTCATGTGTCCTGGCACCTAGCACACTCCTCTGTTCACTCTTTTAATCTCTTTGAAGAATCCCCAAAGAGGCTAACTCAAGATAGGTTCATAGTAACCCTGCCTTATTAACTTAGCAAACACCCTGTTTCCAAATGGATCATATCCACAGGTATTGAGGGTAGGATTTGCAACACATACTTTTAGGGGGACATAATTTAATTCATATCTATCTATAAAGTTAGAATCACTCTTTGCTAATGATGTAATTTGTTCCTAAGGTAAAATATGAGTGTGTATATCTTAAAAGTGCTTTGAAAAATAATGCAGCATCTATTTTAAGGCATTGGGGCTATTAATAAAATTGGCAAAAGACTACAGATTTGGGTCAACGGAGTGTGCTGCTAGGACTATATCTAGTCTCTTTGTTCAAGGTCTAATCTTTATGTACTTTTCTTAGGAAGGCAAAACACTGTAGCCCATTAGCTATATTTCTCTCTTTTAGATTCCAGTGTGCCACTAAAAATGTGTTGTATTCTATTAAGAGTTTCATAGCTTAGAGTGCTTAATTATGGGGACTAAATATGTTTCATGCAGAACTGCTAACTTGATATGATTTAGCTGTTTCTTGCCAATCTGAAACAATGCAAATACTTTAAATTGGGCTTGCTTGTTCAGCCATATTCGGAGAGTCTGGGGACAAAGTCCTATGCTAACACCCTGCTTTACTCTCTGGGATAGTGCTTAACTGCACTTTAAAACTGATAGGGTACTGTCGAGCTTACACTTAAAAAAAAAAGCATTTTATTAGGGGCTCATACAACTCATCACAATCCATACATACATCAATTGTGTAAAGCACATCTATACATTCGTTACCCTCATTTTCAAAACATTTGCTGTCCACTTAAGCCCCTGGCATCAGCTCCTCATTTCCTCCCTCCTCTGCTTCCCCCTCCCCCATGATCCCTTGATAATTTATAAATTATTATTTTTTCATGTCTTACACTGTCCAACGTCTTCCTTCACCCACTCTTCTGTTGTCCGTCCCCTAGGGAGGAGGTTATATGTAGATCCCTGTAATCGGTTGAGCTTACACTCTTAACCCTTGTTTTTCTCTCTTCTTAATTGAAAAGATGGAGGGAATCTACATGGTGTAGATATCTCACTCATTTTGACTTGTATTTCTTTGTCTTTTAGGTTCTCAACCCATTTTATGTTTTCCAGCTGTTCAGTGTTATTCTGTGGTGCACTGATGAATACTATTACTATGCTTTAGCTATTGTGATTATGTCTGTAGTGTCAATTGTGAGCTCGCTGTATTCTATCAGAAAGGTAAGTTCCATTTATTATGGGTTTCCCCAATATGTTTAAAATTGTATGTGCATTTTGAAATGCAGGTAAGGCATGTAGAATTAGTATTTGGTACAAGCACTTTACTCCGACTCTCTGTCTACTCACTTGTTCAATCTCTGTAAAAAATTTTTTCAAAAGAGGTTGATTCAAGATACCCTCTACAGTAATCCTACCTCATTAACATAATAAAGACAGCCCATTTCCAAATGGATTATATCCATAGGTGTTGGGGTTTAAGATTTACAACACATACTTTTTGGGGGACATAATTTAATTCATAACAAGAAGCTTGCACTTTTATTCTGGGAGGGAAACATGTTCAGTTGTAATTGTAAATATAACATAACTGCAAATACAGTGTAATTGTAAATCATTCCATTGGAAATAAATGTCAGCCACTCACTTGTCTACACTTCACTCCTGCCACCTTTGCATTTTTCTCTTTTGAGGCTCAGGCAGGCAGTTGTGTTTCAGTGTCAGAACACCTCGTGGCGTCTATGGTGTTCATCTCTGGTTGGACTGGTTCTGCTATTTTCAGAGTTGTCTCCATAAGTGCTTCTTATTTTATCTTGAGCTTTGTTGAAATATTGACTCTAGATTTTATAAAGGGAGAGCGCTGTGCATTCATTTTATTAACTTCCCTTATCTTAAGGCACCCTTGCTTTGTTTGTTGGTATCTGCTAAGTGTGAGTTCATATTTGCTAGGTTTTGTTTTCCTCTTTCAGCAATATGTTACGTTGCACGATATGGTGGCAGCTCACAGCACTGTGAGAGTTTCAGTTTGCAGAGTAAATGGAGGTAAGTGCTTTAGGCTGCTGCTGCAAGAAGAAATCAAAAAGGATTAAGTTCTAATGTTTGAAATGATTCTAATTAATTATATACATTCGATTTATTTTTCATAGCATTTTTTATTGTAGGACAATACGTATAACACAGTATTTGCCATTTTAACCATTTTATGTGTACAATTCCACAAAATTCATGTTGTTTTTTAAGAATTAGAAATACGTTTCGATTTATATTCTTAGCTTGTACCATATTATTCATTTATATAATAATTCTATTTTCCTATAATGTGAGCAGGTATGATCAGCTTTGAGAATGTTGTGGTTTTCAAGACTGTCATAACCCTGTGCCTTATTTGAACTTCAGTCTCATTGGAAAGAGGCGGTAAATAGAAAGTAACAGTAAAGTGTTGGAAATGCTGTGGCAGGGAAAGGTCAGAGCACAGACACGGCTTTCCCTGCCATGGACATCTAGAAACTTCTAAGTAGTGACAACTCAGCCAGATAAGAATTAGGTGAGAGATTGAAAGATGGACTGAGGGTAGGGGGAACAGTGCTTTGCATGCTCAGAGCCTGGAAATCAGAGCACTTGGGATAACCGAAGGAAATCCATTGTGGTGGATACAGTAGCCATGTCATGGAAGGCCTAATGAGCATGTTCAGGAATGGGGACTCAGCTCAGAGGCAGTGGGAAGCCCTTGAAAGATTATAAGCAGGGGAATAATATCCTGTCCACCTGCTTATGGGGATCATTCTGGTTGCCATGTTCAGATTCCTGTGGGCATGGCTTGGATCAAGGTGGGGGTTGTGGAGATGGGGAAAACTGAGGTGGGTTTGAAAGATACATCAATGTTGGTAGTGAGAGGACTTGGCGATTGGTTGGATGTGAGGTGTCAGGCCGGAATGATGTGAGGGAGGGGACATTGTTACTCAGTAAGCACGGGGGAGAAGCCCACTTGTGGAGAAGGTCAGTGTTTTGGAAATGTTCGCCTGTGTGGGTAGATGTTCAAGTAGAAAACAAAGGGAAAGGGGGAAGAAGAATGAGGGAGCATGGCCTCTTAGGGCAGTAGTCACTGTGACTTATTAGAATGCCTCACATTGGTATTTATTGGAATACCAAACGAGCCTCTATTTGTTTGGCTTTTTTTAGAGTACATTCAGGTGTAAATACAATTGGTCCTAGCATAGTGTGCCTCCGTCTCAGTGCCTCCTTGTCACTTGCATTCAAGCTGTGAGTCTCCGCCACCCTGGCCCCAGTGTTAGGTGTGCAGCTTATTATTGATACTCCCTTTCTTTGCCAGTCTCTGCTGCTGCAGATCCAGGGGTGCTAGAAAGGCATTTCCTTCAACTTGTATTGTCCTGATCTCCTTTGGATAATCTAGCATGGCATTGGGGTGAAGAGAAAGTGATAGAACTTGCCCAGATGGCTAAGATGGTTGACAGCTAAAGTTGTAATGTAAAAAGGAAGACTAGCAGTTGTAAATGAGGGAAGTGCACCTGACTGTTTGGTCAGGGGGAGACTTGGCATCATCTGTGCTCATGTGGAGTCCCGTTAGGAGACAAACTAGCCCCTATAAATAAGCACCATGCCCTATCAACCTAAGGAAGAGTAATCTCCCACGTGCGAACATTTCATTTATGGATGTTTTTATTTATAACTTCATTATTATTATTAAATCATTGTTATGATCAAATGTCCTTTAGATAGCTCTTTTGTTAACATTCTTTTCATGTATATATAAATATTTATTTCCTCCCCTATTTTCTTTAATAGAAATAGAAGAGACCTTTTCGACAGAGCTTGTGCCGGGAGACATCATTTTGATTCCACTGAACGGGACAGTCATGCCATGTGATGCGGTACTTGTTAGTGGTACTTGCATCGTAAACGAAAGCATGTTAACAGGTACACTAAACGAAATGCAAAAGTACCACATGAGTTGTTTATAATGATTGTAGGATTACATCATTCCTGATTTAGCTACTGTAACCTTTATATTAGTTAACTCACTGAATGTAAAAGACAGTGAAGGTGTTTTTTTTTTTTTAATTACTCTGAGGAAACAATTCTGTGCTATGCTCAGCTCTGATCCTAAGTCACCAGGCTGGTGTTGGAAGGAAAGAGAAGAAGCCCCTTGCCTGCAGATAAGCTAGCTGTTACTGTTGACATAAGAAAAGGAGCAGTAGACTTTAGAATGCGTTCTCTGTGGAGTTCAGAGTAGAGTTAGAGCTTTATATCCTTTTTATCACATTAGTTTCACAGGATACATTTTTTTCAGTTGACTTAGACCCAAACTCATGCACATTACATATTTGCCTTCTTTGAAGCACAAGTTATCAGTATTTCTGAGGTTTACATTTAAATTCGCAAGAAAAGTGTCGCACTTTTTTAAACCAGTACTTTCTAAATTAGTTCTTAGGGATAATAGAACAGGTCTCTGGCAGCCGCCTGCTCTTCGTTGATATTATTTGAAACAAAAGCATTCAAATGTACATAAGTATTACCTTTGCGTGACAGATCATGGTCTGAAATTAACGTGGAAGGTCATATTTGATATTTCTGTTTGAGGAACTAGGCAGATAAAATTGAATTGCTAATGTGTGCTGTCAACATACAAGGGGCTATGAAAGGTTTGAGGGAAATCCATTCCCAATTTCATGTCTCCCTGGACTTCTTTAAGTCCTCTCATGCGAGGGCTTCTAATACTGTTTTAAATAGTATAGTGCATTTGAAATAGAATAGAAACTTTAGTTTTAAAAACTGAAGTATTTGCTGAGCTAGCAAGTTAAGATTCTTCATGTTTGAGAATTATTTTCTTTGCCTTAGGAGAAAGTGTTCCAGTGACAAAGACCAATTTGCCAAACCCTTCAGTGGACATAAAAGCGGTGGAAAACGAGGTATATAGACCCGAGACCCATAAACGACACACTCTGTTTTGTGGGACTACTGTCATCCAGACTCGTTTCTACACTGGAGAGCTCGTCAAGGCCATAGTCGTTCGAACAGGTACAAACCTCTTCTAGAGAACCTGACCTTGCATGCTTCCATCTATTTGATGGCAGTGTTTAAAAGGGATCCTGCCATGGGAGAGCCTTGTCGTTTCCTCATGAAGATACGGTCTCTCCCCCTTCATTGTTTTAAAGGATTTAGCACTTCCAAAGGACAGCTTGTTCGCTCCATACTGTATCCCAAGCCAACCGACTTTAAACTCTACCGAGATGCCTACCTGTTTCTGCTGTGTCTTGTGGCGGTGGCTGGCATTGGATTTATCTACACCATTATCAATAGCATTTTAAAGCAGGTATGGACGTGAGACTCTTCAAACCATTTGAACCTGAATGATTCAGCACATGTGTGAACTGTGGCCAGTGTGACAGGAACAACCTTTTGAGTTAAATTTAAGAGTAGCTGCTTTAAGTGTGAAAATCCCTTATCTGGCTGTCATGTTAGTGCACTGAAATAACATTTCAAGTCATTGTAGAATGTTTGTTTGGGCAGCTCTGATTTAGAGTCTTACTAGGAAGAAGAAAATGATGAGCCACCTGCTGCTACCTTACCTGCTGCAGTCCTTACCTGCATTTCTCTTTGCAATCTCTGTAGTATTAAAATGATTTGTGATGATTTAGCTCATTTTCCCAAAGTGGATGATACTCACCCCTGGAGGGTACTGGAGTGATCGGGGGGGGGGGGGGACGGGGGACCTGGAGAAGCATATACTTTATCCTGGGTTATGACTCGTTTTTGTTTTCTGAGAAGGGGTGACAGGCCAAATAAGTTTGGGACCATACGATTTAACTGAAGGCACCTTTTAGAGGCCTTGCCATCGTTCTTCCTGTTCTCTATGGAAACTCAATTGTGAACTTACTTTGAAGTGTGAATGTGTAAAATATATGAACATAAGAAGTTTCTTTTAACAATAACTCATTGCATAATCTACTGGCAGTTGGTTGAAAGCTTTCTGTTTAGCAGAATCTCTGAAGGGAAAAAAAAAGACAAATGGCTAATGGACATGTGAATGTGAAATTACTTCTAGATTCTTTTATGAAGAAATGCAATTGGTAAATATTTAATTTGGGGAGTTTGACTTTTTTCTTTTTTTAAAAAAATCTTAACTATAGGTAGAAGTTGGTAAGATAATTATCGAGTCTCTTGATATCATTACAATTACTGTGCCCCCTGCACTCCCTGCGGCAATGACTGCTGGTATTGTGTATGCCCAAAGAAGATTGAAAAAAATTGGTATTTTCTGTATCAGTCCCCAAAGGATAAATATCTGTGGACAGCTGAATCTTATTTGCTTTGACAAGGTTGGTTCTGTTTTATACCATTTTTATAGTTACTTTATGGCTTTTAAATATTTAATGTTTTTGTATTACTTGACATGCATTCTTTTAATCTTATTTTTTATCAAATTACTTGGCATATGTCAACTCTGTGTATTTCTTCTCATTTTTTTTTCAATTTTGAATACTTTGGAATTTTTTTACTTGCTCGAATCAGTAATTGATTATTCACTCATATCCAGAATCAAGTCTTGTAATAGTAGTAGTAAAACTGACATGCTCTTTCATGTTTTTAATATTATTCATATATGGCAGAATACACATGAGTTTCCTCCACTTAATTACTTTCTAGTGTATATGAAGGGGCTTCAAAAAGTTCATGAAAAAATGGGATTAAAATATAATGGAAAAATTTCACAGACTTTTTGAAACTCTTGTATGTTTCATGTTTGCTGTCAGATTTTATTGGTATGGGTTTTGAATTTTAATATCCAGTTCATATTTCCATTTTTCTGGCTGCCCCCAAATCTCAAAATCTTCCAGTTTGTTTTTTCAGTCCAAATCCAAATCAGGATTAAGTTGATTAAAACTGATCTGTAACAGTTGTCTTTTCTCACCTCTCACCCAAGTCTTTGGTTGAACAAACCACATGATGCTCATCTTGTCTTTGACCGGCTAATACCTATTTTTTCTTCCTCATCTCTCTCCAGAAACAAGCTATCATTCAATTAAGGATGCCTATAACTTACATACATACATATATTACATATACAACATACATAAACATACACATAAATATTTTGTCTCCCAAGTACTGCTTTGTTCTTCTTTCATCTTTTAACTGAAAACATCTGAAAATTATTCTTTTCCATTGTAAAGAAATTCTGTTCATTTTCTAAAATAGGTAGGTATATAATAATTGGGTATATGCAGAATAGTTTCTAAAGATAAAAATTGTTTTATTTATTTATTTTTGAGGTATTACATCTTTTGTGTATGTTTCACTTTTTAGACTGGAACTCTTACTGAAGATGGTTTAGATCTTTGGGGCGTTCAACGAGTGGAAAATACACAGTAAGTATTAACTTGGCTTGATGCTTTATTATTTTCACTTAAATCTTAAAAAGAACACCCATTTTTCTGAAGTTAATGAAGACGGCATTGACATGGTTAAATTCTTGACCTTGATGGAGTTTATGCTGAGAAATAAAGTTTATATTTGTTAATTCAATCTTTTTATAAAAAAATCATTTTATTGGGGGCTCGTACAATTCCTATCACAATCCATACATCCATCCATTGTGTCAAAAACATGTACATTTGTTGCCATCATCATTCGCAAAACATTTGCCTTCTACTGAGCCCTTAATATCTGCTGCTCATTTCCCCCCTCCCTTCCCACTCCCCCCCACCTCATGAATCCTTCATCATTCATATATTATTATTATTTTGTCATATATTACACTGTCTGACGTCTCCCCCTGCCCTCTTCTCTTCTGTCCCTCCCCCAGGGATGAGGCTATGTGTAGATTCCTGAAATCAATTCCCCCTTTCCACCCCACATTCTCTGTACCCTCCAGGCATCGCCGCTCTCATTACTGTTTCTGGAGGAGTCATCTGTCCTGGATTCCCTGTGTTTCCAGTTGCTATCTGTACCAATTAAATTAATTAAAATTAATTAAAATTTTCCATGAAATTTTTGAAATACCCTTATACATGCAAAAATGCAAACCTTTATTTCCAGTTTTTAAAATTTGAATCTGAAATGGCCTATTGGAATTTCCCCTCACTCTTGGGATTTGTGTTATACTGTGAGTCTAATTCAGTGCGTTTTCATTTTAGTTTTCTTTTGCCTGAAGAAAATGTGTGTAACGAGATGTTGGTGAAATCCCAGTTCGTTGCTTGTATGGCTACCTGTCACTCACTTACAAAAATTGAAGGAGTGCTTTCTGGTGATCCACTTGATTTGAAAATGTTTGAAGCCATTGGTTGGGTAAGTTCTCTCTTTTAAAGTACAAGTAGTGGATCCAGAGCGAGGAAGTCCCCAGGGAATACCAAAAATAGATTTTGGGGCCAGGGCATGGCACTGTATCAGATTTGAGTGGAAAATACTCCTAAAGGTCAACAAACAGACCTTGAACTACTTACAGGCTGTTTTTGTTTGTTGTTGTTTTTTTGTCATTGGTTTGTCTTTGTTGTTTTCTTTTGCTTTGTTTTGCCCTGTCTTGTTTTTTGTGTATATTATTATCTCTGCAGGTCTATCTAGATAAGATAAGTGAGATAAATAATATGGAGGAGAAAGCAATGGACCAATCATTCCCAGGGAGCATGGGAGAGGGGCAGGTGGGGGGAGTGGGTGTTAACAAACCCAGGGATAAGGGAACAATACGTGGTCCAAAATTGATGGAGAGGAGGGTGTGTAGGAAGCCTGGTAGGGCTTCATCAAGGGCAATGTAACCAAGAGGAATAACTCAAACCCAAATGAAGGCTGAACATGATAGTGGGACTAGAGGAAAGAACTAGGAGGTAAAGGGCATTAAAAGAAGTCTAAATACAGGCATGTACATATTTAAGTATATATGTCATATATATATGATAGGAAATGGATGTTATGTGCATTTATATATATATAGGTTTAGTATTAAGGTAGCAGATGGACATTGGACCTCCACTCAAGTACTCCCTCAATGCAAGAACACTTTGTTCTGTTAACCTGGCATTCCATGATGCTCATCATCCCAACACAATCACTGAGGACAAAGCGGGTATATAAGCAAATGTGAAGAAAGCTAATGGTGCCAGCTATCAAAAGATAAGAGCGTCTGGGGTCTTAAAGGCTTGAAGATAAACAAGCTTTGGAGATCCAAAGCCCATCTGTAGGCAACTTTACACAAGGGTCATGGGGAGAAGACGAGCCAGTCAGGGTGCAGTGTAGCAATGATGAAACATACAACTTTAGTTCTTTAATGCTTTCCCCACCACTGTCATTCCAGTTCTGCCTTCCAGATCCAGCTAGACCAGAGGATGTACACTGGTAAAGATACGAACTGGAAACACAGGGAATCCAGGACAGATAAGCTCCTCAGGACCAGTAATGAGAGTTACGATACAGGAGGGTAAGGGAAAAGGGGGAACCGGTCTAAGAATCTACATATAATCCCCTCCCTGGGGGATGGACAACAGAAATGTGGATGACATTGGACTGTGTAAGACATGACAAAATCATTTATAAATTATTAGGGGTTCATGAGAGAGGGGGGTGTGGGGAAGAAGGTGAAAAATGAGCTGATACCAAGGACTCAAGTAAAAAGAAAATGTTTTGAGAATGATGACAGCAAATGTATAAATGTACTCTACACGATAGATGTATGGATTGTAATAAGAGTTGTACAAGCCCCCAATAAAATGATTAAAAAAATACAAGTGGATTCTGCCTCCATTGCCCCTCTACCCCCCTCCCCCCCCACACACATATCAGCAGTCTATCTTATATCATGTTTTTGGTGGTGGCAGTTGCTGTTCACGACCACTCACGGTGACAGCAATCCTGAGTCAAGACCTCAGTCTTGTACCAGGAGAAAAGCTAATTAGATACTTTCTAAGAATATTTATAATTGTGCAAAAGTATCTTTTAAAAATCATTTTATTGGGGGCTTGTACAACTCTTATCACAATCCATATATACATCCATGTGTCAAACACATTTGTACATTTGTTGCCATCATCATTCTCAAAACATTTGCTTTCTGCTTGAGCACTTGGTATCAGCTCCTCTTCACCCCACTCCCTCATGAACCCTGATAATTTATTAAAAATTTTTTCATGTCTTACACGGTCCCACATCTCCCTTCACCCACTTTTCTGTTGTCCATCCCCCAGGGAGGAGGTTAATGTAGATCCTTGGATCGGTTCCCCTCCCTCTATATTCCTGGTATTGCCACTCTCAGCACTGGTCCTGAAGGGATCATCTGCCCTGGATTCCCTGTGTTTCCAGTTCCTATCTGTACCAGTATGTACATCTGGTCTAGCCAGATTTGTAAGGTAGAATTGGAATCATGATAGTGGCGGGGAGGAAGCATTTAGGAACTAGAGGAAAGTTGTATGTTTCATCGTTGCTACGCTGCACCCTGACTGGTTCGTCTCCTCCCCTCAACCCTTGTGTGTCCAGTTGCCTTCAGATGTGTCTTGGGTCCCCAATCTGCACTCCCCCCTCATTCACAATGATAGGATTTTTTTGTTCTTTGATGCCTGATACCTCATCCCTTCTACACCTCATGATCACACAGGCTTCTTACATGTGGGTTTTGTTGTTTCTGAGCTAGATGGCTGCTTGTTTACCTTCAAGCCTTTAAGACCCCAGACACTCTATCGTTTGATAGCTGGGCACGATCAGCTTTCTCTAGTACATTTGCTTATGCACCCGCTTTGTCTTCAGTGATTGTGTCGGGAAGGTGAGCATCATGGAATGCCAGGTTAATAGAAAAAGTGTTCATGCATTGAGGGAATCTTGAGCGGAATGTCAATGTGCATCTGCTACGTTAATACTAAACCTATAAATATATGCACATAGATCTATTTCCCCATCATCATATATAAGTATATTTACAGATGTTTCCTTTTACTTTCCTCTTATCCCACTATTATGCTCAGCCTTCATTTGGGTTTCAGTCATTCTTGAAATTACATGACCTTTGATCAAGCCCTGCCAGGCCTCCTACACCCTCCTCACCACCAATTTGGATCACTTGTCCCATGTTCCTGAGTTAGTTAACCCCCCAAAAATTTAAAGCTAAATTTACTTATAAAATAGAGGATGACTTGCTAAGAAAAACAGTTGCCGGGACCCTGTCTGATCTCCTTTGACTACACAAAGTAGTAGCAGAATCCATCTCACACCAGCCCAAGGGCTTTTGCCACAAGGCAGCAGTCTGACAGCCACCTTCCATCCTTCTGTTCCCACATTCTGACACTGACCATTCCTCCCACGGTATTCTCTTTTCCTGCTAGCTTCCATAATTCATGGCAATGGCCACACACAACTCACACTTGTCGTTGAATGAATGCCAGCAAGCCGATTCTGACTCACAATACAACAAAACAGCTCCCGGTCCTGTAGCACCATCACAATTACTGTTTGAAGCTGTTTTTTCAGCCACTGTGTCAGTTCATCTCGTCATGGGCCTTCCTTTTTGGTGCTGCCCTTCTTTCTACCAAGCATCTTAGAATCCTCGACGGACCGGTCTCCCCTGATAACATGTCCAAAGTACATGAGACTAAGTCTTGCCGTCCTTGCCTGTGAGGAGCATTCTGGCCTTATTTCTTCCAAGACAGATTTCTTGTTCAGTTGAAAATCTATGTGCTTCGAATTTTCTTCACCCTCACCACAATTCTAATTCATTGATTATATTCTTCAGTCTTCCTTATTCAACGTCCAACTTTCACATGCATACGAGAGTTCACAGTTATGGAAATTTTTTAGGGATGTTAGCAAGTCAGGATCATAAAACATTAAGGATAAAGTCTTTGATCCACATCAGGACCCTTCCTCAGCGAGCAGCCATCTCTCTCTCTCTCTCTCTCTCTCTCTCTCTCTCTCTCTCTCTCTCTCTCTCTCTCTCTCTGTCGTCCTCAACCGCTCTGCCAAGTAGTTCATTGACTTCTGCCTATGTGGGCCAGCAAGGCCCCTTTGCTGCTCCACCTTACTGTGTCACAGTCTCAGATGTCAGGCACAGCCCCTCTGCTCTCTCCCATGGTTTCCATGCCACAGCCTCTGGTCTTAGCTTCTACCACCACTTCAGACAGGGATTTCAGACGCTGTTAGTTCTTCTTCCTTGATGGTCATGGATTCTCTGCTTCCAAGATGGCTCTGATATACAGAGTCATGGCTTTGATAGAGGTGTGGTTTTTGTCTTTCGGCAACCAAACCCTCAAGGAAACAGGTGGTGGCTTCATCATCCACATCCTCTGGTGGTGTGGTGTAGGTTATGGGTTGGGCTGCAGTTAGAAACCAGCAACTCTAATGTGGGAGAATGACGTGGCTTTCTACTCTCATAAAGAGTTACAGTCTTAGAAAACCACAGGTGCACTTCTACTCTTTCCTGTGGGTCACTGTGAGTTGAACTTGTTGGCAGTGAGTTGAGTGTGATGTAGTAAAGTGGGAACTGAGAATATACCCACCTTAATCCTGTCCATTGGCATAACATAGAACTCCCTCCAAAATAGAATTGTAACAACTGGCATAGAGGCTAGAATTTACAGTGTATCACAAAAAGGATTATGAATAGAAGAACCAAATTAAGAAATTTCACGTTACAGCACTTGCCTAGGCCCCTGCCCTAAATTAAAAAGGCAAATCAGGTATCAGATACCTAGCTTACTTGTGGCAGTAGGCCAGAAATTAAGATACTCCTCAGTGACACAATTTATTGGTTGTGGCAAAAAGTGTCTTGAGAATTTTTTTCTACCATCTTCCAGGTTTCTCTCTCTCTCTGTTCTCTCAGGCTGGTTTTGTTTGCTTTTGCCACACTTGGTTCCTTCGTCTATCTTGATGGTTCTTTCCTAGTTAAGACTCAGAGTCTGATGTGGACATTCAGAGCGCATCCATACATACCATCTGTTTTCCTCTCCTGACTGGGAAGCTGAGTTGTAGAGCTCCATGTGTGGGCAGTTTGAAGTCTCACGATCCCGCCTTCTTGTTTCAGTGAGATGCTGTGGGATCAGCCTCGAGGAGGTGATTCTTTATCCCACCTCTCCGGGGAACGCACAAGCTGGGTTTTGCAATGCGCGGACGGCTTTTATATTAGCTGCTCTTATTGCTGTCAGTAGGGGAGGACTTTTGTCTGTTTCTTTTTTTTGCCTTGCCAACTGTTCTATTAAAAAAATATCTCTTTTGCGCATTTAAACAAATACAAATTATCTTGGGCTTCTGTTTCCATCATATTTGAAATCTCCCTTTTCTTCCTTTCTGTTTACTTTCACTAATGCTTGCTTTTACTTGTAACGATTTCTTCCTTTTTTGGGGGGCGGGGGGTGTCTTTTGTTATTTTGAAAGGGAGTAGAGGGTGAGAAAAGACCCTGGGTGGCTTAGTGATGACATGTTGGGCTGTGCTCTGCAAAGCCGGTAGTTTGAAACTACCAGTGGCTTCCTAGGAGCAAGACGAGGCTTTCTTCTCCTGTAAAGAGAAACTCACAGGGGCAGTCTACTTTGTCCTGTAGGATCACTCTGAGTCAGAACTGACTCGATAGGCAGTGGATTTTGTTTTTGGAGAGGGTGAGTGGGGAAAGGTTCAACCAGACACCGGTTTCCGAGCTCTTAAAAGCACTTGTCAAGCATAATTCCCCACAGGGGTCCTAGTTCTTTACAGAGAGAAAAGAAAAATAATGCTACTTCATTTTGGCTCATCTCAAAAGTTTTTCTCCTAACTGCATAGATTTTTAATAGATTTAGTGTTTTATATTTGTAGTTTCCCCCCTTTTTAAAACAAATTATGCAAGTTAATTTGTAGAACAGTGTGTATTACTGACTGAGATTGTATAATCAGGCACAATTGCTGTTTGCTATGATTCTAACATGCTCTAGGATGCACCTTAATTTCAGAGACGTTAAAGTGTGAAAAAAAAAAGTGCCTTTGAATTGTATATGATTGGCTAATTGGTTGTAGTTCCTCACTCCATCATTTTCCCATTGATTAATTCTTAAATTTATAGAGTCAAACTATAAATGTTTTGTGTTTGAATTTATTTAGCCAAAAAAATGTTTTTGTTAAAACATATTTCAAAGGGTTGTGGGTAGTATCTTAATTAGGAGACTTGTTTAAGTTAAATCTCTAAATTCACATCTTTGTTTCTCAGTTTGTCCTTGACCCAAGTGGTTCTGCTAAGGGTATCTGAACTCTGCTTTTGACTTCCCTTCTGTTAGCAGAAAAGAATCCCTGGATGAGAGAAAATTCTGGAACCACAAGGACCTCCTTTTTGCTGCACAACTAGTTTCTGTACTCAGTAGGTCGTAGAAGCCAAGTCAGGGACTCTTCCACCGCCTCCTCTCTGTGGTTGGCGAGGCGATGAACTGTCATTGCTTATATTTTATTTTAGTTCGATTAGTGATCCTGGTGCTCAGTTGTTCCTTGGACACTGACTTTTTGTCCTTTGTAGTTCATTGAACATAGCCGCGATGTATCACTTGAAAACAGAAGCAGTGAACTGATGAAGCGGTGTATTGGATTTCTCTCCCCTTCCAGATTCTGGAAGAAGCCACTGAAGAGGAAACAGCACTTCATAATCGAATTATGCCCACGGTGGTCCGTCCTCCCAAACAACTGCTTCCTGAACCCGCACCTGCAGCTGACCAAGATATGGTATGAAGTCGTGGAAAATGCGGTTGGTCTTCCCACTGGAGGGTCATTTAATACGATTTACAGAGTAGGGAGGCGCATGGCCCCTTTTAGACATGTATTCAACTGCATTTATCAGAACCTACACGTCTAGTGTGGTATTGGTATTCTTTGTAAAACAATCAGATTTTATTCTCATTCCATCACTGTTTCTTTCTTACTGAGCAGCTTCGTGCCTTATGATTTCTAGACGGGGCTACTCTTTTAAACTGCTTTTGCACATTCACAATTTAATAAAAACAGTATGTGTAAGCATTTATTTTTAGGTGAATTCTTTTATGTTTTTCTTTAATATTTTACCAGATAGTTGGAAATATTCAAGAACATACTTTTTCAGAAAGGGAGGTACTAGAGAGGGAGTCTTGAATCCTGTCTTTGAAACAACCCAGTTTCCTTGCTGTCCGCCAGGTCATATTTGTGAATGTTTATTCATAAACTTTTTTCTTTTAACTAAAGTATATATATTTAACAAACTTAGTTTTTGCTGTTTATTCTTTTGTTTTTTAGGAGCTGTTTGAACTTCCAGTAAGTGAAGAATATTTCCCTCTTCTCTACGTAGGTATGCTTTTATTCCTAAGGAATAATAAACACTGTACATCTTTTGAAATTATTTAGGCCATTTATGAGATAGGAATTGTTCGCCAGTTCCCGTTCTCTTCTGCTCTGCAACGCATGAGTGTGGTCGCAAGGCTGCTGGGGGACAAGAGGATGGATGCCTACATGAAAGGAGCACCTGAGGTCATTGCCAGTCTCTGTAAACCTGAAACAGGTCAGGAGACACTGAGGCGGGGATAAAATTGTGACATGGGCGTAAGCATTCATTGTCAATTCTAACGACCAGCTATCTTCTTTCCTTTTAAAAAGTTCCTGTTGATTTTGAAAAAGTTTTAGAAGATTACACCAAACAGGGCTTCCGTGTGATTGCTCTCGCTCACAGAAAATTGGAGTCAAAGTTGACATGGCATAAAGTACAGAACGTTAGCAGGTAAGGTTGACGAACAAGTTTTACATGATCTTTTATTATTGTTTCATTTTTGTTGTGCACATTAAGGATGCACAATGATTTAGTAGATATTTATTGAATGAGTGCAAGTATACTGGATGCTTTCGGTAACAAAATGCAGTTTCCATTTTCAAATTTCCTTTCATCCTGTATTGACTGTTTGCCTGTTTGCTTACACTAAGGTAACATTGTGTTTTCTCCCAGTAACTCTTTGGAACTAGTTTCAATTTATTTGTTGAATATTTATCAGCTGAGTACTGTGTGCCAGGCATATTCTGAGAACTGTAAGCATACTTCTTCAGGTCTCATATTTCTTCAGAGGGTCTACTTGCATTTAGCCCACTGGTTAGAAGTACTGATCTGGTCAGAGTGTCTTGAGTTACTTTACTCCCCACTCTGTCTCCCGTTTAGCTCTTCTCTACTCCCCTCAAGTCAAGTGGCATTACTAGGGTCACACACTTCTGAAAAGATTGTCACTTTTATTGTAACTGATAGACCTTTGAGGATAGCATTTTTGTTTAGGAATCTTTCATGGTGAATAAATACATTTCGCAAGCATTCAGAAATAATATTGCTGTCCTGTTAATTCAGCTGAGAGTTTTCTTTTATTCCACTCCTGCTACCATTGTCTCTAAAATTCAACTTTCTCCAGTCTTGCCTATTTTAAAATCTAGGCTCAACAATGCCTCAAGAGAGAATTTTGAAGTTCATATCTGATATCAGATACCTAAACAGAATTCTTTGCTTAAACTTTATTGTGAGCTGGGTGAAGATTTACAAAGCAGATCAACTTTTCCTTCAAGAGTTTCTAAACATTTTGTTTCATGTCATTGCATCACAATTCCCACAATGTACCATCACCTCCTGTGTTCCCTTTTTCTTTTCTAACCCTCTGAACTTTGTCATTGGGTCAATGTTGATTATCCTAAAATGTGAGTACCTCCCTAGTGTTACTGTTCCTTTCATAAACCTGTTGATTGTTTGACTGAATAGCGAGCCACAAGGGTTAGTTCAATTTCAGACCAAGAGGGTGACTCAGGGCCGTAGGATCAGCGGTTCCACCACTCACTCTTGTCTGACCAGCCACCTAGTCTTTTTTGTGCCTTTAGGTTTTGTTCCAAAAGTTTCTCCCACTCGTCCAAGACCTCCTAGTGTGATCCCTTTCTGAGAAGTTGATGGTGGTCGTCAGGTACCATCTAGTTCTTCTGGTCCTGGGCCTTGGAGACTTGCGTTCAGAAGGTCTGTTAGCTCATTGGCTTCGTTGTTTCCATGTGCTTTTATTTCCCTCATACTCCTTTCCTCTGGATAGAGAGTCCAGTAGTTGCCGCCCCCGCCTGCGCAGATGGCTACTCACAAGCTTTAAGACCCCAGTTGATAGTCGCCAAAGTAGGCAATCAGTAACATTATCTGTGTGGACTATGCAATGTCCACTGATCTTGGTGTCTTCTGAGACTATGGTCCTGAGTCCTAGGCCCAGCAGCTCATTTCTTCAAGTTGTTTGGTTGTATCTAAGAAGTTTTCATAACTTTACCCCTTATATGCTCCACTACATTCATGGATATATCTGAAGCAAAGGTAAATAAATGCCCACGTCCAAATAACCCTCTGCCAAATGTATACATTTGTGGGTATTATCCCACACCGTTACAGCCTGTGTGTCTAACCAAGTGTCTATCCTTAGATCACCTCTATTGCAAGATTTGTATATTACAGTACTTGCCTTTGTTGCCTTTAACTCTTGCAAACCTCCCAGTGTCTTCTCCTGCCTCCCTTGTTTTTAGCCTACTCCCTCTTACTGTTTACTGCCTTCTCTCTCCTTCACCCAAGTTAACATGTGTCTACCCTCTAGCCCAGCAGTTTACTCTTGTCTTTTCCCACCCCTGATAACCATGAAAGAATGTTTCTTTTTCCTGTAGTGGTCTCATACAGTATTTGTACTTTTGTGAGTGACCGGTTCACTCAGCATAAGACCCTCCAAGTTGATTTATGTTGAGTTGTTTTGTGTGGTTATTCTTTACTGTTGTCTAGTATTCTGTCCAGTGTATGTACCATAGTTTATCAGTTCTTCCATTGATAGGCATGAACATAGGTATGCTTATTTGTGTTGTATCGCTTCTGTTGTGATACATACTGAGGAGGGGGATTGCTGGTTGGATCATATGGTATTTATGCAGTCCCACCAGCATTGTATGATGGTTCCGGTCTTGTGTGCACCCATGCCAGCATTTGTTTTTTGATCTTTGCTGTGAATGCTGAGGTGAGATGATACCTTGCTGTTGTGATGGTTAGCACCCTACTATGTAGCCCCTTCACCACTGGAGCTTCTGTCATTGTTGCGCTGATTTGCATCTCCCCTATGAACAGCTCATGATCATGCAAGCACTTCATACATTTGTTGGCTACCTGAATATCTTCTTTGGTGTCTGTTCATGCCCTGTGTGTCCATTTTCTAATTGATTTGTCTTTGTCTTATTGCTGTATAAGGTCTTCTCTAAATTTTAGGAATTATTCTTTTATCTGATAGTCATTGCCAAGCTTTCCCCCCCTCGTTCGTGGTTTCTTTTTACTCTCTGAGTTGTTGCACACAAGTGCTTCATTTGAAGGAGGCCTTGGTCTCCCATTTTGTGTGTTTTTTATTATGTCTATTTATGCTATGGGTTAGGGCTCCCTCCAATGGAAACCGAAGTGGCGTAGTGGGCTATGCGTTGAGCTGCTAACAACGAGGTCAGTGCTTCGAACCTACCAGCTTATCCTCAGGAGAAAAGTTTTGGTTGGAAGTTTTTCTCTATTTTTTAATTGATAATCTTTATAGTTCTAGGTTTTGCATTTAGGTCTTTAGCCCATCTTGAGTTTGTTTTTCTATATGGTGTGAGATGGATCATGGTCCATATTTGTGCAAATGGAAATCTAGTTTGGTCAGAGCCATTCGTTAGACTGACTGTCTCGTCTCCATTGACTCCGATTTGCCCCTTTCTCAAAGATGGGAGACCGCGGTTACTGCTGGGCTCTCCAGTTGGTGCCCATAGTCTGTGGCTGTTGTCCCAGGGCCAGGCTGTTCTGACGGCCGTGACTACGTGACGAGACTGGGGGTTGAGAGGCCTCCTTCTTTATTCTTTAGTAATGCTTTTCTTATCTGGAGTGTCTTTCCTTTCCATATGAAATTGGTGATTTGGTTCTTCTGTCCCTTTAAAAAATGATGCTAGACTGGGATTGTGTTAATATCTGTAGGCTGCTTTGTCTATCCAGAATATACTTACTGTATCTACTCGTGTATAAGCCGAGTGTTTCAGCACATTTTTAATGAAGTTTTTGTGGTAAAATTAGGCGCCTCGGCTGATACTCGGGTTGGCTATACGTGAGTATCTACACGGTACTTTGGGGCAGGCTGCATAACAGCAGCAGCGGATACACTTACTTTTGTAAAAAGGATAAATGATGTAGCCCACAGCAGTATCAAGAGAACACATCCAGACAGCTCTCCTCGCAATGTGACACTTCGGGTCTCACACGATGAGATCCAATTACAGCACTTCTTTCTTGGAACATAGGCAGACTTGGAACAATTGACATTAGCTAGTGTGAGCAGATATTTTGGAACATTTTAGCAACATACAGCAAACTGATCCTCTTGTAAATTCATAAAGCTTTGCCTGGGAAACAGATGGGTAATAATTATCAAAAATTTAAATTGCATATACAGTACCCACCAGGGTAGCTCAAGGAATCCAGTCTGAGAAAGATTGTATGTTTGTGTAAGATTCATGTTTAAACAGTGTAAATAGCATAGTAATCAGGAGGACAGCAGTAAAATTAATGGAGTATTCTACATCTGTTAAATACTGTGGGCACAATGTTTTGAATTTTTTAACGTTTTATTAGGGACTCATACAACTCTATCACAATCCATACATACATCAGTTGTGTAAAGCACATCTGTGCATTCTTTGCCCTCATCATTTTCAAAGCATTTGCTCTCCACTTAAGCCCTTTGCATCAGGTCCTCTTTCTCCCCCCCCTCCCTCCCCGTTGCCCCCCTCCCTCATGAGCCCTTGATAATTTATACATTATTATTTTGTCATATCTTTCCCTGTCCGATGTCTCCATTCACCCCTTTTTCTGTTGTCTGTCCCCCAGGGAGGAGGTCACATATAGATCCTTGTAATCGGTTCCCTCTTTCCAAGCCACTCACCCTCTACCCTCCCAGTATCACCCCTCACTCCCCTGGTCCTGAAGGGATCATCCGCCCTGGATTCCCTGAGGCACAATGTTTATAGTCCAATTCTGTCTTTCTGAATGAGAACTAGAGGAGATAGATGGATGTGTGTAACTAAATAAGAGAAACAAATTACATTAGTTCTCCCCAAGACCTAGAAAAGCAGAATATTGGGGAGGTGGTGAAAAGCATGACATAGTCCATCCTTTTTATTCACAAGTTCTGCACTTGGGGATTTGCCTACTCTAAAATTTGGAACCTCAAAATGTATGCCCGTGGTGCTTTCATGGTGCCGAGGGGAAACGGTAAAAAGTGTTACTGGATGAGGCAGTTCAAAACCACCAGCCGCTCCAAGGGAGCAACACGAGGCTTTCTACACCTGTAAAGAATTAAATGGTCTCAGAAATACACAGGGGCAGTTTTGGTCCGGCCATCCTGAGTGAGGTGAGGGTCAACATTCCCAGCTGAGGTCAGATGCCTTTGCTTTAGCTCTCTTACTCTAAATAGCCGTCCTTCATACGGTCTACTGAGTGGCACACCTGATATTTTGTGCTTAAAAAATAATATGTAATTTAATATTAATTGGGAGCTAATATATCATTCCATAGTTCTGTCAAGCAGAATTGTACAATTGCTACTACAGTCAGTTTGCAAACATTCTTTTGCTTCCTGAACTCCTTGATATCGTCTCCCTTTACCCCGACTTCCCCCTACACATTGTGCTTTTCGTTGGCAATTTCACCATTGGAAATGGCCACAAAGCATTGCCTAGCGTTCCTCAATGTAAGAGGGCACTGATGAACCTTAAGATTCCTTCAGGCATGGCTTAGGGTGCTACTGACCTTCGTTTATTGTTAATGAAGCAACATGTTAAATAAGGTATCTAAACAAAGACACAAAATATAATATATAGCCTACATTATATAGCCCTGTGTTGTTTCAGTATCCACTAGGGCAGTGTTCGTGGTGAACTTATAGCACATAATCAACATGAATAACAAGGATTTTCTGACTTAACAAAATCACTACCAGGTGATGTGTCATGTCACATACATGATACTGCTGGTATATAAAACTGAACATTCATGCTTACCTAGGGCCCATTTGGCTGCTCTCATTTCAACTTAGCTTTTTGCCATTTCCCTCCTTGAGTTCCCCTGTAGCTGCTGAGCCTGCCCTACCCAGACTTTCAGAACAGAGCAGTCATTGGTCTTTGTCTATCCTGATGGCCCTTCCCCTCCCCTGTCTCCTTCTCTATTCCTCTTCTTCCTCACTCACTCAGGTGTCCTCCAGACCTTTTTTCTGTTTCCAGTCTGCATTTCTGTTACAGCATGAACCTTTCTTTATTTTTAATAAAACATTTTATTGGGGGCTCTTAAAACTTTTATCACAATCCATCCATCCATCCATCCATCCATCCATCCATCCATCCATTGGGTCAAGCACTTTTATACATTTGTTGCCATCATCATACTCAAAACATTTTTTTCTACTTGAGTCTTTGGTATCAGCTCCTCATTTTTCCCCCTCCCTCCTTCACCCTCTCTCCCACACAAATCCTTGATAATTTATAAATTATTATTATTTTTCATTACTTAAAGCTGTCTGGTCTCCCTTCACCTACTTTTCTGTTGTTTGTCCCGCAAAGAAGGGGTTATATGATCAGTTCCCGCTTTCTCCCCCACCTTTCCCTGACCCTCCTGGTATGGCTACTCTCATTGGTCCTGAGGGGATCGTCTGTCCTGGACTCCCTGTGTTTCCAGCTCCTATCTGTACCAGTGTACATCCTCTGGTCTAGCCAGATTTGTCAGGTAGAATTGGGATCATGATAGTGTGAGGAAGAAGCATTAAAGAACTAGAGGAGAGTTGTATGTTTCATTGGTGCTACACTGCTCCCTGACTGGCTCCTCTCCTCCCTGTGACCCTTGTGTAAGGGGATGTCCAGTTGCCTACAGATGGGCTTTGGGTCTCCACTCCGCGCACACACACACCCATTCACAATAATATGATTTTTTGTTCTTTGATGCCTGATACCTGATCCCATCGACACTTTGTGATCACAAAGGCTGATGTGCTTCTTCCATGTGGGCTTTGTTGCTTCTCAGCTAGGTGGCCACTTGTTTATCTTCAAGCTTTTAAGACACCAGATCCTTTTTTTTTTTTTTTGGATAGCCAGGCACCATCAGCTTTCTTTACAACATTTGCTTATGGACCCGCTTGTCTTCAGTGATCGTGTCCGGAAGGTGAGCATCTCAGAGGGCCAGATTATTAGAACAAACTGTTCTTGTGTTAAGGGAGTACTTGAGTAGTCCCAATGGCCATCTGCTTCCTTAATACTAAACCTATAAATGTATGTACATAGATCTATTTCCCCATTGTCTAATGTTAATATATTTACATACCTTTCTGTCTTGAATGAAATCTTGCATTGCTCATTAAGCAAAGGACAAGATTTCCCTATCGTGTCATTCACAGGAGTGGTAGGAAATTAGTTGCCTCCAGAAACTTGTGCTCGTAGGAAATGGCAGCATCACTTCAACCCAGCAGGTTCAGAATTTAAGGGCTTGAAATTAACTTTCAGATCACAAGGCTTAATTCTATCTACCAAGTCGCTTAATCTTTACCATTTTTTGAAAGTAGTTTTTATTGACACATAATTCTCATCAATCATATTAAGAAGAGTTATACAATCATTACCACAGTCAGTTTCAGAACATTTTCTTTTTTCTTGAACTTGTTGTTATTCCCCATTTCTCCCCAACCTTCCCTGCCCCACCCCTAGGCAATTATCTATTTATTTTTCATTATTTATTTATCTACTTATCTTTTCTTCAAAAATTTATTTATTTATTTATTTAAACAATTTATTGGGGCTGATACAATTCTTTTCACAGTTCATACATATACATACATCAATTGTATAAAGCACATCCATACATTCCCTGCCCCAATCATTCTCAAGGCATTTGCTCTCCACTTAAGCCCCTTGCATCAGGTCTTCTTTTTTTTCCCCCTTCCCTCCCCATTCCCCCCTCCCTCATGTGCCCTTGGTAATTTATACATCGTTATTTTGTCATATCTTGCCCTATCCGGAGTCTCCCTTCCCCCCTTCTCGGCTGTCCCTCTCCCAGGGAAGAGGTCACATGTGGATCCTTGTAATCAGTTCCCCCTTTCCAACCCACTCACCCTCCACTCTCCCAGCATCGTCCCTCACACCCTTGGTCCTGAAGGTATCATCCACCCTGGATTCCCTGTACCTCCAACCCTCATATGTACCAGTGTACAGCCTCTGTCCTATCCAGCCCTGCAAGGTAGAATTCGGATCATGGTAGTTGGGGGGAGGAAGCATCCAGGATCTGGGGGAAAGCTGTGTTCTTCATCGATACTACCTCACACCCTAATTAACCCATCTCCTCTCCTAAACCCCTCTATGAGGGGATCTCCATTGGCCGACACTTGGGCCTTGGGTCTCCACTCTGCACTTCCCCCTTCATTTGATATGATATATATATATATACATATACATATATACACATACATATATACATATACACATACATACACACACTTATATCTTTTTTTTTTTTTTGCATGATGCCTTATACCTGGTCCCTTGGGCACCTCGTGATCGCACTGGCCGGTGTGCTTCTTCCATGTGGGCTTATTTGCTTCTGAGCTAGATGGCCGCTTGTTCACCTTCAAGCCTTTAAGACCCCAGACGCTATCTCTTTTGATAGCCGGGCACCATCAGCTTTCTTCACCACATTTACTTGTTCACCCACTTTGGCTCCAGCCGTTGTGTCGGGAGAGTGAGCATCGTAGAGTTCCAATTTAATAAAAGAAGGTATTCATGCATTGAGGGAGTGTTTGAGTAGAGGCCCAAGGTCCTTCTGCCACCTTAATACTTGACCTATAAATATAGACACATAGATCTAGTTCCCCATCCTCCTATATATATTTGCATGTACATGTCTTTGTCTAGACCTCCATGAATGCCGTTTGACTCCTAGCTCTTTCCTCCATCTCCCTTGACTTTCCTCCTGCCCTACTACCATGCTTCATCGCCACCTGGGCTAGAGTATACCTCTTCTCTAAGCAACCCCTAGGCAATTATTAATCCAGTTTCTCTCTTACGGATTTACCTATCCTGGGTATCATACACAGAAAATCATACAAACAAAAACAAGAAAGAAACCAAAAACCAACGACAATGACAAGACAAAACAGAAAAACCCCAGTAGAAAAGAAAGCACAAAATATTAGAAACTGAAACCATTTAAAAATGGGTCAAAAGGGAGAACAACTGATAGTATTACGTTTAATTCAACTACATCTGCCGTAATCAACTTTAGAGTGCTGTCCAATAGCAGAGCTATCACATCCCTCAAGTACGATCAGAGGGGGTTCACCAGAGTTAATCCTTGTGGGGACCCTGCAAATGGATTTTGAGTTTTCGCTATCCATTCCCTTCTGCAAACTGGGTATTTAGAATTTAAGCCCTGATTCCTTTCCCTCTACCGAATTTGAATTTTATTATTTGCAATCATTGGCCTTCTCAGGCTGGTGTGCTTCTTCCATTTGACACCTTAGGTAGATGGCTGTTTGAAGACAAGCCTTTAAGACCCCAGACACTGTTCTTTCTGAGAGCCAGGCACCATCTGATTTCTTCACTACACTTTGCTATAGCACTTGTAGCTTCAGTGATCTCTTCAGGAAGGTGAGGATTGAGTCGGGCCATGTCATAAGAATTAATTGTTCTTAGGTTAGGGCTACATTTAAGTGTTAGCCTAAAATCCATTCATGTCTGGCTTGTATATGTCTCTAGTTCACTGTAGAGACATTATAAATCATCCGCCAGGAGGCATAAGGTGATTCTGAGTCACTAAGAGTTTGGATAGAAACTATGTCAAAAGTGTCCAATGAGGAACACTTGGATTTATTCTCCCCTTTCCTCATATGTGAAGCCCTGGTAGTATAGTGTAGTGGTTACATGTTGAATTGCGATCTGCAAGGTTGGCAGTTTGAAATCACCAGCCGATCGGGGAAAGATAGGCCATTTTGGAAAAGAGTTAGACTGGGAAACTCATATGGGCATGCCTAACTGTCCTAAAGGGCCTCTATTGAGTCGGCATCAACTGATGGCAGTGAGTTTGGTTTTGGTTTTAGGTTCTCTAATTATTGCTAAGTGTGGGTTGTTTGTTGTCCCCGCCCCACGGCAGGTTGCCTTACTCTCCTAGCCATGCTTTAATATTTTCCCCATGACTCATCGCTGTAAATCGCGAGCATGTCAAAACGCTTATGGAAAATGGATTTAGAAGATCATAGTATTTTTCCTTGAACATCTCGAAAGCCCCTCGTATTTTAGATATAATTAGATTTCATAACTATAAACTTCAAACTTTATTGTTGAATTTCTGTGTAGGAGAATTACTTGATTGTAGCAAATCTAAAACTCTAGACCCTAGCCTCAACCCCCCTTTCCCTCTTTGAAGATGATGTTAGCAATACAACTATCATTGCTCATGCTTTATTCTAGTACGGGGGCACATAGACTGTTACATGCGTCCATACTGTAGGTTTCTTTTCCCAAGAAAGCATCTTGAAAGTAAAAATCCTTCCTTTTCATCTTTGACCAGCCAGTGAAATATTTGTATATATATATTTGAAAAAAATTTATTGTGAATTGGGTGAAGAACAGAGCACAATTTTGCATTGAACAATTTATGTACATTATTGCAATCTCCTCAAGGGACTATTGTTTATCCTACTTCCTCCCTATTTTCTGTTTTTATTCCCCCTTTTCTAATCCTCTGGACTTTGTTCTTGGGTAAATGCTTCCCTTTTGACCTTAAATTATTCAACTGTTGAGATGAGTTTAATTCCAGACCTGAAAGATAATAAATGACCATAGTTTTGGGAGCCTCACAAGGCTTTTCCAACCAGTCAGCCTCTTTTATGACTTTGAGTTCTGCTCCACATAATTCTACCACTCTATCTAAAGCTATCTAATTTCATCTGCTTTTCAGAGCAGTTGACAGAGGTGGTGGGCACCATCTAGTTCTTCCGGTCTCTGGGTTGTGGAGAACGGGTTGGGGTCCAGTCATCTTTTGTATTAATTGTTTCCATGTGTTCTTTCAATTTTCATCACTGTTCTTTCCTCTGCCTGGGAAAAGACCAATAGTTGCCCTTTAGATGGCTACGTATAAGTTTTTAGACCTTGGTCACTACTCACCAAATCATAGTGGAGGACATTGTCTTTGTGAACTTAAGTTATGTTATTGGACTATGGTGTCCCCAGAACTGTAGTCCTCATCCCCTAGACCTGCTGTTGCTTTTAGTTTCCCATTGTTCGAATGACAGTTGTATAGTTTGATCAAAGAAAGAATAGTGAAGCCACTGTTACCCTATTGAATATGTTCGTGGTACATGTTTTTCCTTTTCCCTTGGCTATAAAGTCAAGAACAAGTATATTTGAGGTTATTAATTTATATATGCTGCAAAAAGAATATACCTTAGAACTAGAAGTATCTTACAAAAAGATTATTTTCTAAGTGTATTTATCTAGTCTTCAAATTACAACATTTAATTTCAACACTGCATTTCATGGGCAATTTTTTTGTTCAGATTTAAAATTTTTAATACTGAATTCTTAAATGTATACGATTGGTTTTTATTCTCTGTTGGGTTTTTTAAATTACTTTTATAAAACTAGTTCTGTTGACTAAACTAATATGTTAAAACTTTTTCTACAGAGATACCATTGAAAACAACATGGATTTTATGGGATTAATAATAATGCAGAACAAATTAAAGCAAGAAACCCCTGCAGTACTTGAAGACTTGCGTAAAGCCAACATTCGTACTGTCATGGTCACAGGTTAGACTTTTTAAAAAGAACACAGAGTAACACTGTCTTAGAGATTAAATTGTTTGATATGAGTAATAGTTATGAAAACATTTTATATAATGGCTTCATTTTACATTTGCTGTATTTCAGCTTTGTCTTTGAGCAATACAATAGCTTTGTGGTACTTTACTCTCTGTGGTCTCTCAAGAATCACTTATGGTAAATAGTGATACATAGTTTGTGCTTTTGTTTCCTCTCTCGTGTCTTGCTTATAGCACTGATACATCACTTTGTTTCATTTTATGTACAGATTTTTCTAGTAGAATACAATATTCTTCTTTTGTTTTTTTAAAGATTATTTTCTGGGGGCTCTTACAGCTCTTATAACATTCCATACATCAATTGTATCAAGCATATGTACAAATAGGCTGCCATCATTGTTTTCTCAACATTTACTTTCTATTTGAACTCTTGGTGTCAGCTCCTCTTTTTAACCTCCCTATCCCCTCCCACCATAATGACTCTGATAGATTATAAATTATTACTGTTTTCATATCTTACACTGCTATCTCCCTTCACCCTTTCTATTGTTTGTCCCTGGAGGGAGGGTTCCCCACCTTCCCCCTACCCTCTTGGTATTGCTACTCCCATTTCTGTTCCTGAGCAGTTTTATCTAACCTGGATTCTGTGTGTCATGAGCTCTTATCTGTACCAGTGTGCATGTGCTGGTCTAGTCCATAGTGAAAGGCAGGACTGGGGTCATGATAGTGGGGAGTGAAGAAGCCTCAGAACCAGAGGAATACTGTGTGTTTCATCAATGCTCTACTATGTCCTGGTTGACTCATCCCTTCCTTGTGACCCTTCTGTGAGGGGCTGCCCTGTTGTCTACAGATGACTTTGGGTTTCTGCTCTGACTCCCCTCGTTCTCAAGGATATATTTGTTTGCTTGTTTTGGGTCTTTAGGCGCCTGCTACCTGCTACCAGATTTCTGTCGACACCTCATGATCACAAAGGCTGGTGTGCTTCTTCCATGTGGGCTTGTTGCTTCTCTGCCAGATAGCCGCTTGTTTAAGTTCAAGCATTCAAGACCCCAGACTATATATTTTGCTACCTGCTTACCATCAGCTTTCTTCACCACATTTGCTTATGCACCATTTTGTCTTTAGCGATTGTGTTGGGAATGTGAGCATCACAGCATTGCCAGGTTGTTAGAACCAAGTGTTCTTGTGTTGAGTGAGGGCTTGAGCAGAGGCCCAAAGTCCATCCACTTTCTTAATGTATTGCCATATAACTATATGTACATAGGCCAATACCTCTTTTTATGGAGTAACATATTTACATAAGTGCACACCTATGTTTATACCTCTATCCATAACTTTGCTTCCTAGATCTTTCCTCTGTTTCATTTTACATTCTTCCTGCCCCACCAGCATGCTTGCCCTTCTGCCCTTTTGGAATTCCTCTCAGCTCGATGACTGCTGCTCCAACACACTGGAATCTTTATGGCCTCCTTGGTGTTGCTTTTAATTCCCTAGTTGTTTCCCTGTTTATGGTGGTGTTTGCTCACCACTCCTTTCTTCCACCTTCTCCTCCCCCCAGGTCCTTCTGGAACCATTGGTCCTGTTGCTTTCTCCTCAGCCATGCTTCCCATGCTTATCTTATATAGGTAGACAAAACAGCAATAACAGAGACCAAACAAAAAGATGGAATAAAACAAGAAAAAGCAACAAAACTAGCAAAAAAACAAAATGAAACTGTACTGGGAACTTCCCCTCCTAGCCTGAAGTCTATTTGGGGGGCTCCTCTGGGGTTTTGTGGCTTTGCTTTGCTCCTGGTACTGATTGGTTATGTTCCCTTCTTGGTTCACCCCATTGTTGGGGTGGTCAGACGACTCTTTCCCTGTGCCATGTAACCCCAGTATTGTCTTCTGTTGCAGTATGCTCCAGCAACGGGGCAGCATGTCTTCATGTGGGCTGTTTGCTCTACAGTCCTCTCTGGGCCTTAGCAACTCTGTTCAGGGATGTCATCCTCAGGGCTTGGTGTGCCAGAATGGGGTCTAGTCCCCGTCTCTCTCTTTTTCCTTGGTTTGCTTCTGTATGGGTGTGGCTGGCCATCACCTCTACTCAACCTGTAGTTTTAGTGTTGTTCTCTGTAGCACATACTTCAAGGAGGGAGGGGGCCAGTTTGGCTCTGATTGGGGTTGGCCTTGTAGAACTCTCTGTTCACGAGTTGTTCCATGTGGTTACATTACCCTCAAAGTTTGGCGCACCATGGTGGGGTCTGCACTCATGGCCCATTTCTGTGGAGACATAAACAATACCCTACCCACTGGGTAGATTAGTACCCTTCTACTCCGGTTCCATCATCTCCCCACCCCCACTTTCTCCTTTGTGTTGGAATGAAATATACATCCTTGGGTTTGGCCTGTCCCCTGCCTGATTGCCTTTACCTCAGCCCATCAAGTGTGAGATAGTAGCTTTTCGTCTATACCTACTCTGCTGGTTATACTTAACTTCAGTGGGCTCAGTACTTTTGTCCTCTTGTGATTGGCCAACTTTGCTTAGCATAATTTCATCCAACTCTTCCCATGAGATGATGTGCTTCCTGCGATCATCGGTGTTTTTTAATGATGCATAGTACTCCAATGTGTGTATGGGCCAGAGTTCTTTCTAATCCACTTAACAATGGAAATTTGCGCCACAATAAATAATCGGAGTACAGACGACTGATCTTGTTCTGTTTCTTACTTCTTCTGGGTATATGCCCAGTAGAGGGATTGTTGGATCATAAGGTACCTCTAGGCAGATGGCTTTCCACAGTGGCTGCACATATTTATGAGACCACCAGCAGTGGAGGAGAGTTCCTATCTTGCCACATTCCCTCCAACATTTGTTGCTCTCTGATTTTCTGATTTGGGTTATCCTCAAGGGGTTATCCACGAAGTTGGATAATTTAACTATCATGTGCCTTGATGACTTCTTCCTGGTTTAGTCTATTTGCTATCCTCTCTGTTTACTGTAAGATGTCTGATTCTCATTCATTAATATAGGGGAGTTTGCTTCCAGGAATTCCCTCGCTAATTTAGCTGTAGACATCTTCATTGTGTCTTGTTGTGGAAGACCAATTATTTGAATATTATTCCTCTCTATAGCATGTCAGTGATCTCAGGTTTTCACCTCTTTGATTATCTTGTTTGACTGCCCCATTTATTGAAGTCTGCCTGATTGTCCTTGAGATTGTTGGTACGATTCTCTGCCTCTTCTAGTCCATTGGTGAGGTCTGTTACCTTGTGTTTTGCTCCTGTTACCTCATCTATTAGTTTTTGTTTTTCTCTTTGGTGTGTGAACTTGAAGTGTTGCTTCCCTTATATCCTGTATTATTCTAAGCAGCAGTGTGATGATTTCTTTTGTGGCAAGCCAAAGTCTGATTCCTCTGTGAGCATCATTATGTTTATGACTCCCTCTGCTGTTGCATTCTGTTTTTCTTGGGTTTTTCTTGTTGTTGAGGGTGTTGAGGTCTTTTGCTGTCTGTATGTACCATTTTGGAAGAACTGGGTGCCATGTTCCTAGGAGACCAAGGGGACCTGAGCTCTTTCTCTGTGAGACTGGTAAGTGTTTTGGAGGACTACCCTGTGGCCTACTATGGTGGTGTGTCAGATTGCTATGTAGGTGGGGAGAGAGGCAGAAAGGGGATGGCCAATGTAGTCACTCTGTTTCTGTCTGGGGAGGGAGGATACAAAGCCCCAGAATGAAAGAGCTGGGTGGGTAAGCAGAGTGAGGAAGACCAGTATGAGGTCTTGTGGCTAGTTCTTGGAGGCTCTCAGAGAGCTGGGGATTATGACCACCTGGGTTAGTCTGGGTTGACTAGAGAAACAAATTCATAGACTCTTGTATATAAGAAAAAGCTTTATATAAAGAGTAATTGTACACCCCAGTCCAGTCCAGATCAAATCCATAAATCTAATATTAGCCCATATGTCCGATACCAGTCTATAAATTCTTCTTCAGACTTATGCAACACATGCAATGGCACCAAATGCAGGAAGACCACAGACCCGTGGTTAGAAAGTCTTGTGGATTCAGTGGTGGTGAAAGCATCTCAGTGCTTGCATGGATCTCTACCTGGCTCCTCCAGCTCTAGGTATCTGGCTCTATCAGTGTGTCTTCTTATGGCTTGTCATCAGTAATATTTCACAGGGAGGGTGTGTGTCCTGCCTCCATGGAGGAAGACAGGAGCTCCCAGAATAAATCTGGAGAAGGCCATGTCCTCATTGGCTATGATCTGATTGACAGGCTAGACTCCACCCCTTCCTTCAAGTTGACAGTAGATTATGTAACTGCCATACCACTTTAGACAGCAGCTTGGGGATATGTGAGTCTCGTATCTGGGGCATAGAAAGGGGTGGTGGATGCTGTCCTGCTGGATCTGGTAGGGAATTAGTAGAGACTATGGGCAGACAAGTGGATTTAGAGTGTTTCAGCGAGTTCTTGAATCGCTCTGTGGATGAAAATCATAGGGGGAGGTCTGAACTAGACCCTAGGACACTGAATCTATTTTTAGCACTCAGCCTTCCAATATTGGACTCTTTACCTCTTAATTTTCTGATCTGAAAACTGGAGCGCTGGACAGGTGAGCCTACCTGGACACCATCTTGACTCAGGAATCTAGAATACAAGATTCTTGAGGTTAAGATTATATTTTACTCCTTTCTCCCTTCTCTACATTTTTTTAGAACTGTGCCCAATCTCTGGAAATGATTAGTAGATACTTGCTGTATTTAAAGCATTTATAAGACTATGTTGTCATCATAGTCGAATTTATAATGGTGAAAGTAGTCTGGACTTTGTGGTTTACTTGTTATTTTGACTACATTCTTAGGAAATTAAATTGCATTGTCCCAAAATATGTCAACTGGACCGGACCATGATTCTCAGTGGTTTGGCTGGCGGTTATGTAATGATGTAACTTGCCAATTATCTATTGTCTGTCTTGGTGTGATCCAAGGTAATCATAAGGGGGGGTTAGAGTTAGATGCAACCCCTGGTCTGATGAGGGGAGAATTTCCCTGTAGTGTGGCCTGTACCATCTTTTATCTTACAAGTGAGTAAAGGAGAAAGAAAGAGGCAAGCATAGAAGTCGATTGGGCAAGTAACTATCTTCCAAATTACTTGTCATCGATGGGTGAGTGTTTCTAGAATTGCATCTTTTTAAAAAGTTTCAATTAGTCTTCTGTGTCTTTATTTTTCCCCACAACCTTCAGTGTAGTTTGAACTTCTTTCTTCAATATTATAGGTTCTTGGTCATATGCTAACTCCTGAAATGGTTGAATGTTGACCAGTTCTTTTCAGTACAGTGACTCTGATTTCATTCCATCTTTTTGTTTTGTTTTGCCTTAAAATTTAAATATGCTGAATTGTGGCATGAGGTGTTTTTATTTCCTTTTGTTAGTCTTAAAACCATCTTAGTACATATTTGTAAGGCAAATGATTACCATGTCTCAAGCTCTGTGCCCACTGGTAAATTGCCACCTGCCTGCCTTCCAGTCATAGTGCCCCAAATTCTGCTCATTTCTGACCCGGACAGGTCTCCCTGCTGTCAGGTAGAGTACACAAAAGGGCTGTGTGCACTTGGCCTCTTCTTTCTCTAGGTTGTGTTGAGACTTGCCTTGAGTCATGCCCAAATAGACCCCCCCCCCCCATCACCGGAGAGAATGGGCAAATGTTTTCCAACTAGTGGGCCAAGCACATTGAAAACAAAATTCTCTGCCGTTCAACAGTCAAGGTTGTGTGATGTCACACTGTCCATACCCCATGCCTCCGGGGACTGGGGAGGGGCTAGGGGGTGGGGTGATGTGTGTAAAAAGAATGTCGATTTGTAACGACAGGCATGAAGGATACCATTATACATGTGCACGTTCAGACTCCTTTCATCTTCTTTTGATGCTTTCTATACCTCTGATATTTTCCCCATGGAATCCGTCAATATTTCAACTTGAGGGTTGAGTTTTCCCTTCAGTTCTTTCAGCTTGAGAAATTCTCAGTGTGTTCTTCTCTTTTAGCTTTCGATTCCAGGTCTTTGCACATTTCCTTAGCCTACTTACTTTGATTTCCAGGCTACCTTTTAAACATTTCTATTCCTCTTTATTTCATCATTTCTTCTGTTTGCTGTAGCTGCCCCTATATTCAAAGCAAGTTTCAGAGTCTCCCTCACACGTTCATTTTGGTCTTTTCTCCCTTTCCTATATTTTTAATGACTTTTTGCTTCCTTCATATACGACGTCCTTGCTGTGATTTCACAACTCGTCTGGTTTTTGGTCATATGTGTTCATTGAGTAGGATCTGTTCTTGATTTGTCATTCAGATTCAGGCAGGATGTACTCAAGGTTGTATTTTGATATTCATGGACTTCAAGATTCTGGGCTTTAAGGGTTTTACTGAAGAAGCATATATAAAGGTGTATGCACATCTGTATGATTTAGAATGAGATCCATACAATCGCATCCTCGTTATTTTATATCCCAAAATCTCGCATCCTAACATCCTTAGTCCTTCCAGACATTTCCATGTGTATCTCCTCTCCCACGTTCCATCTTTATCTCTTCCCCCTTTTCTACTGCCATGAACAGAATATGAGCTTATGTCCCAAGGAGATAAGGTCATAGGAAGATGCCTTTGAAAACAGTGTGTGTGAACGAGGGGAAGAAAAAGTTGGCATTTTATACTTGCTACACTGGGGTCACTGCTTCTCTGTAGTTCTTTCCTCCTCATGATAATGGATCTATTCTGCATACCTTGCTGACCTCTTTGTTTTATGTACCTTTGCTTTTATAATCCACTTGGTCATGCTGTACGCACTACCAGACACTCCTGGGTTAATCTAACAAGTGATGGCTGAGTTCTGTGTGTAGCACTGTGCCAGGCATTTTATAAGTTCAAATAGTGCTTGGCTGGAGATTAGGAATTTTATTTAGCTTTAAGGGGTGAGTGAAAATGCCTTGTGTATTAGAGGTTTCCTCTGATCAATATGCCCTTCTTTTGTTACATCTCAGCTCCCAAGTGTGAGGACCATACATCACCATTCTACCTAGTCCAGTCCTGGATGCTGCTGTAGAGTTTCAAGAACTATTTGTTGTCTTCTACTTGTACATTCATGTTGCCTATTTTAACAGATTTAAAATATTCTGATAATTAGGTGACAACATGTTGACTGCTGTTTCTGTGGCCAGAGACTGTGGAATGATTCTACCTCAGGATAAAGTTATTATTGCTGAAGGATTACCTCCAAAGGATGGGAAAGTTGCCAAGATAAATTGGCATTATGCAGATGCGCTAACACAGTGCAGTAATTCATCAGCAATTGACTCAGAGGTAATGGCAGGATGAATTTTCTCTTTGGAAGCATACTCATTTTTAAATTTAGCCTGAAAAAATAAAAGATGCTTTAAAACAAAATTTAAAAACCACGCCAAGACCGTTAAATCACAATCTTCTTAGAGATTGTGTTTCACTGGCAATAGGGTAGAAGCAGGAATCTCAGTTTTTAAATGTTGATATTATATTTAGTCAGAGTTGAGAGCCACTGCTCTAAAAACACAATTATATTTTTAGAACATTTACTGATAAATAATGCAAGAGATCTATAATGTTTAATTCATTCATCATTTTAAAGGGAAGTATATTTAGATTCTGTAAGCTATTTGTTTTTCTCTTTTCCTTAAAATTTTTTATTTCCCCTTTACTTTAAATTTAAGCATTCTAATATAAAATATCAAAGGAAAAATTCAGTTTGGGAACAAACAGTTTTAAATCCGATGTTTTACTTTGGCCACCTAAATATGTTTCTCAATGCCATTTTCATAGGCTATTCCAATTAAATTGGCCCACGATAGTTTAGAGGACCTCCAGGTGACTCGCTACCATTTTGCAATGGATGGGAAATCATTTTCAGTGATACTGGAGCATTTTCAAGATCTGGTTCCTAAGGTTAGTGATTTAGCTTTTTGTATGTATTCACATGAATATACTGTGAGTCGTATTTATAAGAAATTAATTCTTTTTCTAGCTGATGTTACATGGCACCGTGTTTGCTCGTATGGCACCCGATCAGAAGACACAGCTGGTGGAAGCATTACAGAATGTAGAGTCAGTATTGGTTTTCTTTTTTAAATGAATTAGTTCATTTTCAAACTCCCCAAAATAGTATTTCATGTCACTGTGATTTGTTACCTATAAAGTAGCTGAGAATTTTTAACACTTGTTTGATGGAACACGTTATTTTGACATGTTTTTTATTTCCTCAGTGAAAATTTCAGAAACCATTTACAATTACCTCCTACCACTTATGCTGACTTTTATCCATTGAGGCATGCATTTATCTAAATTAATTTTCTTCTAATCTCAAAATTCTTTGTGGTATACTTATCACTATGGATACTCATCAATTTTATGTGAATGTGAGTTGAGTATTAATCCCAGCAAGTTGGTTTCATTCATGAACGCATTACTTCAGTAATACATATAGACACAGTCAAAACGTTCTAGGAAACACACGTCAAGACAGACAGTTCCGTGGGAATTGTCATGCCAACCACCGCAAGCAATCCTTAGGATGCATGGAACCCTGTATTTCAGCTATTGCGCAATGCTAAATATTACACACTTCATCTCAATGTGTAGTTTCACAGTTTCAGTTATAAGTTAATAGTGTAGCGTTACATTGTTTTTTAATGAAATGTGCAGTTTTATTCCCATGTCAATTTGATGCATTTTCGTAGAGATAGATATATGAGAACAGTCTGTAAACCTAGTGTTAAATACTCTTTTGAAATGCTTGCTAGCCATTGATAATACTGTATTGGAGAAGTCTTAAATGAAATTTTGTATGTTTTTAAAAAATTAATTACAATCTTAAATTTTCTGTTTGCTTCATAGTTACTATGTAGGGATGTGCGGTGATGGTGCAAATGATTGTGGTGTAAGTGTAATTTTCAAAATTTACTTTTATAGCTCTTATTCTAGTCTGAATGCTATTCACAGAACATCCCATTTTCTTCTTGAAATCATTAGGCTTTGAAGAGGGCGCACGGAGGCATCTCCCTATCTGAGCTTGAGGCTTCAGTGGCATCTCCATTTACCTCTAGGACTCCTAGTATTTCCTGTGTGCCAAACCTAATCAGGTAACACAATTGGATATTTCTCTCATTAGGTTTTTGTTTCTTACTCAGATGATACATACGGGAAAAACCCAACTCAATAGCCACCGAGTCTATGCCTGCTCGTAGCAGGCCAGGCTAGAACTGCCCCTGTGAGTTCCCGAGGCTCTTTCTGTGAGTAGATAGCCCTCTGTTTATGGGAGTAGAAAGCCATCTTCCAGGAGTGGCTGGTGGTTTCAAACCGCTGACCTTGCAATTAGCAGCTCAATGCATAACCACTACACCACCAATGTTCCTCTCTGATGATATAGAGGGAAAAGTTATCAGAGAAAGCCACATGGATTTATTTTATTGACATCTTAGCATAGTCGATGTGTGTATTTGGCTGACTTCTTAGAGGAGTAAAATCAGTGGTATATATGAAGAAATTTGTATAAAGAAAGTGGTTCACATGGTTGTAGAATTAGGTAAGTCCAGTCCAGTTTAAGTCTGGAAGTCAGTTGTTAAGGTAAAGGCATTTCCTAACTCACTTGACTCCCACAGCTGATAAACCAGGAGAAAGGAAGACCATAGGATGGTGAAGGTAGAGGTGGATGAATCCAAGAGGTCAGGCTTGTGGCTGCGGAGTGAAATGAATCTAAGGTTGGTTTGGTATACGGCAGGCCACTGATAGCTCCCAGGATGATCAGGCAGTATGGTGGACTGTTGTCTTAACCCCTACAGAGCCACAAGTTAATGAAACAGATACAGGTTTGAGACAGGCCAGCAAGAAGCTTTCCCACCCAGTCTGCTTAAATAGAGTAGGTTACACTCCTATTTCCACTTTAATAGCACCAGGCTCTAACTACCATTTCAGGAGGTAGCACATAAACAATAACCAAAGGTGCTGACGGAAGAAGTTCAAGCTTCCCTGAAAGCATTAGCCAAAAAGAAAAAGGGGAAAAAAAGGCTCTAGGAATTGATGGAATACCAATTGAAATGTTTCAACAAACTGATGAAGCACTGGAAGCACTTACTCATCTATGCCAGGAGATTGGAAGACAGCTACTTGACCAGCTGACTGGAAGAGGTCCATATTTATTCCCACTCCAAAAGTGACCCAACAGAATGCTTAAATTACGGACAATAGCTTTGATTTTATATGCAAGTACAATTTTCCTGAAGGTCACTGAACAGTGGTTGCAGCAGTACATTGACAAGGAGTTGCCAGAAATTCAGGCTAGATTCAGAAGAGAACGTGGAGAAGGGGAATCTTGGCCCTGCCAAGTTGACATAAAACTTATCTATACACTGTGTGATTGATTAGTATTGGATTAATTGATACTCCTAATGTCTTCAACCCCTGCTTTGGTTTAGGTCTTTTTGTAGAAAAACACTTGTTGTAACTTTTGATTGGTGAGTGATGTTCATGTAAGGATAAAATTGTAATTTTGGAGTTAGAATTCACTTGCTAATACTTGTTTTCACAGGGAAGGTCGGGCTGCTTTAATGACTTCCTTCTGTGTATTTAAATTCATGGCATTGTACAGCATTATCCAGTACTTCAGTGTTACTCTCCTGTATTCGGTGAGTACTAATGTTGCCTATAGGGGCGGAATTTAGTATTAAGGCATTTAAATTAAGGCATTAAATGTATAAGCGTACATGTTGGAATCTAAATAAGTAGCCACTGCAAACTAACCTTTAGTTTACCATATTTTGAGTAACAGATTAAGATACTAATTTGTAATAGCATTTTCCTTAAGGCTAACACCTGTGGCTGAAACTGTCTTTAGCATAAATTAGACATCTTTTAAAAAAATTCTTGAAAATACCAAACTCTTGACATACGTGAGAATTGTAGTTATCTGTACAGGAACAAACCAGAATAGAAGAGATGCTTCGTCAGTAGTGTGTAGAACTGTTAACTATGGCAAGAGAAGGTGCAGTGGTACCTGTGGGTGTACTCGATGGGATTTTGTAGATGGGGCAAGCTCTTGTTTATTTCTCTCTACTTGAGCATTGAGGACATTTCAAGGACTCTCTGTGAAACTGCCTCCTTTTGGGCCACTAGTAGACAGTATCTGAAGGGATGCAGTTCAGTCTTAAGGAAGCATCAAGATAGCAGTTTTCCAGGATGTCGAATATTATGAGCAAAAATATGTTTTCCTTTCGTTAAAACCTAAAAACTGTTTATAGTGAATTTCAAGGAGATACCCTCTTTTACTAATACATTAAATTGAATGTTAATTATGTAGCATTATGTTTGATGAATTTCAAAGATTGAAGAACTTAATTTTTTAAGCAGGGCCACTGCTCCTTTAAAGTTGCTTACTATTTGAAGAATAAAAAAACAAACTAAAGCCAGGGAAAATGAGGAACCCTTATAAAAGTGGTCACTGAAAACTGATTGTGTTTTAAAATTACTTTTGTCTGTAGATATTAAGTAACCTAGGAGACTTCCAGTTTCTCTTCATTGATCTGGCAATCATTCTGGTGGTAGTTTTCACAAGTGAGTATTTTACTTGACTTTGATTTCAAAGCATGCTAAATTCTGAGTCAGTTTCCTTGGTAAGTTTACATCAGTTGTGACACAGCTTGTACCGCTCTAGTTCCATGTGGATGAGCTTATTGGTAATGTTTTATATTTCGTCCCACTTCATTTATTTTTCCCTAAAGTATTGGAGAATAAGTTGGAGACATGTCCTTTGTCCGTGAATATTTTGGTGTGTATTTACTAAAAGCAAAGTCCTTTTAGGTGATTAATTATAGTTAATTAAGATGAGGAGATTTTAAGTATTGTCATTATTCCCAATAATGTCTTTCATACATAATTTTGCCCCGAGTTAGTCCACAACTTACACTTAGTTGTCTATTTAGTCTTTAATCTTTATCTAGAGCACTTGCTCAGCCTTTTTTTGACTTCTTGATGTAGACATTTAGAGTAATAGAGGCCTGCTAAGATGGGTTCATCTGATGTAGTCTCATAAAATGCAAGCTGTGAATTTTTGACAGGAATATCAAATATGCATTAAATAAGGTGTGCTCCACTTTGACCCATCTTCAGTTGAATAAAATAAAAGCCTATGAGTTCATACTGAAAAGAGTGATGCTAGAGTGAGTGATGGGAAAGGAAGTGAAGAAGAATGAATCATCGGGAGACATGGGGAAGCACTTTCTTAGAGTAGAACACTAACTGATTTGTAGGATTGCTGGAGTTGGATCAGGGTTTTTTAATTGGTGACATTGGTAATTGGGGTCAGATAAATTGTCATCATTGTGGTTGCATGGCTAGTGGCATTTCTGACTTTGCCCATTGGGGTCCATAGCATCCCTTGAGCTGTGACAGCCCAACTAATCTCTAGACATGGTCACACCTTCTCTGGTGAATAAAAATGCACGTACTTGGAACTCCTGCATTAGGCAATATTCTAAACAGATGCTAAATCTAGTAATGCTAAAATTAGTGTGTCCCAGGGTAGTACTACAGTCTCTGAGGATCTCTTTATGGTCACATAGTAATGACAAAGGGAGAGCAGAAACATGCCAGGGATGAAGTTCAGTGGACACTACATTAATACATGACCAAAGCATCCTCTCTTATTGAATGTTACTGCTGCTTATACTGCTTTAAGCTTGTATTCATCTCTGCTAAAGAGGGAGGGAACTAAATCAATTAGAGTGTCTGTTAGTGATTTAGTGTTGCTATAACAGAAGTGCCACATGAGTGGCTTTGACACATGCCCTCGTCCTCTCCCCGTTCAGGAATCTAGAAGTACAAATTCAGGGTGCCAGCGCTAGAGGCGTCATTCTGTAGATTTCAACTCCTAGGTCATCTTCATGCATCTTGGCTTTTCTCTTCCTCTTCAAAACCCACCCCCTCAAACCTGGTCTCATAAGCATCACAGAGATGACCACCCATCCACAAATGGGATTATAACCATGGGTATAACCCAGCCCTATGGGACAGAGTAGAACTGTTCCTTAGATTTATGAGACGATCCATCTTTATGAGCAAGGTTAGGAATTATAGCACTTATTTTGACACCTATAAAGATTCGAAAAATAATGAACCCTCAGTTAAATATATGGAACTGTGGTAATTAATCTTATAATTTACCTGTTTATATTTAACATTCTTTGCATTCTTAATAGTGTTGGTTTTGAATATTAATAGACCAGTGTGAAAATTATCCCAGAAACATGTTTGGAAAACCTAAATAGTTTATTTTGAAAGATTGTTTAAATAGGTAAGACATCTGGCTTGTTTTGCACACATTTTTCCCCAAAGATTTGTTAGACACATTGTTGAATTTCTTAAATGAATTGATAGTTTTTAATAGTGACAAAGTAGTTATGAACCTTTCTTCTTTTTTCTCTCAATATAGTGAGTTTAAATCCAGCCTGGAAAGAACTGGTAGCACAGAAACCACCTTCTGGTCTCATATCTGGGACCCTTCTCTTATCAGTTTTGTCTCAAATCATTATCTGCATTGGATTTCAATCCTTGGGGTTCTTTTGGGTCAAGCAGCAACGGTGGTATGAAGCGTGGCGTCCACAGTCAGAGTAAGTTGGTCAGTTGGTGTAAAAGTCTGTGTAAGATGTGTGCAATATATGTGCATGTAAAAATAAGTAATATTTATGTAGAATTTTCATGCTACTTGACTGAACACTTAAATAAGTTGGCTTTACTTGTCTTTAACCAAACACAATGTTCTTGAGTTGATTTTGACTCACAGGGGCATTGTAGGACAGAGAAGAACTCCCCCATTGGGTTACCAAGGCCATGAGTGTTTCTGGAAGCAGACTGCTTTATCTGTTGGTGGGCCTTTTTCATCACCAGGCCTCCTTAAGGTCCTAATAATCTCTAATAAATGGTGCCCCTGGATCAGTTTATTAATCTGTTGCTGTTTATGAGCAGAGTACTTACAGATCACAAATGATAACACTTAATTGATTGAACACTTTAATTAATTACAGGGGTAATTTTGTGGAATTCCGTTTTCAGGTGCAAATATTTCTAATTTGATTAAAATTTGTCTTTGATTATTGTAGAAAATCGCACCACTGCTTGCACACTGCAGCTGGAAAAGAATGGGGGGGGGGGCTGTTTGTAAGAGTCCTTCCAGAGGTTGGTTGTAGGAGGTAAACATTTCATTAGCACCTGTTGGTTGGTGCGCCTGATAGTTAACATCTTTCATGATACAGCCTCTCACACCAGTTGCCACTGAGTTGGTTCTGCCTCCTGGAGACCTTGTGCTTGTCACAGTGGTTCTGTGCTCTGTTGGGTTGTCAGTGGCCGGTTTTTCTGAAGTAGATTGCTATGCCGTTCTTCTGAAACTACCAATGTTTGTGGCTAATAGCCAAGCCATAGCACATGCTTTTGAGACTCTTGTCCACCTGGAATAGCTTGAGCTAGAGATTATTGAAGCCCCACTTAGTGGCCGGGCTTTGTTAACATTTACCCAAATCTTTTCACTCAGTCTCCTCAGAACCCTGTGATGGAGCAGATGATACCTGCATTTATAGGAGAGCAAACAGCGTCAAAGAGATTAAAGAGCATCTTGTTCTGCCTGCTCTTTATATCTTATTTCTGGGTATTACTTGTTATTTGCTGTAAATGGCACCTTATTCTATGTATGCAGTAGTGACTCAAGGCAGGTAAGGTAAATTTGGTTTCTTTGGGGGATTGGGATTATGTTTAGTAATGCAACTTTTTTTTATGTGTTCTAGTGCCTGTAACACATCAAGAACTCTGTATTGGAACTCCTCACATTTATACAATGAAACTAAACCTGATGAACATAATATACAAAATTATGAAAATACCACAGTGTTTTTTATCTCCAGTTTTCAATACCTCATAGTGGCTATTTCCTTTTCAAAAGGAAAACCCTTCAGACAACCTTGCTACAAGAATTGTAAGTTGAGCGTTGCTTTGATTTCCCCCCCGCCCCCCCATCCTCCCTCCTTTAAATAATGTAGAAGAATCTAGCCGTAATAAAATCAGTCTTTCTGAAGGGAATGCACTAATGACCACGGTGTTTATAGTGCCGTTCTGTCCTCCTGTAATTCAGAAGGTATTAGTAGTGCTTTTCACATCCTGTTCCTCCTGGCTCCAACTTTGATTTTTACAGGGACAGGGCTGCTCATGTCCTCTCTCGCGCGCATGCACACACCTCATTGTGCATTTCAGCTGTGTGATCTTCTCTATCCCTACTGGCCATCTTTCCTTCATTTCTTGACTATTACTGTTGGTATCACCCCTGGAAACCTTCATTTCTGTCACTGTTTTGGGGTGCCTTAGAGGGACAAGTAGAGGAGACGAGCCAGTTAGGGTGCAGTGTAGCAACGGTGAAGCATACAACTTTCTCTAGTTCCTAAGTGCTTCTTTCGACCCACTATCATGATCCTAGTTCTACCTTACAAATGTGGCTGAACCAGAGGATGTACACTGGTACAGATAGGAACTGGAAACACAGGGAATCCAGGGTGGATGATCCCTTGAGGACCAGTGCTTGGAGTGGCGATACCGGGAGGGCCGAGGAGGGGGCGGGTGGAAAGGGGAGCTGATGTCAGGGGCTTAAGTGAAGAACAAATGTTTTGAGAATGATGAGGGCAGTGAATGTACAAATTTGCTTTACAAAATTGATATTAGTGTAGAAAGTTTGAAAAATTAAGGCTATACTAATATCAATATATGGAAACTATTACTTTATTCATATGAGACTCCACATTTTTGCAGTATCTTGGATTGAATAGTAGCTATTCTTTGGATTGTAAGGCAGTGTCACTGTTTGGTTAGTAAAATGCTAGGTCACAGATTTTGGTATCTGCTATATGAGTCTTAACTAGTAGCACCTCTGGCTCATGTGTGAGTTTATAAAGCATTTTGAGATATACTCTGCAGTTTGTACAAGTAATTTTTATTACTTTATATCTTAATGGGTAACAACTGTCCAAATACAAGTATCTACATAATTTAAATTTTAAAAAACTGGTAAATTTTTTTTAAAAGAACTATTTATTTCTGAGCAAATAGAGACTGTGTTCATGAGGACCATATTAGAATCATGCTGTGCCTTTCATGTTAGGTCAATCACTGCAGTTTTAAAACTTATATGGTGAACTTAAAGCCGACATATTTGTTTTATTTCATTTATTGAACATAGTCAAAGGTAGTTTAAAACATCTCTCAAAAGACAATGCTTTCTTTAGATAAAGAAAACTAACATTCAGACTAGTGCATAAGAAAGACAGCCACGTCATGCCAGGAAAGTTAATTTTAGAAACATAAGGAAATCTACTCTGTCCACACTTTCTCAATTAAAAATTTTTTTTTAATAGACAAAATATTAGCTGCCCATTTCCTAAATTCTTTTATATTTTCTGTAATACTTAACATATTTTTGAACACTTGTAATATTTTGTATTTCCACTTCGTTTTTGATCAGATTGAATAAGCATTTGATTGTTCACCCTTATTTTTAATGTGTCTTATGAAATATCATTTCTTAAAAAGTACATTGAAATAGCTTGACATTACGTGGTTTAGTCTTCTATGTATGAATTCTAAAATGGGTATTAACTGGGAAAAACAAATATCTGTAAAGGCCTGTATATTACAACTGTTGGTTATTTCCTTAATTAGTTTAAAGGTCAAAGCTAATGGATTTTCAGTAATACTTGACATGTGTACATCTTTGCAGTGCGGCCAGGAGGACTGAATAACATCCTATATTCCAGGAAATAGTATAAAGCTCATGCTTCCTCTATCTCATCAATCTAAGTAGAAGTATTCTTAGGGCAACCAATTGTGTATATTTGTTGATGATGATACCATTTTGCTTATGCAATCAAATTAATACGCTGAATTGTTTTCTTTTTCAGATTTTTTTGTTGTGTCTGTGATTGTTTTGTATGTTTTCATCCTATTCATTATGTTGCATCCAGTTGCCTCAGTTGACCAAGTTCTTCAGGTAAGCTTGAAGCCCCTACTTTGGTTTTGGGTTAGTGATAATGCACAACATGGGCTCGTAGTACTTAGACAGTAAGAGAGAAAGTAAAATTGGTATTACATGAACCTCAAGCGGCCACATAAAAGAGTGTTTAATGGAACTTAATATCTAGGCCTCAACTCAGTCTTCTGTTCCCTTCTGAGGGAGAATTTTTTTCAATCGTTTTATTAGGGGCTCATACAGCTTTTATCACAATTCATACATATGTCAATTGTGTAGAGCACATTTGTACATTCATTGCCCTCATCATTCTCAAAACATTTGCTCTTCATTTAAGCCCCTGGCATCAGCTCCTCATTTTCCCCTCCCTCACCTCTCCCCCCTCCCTCATGAACCCTTGATAATTTATAAATTACTATTTTGTCATATCTTTCCCTGTCTGACATCTCCGTTTACCCACTTTTCTGTTGTCCATCCCCCAGTGAGGAGGTCACATGTAGAACCTTGCAATCAGTTGCCCCTTTCCAACCCACCCTCCCACCACCCTCTCAGTATCGCCACTCTCCCTATTGGTCCTGAAGAGATCATCTACCCTGGATTCCCTGTGTTTCCAGTTCCTATCTGTACCCATGTACATCCTCTGGTCTAGCCATATTTGTAAGGTAAAATTGGGATCATGATAGTGGGGGAGGAGGAAGCATTTAGGAACTAGAGGAAAGTTATATGTTTCATCTTAGCTATACTGCACCCTGATTCGCTCGTCTCCTCCCCGAGACCCTTCTGTAAGGGAATGTCCAGTGGCCTACAAATGGGCTTTGGGTCTCCACTCTGCACTCCCCACCTCATTCACTATGATAAGATTTTTTGTTCTGATGATGCCTGATACCTGATCCCCTCGACACCTTGTGATCACACAGGCTGGTGTGCTTCTTCTATGTGGGCTTTGTTGCTTCTGAGATAGATGGCTGCTTGTTTACCTTCAAACCTTTAAGACCCCAGACACTATCTCTCTTGATAGCCAAGCACCATCAGCTTTCTTAGCCACATTTGCTTATGCACCTATTTGTCTTCAGCAATTGTATCAGGGAGGTGAGCACACAACGATAGGATTTTTTGTTTTTTGATGCCTGATAACTGATCCCTTCAGCACCTTGTGGTCACATAGGCTGGTATGCTTCTTCCATGTGAACTTTGTTGCTTCTGAGCTAGGTGGCCGCTTGTTTACCTTCAAGTCTTTAAGACCCCAGACGCTGTGTTGGATTGGGGAAAGGAACGCGAGCTCACCTTGGGCGCATGGAAGAATTACGACCAGTTGAGATGCAAACACGGCAAAAGGAGTTTATTTATATTCTAGCTCAAGCTAGGGCTTTTCTCCCTTCACTGCCCAGCGCAGCGGGGACCCAGCATCCAAAGGGGATCAGCCCTGAGTTCTTTGTTCCCTGGGCTTTTATGGGGCTAGGGACTGGGGGCAGTCCAGTGTTGCTGTTCTTAAACTTATTGGAGAAAACTTCTGGCATCAGCGTTGTCCAGTGGTGGTTGGCGAGTAGTTCCGCGTGTATTCTCTTGACTGGTCAATTGGGAATGGTGGTCGCTGCTCCCTACTGGTCAGTCTGAGACAGGTGATGCCTTCTCTGACAGAATTACCTCAGTGTCCAGGAATCTGAAATTAGAGCTTAAGCCTGCCCCAGACTTTGGTTTTATACGGCCTGTCATGGTGCTGGTGCCAGCAGTTGTAAACCAGGACCCCACAGCTGTATCTTTTGATAGCCGGGCATCATCAGCTTTCTTTGCCACAGTTGCCTATGCACCCATTTGTCTTCAGCGATCATATCAGGGAGGTGAGCACACAATGATAAGACTTTTTGTTCTTTGATGCCTGATAACTGATCCCTTCGACACCTCATGATCACACAGGCTGGTGTGCTTCTTCCATGTGGGCTTTGTTGCTTCTGAACTAGGTGGCCGCTTGTTTACCTTCATGCTTTTAAGACCTCAGGCGCCATATCTTTTTGATAGCTGGGCACCATCAGCTTTCTTTACCCCATTTGCTTATTTACCTGTTTTGTTTTCAGTGGTTGTGCAGGGAAGGCGAGCATCATAGAGTGCCAATTTAATAGAAGAAAGTATTGTTGCATTGAGGGAGTACTTGAGTGGAGGCCCAATGTCTTTCTGCTACCTTAATACTAAACCTATAAATATATGCACATAGATCTGTTTATGTATTTATATATGTACATGCCATTATTTAGACCTCTAAATGCCCTTTGTCTCCTAGCTCCTTCCTCTATTTCCTTTTGACTTTCCTCTTGTTGCACTATCATGCTCAGTCTTCATTTGGGTTTCAGTAATTCCTCTTGTTTACATTACCCTTGATCACGCCCTACCAGGCCTCCTACACCCCCCTCACCACTGATTTGGATCACTTGTTGTTCCCTTGTCCCTCGGTTTGTTAATGCCACTACCTTTCCCTCCACCTCCCCCACTCCCATGTCCCCCCAGAACTGTCGGTCCCATTGTTTTCTCCTTCAGTTGTTCATCCAACCTATCTTATTTAGACAGACCTGCAGAGATAATAACATGCACAAAAACAAGACAGAGCAAAACCAAGCAACAATATACAACAAAACAACAACAACGAACCAATGACAAAAAACAAAACACAACAAGAAAGAAAAGCTTGTAGTTTGTTCAAGGACTGTTTGTTGGCCTTTAGGAGTGTTTTCCAATCCAGTATGTTGGGGCACCATGCCCTAGTCCCAGAGTCTTTCAGCATTACCTGGGGACCTTGCTGCTCTGTTCCCTTGCTGTTCTGTTGCATCCTCTTAGTGTTTGCCTCTTAGTGTTTTGCCTCAGTGTGGCGGGATCAGATCAGGCGCAATTCCCACACTGTGTCTCCGTTGCTGTCCCCTATAGGGACGTCGTGTCAGGCCATGTGGTCCTCTCTCTGGACTGGCTGCTCTAATTGGGAACATCGTCCTCAGGGCCTGGTGGGCCAGGATATGCTCCACTCTCTCCTCCTCTCCCTTCATCTGCTTTTGTGTGCTCCGATCAGATATGTCCCTCTCCAGGAGCTGCAGATTCAGTACCAGCCTTAGAAATAAATTCTTATGTGGGGAGGGGCAGGTGTCCACGTAATAGTTCGGGTTGGGGCAGCACCCCTGAAGGAGAATTTAAATGGTCCACATTCCTTCTCCTAGGCCCTGTTCTTCATAAATTTTTTTTTCGTTCTCTAAATTTTCTTAAGGCGCCAGTTAAACTAACTGCTACCAACCAATCCCTCCCCCAAAGAAACCAACCAGACAGACTAGTTGTCATGAGTGGGCAACCCCGTGTGTGTCAGAATGCACTGCTCTCTAGAGCAGAGGCCCCCAAACCTTTCATTTATTTATTTATTTACTTTTGGAAAATAAAATCAAAGATGACTTTTATTGATGCTCCAATTTGGAAGGTATGGTAACGCTCAGACAACAGACATCGTCAGGGTAAGTTAGAAAAACAACGAAGATCTCTGAAATGACTTTACACGAAAAGGAGCCAGAATAAGTGAAGGGACCAGCGGCCTCCACTGGCAGCGTCTACTTCATGTTCTTCACAAACTCCTCCCCTTTCTTGATGGAGGCTTTCAGCTCGGGGATGGCATTGGCGATCATCTCCTCGAACGAGGACACCTTGCTGATGCCCAGGTTCTTCTCTAGCCCATTTTCCCAGCAGCAACGGTGTGGAGAAGTAGGTGCAGTCCGTCTCCTGGGACTTCACAAAGAAGCACCCGAGTCCCTCCTTGCCGTTCAATACGTCCACGATGGAGAAGACGAAGCGGGCACCCGCGTAGGCCATGGACAAGGTGGCAGAGCCTGCCCCCGCTTTTGCCTTGACCACCTCCATGCCGGCCTCCTGGATGCGCCCATGAGGGCCGTCAGCAGGTCTTGGGGGAAGTTCACGTTGGGCGTACATTGGGAGATCAGGGGATGATGGTCTTCCCAGCGAGGCCACCGATGATGGGGACGTTGACTCTAGCCGGGTCCAAACCCTTCAGCTCCGCCACAAAAGTGTTGGCCCTGACGATGTCCAGGGTGGTCACACCGAAGATCTTCTTGGGGTTGTGTACACGCCGTGCTTCTCGAACACCTCTGCGGTGATGGGGATGGTGGAGCTGACAGGATTGGCGATGATGCGGATCATGGCTTCGGGGCAATGCTGGCCACAGGCGGCCGCCAGGGTGGCCATGATTGTGGCGTTGGTGTTGAACAGGTCGTCCCGCGTCATGCCTGGCTTTCTTGGGACTCCCGCTGGGATGACCACCACGTTGCAACCTTTCAAGCAGTTGGGCAACTGCTTGGGTCCGAGGTACCCTTTCACGTGGGCTCCGGTCTCGATGTGACTCAGGTCGGCGACTACTCCAGGGGTATGAGCGATATCGTAGAGGGTCAGGCGGCTCACCAAAGGACTGTTCTTCAGGAGGAGTGAGAGGGACTGCCCGATTCCTCCAGAAGCGCCCAGCAGGCTACTTTAGCATGGTTCTGGGCCGAGGTGCTGAAGCTGTGGCCGAGAGCAGCAGCCACTTGCCAGGCGAGGACGGAGAGCATGGCTGGGCAGGAGGGGCACAGGCCGGGTCGCAAAGGAGCTGGCAGCGAGCAAGTCCAAACTTTTTAAACGGGGCCAGTTCACTGTCCCTCAGACCTGTTGGAGGGCCGGACTATAGTTTGAAAAAAAACTATGAACAAATTCCTGTGCACACTGCATATCTGATTTTGAAGTAAAACAAACGGGACAAAAACACCCGGCGGGCTGGATAAGTGTCCTTGGCTGGCCGCAATTTGAGGACCCCTGTGCTAGAGCATTTTCAGTAGTTGAAGTAGGTCTCCAGGCCTTTCCTGTGAGGCCCCTCTCTGGTTCACTTCATCGAAGCTCCCAATTTTGGGGTTAGCAGCTGAGCAAGCACCATAACCACTTGCATTCCAGAGGGACATGTTAATCAAAGATGCCCCAAACAGAGTCTTCAATATAATTAAAATGGCCACTTGTATTTGTTAGATTTGTTACTTTAACCTTTTTTTTCTTTCTTCTGGTTCTGTTCCACTTTGTGTACAAATTAAATGTCTTGGTCTTTAAAAACAAAGTAATTTTCATCCAGATAATGCTTTTCTGTCCTTTACCAAACTATTGAGTGGTTTATATTCGATGCCTCTTATTTCACTTACCCACTTATTTCATTAAACAATTTCTGAGTAACAAAGTATATTTCATTACAAAAGAATTTGCACACCTACTTAGTTTATTAAGCATAATAATAATAGGAACACTCCTCAGTCCATCCAAACGAAAAGGAGCATTGTCAGGTCCATCAATAATCCACTGTCAGCACACCACCCTCTCCCTACTCCTAAGGTCCTTTGAGAGCACATACCAATATTTCTCGTTCTCTTGCTTTTCATGATTTGTTTTGCAATATATATATATATATATATATATATATATATATATATAAAGCCTTAAAATACATTCTCTTAGTTGCTTTTGAACTTTGTAAAAATGATCTCTTTCTATCTATAATTTTTTGTGGCTACTTCCCCCCCTCTCAGCATGTTTCTCAGTTGTAGTTTTTATTCCCTTTCCATTACTGTACTATGCTGTACTTACTTTCTTCATTCTGTAAACAGTTGGGTGGTTGTGCTGTTTTGCTGCGCCCGTGAGCATTCTTTTCATCCCTCTCTTAGTGGATGGGCGGCAGCAGCGGCATAGTAGAGGAGTGGGACTGGAAGTCCTGTTCCTTGAGCACAACAGTAAGAGGTACATTTAGGAAAACAATTTTAAATAATATTATCGTCCTAGAAACGTCAGTGATAAGTCACTCCCGCCCATCCTACTCATGATTTACTACTGGAGGCAAAATCTCCTCTAGTATGTCCTAGTATAATTTCAAGCTTGTATAAGGTATGAAAGTTGTTTTCCAAAGTCATTGTACTTGCTTTACGTTAATACTGAGGTTGAGTGTTTTTCATAGCCTTGTTCATTTTTATTTCCTCTGAATTGTTGACTCATCTTTTGTATTCTTTTTTTTTTGGTGGGGGGAAGGGGGTTCTAGGATGTTACCTTTCCTTTAAAAGTTCATAATGACTTGATCTATACCCATTCACTGCCATTGAGTCAATTCTGACGCATAGTGAGCCTGTAGGATGGGGTACAACTGCTCCTTGGGGTTTTAAGACTGGCTCTTTATAGGAGTAGAAAGCTGCATCTTTCTTCTGTGGAGCAGCTGGTGGTTTCAAACTGCTGATCTGGCAGTTAGCAGCCCAGCACAAGTAACCACTAAGCTACCTTGGCTTCTCCTTTCTTCAAGTAGTGGCTTCTCTTTTTAATGTGCTTAGGATATTTTTAAAAAACAAATGTATAGTTTTACAGTAATAAGATTAAACTTATTTATGTTTAGTGCCTTATTTGTCTTAGTGTATCATACTTCTCATCTTCGTCTCCCTCATTTACTTGTTAAACCAGTGGCAGTGATGAGTCAGTTAACATTCACAATAGGTTCTGTGAGATAGGTAATATGTATATTTTACTAATACCATATCATATACAGACAGCCCTTAGCTGATGAGTAAGTTTCAGCCTAAGTCTCTTTCTATGTAGAATGTGTACATTGAAGCAGTCAGGTGTGGTTCATATCTAATGGCAGTCAGTGGTTTGTCTCAGTATGTAGTGCCCATTTCGTAGAGGGACACTTCCAGAAATATCTTTAACAGTCTCATAAAATTCTTTTAATGTGTTGGTGCATGTTGCAAAGTAGTTTCCATTGGTATGAGTCATTGTATACTTACAGTTTTGAATAGACTAGGCTTTACAGGAGATGGAATCACAGAAGAATGTATGATCAGTTATTGCTCAAACGGACACTTTTATTTTTCTTCTCTGAAGTGGACACTTATGTGGCATTTGACTACATTTTTACATACAGCTTTGTTTTCTTTCTAATAGTTTTATTGGCATATAGTTGACATCATACAATTCAAGAGTGTACCATTATCACTACTGTTTTAGAACATTTTCTTCATTCTTGCACTTTACTCATTATTAGCTTTATTGTGTTTATGTTATTTTTGTTATGAATACTCATTTGTTATAGAATAGAGCATATTAGTGAATAGAGCACATTTCCCACTGATCTTGAATGATACTCCTGTCTTATATCAACTTTCCAGATAAGTGTATGTTAGCTTGTTTGGGGTCTTTAATTCTGTCTTTCTCTGTGCCAGTACCACACTGGTCAGAATACTGTGACTTCATTTAGTAAATGTGTAATATAGTTGGGTAGGGCTCCACCTTCCACATGACCTGTTGTTCATAAACTTGTTCACCGTTCTCCTCTTGGGATTTTAATTAGAATTACACTGAGTTTATAAATCATTATTGGGAAGATTCAATTTAGTCTCCCTTTCCATGAATGGTAAACTCTATTTCTCTAGCTCTTCTGTAATAACTCTCAAAAGAGTTTGTGACAATTTTCTTCCTGAAGGTTTTTGCTCATTTTTTCTTAAGATTTCTTCTTAGGAGCCTTTGAGGTTTTTCCCTCAAATTTTTATATCAGTGTCTTAACTCTTTTGTGCTTGTTAGTATATATTGATGTGATTATTTTGATATTCATCTCATATCTAACTGCTTTATCAAACGTTATTCTTACAATTTGTAGATTTCTAGAGTTTTTATATAAACACGTGATTTATAAATCATTGGCCCTTCATGATCACACATGTTGGTGTGCTGCTTCCATGTGGGCTTTGTTGCTTCTGGGCTAGATGGCCGCTTGTTTTTTTTCAAGCCTTTTTAAGTCCCCAGACACTATATCTCTCAATAGCTGGGCACCAACAGCCTTCTTCACCACACTTACTTATGCACACATTCATCTTCAGTGTTTATGTGGGGAAGGTGATCACACAATGATGGTTTCTGTTCTTTGGTGTCTGCTACCTGATCCCTTCAGCACCTCATGGTCACTTAGGCTTGTGTGTGGGCTTTGTTGCTTCCAAGCTAGATGGCTGCTTGTTTGCCTTCAAGCCTTTAAGACCCCAGACGCTATATCTTTTGATAGCTGGGCACCATCAGCTTTCTCCACATTTGCTTATGCACACGTCTGTCTTCAGCAATCATGTTGGGAAAGTGGGTATCATGAAATTACCGTTTAGCTGAGCAAGGTGCTCTTGTATTGAGGGAATGTGTGCGAGGAGGCCCAATGTCCACCTGTTACCCTACTACTAAACCTATAAATATATGCACATAGGTCTATTTCCCCCATGATCATAAATATATTTACATATGTATATGTCTGTATTTAGGCTTCTAAGTATGCCCTTTGCCTCCTACTCCTTTCCTCTATTTCCTTACGCTTGTTCAGCCTTCATTCTGGTTTCAGTAATTCCTCTCAGTTACCTTGTCCTTGGTCACTCACTACCAGCCCTCCCCTCCCCTCCCCTCCCTCCACTTGTTTTGAACCACTCGTTGTTCCCTTGTCCCTGGGTTAGCCAACACCTCCTCCCTTCCTCTGCCTCCCACACTTTCATGGTCCCTCCAGGACCATTGGTCCCGTTATTTTCTTCTCACATTGTTTGCCCCGCCTCTCTTATCTAGGTGGACCTGCAGATATAGTAATATGTGCATGCAGATGCCTTTGAAAGCACCAAAGTGGCACATAGGAACATGGCGTCAACGGCAGCAACACTGACAAGCTAACAAACAAAAATGCCACTGACATACAAAATTTAAAAGAAAAAAAAGCACCAAACAAAAAGCCAGCCCCCCCCCCCCAAAAAAAAGCCTGTTAGTAGTTCAAAGTCTGTTTGTTGACCTTTAGGAGTATTTTCTGGATGAGTCTGATGGGGTGCGATGTCCTGGCCCCAAAGTCCATCCTTTATACTACCTCGGGACCTCCTTGCTCTGCTTCCCCCACTGCTCCATTGCACGCCCCCAGTGTTTTGTCTCAGTGTGGTGGGGTCAGCTCAGTCACACATCCCCCACTGTGTCTCTGGTGCTGTCCTGTATAGGGCCATGGGTCAGTGCAGGATGTCGCATCTTGCCGTGGAGCCGTCTATATGGTCCTCTCTGTACATTGGGCCCTTTGAGCCAGACTATCGTCCTCTGAGCTTGGTGGGCCCAGGGGTGCTCTGCTCTGTTCTTCCTCCTTCCTTTGCTTCAGCTTCCTTCTGGGTGTGGTGTGATAAGTCAGTTCCTTTCCCCACTAGACGATCTAGTTTCATTTTCTGTAGTACTTCCTTTGATGGTGGAGGTCGGGCTAATTCTGGTTGGGGCTGGCATATGGTCCAGTCTCTTTGTGGATTCCTCTGCGTATTACGTTGCCCTCCTGGTTTGGTGTGTCATGGTAGGGTCCGTATGCATGTTCCAGTTCTGTGGGGACACAACCAATACTCTCCCCCTGGATGGGTTAGTGCCCTGTTCCCCCCGTGCCATCCACTTGGTTTCTCCCTACCCCGCTACTCCCTCCACCTGCCCCCCTTCTCCTTTATGTTGGACTCTCATGTACCTCTCTAGGTGTGGCCTGCCCTCCCTCCAACTATATGCTTCCACCCGTTTATTGCGAGATAGGTGTTCATTCTATTCCTGACAGACTGATTGTACTTATCTCGGGGGACTCAGGTTATATCTGTCCTTTTGAATTTGACTTACCTCGCTTAACATGATTCCTTCCAGCTCTTCCCACAAAACGACATGTTTCATATGGTCGTCCATGCTTTTCAGTGCTGCATAGTACTCCATTGTGTGTATGTACCAGAGTTTACTAATCCACTCATATACTGATGGAAACTTAGGCTGTTTCCAAGTCTTTGTGATTGTGACTTGTGCTGCAATAAACATTGGAGCGCAGATGACTGGTCGTGTTTTATTTGTTGCTTCTACCGGCTATATGCCCACTAGAGAGATGGCTGGGTCATAAATAGATCAATTTCCATTTTCTTTAAGTATCGCCAGATTGCTTTCCACAGTGGCTGTACAAAATCTACACTACCACCAGCAGTGGAGGAGGGATCCTACTTCATCACAGCCCCTCCAACACTTGTTGGTCGCTGATTTGGGCTAGCCTTAGGGGTGTTAGGTGGTATCTCATGGTTGTTTTGATTTGCCTTTCTCATATGGCTAATGACCTGGAACACTTTCTCATGTGCTTATTGGCCATATGGGTCTCCCCCCTAGTGAAAGTTCTTTTCAGTTCTTTTGCCCACTTCCTTAGGGGGTTAACGATTTCCCTCTTTTTGCTGGTCATGATAGTGTTGTAGATTTTAGTAATGAACCCTTTGATGTGTCAGTACTAAAAATCTTCTCCCAGTCTGTGGGTTGTCTTGTCACCCTGTTAGTGAAGTCTTTCGAGGTGCACAGGCGCCTTATTCTTATTAAATCCCATTTGTCGATTTCCAATTCACCTGTGTGTGTACCCTTCCCTATTGCAGTTAGCCTATGAGTTCCCTGGGCCAGTGTTCTAAGGTTAGTCCCAATTCCCTCTTTGATGGTCCAGATGGTTTGGGGCTTACGTTCTAGGTCTGTGATCCATCTTGAGTTTATTCCTGTGCATGGGGTGAGGTAAACGTCGTGTTTCATCTTTCTACATGTGGATATCCATTGTTTCCAAAACCACTTGTTTAAAAGGGCATCCTCTTCCCACTTGATGGTTTAGGGACCCTTGTCAAAGATCAGTTGTCTATAAGCTGATGGTTTTATTCTTGGGCTTTCTATTCTTTTCCACTGGTCTGAGTGTCTGTCTTTGTGCCAGTACCACGCTGTTTTGACCACTGTAGCTGTGTAATAGGTATTAAAATTGAGTAAGGTGAGTCCTCCCAACTGTTTCCTTCTTGAGGAGTTCTCTGCTACTTCTGGGTTTCTTCCCTCTCCATATGAAATTGGTGGTCATTTTTTTCCTATTCTTTGAAGAAGGTTGATGGTATTTGAATTGGTATAGCATTGAACTTGTAAAGTACTTTAGGTAGGATTGTCATCTTTACTATGTTGAGCCTTCCAGTCCACGAGCAGGGGATATTCTTCCATTTATGGAGGTCGCTTTTGGTTTCCTGTAGTAGGGTCTTATAGTTTCCCTTGTATAGGTCTTTAGTATTTTTGTTAAATATATTCCTAGGTATTTCAGTTTGTTCTTAGCTACTGTGAAGGGTACTTCCTTCTTAATCCTGTTCCATGGTCCTGTCTGATTTGCATAGAAAACCTACCGATTTCTATTTAATGATTTTGTATCCTGCTACTCTTCCATATTCCTCTGTCGCTGTAAGTACTCCAGCTGTGGAGCTTTTGGGGTTTTCAATATACAGGATCATGTCGTCTGCAAATAGTGATAGTTTCACCTCTTCTCCCATTTGGATTCCTTTAATGTCCTTTCACTGTCTTGTTAGCCAGAACCTCCAAAACAATGTTGAATAGAAGTGGGGATGGGGTATCCTTATCTTGTACCCTTTTTCAGTGGGATTGTTTTTGTTTTTCCTCCATTGACTATGGTGGTGGCCATTGGTCTTTCATAGATAGCTTGTATGAGCTTGAGGAACTTACCTTCCAATCCTATCTCCGTGAGTGTCTTGATTAGGAATGGGTGTTGGATGTCATCAAATGCTTTTTCTGCACTTATGGAAATTATCATATGGTTTTTATCCTTTTTCGTCTCAATGTGGTGTATAGTTTGATGGATTTTCGAATGTTAAACCATCCCTGCAGCCCTGGGATGAATCCTACATGGTCGTGGTGGGTGTTATGTTTTATATACTTTTGTATTCTATTGGCCAATATTGTGTTCAGGATTTTTGCATCTATGTTCATTAGCTATATTGGTCTGTAATTCTCTATTCCTGTGGGGTCTTTGCCCTGTTTGGATATCAAAGTAATGCTGGCTTCATAAAATGAGTTTGGGAGTTCGCCATCCTCTTCTATGTTATGGAATACTTTGTGGAGGATCGGTGTCAACTCTTCCCTGAATGCTTGGTAGAATTCTGCTGTGAAACCATCTGGCCCTGGGGCTTTTTTTGTTGGTAGGTCTTTGATGACCCTCTCTCTTTCTTCTTTCGATAGGGGTTTGTTGAGGTTCTTGATCTCTGTCTGAGATAATCTAGGGAGAGAATGTTTTTCCAAATATTTATCCATGTCTTCCATGTTTCTGAATTCAATAGAATACAGACCTTCATAGCACTTTGTGATTATCCTTTTAATCTCATTGAGGTCTGTTGTTATTGCCCCTGATTCATCCCTCATTTGGGCTATTGATGTTTTTTTTTCCTTTCTATCGTTGGTAAGCTTTGCCAGAGGACTGTCACTTTTGTTAATTCTTTTGTAGAAACAGCTTTTAGCTGCATTTATCTTTTGCATTGTTCTCTTGTCTTCCCACTGGTTTAACTCTACCCTACGTTTTTATTGTTTCTTTTCTCTTGCTATTGGAGAGGTTGTTCTGCTGACTCTCTTCTAGTTGTTGGAGGTTTTGTGTTAACGTTTCTGTCATACGCCTCTCTTCTTTTTTCATATATGCATTTAATGATATCAAGCTACCTCTGATAACTGCCTTCACAGTGTCCCATAAGTTTTGATACATTGTATTCTCATTCTCGTTAGTTTCTAGAAACTTCCTTATATCCTCTCTGATCTGGGCCTGTACCCATTCATGTCGCAGGAGATCATTATTCATTCTCTAATTGGTTTTCCTTGCTTTTCTGGACATCCTCTTATTAATCTCCAGCTTTATGGCATGGTGATCTGAGAAAGATGTCTGGATAATATCTATGTGTTTGAATTTACTCAAGCTGGACTTGTGTCCCAGAATGTGGTCTAGTCTTGAAAAAGATCCCTGTGGATTTGAAAAGAATGTGAAATCCTTTGCATTTGGATGGGAAGCTCTATAGATGTCTATTAGGCCCGGTTGCCTGATTATATTGTTTGCCTCTCTGGCCTATTTGCTGAACTTCTTTCCCAGTGATCAACTTTCTCTGATAGTGGAGTGTTAAAGTTACCTACTTTGATTGTTGAGTCTGTGATTCCTTTTTTCATCTTTTTAATAGTTTGACGAAATTTGCCGCATCATTATTAGCGTAGGTATTCAATGTGCTGAGTGCTTCTTGGTTAACTGAACCTTTGAGCATTATGTAGTGTCTCTCTTTGTCTCATTTTATGGTTTGGATCTTGAGGTCCATTTTGTCGGAGATTAAGATAGCCACCCTACCTTTTTGAGTTACAATTCAATTGGTACACTTTCTGCCAACCCTTTATTCTTAGCATATTCTTGTCGGTGCGCTTAAGATGTGTCTCTTACAGGCAACAGATTGAAGGATTATGTTTTCTGAGCCAGTCCTCCAGCCTTTTTTTTAAAAACATTTTATTAGGGACTCATACAACTCTTATCACAATCCATACATATACTTACATCAATTGTATAAAGCACATCTGTACATTCTTTGCCCTAATCATTTTCAAAGCATTTGCTCTCCACTTAAGCCCTTTGCTTTAGGTCCTCTTTATTCCCCTCCCTCTCCCCCGCTCCCCCCTCCCTCTTGAGCCCTTGATAATTTATAGATTATTATTTTGTCATATCTTGCCCTATAGGGCGTCTCTCTTCACCCCCTTCTCTGTTGTCCGTCACCCAGGGAGGAGGTCACATGTAGATCCTTGTAATCAGTTCCCCCTTTCCAAACCACCCACCCTCTACTCTCCTAGTATCGCCCCTCACCCCCTGGTTCTGAAGGTATCATCCACCCTGGATTTCCTGTGCCTCCAGCTCCTATCTGCACCAGTGTACAACCTCTGCTCTATCCAGACTTGCAAGGTAGAATTTGGATCATGGTAGTTGGGGTGGGGAGGAAGCATCCAGGATCTTGGGGAAAGCTGTATTCTTCATCGGTGCTACATCGCACCCTGACTGACTCATCTCCTCCCCTATACCCCTCTGTGAGGGGGTCTCCAGTGGCCGACAAATGGGCTTTGGGTCTCCACTCTGCACTTTTCCCTTCATTCACTATGGTAAGATTTTTTGGGGGGGGGGCATGATGCCTTATCCCTGATCCCTTTGGCACCTCGTGATCGCACTGGCTGGTGTGCTTCTTCCACGGGGGCTTTATTGCTTCTGATCAAGATGGCCGCTTGTTCACCTTTAAGCCTTTAAGACCCCAGACACTATCTCTTTCAATAGCCGGGCACCATCAGCTTTCTTCGCCACTTTTGCTTATGTGCACCCGTTTGTCCTCAGCAATTGTATCATGGAGGTGTGCACCCAATGATATGAATTTTTGTTCTTTAATGCCTGATAACTGATCCCTTCGGGACCACGTGATCACACAGGCTGGTGTGTTCTTCCATATGGGTTTTCTTGCTTCTGAGCTAGATGGCCGCTTGTTTCAAGCCTTTAAGACCCCAGACACTATCTCTTTTGATAGCCGGGCACCATCAGCTTTCTTCACCACATTTACTTGTTCACCCATTTTGGCTTCAACAGTTGTGTCAGGAGGGTGAGCATCATAGAATGCCAATTTAATAGAAGAAAGTATTCATGCATTGAGGGAGTGCTTGAGTAGAGGCCCAAGGTCCTTCCGCCACCTTAATACTAAACCTATAACTATAGACACATAGATCTATTTCTCCATCCTCATACATATATATTTGCATGTACATGTCTTTGTCTAGACCTATATAAATGCCCTTTGTCTCCTAGCTCTTTTCTCTATTTCCCTTGACTTTCCTCTTGCCCCACTATCATGCTCCGTCCCCACCTGGGTTACAGCTATACCTCTTCTTTACGTAACCTTACCCTTGATCATTCCCTACCAGGCCTGCCACTCCCCCCTCACCACCAATTTGAATTCCATGTTGTTCCCTTGTCCCTGGGTTTGTTAACACCACTTCCTTACCCCCCCAACTCCCTCTATCTCAAGTCCCCCCGGAACTGTTGGTCCCGTTGTTTTTCTTCCAGATATTTCATCCAACCTGTCTTATTTAGACAGACCTGTGGAGATAATAACATGCACAAAAAGAAGACAGAGGAAAGCAAAGCAACACTATACAACCAGACAACAAAACAGCAACAAGAAACCACTGACAAAGAACAAAACAAAACACATCAAGAAAGAAAAGCTTGTAGTTAGTTCACGGATCGTTTGTTGGCCTTTAGGATTGTTTTCCAGTCCAGTCTGTTGGGGCACCACGCCCTGGCCCCAAAGTCCACTTAGAGCATTCCCAGGGGACCTTGCTACTCCATTCCCTTGCTGTTCCGCTGCACTCCCCCAGTGCTTTGCCTCCGTGTGGTGGGATCAGGTCAGGTGCAATTCCCACACTGTGTCTCCGGTGCTGTCCTGTAGCGCCATTGGTCACTGAGGGGCATCATCTCTCGTAGTGGGCCAGCCATGTTGTCCTCTCTGTGGACTGGCTGCTCTACTCAGGAACATCTTCCTCACGGCCTGGTGGGCCAGACTGTGCTCCACTGTCTCCTCCTCCCCCTTCATCTGCTCCCGTCTACTCTGATCAGATATGTCCCTCTCCCGGAGCTGCAAAATCAATGTCGTCCTTTGAAACAAATTCTTCTCGGGGGAGGGGCAGGAATCCTCTTAATGTTTGGTGCTGGGGCCAGCCTCCCAGACCTCTCCACGGGTTCCCTCAGCCTTTTTCTTTTACTGTACAAATTGAGCCCATTGGAATTCAGAGTTATTATCACTATCTGTGGATTCATAGTTGTCGTACCCGGTTTTGTGTTTTGGGTCTTTACCTATCTCACTTCATATCAGTGTGCTGTGTTTGCGTGGAGAGTTTCTATCTTGTCTTCTTTTCCATCTGAGACCCTGTTTTCCTGCTAATTGTTGCTGGCATGTTGGCTTCTAGATGGGCTATATGGTGGTCTCCTATTTGTTCTTGGTGGAGGTTGATCCTCTGACCATAATGAGCCAGCCAGTGTCTTCCGCAGGGTCGGGTGTCTTGTAGCATATTCTTTGAGTCTTTCATTGTCCTGGAAGACCCTTATCTCACCATCTATCTAAATGGATAACTTGGCAGGGTACAGGTTTCTGAGGGAGGCATTTTTTTCTTTCAGCTTTTGAAAGATGTTGCTCCATTCTTGCCTCCTCTTCACAGTGTCTGCTGATAGGTCTCAGCATATTCTTACCTGTGCTCCTTTGTATGTGACTGTCTTTCTTTCCCTTGCTGCTCATAAAATTTTCTCTTTTTCCACTAAGTTGGATATTTTCACTATTGTATGTCTTGGCATGTTCTTCTTGGGGTCTAGTCTAGCTGACGTTCTTTCTGCTTCCAAGATGAGTGCCTGGTTCTCCCTTGTTAGGGTAGGAAAGTTTTCTTCCAGAAATTCCTTTGCTATCTTGGCTGTCGACTTGTGTGTTGTGTTGTGCTCCGGTAGACCGATTATTCGAATGTATTTCTCTTCATAGCATCTGTCACTAATCTCAGGCTATCTTCTTTTTATTTAATTTTCCTATATGACTGTCTTTCTCGCTTGCTTAGGTCTGTTTGGGTGTCCTCGAGATCACTGATACTGTTTTCTGTCTCCTCAAGCCTAATCGTAAAGTCTGTGACCTTGTGTGTGGCTTCTGCTACCACCTCTGTTAACTCCTGCAGTTCCCTTTGGTGGGTGGACTTCATCCCCTCTATTGTGGACTTCATCTCTTTTATCATTTCATCCTTATTCTGGGTTGTTACCCTCAGCTCCTATATTACTGCGAGCAGCCTTATGAGGATTTCCTTCTGTGGCAGATCTGTATCTGTTTCTTCTATGAGAGACGTTAGCTCTGCTACTATGTTTTGTCTCTCTGCTGTTGTTTTTGTTGAGAGTGATGTGGTCTGCTGATTTTTCTTGGATCCTTTCATAGGCCCCATGCTTCTGGGAGGCTAGGGGAACCTTATCTGTGTTACTCTTAAGGATTCTTTCAGGCAACTGCCTGTGACATACTATAAGGATGGGTCAGACTGCTGTGTAGGCAAAGTTCCCTGAAGGCTTAGTGACCCGCAGTGGTGAGATGGTTCAGTAACTGGTGTGGGTTGCTGAAGCCTCAGTGAGTGCCCTCAGGCTGCTTTGACCTGGTTTGTCAGGGTACTCTTAGCAGCCGCTTTTTTCGTTTAATAATAATAAATAAGAATTTAAAAGGTTAAAAATTTTAACAAAATTTTGGGAGGAAAAAAAACTGGAGAGAGAGGAAGAAGGAGCAACTATAAAAGTGGAGAGAAAAGTGATAATAGTGGAAGTGGAAGAAGAAAAAAAGAAAGGAAACCTATAGAAAGGGGGCAGAAGAGAAGTACTAGCTATAATGAAAAAGGAGGAAGGAAGAATGAAAACACAGAAGGTAAAAGGAAGAAGAGAGAAAAACCAGCGTGAGACAAAATATGTATATATGTACATATATAATATAAATAATTCCCCCCCCCCCTTTTTTCCCCTCAAAGTTCTAGTGATGCCTAATAGAAGGCAGAGGTGGGCGAGGCCTTGCTGCCACTGAACGTGGTGCTGATCTGGGTTCCTGAGCCGGGCTATGGGGTGGGGGGTGGGCGGTGGGCGGTGGGCGGGAAGGGGAAATGCTCTTCAGATCATCAAGCCCTCCCAGATCCCCACAGGCCTGTAGAGTTGAGCCTTCGGGCAGAGGCTACACAGGCAGGAGCCAGCCCCCCAGGGGTGGGCCTCGTACACTGGCTGGAAAATGCTGGAGCCGCAAGGGGTGCTGCGAGAGGCACAGGTTGAGGCAGGCTTAGACCCTGGTGCTGGGGACCCCGCAGAGCACTGCAATGGTGAGAGCCGGCTAGAACGCACAGATGTCTGGCGAGGACCCCAAAGCCCCGTCCTAGGCTCCCTAACAGGCGGAACGTTTATCACTTAAGCCTCCGGCCCTGTGAGCGACGGAGGCTCTTTAGTGACATGGTTCGAGCCTGATTAGACAGCGGCGACTGCGGAGGCTCTGGCGGGAAACAGCGGGCGATGGCTCTTGTCCTCCGCCTTGGAAGGAATGTGTCATGGCAGGTTCATAGCTTGGAGTGGCCGGCTGCTGGAATCCCCGCAGCACACCAGGGAGGGCTACGCCACTCCGGCAGGAGTGCAAAGCCCTGTCGCTTGCGCTTCTAGTGGGCAGGGGCTCCCACTCTTGCACCTGGCGCGGTCCGTGTTGGATGGGTGCCCCGTGCCAGGCAGGTCTAGAGCCCCGGGCTGCGGGCACAGAGCTCCGCAGTCGCGCAGGCCAGCCTGAAGTGGCTCCATTGGAAACACAGTGTCGGGGTAGAAGCGGGATGGGGCTCTGGCTGTAGGCGGCGCAAGTGGGAAGTGCTCAGCGCAGGTTCCCAGCCAGGGAGTGGAGCGGGCGCTATGCTGGCAGGCTGGGTGACCGGGCAAGCAGCGTGTGGGTGGAGAGGTCCCAGGCAGCAATGGAGGTGAATGGTCCTCCATGGAGGTCTCCCAGGCAACCCCCGTAGCTTGCATGTCAGTTACTGGGCCCTAGATGAATGGAGGGAGGGACACGGGCCCAAGGGCAGATCGCTGCCTCGTGGGGAGAGGGACCACGGCAAAGGGAAGCTTCTCTCCTAGTGGGGTCCCGCGATTGGGCAGCTGCTGTAGGGGAACCTGCTACCGCTGCTCAGTCCGGTCTGGGGATGGAGTGGGGCTATAGCTAGTCTCGGCGTAATGGCGGCAGTCTAGTGACCCGAGATGTCCCACAAATCCGGTCCTGTATCACCGAGGCCCCTGCTCAGGACAAATGCGTGGGGTGGGGGTGGAGTGCTATCCTGGGGGGTTATTTCACTCACTAGACTCATAACACTCGGCTACCTGGACACCAAATCTGCTTTGTTCGGGAGAGCTCTCAGAGTATGCAGGTCCCCTGATACGCCATCTTCCCAGAATCCTTCCCTCTCTCCTTTTTAAATTGGGTGAAGGAATCTTTCTTCAGCAATGTTGTTACCAAGAATGGGGATTTAATTACATAATACTTTGGCTACATCTGTTGAAATTATCACACAGGTTTTTACTTTGATCAGTGTGGTGACTTAGTTGACTGCAAACCCTTGTACCCATCACTAAGGAACAAATGTTATTTCTACAGGGTAAATATCTGGAAGCAGAATTTTCCAAAAGTTAAGTTTCTATATAAAAATTATAAAATGCAATTGTCCTTAGGTATTAATACAATTGAATATTACCAGTGCGCAGGCTCACCTGGCACTGTATGAGTGTGCTTGTCTTCCCACAGGATACATTGATGGGTTTAAGTCTTGACTTTTAGCTAAAAGAGAAAACAAACAAAACACATTGATAGTTCTCTCTAGTCACATGTTCCTTCTACTTCACAACCGTACCACTTGAAAGAGTTCTGGGCCCCGCTCATCTCTCACACTCTGCAGTTAGCCTGGCGCCTGCATACCCCTGCTATCCCGCTGCACATTGGTCATTTTCTTGTTGCTCCAGTGTAGTGGACTTACCTCCTTAACTCTTTTCTTTCCATTTTACCTTACTCCTCAGCAGTATTTGGCCTAGTTAACCTGCCATCATTCTTTACACTCCCTTTGGGAATTTTGTGTTGCTTTGTTCTTGTCTGATTTTCTATCCCTTGTGGCTCCTCAGTGCCTATTGTGGTTCCCCTTCCTCTGCCTGTTCTGTACATGTCAGTGTGCCTCCTGCCCTGTCCGTGGACCTCTTCTCTCTGTAGACACTGTACAAGGGATCTCATGCCTTCCAACTCCAGGCTAGCATTCACAGACCAGTTCTAAGCCTGCATATCCGTTGATCTCTATTACTTGGGTGGATCACCAACAGTACCTTCAAATTCAGCATCTAAAAACTAAACTCTCCATGTTTTTCTCTCGACCCTGCCTCTTCTGTATCATCCCTTATTCAAATCATTAATAAACATTTATGCATGCATATCTCTGTGCAGATGTGCATCTTTCTTGTCCTTCTCTTTTCATAGCCAGTCAGTTGAAGTTCTTTTCCTTTTTAAATAATGAGTTTGTTTCTGTCGTTTCCCGGAGGAACCCTGGTGGTATCCTGCATCTTCTGGACTGTGAGCCACAGGCCTGTGGCTCAAAACCACCAGCTATTCCAAGATGAGGCTTTCCACTCCCATAAACAGTTATAGCCTCGGGAACTTACAGGGTCAGTTCTACCCTGTCCTATACGGTGACTGAGTGGACATCAACTCGATGGCAGTGCATTTGGCTTATTTGAATTTTGGGGGGTGTTTACCTCAAGACCATTTTCTACCTCCAAAAGTTAAAAACTACTACCCTCTCTTGCTTGGATCATTTATAGCATCTCCCCCTTCCCCTTTGCAGTACTCTTACTGTTCTAAAACATTTTGGATTATATCATCCCCTCCACCTAATAAGTACCTTCCAGGTAATAGATAAATATTTGCTAATTTAACAGATCAGTGCACGAATAGTACTTTTTCCTTTTATTCTTTACGCCTTAGAAATTAATTACAGATTTTAAAGTACTTTACGTTAAAAAAATTGATCCGGCTAGTTCTTTTATGCATTTTCCTTATAATGTAGAATTTTGATTTGCAGTAAAACCTGTGAGAGGCTGAACTTGTTGTGACCACTTTGCTTTTCTAGGTCTCTCCAGTTTTCTGCCTCAGGCAGGCTACAATCCTAACCACTTTTTCATCACTCATATTTGTGGAAAATGTTTGCATTTTTGCTTTACTTTGGTTCCAGCTTTTGTAGATTTTACTTTGTGTCTGTCCCATTAATTAAAGGTGGAGTTTATTTAAGCAGTAGATATGTGTTAGACTCCATGGTCTCACAGAGCTTGAGCTTTGGAGTCTTCAAAGATGGATATGACCCTAAGCTCAGCCACTTTACAGATTTATAGTTAAGCTGTGTTACTCGACTTTCAGTTTTGACATCTGAAAAATAATAGAGTACATACCCTGTGGCATTCTGAAGATTAAATGGCTAATGTGAAAATGTGTAGTACACAAAGCAGGAGTTCAGTCAACTTGGAGATTATGGTATAATGTTACAATGGCAACGACACTATAATACTAAATTTTAACACGAATGTTTTGTCTTGCAGATAGTGTGTGTACCAGATGAGTGGCGTAAAAACATGCTTATCATTGTTCTTGTCAATGCCCTTGTGTCTGTCGTGACAGAGGTAAGCACTGCTAAAATGACTATCTTCTTGCTTTGGAATTTTTAGCAACTTAATGGTAATTGGAGAATAGGACAGGTAATGTTATGGAAACTCCCAAAGTCTCATTTTCATCTTAACCAAATTATTTTAGCTGATAATGGTTATATGAAAAGCCATGGCTTTTTCGTGAACTGGTAGTAGTCCTCTTAAAAAGTGTGACTTAGTTACAGTAGATGTAGACAGGAGACGATGAGCAGTGAGCTTGCAAAGAAATGAGTGATTGTAGGAAAGAAGGACCACGCCCATCAATTGATGAACCGGTGCCTTGAAATCTGAGTGGGGGGTGCACTACCGATGCCTGTGACGGACAGGAAAGCCTCCCAGTTCACCACTTCAAGACTGAATTATATTCTGCTTGAATATTTTGTGGAAACCTTGTGTTTTCAGTAATGGAAATCATTTTGAAGTAATAAGAGATTTTAATAAATTGTGAGATACACATATGGAGATTTCTCCAGATTCATGAAGTTCATATAGGCTCCACCAGATGGCAGCTTGTACTCAAAGTAACTTCCTAATAAACCCAAGAGGCAGAAAGCGTAAGTGGGCACTATATGCCCCATGACTCACAAAAGGGTTAAGGAAGGAATTATTATACATCTGCCACTACTAATTTTAAAAAGTATAATGATTTTTATGGACTTAGCTAGTCTCAGAACTGGTTCCTGGAATCTGCTCTTTGGTATTTACTTGGAAAAACCTCCAGATGTATCAAGTCTCCATTGTGTATTGCTCAGTGAGCCTCACATTAGGTTTACCTTTGAATCAGCTCCCCTAAGTTCTCATATGCTGCTTATTTATAAACTTTCATCTGCTCACAGAACTTGTGTAATGTATTCTTTATCTTAGTAATAGGGAGATAAAGTTACAATTTTAAAGTAAGGGTTCCATGGAGTTTGCTTTTGGCTTAAAATTAAGGTCATGGCAATCGTTTTTGACTTAGAAATTATGCTAGATTTCAGTTATACTTTAAAGATCAACTTGGTGTTTAGATTAGATCCAGTGGGCAGCATGGATGTTATGGTACCATCACCAATGGCCAGGAGAATGGATTTTTGGATATTAGGAAGCATACCTAATGTCATATTATGAATGTTTTCTTTTTCTACATTCTTAAATTTATTTTTCACTCATGTTATTAACAAGATAAAAAACTTTAAGGCTTGAATTTTTAGGCACTTCTTTCATCATTGCTTGGGTTACTCACTTAAGAACAAAAGACTTGCTTATATTACACTCCAATGATTTCATACTTTTTTAATAGTTGCTGGGTATTAACTCAGTGAAAATAATTTAATGCTAAGAAAAGAAGGCATCATTCTAAGCATTGTTTTAAAATGGGAAAGGTCTGAGAATTCTTAAAAAGCCATTGTAGGCTAGAAAGTGTAGAACTCCCATTTGGAGACTTTTACAATTATTTATATTTGTTATAGAGCTCTGTTGCTACGCATAATTCTGCAGTATTAACTGAAGTTCTCTGTATGAAAGTCAAAACCATGTTTCTCACCTATGATGCAGCATTGTGTGAGCTTTTTAAAATGTTCACATTAATAAAAAATGACTTAGTCCTTTTTAATTCTTAACTCACTGGCTGTCTCTCAGAACTTCTTCCTTGACATGGTCCTTTGGAAAGTTGTGTTCAGTCGAGACAAACAAGGAGAATATCGCTTCACCACCACACAGCCACCACAGGTTGGGAATCCGCACTTACTATCAATTCTTCACGTATTTATAGGCTGTTTTAGCTGTTCCTTTTGCCTTATGTAGGGTGGGATTCAGTTATGTGTTGCTTAAACCTTTTCCTCCATTCCTTGCATTTCATTTTTTTTCTTTGAAGAAATCCAACAAGATGCGTGAGCAGCATTTGTCTGCAGGCTTTTCAGGACGTCAGAGCTTTCATAGTCTCTTCCATTCCAATCCTAATCATTTATGTGTGTAAAGATCATAGCTTTACCCTCAAGGGTGAGAGGTAATTTTTCCATTTCTCTCTGCTCTAAATGTGACATTTTCAGTTTTCATGAGTTTCACTCGAAGCTAAATGAGATTCATGAAAACAGAATTTTGAAGTAGGAAGGTTTTTTTTCTTAAGATCAGAGCTCAAAGACACATTTTGAAGAGGTTTCTGATTTATTGATTATTGTGTCTTTTTTTTTTTGGCGCATGGGGGATGGCTGTTTTATTGCGTACCTCAACTTACTTAGGTCTCTCATCAACCAGGAAATCTTCGGAAATCCTGTTTACCATTTACAGACCAGGGCTCATGGCTTTTGACTTTCAGGTTTTTATAGCAAACTATCTAAAAGATAGCATTCACTTTGTGGCTTAAACACGAGGAAGAAAGAGCATGAAAATCCCAGTGTCGGGATGTTGAGGTAGCTCTTGATAAAAAGTGTACGTGTTCATAATAAATGTATTTTGAGAATGCTGCCATTGACTCAGAGATATGAGCCAACTCTTTGGTATAAAGTCTCACCCCCTCATTTTCAGACCCATTGTTTGTTGGTGGGGAGTGGGCTTTTCAAATGTGAGTTTTAAATCTTTTATCCTCAAGCCATAGGGAAGCTTGGGGATTTCAAGAAATCAGATTCCGTGGCACATGTGAGCTGTGTTAATGTGTTTCTTTTTAGCCTTCGCAACTAAAAGCAGCTTCCTGAGTTTTTTTTGATGGTTCACCAGGCTTAATGCCATGCCCCTACATAATATCATAGGATTGCCTTAATAACAGACATTACTTTTCTGTACTGTTTTATAAGGAATGATGATGAGAACAATCCGGAATGTGTTTTCTGCTTCTTTTGTTGTATGTGTGATGGTCTCGGTGTTATTCCCAGAGGTGAGAGTCGCGGTGTGTCAGTCTCAGTTCAGTGTCCAGGAAATATTTAAATGATGGTAATATAGCGTGCTCTTCACAACGCCTGCCATTTAAAAACACCTCCTCAACCAAAACTGCAGCAATGGAAGCTTGTCCTCTTCTACCTAGTGCTCTGACTCAGCCACAACACGAGACACACTGGAGCCTGGCCGATCTCCACCACTCTCAACCTTCACCGTCCCTAAACATGTTAGAGGTCAGACTTGACATGAGACACCCAAATCCTGAAAAATTAGGTCAGCAGTTTGAAACTATTCCCGTAGAGTCATAGCCATGGAAACCCACAGAGGCACTTCTACCCTGTCCTTACAGGGTTGCTATGAGTCAGATTCGACTGGAGGTCAGTGAGGTCTTTGGAGGACATTTTGGGGTGTCCCAACTGGGGGTGGCTACTGGCAAGTGGTTGGGACATGCCAAGGATGCTGCTGAACCTTGCACAATAAAGAATTTTTCCGCTTAAAACGTCAGTAGTGTGAGATTGATAAACTAATCAGTGAGAAAGAAAGTAGTGGTGAGAGTTACTTGCTTGTAGGATTTCAGCTCCTTCCTACCCACCCAAGCCTCTACTACACATCTGCTCACTGTAGTCTTCCACGAAGCCCATGCAAGACCTCTGAACCTGCAGCCTTTTTTAGGGTGCTTCACCACATCTTCCGTCCTTACCATGTAGGTCTGTGGACACTCAGTTGGGCTGAAATTGTGCCAAGGCTTCAGGCCTTATGCAGATGGCTTGGGAAGTCAAGAGCCTTGACTGGGAACCTCTAGAACTTTGTCCAGGATGCCCGGGTCGACCAGGAGCATTCATACCACTGAGCTAGCAGTGACTGGCAAACATAACCTCGCCTTTTCCATTGTAAACCACACTTCAAAAGAGACTTGTTGAAGGGAGAAAATAATGGTAACTGAACTTTGTAATAGCATCGTAATGGTGAGATGTTGTCGTTTCGAGGTCATTTTATGTGGGACACCTCCAGAAGCCTCCAGATCTTAAGATAGTTCTAATCTTGTTTCAGAAAACAATAAAGCAGCAGAGCATGCATTTGGCCTGCCATCTAATGAATGGCAGGGTGAGGACTGAACCCAGAGTTTCTGATCCCGGGGGGGGGGGGGGGTCATCTTTCCGCTTTGCAGCAGTTGTAGGTCACATGTATCATTTACGGGGTCATGGAGGTGTCAAGTCATGTTAGGATCAAGTTCCACCAGGTAGACAGACAATACCTCTTATTTTTCATTACCTCCATGTGGCAGACATCATGCCAGGCATTTGATATTCATTCCCTCTGCTGCTACTACACCGTATGAGAGAAGAATTTTTTTGGTCATGTGTTAGTACAAATGTGCTTGACACAATGGATGGATGGATGTATTGTTATAAAAGTTGTATGAGCCCCCAATAAAATGATTTAAAAAAGAAGAAGAACTGGTTTAAATCTGGGCTTACTAGTCCCATGGCCATCACACTGCACAAGCGCCACCTATTGTTTAAAGACCAAGTTGACTCGTAGGTATCATTCTACTTCACAGTAGACATTTTACACATGTCCTACCTGGGCAGCTGACTGTTCATGTAGCTACCCTATTTAGTTACAGGAAGTATGATTTTTTTTATCAGAGTAATTTGCTTTCCATATTGATGTTTATTCCTGATGTTAGTAGTCTCAATAATTGCCTACCGAATCAGATTGAACCAGCGTAACTTAACTGTTGGCTGATACTAAGAATTAGAGCCTTTATGTTGCAGTATATTTTTCCCATAATTTTTTAGTAACCCCTGATGTTCATACTTTTTCTCAGAATTAAAAACAAACAAAAAAAAGTGCTTAATCGTTCGGATTTTCTTTCCTAAGCAAAGATTTTTTTTTTTAATGTCTTAAACTGCACCTAGACCTAAACCCATTGCTCTTGAAATGACTCCAACACATAGCAACCCTGTAGGACAGAGTAGAACTGCTCCCTAGGGTTTCCGAGACTTCTGTACAGAAGCAGATTTCCTGTCTTTCTTCCCAGGAGCAGATGGTGGGTTCAAACTGCTGACCCTTTTGGTTAGTAGCCAAGTGCTTAACCACTGAGCCACAAGGGCGCCTGTCCTAGACCTACTGAATGACAATCCCCAGGGCGAGGCCCATCACCTTTGGTTTTCTGTGAAATACTCCCTTCACTGGAGACTGTCTGTGCTGTATCCTCTTATTAGGCCTGTCGTGTGTCTAGAGACCATATAGTAGTAGACACCGAAGTACAATGATTCATAGATTTTGATTCTATTCCCAAGCACATGAGTGTAGCACGTCATGATCCTACAGACTATTGTGTAGTTGAATCCCACCTGAGGATTTGTGCCTAATCACATTTTCCTTTTTGGGAAAATGTCCAAGTGTTAACTGTAGTCTTTATTTAAGCGTATTTAGGAGGAATATTAATTACGGTCATAGTTGTTCTTGATCAGGATTGGTTTGGAAGAAGCCTTGTATGAAATCCCAGAGTACCATGACACTACTTTTTTCTCCTCAGAAGCATGGCTTTATATCTTACATGCATCTCATGAGATCTTGTCCTGAAAGACATTGCCAAAAGAAAACTGGCATGGGGTTCTGGAATGAACACCTTGGAACGGTCTGAGGCAGAATAATTTTCTCTCAGTCTTTTTGAAAACTAGTTTCTGTGGTGATCTGTGGCAGGCTCTCTCGTCTGGGGAATACATTTGGTTGTTGAAGCATCTCTTCCAGAAGCAAACTGAAAACTGCCGTCGCTGTCACCTCCATGTTCTCCTGCTTCCAGGCTCTAGTGGCCTAGGGGCTGAGAGGCCCAAGTGTTCCTTCCAACGCTTGTGCTGCCCCACGCTGTTTCCTCTGTGTTCCCCGGGCTCCCCCTTTCTCCCAGGCCTCCATGAGCTCATCTTTGATTTCTCTCCCATTCTAGCATGCCGGTAGCACATTGTCTTTCTCTCTCATAGTGAATGCTGCTGTGTTCGAGGGGGTTCATGGCATGCATGTGCATTCATAAACTAACAAACCTCTATTTGCATTTTGTGTGTATGATATTTGGGGCAGGTGAGGGTTCAGGAATAAAATATTTTTCTAATTATGGTGGAGGGGGGTATACTTAATGTTCTACCTGACTTAAAACATTTCTTTGCTTCGAAATTATGACAAGTGTATATTGCTTTTTTAATAGGGGCATGAGGATTTTTTTAAAAACATGTACATTAGTGTAAAAAGAATACCATTCAGTTATGATTCTAATTGCAATTAAGTTAGTTTTAATATTGTATTGTTTGCCTCACTTTCCACAGGTAGGGAACAATGAATTTAGATATTATAAGCGGGTAAGTCAAAAGGTATTGCTACACGAAGTGATCATGGAAACTAATATGAAACAAAAAATAACAAAATGTGAAGCTTTTGTTTCTGGACACGTGCCTCATCTAGGCCTATGAACTTCTGAAGACAGTATTTCCATCTCTTTCTACATTTGATCTCCGTGTTTCCTGATTTGCACCAAATCGAAATGGCAGCTTTGGCATCCTGGGAACTCAAATAGTGTTCTTCGTACATGTTGTGAGAGTTAGGGAAGTAAGAAGCCTGAAGGGGCAAGATCCAGGCTGCAGGGTGGATGGTGAACTAGGCTCCCCGGTGACATTCTCCTAGGGTCGTGGGTACACTGTCTTGATGGGAAAAAATTCCTTTTACAACTTTCCTGGCCTTTTCCTCACCATTGCAGTTTTCTGTTTTCTTAAAACTAATTCAAAGTAAGTCCCCATGATTGTCCTGTGTCCTTGAAGAATTCTACAAACATAACCCTTCTGTGGCTCCCAAGAACAGTCACTAATCTTTTTGCCTTAAGTTTAACTGTTATGGCAGATCCCCTCTGACGCCACCTCTTTGAGTGGAATTTTTTTAAGGCACCTTACCAAGACTGTGGCAACTGTATTACTGAGAAAACGTGTCTATACTCAATCAGTGATTGCTGAGACATGTGTAAGCATATTTGGTGTAAATTTGCTAATAGGAACTAGAACCCTACTAGCCAGTCTTTCTGACTTAGCGTTCTAGAGGTGTGCGTGACTTTCCAAACTCTCCTAAACTCACTTGCTGCCAGCATTCCTCTTCAGTTGGGCAGTTTCATGGGGACCGACAAAGGTCTGTACAGTCATGTTTCTGGTTTTCTAAATGTCAGCAATCAACATTAGCCTTTTTCTGTGATCTTTCAACGGTGCTACTTGTCACAATGCAAAAAGTGACACATTTCAGATTAATCTAGGAGCAGTGATATTGCTGGCCATTAGATTGAAAAATTTAAGAACACTTTTGGAAAAAGTAAATTTTAAGTGGGAAACTAATATCAGGTTAAGTAGGGTTTTTTGTCTATATGCTGATACTGTAACAGACTTTTTTCCTATGATTTGATTCATTTTAATTAGTCTCTTCTGTATCCTAATGCTAATTTTTTGTGAACGTCATTTAAGATGGTGACATTTTACGTTATGGCAATAAAGAGGGCTACCTAATAAATAATCTTCCAAGTAACTTATATCCCCCTGGAGCTTAATGGTATGACTCAAAATGAAAAGAAACACATGAAACATCTATTAATAATTGGTACATGGAATTTACAAAGCATGAATATAATAGGAAAATTGGAAGTAATCAAAATGAAATGGATAAAGGTACGTATCCTGAGCGTTAGAGAGCTGAAGTGGAGTAGATTAAGCCATTTTGCATCAGTCATGTAGTTTACTATGCCAGGAATGATAAGAATATGGTTGCACTTATCATCAAAAAGAACCTTTCAAGACATATGTTGCAGTACTATGCTGTCTATGATAGAGTAAAATCTATACACGTATAAGGAAGTCCAATTAGTACAACTATTATACTGATTTACACATCAACAACTAAAGCTAGTGATGAAGAAATTGAAAATTTTACCACGTATTAAGCCTAAAATTGATCAAACATATAATCAAGATAATAATTATCAATGGTTGGAATGCAAAAGTTGGAAATAAAGAGGAAGAGAAAGTAGTTGGGAAATATGACCTTGGTGACAGAAATGAAGCCCGAGAGCTCATGGTAGAACTGCGGACCAAATAGACCAGTGACTACTTGATGGCAAATACCTTTCTTTAACACATAAACAGCAACTGTCCACACAGACTTAGGCTTATAGAATACAGAGGATCAAACGGACTACAGCTGTGGGAGAGACAATCGAGGAGTCTGACGTCATCATCCCACAAGGCAGGGGTCAGCTGTGGAACAGACCATCGATTGCTCCTGTCTAAGTTCAGGTTGATCTTGAAAATGAAAACATCCATGAGAGCCAAAAGACGACTGTTAGTATATCCCACCCGAACATCAGATCATCGCAAGAACAGATTGCCACGTGGACACTAATGACAGAAGGCCTGGTCGCTGTGCGATGACATCAAGAACATGATAAATGACAAAAGCAAAAGGTTATTAAAAATACACGAAGAAGAGGCTCTCACAAGAGGCTCTTGAACAGAGCAGCTAAAGCAAATGGAAGAAGCGAAGTGAAAGAAATGAGCAGAATGTTTCAAAAAGCAGCCGGAGAAGACTTCAGGAAAGCAGTACAATGAAATGTGCTGACCTGGAGTTCATGTGCCAAAAACGAAGGCCATGCTGAACACATTGCCAAATAACTGGAGGAGAAATCCAAGCCTTAAGTTGCAATATTGAAGAATTCTATGGGTAAATTATTGGGTGATGCAGGAACCATCAAAAGAAGATGGAAGAAATCAGTCATGGTACGAAAAAGAACCAATCAAATTCATCCACTTCAAGAGGTAGCATATGATCAAGAACCAATGGTGTTGAAGGAAGAAGTTCAAGCTGCACTGAAGGCCTTAGCGGCCAAATACAAGCCTCCAGGAACTGATGGAATGCAAAATGAAATGATTTAACCAGCTGATAAAACCTGTGCCAAGAAATTTGGGAAACTACCTGGCCAAGTGACCGGAAGAGATCCGTGTTTGTTTCCATTCCATAGAAAAGTGACCCAACAGAATGTACAGATCATTTAACAGTATCTTTAATGTCACATGCAAGTAACATGTTGATGATGATCATTCATTAACAGCTGCAGCAGTACCCTGACAGGAAGCTGCCAGAAATTCAAGCTGGATTTAGAAGATGTGGCACGAGAGGATATCATTGCCGATGTCAGTTAAATCCTGGCTGAAGGCAGAGAAAACCAGAAAGATGTGTACTTTTATTTGTGTTTCATTGACTATGCAAAGTTATTTGAATTTGTGGATCATAGCAGACTGTCAGTTACATCGAGAGGAATGGGAATTTCCAACACTTTGAATATACTTTACATGAGGGGTCTGTACATGAGGCAAGAGGGTGTCATGCTAACACAACAAAGGAAAACCGCATGATTTGCAGTCAGGAAAGGGTTGTGTCTATTGATCAAATAATCTAAGATGCTAGATTATGAGAAAGAACATCAGGGTTAGAGGAAGGATTATTAATTGCGATGATGGCCACAGCCTTACTTGCAGAGCATGAAGAGGATTTGAAACACTTGCTGGTGAAGATTAAGAACTATTGCCGTCAGCATGGACTACAACTCAATGTAAAGGAAATCAAGTTCCTAACAACTGAACCAGTAAACAACATAGTGATAAGTGGAGAAAAGACTGACATTGTCAAGGATTTAATTTTGCTTGGATCCACACACAGTCAGTGCGTTGGGAACCACAGACAAGAAATCGGACAACAAACCGTATGGAGCAAATGCACTGCACAAGGCCTCTTTAAAGGTGGAAGAGCAAGGACTCTGCTTTAAAGACTGAAGTGCACCTGGCCCACACCGTGACATTTTCAGTCACCTCATATGCATGTGAAAGCTGGACACTGAATAAGAGACACTGACTATGTGTTTGAATTGTGGTGTTGGCAAAGAATATTGAAAATACATACTGTGGACTATCAGATGAACAAACAAGCTTTTCTTGGAAGAAGTGCAGCCAGAATGCTCCTTAGACGTGAGGATGGTGAGACTCGGTCTCACATACTTTGTACACGTTATCAGGAGAGACCTCATTCCCTAATAAATGGACACCAGGCTTGGTAAAGGCAAAGGTCAGCCAAAAAGAGGAAGACCTTCAAGGAAGGAGATGGATTGAGACTGTGGCTGCAGCCATGGGCCCCAGCATGACGATGGTAGGCATGGTGCACAGGACTTTGCTTCATTTGTTCTGTTTTTATAAGGGCACATTTAATAATAACATCCTGAACAATCAGAAGGATTTCAGTGGCAAAATTGCTTTTAATAATGAAATGATAACTAAGACAGAATTACTTTGAAACTTTCTTTGAACCTCGTTTTCTCATTAATGGAGTACTAAAGGAAACTGACAGTAAAATTATATTTCTGGATTTTTGTATTGGTGAGAATTTGGCTTTTAGGAAGTGATTGCCATTACTAAGCATGGTCCAAATTCAGACTTTGTGTTAGAATTGTTTACTTCAAGCTTAAATTCTCAAAGATGGTAGTAACATTAATAATATCTTTTACACTACTATCTTCTCCAAAAAATGATCAAGTGGTTGAGTGGCTAGGAACAAATAGTGCCCATTGGTAGTTTGGCATAGAATGTGACAAGCATTCAGATATTTGAATATGAAAAATATCCAGATATTTTTTTTTTGTGAGTAGTTATTCTTAATATACTAGACATTTTGTGGTTTCTATACCCCAGAGGGTTTTGGTACATGAGAGGGGACTTCAAAAAAGTACAAAAATAGAAGTAAAAGATGGTAGAAATTTTCCACAAACTTTTTGAAGTGCCCTTGTGCAACTAAGTAGAATGAGGTGAGTTGCATGGATGACAACAACATCTAAGTGAAAATTTAACTCTCCCAGACCTAAGTGAAAGGATTTTCTAAATATGCATTTTTAAAGTTTTTTTGTGTGTGTGTGTGTGTGTGTGTGTGTGTGTGTGTGTGTGTATGGTTCTCAGAGATCATTTCCTCACATTTGTAGTATGTTAAACCTGTTTAAAGAAACCTTCAACCAACTGGTGTTCTTTTTCCTTCTTTTCTTAGGAGTCAGTGGATCGTTGGGGTAAGTGTTGCCTGTCCTGGTTCCTGAGCTGTAAAAAGAAGATACCAAAGGCAAAGTACATGTACTTGGCACAGGAGCTCTTGGTGGACCCAGAATGGCCACCCAAGCCACAGACAACCACAGAAGCTAAGGCTTTCCTGAAGGAGAAGGGGTCGTGTCAGATCACTCTCACGTTGCAGTGACTTGGCCGTGCTCTTTGTGGTGTCCTAAGAGCAGTATAAAGGAAAACAGGCTTCCAGGATCTTGTGTGTCAAGAGTGAAACCTGTCCATTCGATGCCCCTCGTGCTCTTTAGGTTGTAGTTGTTGATTTCAGAGCCTTGTTCATTTGTTTGCTGTAAACAAAGCAAAAGGTACTGGCTTGTCAGTCAATCCATCTGTGAAGTCTCGTGATCTCCGACTTCAAATAGTACGCATTTCCAGATCCTTTCTTGATTGCCGTCTTCAGTGCTTGGTAGGCTTTTCAGGATTGGCTGTCTCCTTTAAATTTACTTTCATAATCCATCTTGGTAGAAAAAGTCATTGTCTATACACAGGCCCTAATTGTGTGGTTAATAAAAAGAAATGAGAGTTATTGAGTCTCTAGTGAAAACAAGTCACAATCTTGCATTCATCTGATTCCAATATTTTTTCCAAGTAATATGTATACATGCACCAGTTCCTTTTGATAGCCCAGAGTTAGGAGAGTGAGATTATATGATATTGCTGATAGAACAACTCAGGTAATTTCCACTTACGCTTTTATATTTTCTGTACAAACTACCTGGGTTTTATTTTTCTAATCAGCAAGGTGCTTCCCTGCCTTCGTGTGATGTCTGTCAGAGCTATTAAACGGATCGTGTGCTATATGTGCTACCAGTTGTTAAAGTCGGTTCAGTTCAATGATGTAGAGCCTTTTCATTAGGTAAAGAAGATTCCCGTCCTTTGCCAGTACATGTAAATCTCTCATTCTAATAGCTTCATATCTGTTTGGGGTTTTTGTTTTGTTTCCCTTCTCTATGCTTTATATTATTTTAAATGTTATTTTCTTTGCTACTTTGACCTTTTTAATTATTTAAAGACATGGGATAATACTTAGGGTCTTGTATTTTAAATTCTTAGCATTTCCTCCAAGATTTTCTAAGTTTGCTTTATGACTTTCCTGAGTAATGGGATTGAAAAGGGGGACAGTGAGCTGGTTTGAGTGACTGCTGATTGTTTTCAGTGCACTGTGTGCTTGGTGGCAATTTGTTTTATGTCATTAGGTGGCGCCAGATGCCAGATCTTACCTATTTGAAATCAGATAATCTATTTACAAACAAACACAGTTGTGGCAATTTTGGAGAAGGAAAAAACAAAAGCATGAAGGAATTTTTAAAATCCAACAATGAGTAAGCATTGAACCAAAAGAAACGTGGCAAAACATTTTTTTTCCACCTTTCTCTGTGTGTGGTCAGTGTTTAAGACAGAAACAAAACTGAAGTATCTTGAAAAGTTTGTTTTCTAGGTAGGTTCCCGCAGTGGGACGAAGCCCTACAGGTGTGATAAACCCAGAGAACTAATACTGCTGCAACATGGATACTAAACCATTGGCTCTTTTGTTCTCCTGTGTGCTTCCTAAACCAGGAGCATACCTGTGCTTCCCACTTCTAGCTGATCATTGCTTCCTTGATGGAAAGAATGATCAGATATCATCCAGAACAGTAGAGCCAAATGGCTTTCCTTTATGCTGCAAAGACTTGGATGATGTTTGGTAACTATAGGAAAATGTAGGTTACACTCAGGATCACTGCTCTTGCTGTTACCAGTGATGATTCTCACAAACTATAATCGAAGTTTCCCATAAAAAGTATATAATACATTAGATGACAGAATAATTTTTCCATGAATGATTCTGTAAAGCTATGCATCTTAGACCTTTTGAGCTGTGAATTAGCACCGTTTTCTAGAGTTACTTAATCTCTTGATAGTTTTATAATTTCCATATTTTTCAGCGTGTCCAAGTGTTCTTGTTTAGCCATTTCCCACAATTGTGCTTTTTTAATCCTTTCTTTTAAATATTGAGGCATAGAGTTAAAGTAATTGCTAAGTAGCAGCTTAAAAATCCAGTTATCAAATTGTGTTTAACGCCTCCAAGAGCATGTTCATAAATAACTATTTTTGAAGTGTTCTTCCCCGCTCCCCTATTTTTAAACATGTAGAGTTTATATGGGTTTTATATTTCAGATGTCCTATTGTTGTCAAAGGAGTGAGGGTTTTTGGTAGTTGAAGAAGCGTTTGTAGGACGTTAGTTTTGAACCTAGCTGAGCGGCGGGTTGCTGACGTGGTGGCTGGCTGTCTGCAGGCTGTCTGGAGGGCAGGTGTGGGTCCTGCGCAGTGCCAGAGGGTGGGGTCTTCTCTGTGTAGGTCTCCAGTACATGGTCATGTTGATTCTGACGGTAACATTAAATTATTTGAGTATATACAGACCTAAATTTTAAAATCTGTACATATGTTATTTTGATGTATTAAGATTAATAAATATTGCGGATTTAAATTTTATTTATGCACATACTTAAGGACAGAAATGTCTGAGGAAGTAATTGTTAAATAATGAAATGTAACTTTTTAAATAAATAAGATTTTTAATGTGTGTCTCCCTCAGGGTTGTTTAAAGTTTTTCTTTTCCCCTCCTCCCTCAAAATCTAAATAGTGGTATTACATGTTTTGTATCTTACGGCACCGACTGCGGTGAAGCAGTGCTGCAGATAATGCTGGAATGAAAGCGGCTAAGCCAACAGCAACAACAAAAGAATCCTTTTTATATTAGTTTTATAATCCTCAAATTTGAAAGCTTTCCAAATCGCACTTGCATTTAAATAGAAGTGCTGCAGCCTGTACTATTTGTTTTGTTTATGCTAATTGAAGTGCTGCACAGTTTCCGAAGCATGATAAATAATATATCAATACATTTATGGACTCTGTTTCAAAAACAGCTATAGTTAAAGTATCCAGAAAAGAGTAAAGTTCAAGCTTAGGAAACATTCTTCCGATTCCATGCATGTAATTTTGACCTATCTGGAAGTAAGTCTTTTGGTTTTTGCTTTGTTTTGTGTATATATATAAATATATATGGGGGAAGTGGTTGGGATTTTTTTTTAATGTATAAGTGGGGTATTAATTTTGTATAGTCTTGTGAGCATTTACACCTATTTTTAATGTATTAAAATTTGGTAATTATGTACACATTAAATGAATAAAACAGATACTTCCTGTTATGATTTGTGAATTCCCTAAGACCTTGGGGTTTTTTAAGTAACTTTATATCAGAAATGATACTGCATCTTTATATTTTTAAAAGTGTATTGCTGCTCAAGAATGGTACCCTATTGTCGAAAAAGGCGCACATTCGGAATTGTACATTCAAAACTGTAAATAACCTTATGAAATCTTTTTTGATTGAAGCTATTCGAAATAAAAATGATAATGAATGAAATAACATTTCCTTTTTCTATGACTATACGTCTGTTTGCTTTTTACATATGAACATTACTCTGGATCTATTTTCTTTTATTCAGGTGTTCCTATTTCCCTCTTAAACTTCAGATTAAAAAATTTTTATTGTAAAATTATCGATAACAAAAGTTGGCTATTTTAAGCAATTTTAAATGCACAATTAAGAGCGTGACATGAATTTCACAATGTTGTAACCGTCACGAGGATACACTTCCAGAAGTTTTCATCACCCCAAACTATCTAGATAGTTCATGTAGAATTATACAATATTTGTCCTTTTGTGACTGGTGTATTTCACTCAGCATAATGCTTTCATTCCATATTGTAGCATAATCAGACCATCTTTTTTTCATGGCCCATTTTGTGTGTGTGTGTGTGTGTGTGTGTGTGTGTGACATTTTGTTTATTGCCCTCTGTTGGTAGACTTGGGTTGCTTCCATCTTTTGGTTATTGTGAACAATGTGAACACTGGCATACAAGTAGTCCTTGTTTTTAATTTCTTTGAGTGTATACCTGCAAATGGAATTATTGGGCCATGTGACACTTCTGTTTTAACTTACTGAGCAAATGCCAAGTTTCTTTCCATGGTAGCTGTACCATTTTACATTACCCCTACTAATGAACAAAGATACCAATTACTCCACATCCTTGTGAACACTTTTTTTCTGTTTTGTTGTTGTTTTTTAATAGCCATTCCAGTGGGTGTGAAATGACTTCTCATATTTTGATTTGCATTTTGCTAACAACTAATGACCATTTAGCATCTTTTCATGTGCTTATTGGCCATTTTTCTATCTTTGGAGAGATGTCTACTCGTGTTATGGCCACTTACAAATTGTTGTTGACTTGAAGGAATTTTTAATACACTCCGGTGTTAATAACACATGATGCCGCTTCCACTGAGTAGATTCCATCTTAGCAACCCCACAAATGTTCTGAGATCGTTAAGTTTCTGTGAGCAGACTGCTGCATCTTTTCTCTTACGGAGTGACTTGTGTCTTTCAACCTCCGACCTTGTGGTTAGCAGCTCAACGCCTAACCCATAGCACCACCAGGTACTTTGATATCACATAGGGTTTCCAAATACAGTCAGCCATTCTTAGTTGTCTTTGCATTCTCTAGTGGTACTGTTGAGATTGCATATGAGTTCTAGGATGGGCTTTTCCATCTTACAGAAGAACTTAGAATTTGGATAGAGGTTGCATTATAGATGTAGATCATTGGGGGCGATAGTAATGCCCTTGTAGAGCAGGTGAGGAAGACGAGGAGGAACTGGCCATTGAAAACACTGCATAGCGTGGAAACATTGTCAGATTCTGACAGCCCAGTGACCAGAAGCAGAACATCGTCAGGTAGTGCCAGGAGTGCTCCACAGTTCAGAAGGTACTCATATTGTGACAGACGGAAGGTTGCCTTTTCAAAGTGATGTGAAGCCAACCATAGTGATGTGAATGGAGTAAAAAAGCCTTTGGGACCTTCATTTGCTAATGGGGCATGACTCAATGAGAGGAAACAGCTGCAAAAAGAAAATCTAGCCGGAACTTGAGATGTATGAAGTATGAATCTAGGAAAATTGGGAGTTATTAAAAGTTAACTGCAACACCTAAGATCAATATCCTAAATATTAGTGAGCTAAAATGGACTGGTATTGGCCATTTTGAATTAGAAAATCATGGTTTGCTATGTTGGGAATGACAAAAATAATGGCTTGGCATTCATAGTCCAAACAGTTCAAGATCTATATTGTACATGCTATCTGATTGGTTAATATCCAATCAATAGAACTATTATTCATACACCTATTCATGCACCAGCCAGTAATGCTTCTACTCACGGACTGAGTCGGAGATGACCCACAGCAGCCCTCGAGGACAGGGTAGAACTGCCCTGTGGGTCTCAGAGACTAGCACTCTTCAGGGAGTGGAAAGCCACATCTTTCTCCCTAAAAGCACCCCCAGGGCACTTGTACCTCTAGTCAGTGAAGCAGACATTGAAGAATTCTGCCACATCTTCAGTCTCAAATTGATCAAGGTACATGATTACTTAATTGGTTATTGTGAGGAAGTTGGAAAAAGAGTAAGTGACAGTCACTGGAAAATACTGTCTTGGTGATGAAAACGAAGCTGGAAACCTCGTGATAAAATTTTGCAAGACCAACCACTTGTTCATAGCAAATACTTTTTTCAACAATATAAACGAGAACTGTACACTTGCATTTTTCCAAATGGAATACAGAGAAATCAAATTGACTACATCTGTAGGAAGAGACGAGAAGTTCAACATCAGCAGCTAAAACCAGACCACCAACTGTTCATGTGTAAATTCAGGTTGAAGCTGAAGAAAAGTCTAGGACCTCGAGTATATCCTACCCGAATTTTGAGAACAAGAACAGAAAACCTAGAAAGTTGTGGGATGACATCAAGAACAGCTAACATTTGCCTACAGATGGGCTTTGGGTCCCCACTCTGCACTCCCCCTTCTTTCACAATGATAAGATTTTTTTGTTCTTTGATACCTGATACCTGATCCCATCGACACCTTGTGATCACACAGGCTGGTGTGCTGCTTCCATGTGGGCTTTGTTGCTTCTGAGCTAGATGGCCGATTGATTACCGTCAAGCCTTTAAGACCCCAGGCGCTATATCTTTTGATAGCTGGCCACCCAGGATGGATGATCCCTTCAGGACCAGTGGTGATACCGGGAGGGTGGAGGGAAAGTAGGGTAGAAACAGGGAACCAATCACAGGGATCTAAATATAACCTCCTCCCTGGGGGATGAACAACAGAAAAGTGGGTGAAGGTAGACAGTGGATAGTGTAAGATATGCAAAATAATTTATAAATTATCAAGGGTACATGGAGGGGGAGCGGGGAGGGAGTGGGAAAAATGAGCTGATGCCAGGGGCTTAAGTGGAGAGCAAATGTTTTGAGAATGATGAGGGCAATGAATGTAGAAATGTGCTTTACACAATTGATGAATGTATGGATGGTGATGAGTTGTATGAGCCCCCAATAAAAAGATAAAAAAACAAAACATAACATGAAGAAAGCAAAAGGTCATTCATTTAAAAGACAAAGAACAGATCAAAGTGGGTGTCAGAAGAGACTCTAAAACTTGCTTTCAATCGTAGCATCACTAAGGCAAATGGAAGATATGATAAAGCCAAGGAACTGAATAGAAAATTTCAAAGGGTTGCTCAAGAAGACAAAGTCAAATATAATGAAATGTGGAAAAGCCTAGAGTTAGAAAGCTAAAGGTGAAGAACGGGTTCATCATATCTTAAGCTGAAAGAACTCAAGAGGAAACTCAAGCCTTAAGTTGCAGCTTTGAAAGATTCTGTGGGTAAAATACTAAATAATGCAGGAAGCATCAGAAGCAGATGGACAGAATAGTTACCAAAAAAACACAACCGGGTAATCCATTTCAGGAGCTAGCATATAAGAAAGAATCGTGATACCGAAGGAAGAAGTCCAAATTAGACTGAAAGCATTAGCCCAAAGACTCCAGGAATTGATGGAATGCCAATTGAAATGATTCAGCAAGTTGACAAGTCCTGGGAGCACTTATTAATCTATACCCAGAAACTTGGAAGACATCTATCTGACCAACTGACTGAAAGCGATATCCATATTTGTAGCCATTCCAAAGGTGACCCAATAGAATGCTCAAATTATGGAACAATAGCATTAATACCACATGCAAGTAAAAATCATATAGTAACGGCTGTAATGATACATTGACAGGGAGCTGCCAGTGGTCCAGGCTGGAAGAAGTGATAGCATTACTGATATCAGATGGATCATAGCTGAAACACAAAAGGATGTTTGTGTTTCATTGACTCTGCAAAGGCATTCAGTGTATGGATCTGAACAGATTGGATAGCTTTGAGAAGAGAGAGAATTCTAGAACACCCGATTGTGCTCATGAGGAGCCCTTGTGGCATAGTAGTTATGTATTGGACTGTTAATTGGGAGGTTAGCATTTTGAAACTACCAGTCACTCGCTCGGGGAAAGATCAAGCTTTCTACTCCCATCTCAGAAACCTGCAGAGGCAGTTCTACCCTGCCCCATAGGGTCATTTTGAGTTAGAATTGCCTCAATGGCAGTGTGTTTTTAAAACTGCTCTTGCAGAACCTGTACATGGATCAAGAGGCAGTGTGAAACAGAACAGGCCTACTGTGTAGCTGAAAATCAGGAAAGGTGTGTGTCAGAGAAGTATCTTCTCACTCTAAGTCCTCATTCTGTATGCTGAGTAAAATCATCAGAGAAGGTAGGTTGTATGAAGAATGTGGCATCAGGATTGGAGGGAGGCTTATTAACAACCTGCACTATGTAAATGACAGCCTTGCTTGCTGTAAGTGAGGAGGACTTGAAGCATTTTCTGATGAAGATCAAGGATTGCAGCCTTCAGTGTAGAGTACAGTTCAATGTAGAGAAGATTCAAATCCTCAAAACTGGACCAAGAGGTAGCATCGTGATAAATGGAGAAAAGATTGAAGTTAAGGATTTTGCCTTCTCATCCATAATCAGTGCTCATGGAAGCAGCAGTCAGGAGATCAAACAAGATGTTACATTGTGGTTTAGGAGAGGAGATGGGTTAATTAGGGTGCGAGGTAGTACCGATGAAGAACACAGCTTTCCCCCAGATCCTGGATGCTTCCTCCCCCCAACTACCATGATCCGAATTCTACCTTGCAGGGCTGGATAGGACAGAGGCTGTACACTGGTACATGTGAGGGCTGGAGGTACAGGGAATCCAGGGTGGATGATACCTTCAGGACCAAGGGTGTGAGGGGCGATGCTGGGAGAGTGGAGGGTGAGTGGGTTTGAAAGGGGGAACTGATTACAAGGATCCACATGTGACCTCTTCCCTGGGAGAGGGACAGCAGAGAAGGGGGGAAGGGAGACTCCGGATAGGGCAAGATAGGACAAAATAACGATGTATAAATTATCAAGGGCACATGAGGGAGGGGGGAATGGGGAGGGAGGGGGAAAAAAAAGAGGACCTGATTCAAGGGGCTTAAGTGGGGAGCAAATGCCTTGAGAATGATTGGGGCAGGGAATGTATGGATGTGCTTTATACAATTGATGTATGTATATGTATGGATTGTGGTAAGAGTTGTATGAGTCCCTAATAAAATGTAAAAAAAGAAAAGAGGAGAAAAAAAATGATTAGGGCAAAGACTGTACAGATGTGCTTTATACAATTGATGTATGTATATGTATGAACTGTGATAAGAATTGTGTGAGCCCCAATAAATTGTTAAAAAAAAAAAAAGATGTTACATTGTGTAAATCTGCACAAGGCCTCTTGAAAGTGCTGGAAAGCAAGGGTGTTACTTTGAGGACGACAGGGTGCCTTACTCAAACCACGGTATTTTCCATTGCCTCACCGCATGCTTGTGCAAATGTAGTGTTGCCTGTAGGAGCCTGGTGGTCTAGTATTTTGCATTGTGTTAATCTGCACAAGGCCTCTTGAAAGTGCTGGAAAGCAAGGGTGTTACTTTGAGGACGACAGGGTGCCTTACTCAAACCAAGGTATTTTCCATTGCCTCACTGCATGCTTGTGCAAATGTAGTGTTGCCTGTAGGAGCCTGGTGGTCTAGTATTTTGATCTGCAAGATCACAGCAGTTCAAAACCACCAGCCACATATCTGAAGAAAGATGGGGCTTTTCACTTCTGTAAAGAGTTACAGTTTAGGAAACTCACAGGGGCAGTTCTAAGTGATAGTAAGCTTGATTTGTGTTTGGTCATCTTATAATACTGCCTTACACCCAACATGATGTAGCTATCACTTGGGCCTTCTTTAATTTCTTCCAGCAGAATGTTATCGCATTTAGCTTACGAGTCTTACTCTTCCTTGGTTAAACTGAGTGACAATGGTTATCACCAAGGATTCTTTTTGCTGTAATATAAATGGAATTGTTCATTGCTAGTGTATAGAAATACACTAGACACTTTTTATGCATTGGTTTTGTATCTGGAAATTTCGCGAACTTCTAATGTCTCTTTGTGGATTCCTTATGGTATTGCAGACAGAAGATCACGTCGTCAGTGAGTCAGAATAATCTTACTTCTTTCCAGTTGTCTTACTTTTCTAAATTGCTCTAGCTAGAACTTCAGTACCATGTTGAAAAGCTTTCAGATGTTACCGGTGAGTTTTCTATGTATGGCCTTTATGATATTACTAAGTTCCCTTCTGTTCCTTGAAGATGTTGACTTTGCCACATGCTCTTTCTGCCCCAAGATGATCATGGGGTTCCTCCTTCACTCTGTTAGTCACATTGATTTTCTAGTGTTGGCCACCCTTATATTCCTGGGATCAGTCTCACTTGGCCCTTGTGTTAGGCAGGGTTCTCTAGGGAAACAAAACCAGGACACTTATATATATATATATATATATATATATATGAAGAGAGTTTTATACAGCAAGAAGGAATATAACAGCTGATTAGTCCACACAGCAATATAGAGGGCTCAGTTCAACTCACTTTCGTGGAACTGTTAATCTACTGGAAGTCCTTCAACTCATGTGGGCTGCTGGGTCCAAGGTCAAGGAAGCAGACAGCAGACTCCTTCCTCGGCAAGGCAGACAGGGTCGCAGGCAGCAAACGGCAGGGTGGGTCAACAACAGTCAGTAAGCTTAGGAGCTTCGTGAATCAGGATACCAAACTCAAGCAATGCAAGATGACAGGAACCACCAGGCTCAAGTTCAAGTGATGTACACACCAGCAGCGTGGTGAAGCAGGTCTCTAAGGAGCCTCAAGCTCTAGCAATACGATCCACAGGTTGGCTTGGCCCACAGGTAGTGTAGCATGCAGGTTGAGGCAGAGAACTAGCTAAAGCAGCAGCACACTGGGCTGACCACCAGAGAGCAAGAGAGATGAGGGCGAGCCTTGCAGAGCCATTTATCTTTCTGCCCTCCAATCAAACTGTGACCTGATTAGCCCCACATATTCCTATTGGCCAGGTTGGCACAATAAAACTACCTATCACAGTCCTTATCTTTTTTATTTGTTGCTGAATTTGGTTTGTTAGTATTTTGTTGAGGATTTTTGCATCTGTTTGTATCGGCTTCTGCCTCCCCGTCTATTAGATTGGCTTCCTCCACGGCCACCATCTGTGTGTGTGTGTGTGTGTGTGTGTGTATTTATGTCCTCATGTAAATCTACATTTGGAAGAGCCATCTGAGATAATACACTGCCTTTGACTTAAGCCCTTCAGTCCATCTTAGAAAATGCTACACCAGCACTTGCTACTCTGCATCCTTTTTCTTCACCTCTGCAGAGCATCCCATTGCAGGGGCAGGCCGTAATTCGAGCAGCTAGTGGCTTGCTGCTGGTCATTGAGGCTTTTAAGTTGTTCCTGTTGTTAGCAATACTACTGGAGTAATGGTTTTGTGCATACATCAACATGTCCATAGCGTCTGTTTTCAGCAGCGGAACTGCTGGGCAAAGGGTATGTGCATTTGAAATTTAATAAAACTAAACTTCCCTTCAGGAATTTTGCACCAAGTTTTTTTTCACACTTGTGTATCCCGATGCTACTTTCTTCCCAATAAATACACCTCTGACTCTAATCAGGTCTTCAGGATGAAAGGTTTATCATTGGCCGTGGTGCCGAGTTTGTCACAGAGCCCAGGAACGGGCCGCCCATTAGTGAGCTGCTGAATGAGGTCCATGCTGCCATTAAGCTCAGTGAAGAAGAAGGACTGTACGTATTTTTTAATAAATGGGACCAGGCCAGCTGGTTGTTCTAATGGAAAGAAGTAAAACTGGGCTCTTAATACATCATGTACAGAAATCAATTCCTAGGTGAAAGGTTCTAAATGCCAAGAACAGACTACAATAAAACACAGTAAGGTGATGTCGGAGAGTGTTTTCCTGTTTGGCGGTGGGGCGATTCCTTTAATAGGCAGAAAAGGCACCAATCATATATGAGCGATAGTTCTGCCTATTTTAAAACTTGCTGTCCATCGAAGGACAGCATGAAAAGGTGACATGACAAAGCACACACTGGGGGAGATGGGATTGTAACCTCAATAACTGACCAAAGGTCAGTAGCCACAATATAAAAAGAATGCGTACAAATAGGAGTTTTTTTTGTTTTGTAAATATATAGGCATAAATATTTTAATGAGAGAAAAGAGAAAAAGGCAAATTTCCCAGAAGGTGGAAACACAAGCTGCTCTTAAATATGTGAATTTAAGTGAAACCTGTTGCAGCTGTGTTTATTTCACGTCCTAACGACCCTAGTACAGCATCTGAGAGGGTCACCTTCGAGAAGGTAGCTGCCATCTCTTTCTCCCGAGGGGCAGCTGGTGGGTTCGAACCACCAACAGTTAGCAAGTGCCCAACCACTGTACCACCAGGGTTCCTTCAAATATATGACCAAACGCACTGCCACTGAGTCTATCCTGGCTCATAGCGACCCTGTATGAAGAGGTGCTCACACTCATCCTTAAATGGGGAAACCAGAAGCAGACCACCTTAAGATAGTAATTTTATTACCAGTGTGTCAGAAATCAAATTAAAAAACAAAAACCGCTCTCTCCCTCTCTCCCCCTCTCCCCCTCTCCCTCTCCCTCCCTTTCCCTCCCTCTCCCCCTCTCTCTCTCCCTCTCCCTCTCTCCCTCTCCCTCCCCCTCTCTCCCCCTCCCAGTGAAGAAAAATAAATAAATAAAAAACAAAAACCCTCTTCAAATACCCAATGTGGGCAAGGGCATGAGGGCCAGGGTCATCCTCAGGGGCACAGCCACATTGGGAAGGAGTTGGACCTGTCAAAGTGAACATGCAAACACCCTTCAGCCCACCAATGACATTACCCGACATGGTCGAGTGTGTCGTTAGCATGATTAGTCTGAAAAGAAGAAATCGGTGGAGAATTGGGGCAAGGTGCCATAAACAGGAAGACCACAGGAAGCGTGGCCCAGCTCGGAGGGTGGCTGCGGCAGCCTTCAGCATTTCCAGCATCCCATTGCGCCATTTATGGAAAAACCCTCTCCCCACTGCTGGTCTCGGTCAGCAGGACCCGGGCTATCTCAGACCCCCTCACCAGTTTGGAAATACTCATATTTATCATTAAAAACCAGGATAGGGCCTCACCCAGAGACAGTCCTTTCCAGGAATTTTCTTCTGACGAAATCTTTATCCTCCGGACGCAGGGCTACCTCCCGCTTCCTTTCTCAAAGTGCCACATCACAGGCCAAGCTCCAAGACTTTCAGTTGCATGGGGCGCAGCACCGGGTCAGGTAAGGCCAAACTTTTACAGTATTTGAAGAGGAAATTGGAAGCTAGGCGAGCCTGTGTGTGCATTAGAACCAAAATTAGTGCGGGAGATAATTTATACAAAGGGACATTGGGTGGGAAGCATGATCTTGGTTGACTGGTATTACTGCGTATTTTGTGGGTAGGCCCTTGCCACAGTATTCCTTTTTAGGAGGCATCTTAGAAATGGTAGCTCTGTGTGTCATGGTGTAGTCAGAAATACTACCCGCAGAGTCTAGCTGTGTGACCCTGGGTATGTTACTTAACCTTTCTGGGCCTTGGTTTCCTCATCAGGGAATTGGAGAAAATAGTCAAAGAGGGTTATTGCAAGCATTCCGTGAAGTCATAGAATCCACACGGGCTACTACGAGGGTCGCTATGAGCCATAATGGACTCAATGGCAGTGAGTTTTCAATAGAAAGGTTCTGAGAACCAGGGGTCGCCTAAGTGACAAGTAGTATTACCTGCTTTTCTCGGTGGGGCTGGCCACTGCGGGCATTCACTGTTTTTGCTTGTTCGGTGTTTTTGCTGAGTCAGTTGGTATTAGAAGTGGCATTATTGTGACCCAAAGAATCGGGTGGTGGTGGTACCTATCATTCCACCAGCTCTGCGACTCTCCTTCCATGCCATGGCTGTAGACACCCAGGTAGGCTGTGGCCTGCTGCAAGCTACTTTTACAATGACCACCGTTCTGGATGTCCGTGAGCTTGGAAAAGGCACCCCGGCGTGATACTGCTAGCTGCTAGACGCACCCCCCACCCCCAGACAGGCTTTCTACTCTTGACAAGAATAAAGCGTTAGTCTCAGAAACTCACAGGGGTTCACTGGATGACAGTGAGTGCTTGTTTTTGTTGTTTTGGTGAGCTTGAATGTGAGAATGACTAATTTCATTAGCTCTCTTCACGGCAAGCCTTGAACTCTGTTTAAACCTGTTGGCCTTTCGAATGAACACACGGATTGAAGGTCATTTCAAGGATGAGCTCTCAGACTGTGGGATGAAGTGCCTTACTGCACCCTGGGAGATGGGCACAAGCATAAAATGAGGGACTCCTTAGCTGTAGTTGGGTAGCAAAGCCAGTGAGCCTTCTTCTGGTCAGGGGGTTGTGCTTCTGCGAAACAGTAAGGGTCATGGGGGCAAACACGTGGTTCAACGCCCTGTCGACTGTATTTTCAGACATGCTGAGGACGGCCCTACTGTGCGCGGCGCTCGGACTCCTGCGGGCCCAGCTCTTCCCCTGCCCACCGACCTGCAAGTGTGCCTTCCGGGACGCTGTGCACTGCTCCAGGGGCAGCGTGGCCAACATCTCGGCGCTCGGCCTGCCCACCAACCTCACGCACATTCTACTCTACCGCATGGACCGTGGCGTCTTGCAGAATCACAGTTTCACCGGCATGATGGTCCTGCAGCGCCTGATTCTCTCCGACAGCCACATTTTGGCCATTGCCCCTGGCACCTTCAATGACCTGATCAAACTCAAAACCCTGAGGTTGTCACGCAACAAAATCACTCATCTCCCGAGCGCGCTGTTGGATCAGATGGTGCTGCTGGAACAGCTGCTTTTGGACCACAATGCGCTCAGCAGCGTTGACCCAGACATGTTTCAGAAGCTGGGTAACCTGCAGAAGCTATTCCTGAACCGGAATCAACTCGCTTTCCTCCCCGCTAATCTCTTCCAGCACCTGGGCCACCTGAAAGTGTTGGATTTGTCTGGAAACAATTTGACCCACCTGCCCAAGGGGCTGCTGGGGTCACAGGTTCGGCTTGAGAAACTTCTGCTGTCTTCGAACCAGCTCACGGCCCTGGATGCCGGGCTGCTGGACCGCCTGGGCGCCCTGCGGGATCTGCAGCTCCATTCGAATCGCATCCACTCCATCGCCCCCGGGGCTTTCGACCGGCTCGGCCACCTGCGCGCTTTGACCTTGTCCGCAAACCGCCTGGTGCTTCTGCCCCGCGCCCTCTTTCTCCACGTGCACAATGTCACTCGCCTGACCCTCTTTGAGAACCCGCTGGAAGAGCTCCCCCCGGTGCTCTTCGGGGAGCTGCCCGGCCTGCGGGAGATGTGGCTCAACCGCACCCAGCTGCGCACCCTGCCCGACGCCGTCTTCCGCAACCTGAGCGGCCTGCAGGCCTTGGACGTGAGCCTGAGCCCGCGCCTGAGCGCGCTGCCCGAGGGCGCCTTCCAGGGTCTGGCCGGGCTGCGGCGGCTGGCGCTGCGCCACAACGGGCTGCGGAGCCTGCCCGGCGCGCTCCTCCGCGACCTCAGCAGCCTGGAGAGCGTGCAGCTCGACCACAACGAGCTGCAGACCCTGCCCGGCGACGTGTTCGAGGCCCTGCCCCGGCTCGCCGAGCTCTGGCTGGGGCACAACCCCTGGCGCTGCGACTGCAGCCTGCAGCCCTTCCTGGGCTGGCTGCGGGGGCGCGCGCACCTCCTGCGCCCGGCCGCCGAGCCCCCGCGGTGCCGCGGCCCCGGCCGCCTCGCTGGCCTGCCCCTCGGGGCCCTGCTGGAGCGCGACGCGGGCTGCCCGGGCCCCCGGGGGCCGTCCCCCCACCCGCCCATGGAGCTCTCCCTGGAAGCCCGCTCCCAGGCCGCCGCCCTCCGGGCCTGGGGGCCCAACCGCTCGGAGCCCTGGGCATGGGTCCAGCCGGTGGCCAGGAGCGAACGCGAGGACCAGAGCCTATTTTGGGGTCTTTATTTTCTGCTTTTAGTCACTCAAGTCATAATAACTGCGATCATTGTGTTTGCCATGATTAAAATCGGCCTGCTCTTTAAAAAATTAATCATAGAGCGGGTGCTCTTTTGAGTCAATGGGGAAGCCTTGCAATTATTTAAAGCGTGTCTCTGTAAGAGCCCAGACAAACTACTACTATGTCTTCCTCCCCTCCGCCCCCCCACCCCCCACCCACCCCACCCCCCCCCCCCGCCTTCCCCCTTTCTATTAGACCCTCTCCATTCTCCTTCATCTCCGGCCCATTTCCAGACCCCCTTGTTTCTTCCTCTCCCTTTGCCTCCCCCTTCCTCCCGCATTTCCCCATCTCTGTGCCCCGCTGCTGCAGCCTTTACATTTGTAAACTGATTCATGAGCCTGGCCCTTTAACGGTCTGTCTGTGCCTGGTGGGGGGCCGGGTGTCTAGGGAGGAGGGGGGATGAAAGACCCCACTTTGGGCCTGCCTCCTGCACATCTCATGTTAATGAGACAAACGAATGAATTAAAAAATTGAATTTGTATGTCCCAAGTGATGATGGTTTCTCCTGGAGGGAAAGGATGGATTTAGTTTTCTTCTTTTTAAAATGTATTGGGAGCTCTTTTTTTTTTTTAAAAAAAAATCATTTTATTGGGGGCTCCTACAAGTCTTATCACAATCCAGACATTCATCCCTTGTGTCAAGCACATTTGTACATTTGTTGCCACCATCATTCTCAAAACATTTTCTACTTGAGCCCTTGACATCAGCTCCTCATTTTCCCCCCTCCCTTCCCACCCCGCTTCCCTCACAAACCTTTGATAATTTATAAATTATTATTACTTTTTCATGTCTTACACTGCCTGATGTCTCCCTTCACGTACTTTTCTGTTGTCCGACCCCCAGGGAGGGAGTTATATGTAGATCCTTGTGATCGGTTTCCCCTTTCTATCCACCTTCCCCTTACCCTCCTGGTATCTCTACTCTAATTATTGGTCCTGAGGGGTTTATCTCTCCTGGATTCCTTGTGTTTCCAGTTCTTATCTGTACCAGTGTACATTCTTTGGTCTACCTGGATTTGTAAGGTAGAATTGGGATCATGATAGTGAGGGGGTTGGGGGGAAGGAAGCATTAAAGAACTAGAGGAAAATTGTATGTTGCATCATTTCTATACTGCACCATGACTGGCTCATCTCCCCGCGACCCTTCTGTAAGGGGATGTCCAATTGCCTACAGATGGGCTTTGGATCCCCACTCTGCACTCCCCCCTCATTCACAATGATATGATTTTTTGTTCTTTGATGCCTGATACCTGATCCCATCAACACCTTGTGATCACACAGGCTGGTGTGCTTCTTCCATGTGGGCTTTGTTGCTTCTCAGCTAGATGGCCATTTGTTGACCTTCAAGCCTTTAAGACCCCAGACACTATATCTTTTGATAGCTGGGCACCATCAGCTTCCTTCACCACATTTGCTTATGCACCTGCTTTGTCTTCAGCGATTGTGTTGGGAAGGTGAGCATCATGGAATGCCAGTTTAATAGAACAAAGTGTTCTTGCATTGAGGGAGTACTTGAGTAGAGGCCCAATGTCCGTCTGCTACCTTAATACTAAACCTATAAGTGTATGCGCATAGATCTATTTCCCCATCGATATATATAAATATATTTACATATGTAAATGACTGTATTAAACCTCTATACATGCCCATTTGCCTCCTACTTCTTTCTTCTATTTCCTTTTACTTTCCTCTTGTCCCACTATCATGCTCAGTCTTCATTTGGGTTTCAGCAGTTCCTCTCCATTACATTGCCCTCTCTCAAGCCCTACCAGGCCTCCTACACCCTCCTCTCCATCGATTTTGGATTACTTGTTTGACCCTTGTGCCTGGGTTTAACACCACTTCCTTTCCCCAGCCTCCTCCTCTCCCATGTCCCCCCAGAACTGTCAGTCCCGTTGTTTTCTCCTCCAGATTGTTTATCCTGCCTATCTTATCTAGATAGACTTACAGAGATAATAATATGCACAAAACACAAGACAGAGCAAAACAAAGCAATGAAAGAAAAGAAAACAACAAATCCCAATGACAAAAAAAATAATAAGAAGAAAAAAAGCTTGTAAATAGTTCCAGGTCTGTTTGTTGACCTTTAGGAGTGTTTTCCAGTCGAGTCTGATGGGGTGTCACACCCTGGCCCCAAAATCTATTTTTGTTACTTCTTCAGAACTTCCTTGCTCTGCTCCCCTTGCTGTTCTGTTGCACACCCTTAGTGTTTTGCCTCCCATTGGTGGGGTCAGATCAGGCGCAATTCCAGCACTGTGTCTCCAATGTTATCCCCCTTAGGGCTATGGGGCTGTGAGGGATGTCGTGAACGGAAATGACGTTCTCAGGGCTTGGTGGGCCAGGATGTGCTCCACTCTCTTCCTCCCCCTTCATTTGCTCCCATGTACTCTGATCAGACATGTCCCTCTCCCTGAGCTGTAGCCTCAGTGTTGTCCTCTGAAGTGAATTCTATTGGGGGGGGGAGGGTTGGGGGAGAAAGCTGTCCACATAGGTGGAATTGGGGCCAGCCCCTCAGACCTCTATACTGGTTCCCTGCTTCATGCCGTATGTTGCATTCACATCTTGGAGCACCGGGTTGAAGTCTTTCCCTGTGGAGATATAAACAATACCCTCCCCTTGGGTGTGTTAGTGACCTGTTCCCCCATTATCCATGTCTTTTTTTTCTTTTTGCCCCCTCCTTTTTAATTGACCACCATATGTATCCCTGGATTTGGTCTGGCCCCTGCCATACTACCAGGACCTTCCCCCGGAATGTTTGTATGCAGTAGCTTTTTCCCTGTGTCCCTTTTGCATTTTTAAGCTTACGTCAACAGACTCATGTCCTACTTGTCCTTTTGTGCTTGGCTTACTTCACTTAGCATAATTTCCACCAGTTCTTCCCTTGCAGTGATGTACTTCATGCGTTCATCACTGCTTTTTAGGGATGTGGTTTTTTAAAGATCATTTTATTGGGTGTGCCACGGTTTTTAAATCCATTTGTCGGTTGAGGGAAATTTGGGTTGCTTTCAACTCCTTGCGATTGTGAACTGTGCCGCGATGAACATTGGAGCACAGATGTCTGGCCATGGTTTGCTTCTTGTCTCTTCTCGTATATGCCCAGTAGGGGGATTGTTGGGTCGGATGGTAGTTCAATCTCCATCTGTTTTAGATATTGCCAAATGGATTTCCACAGTGGCTGTACCTACCTACAAGTCCACCAGCAGTGGATGAGAGTTCCTATCTCACCACAGGCCCTCCAACACTTGTTGCTTTCTGATTTTTTGAATTGGGCTATCTTTGAGGGTGTTTAATGGTATCTCGTAGTTGTTTTAATTTGCATTTCTCTTATGGCTAATGATCAGGAACATTTTCTTATATGTTTATTGGCCATTTGGATTTCTGCCCTTGTGAAACTTCTGTTCAGGTTCTTTGCCCACCTCCTCAATGGGCAATTAGTTTTTTTTCTTTTTGGAAGCTAGCAGAGTATTGTAGATTTTAGTAATAAGGCCTTTGTCTGATGTGTCATTGCTAAAGATGTTTTCCCAGTCAGTGGGCTCTCTTACTACTCTCTTGGTGAATTCTTTTGATGTACACAGGTGACTTATCTTCAGTATAACCCACTTGTCAATTTATGACTCATCTGTATTTCTGTCCTTCTCTATTTCTGACAGACTATGCATTTCCTGCACCAAAATCTCAGGTTTGTCCCAATTCCCTCACCGGTGGCCCTAATAGCTTGGGAGGAGCTCTTATAGATATTATAACAACCCACAATTCCATTAGATCAAGCATAATTGTACAATTGCTGTCACCATCAGTTTCAAAACATTTTCTTTCTTCTTGAATTCTTTGATGTCAGCTCCCCTTCATCCCTACCCCATCCCCCCCGCACAGGAACCCTTATTATTTTATTATGTATTATTATTATTTTGCCATATCTGACAACAAAGGATGGATCTCTTTATTGACTTTTCATTTGAAAGGTTCTCCCTAGTTATTTTCCTTTGTCCTGTTTTCCTCACTTCTTGTATCTCTGACCTGTGGGCTATCTGGGGGAACTCAGGAGCCATCTATTCAAGGTCAGCTGGCCCGGTGATAAGCTGGGAGATAGCACACCGAGTCTTCCCTCCAAGGACTCAGGACCCAGTGGCATGACTGCCAGCTGTCCAGGCTGGGTGCCAGCTGAGTATTAGGCAGGAGCCACAGGAAGGGGCAAGGGGAACCCAAACACCGTGAGCGTGCTGAGCAATAGGCCTGAGAACAGACTCACTGGCTCTTGTCGGAGCCTCCCATGAGTCTCTACTTGCTCTGACCAGGGCGTCTCATTTAGACCCTGGGTTGGTTTCATTTCCTGAACGAAACGCCACCTCATTTCCCAGGTATTTATGGAGCGCCTGCTGCGTGAACACAGCGCTAAGCTAGTTTCGTTTGCCTGGATCCCATCCGCATCTACTCTGCACCTAGAGAGCAAGGAGGACTTGATGCTGTACCTGGATGGATGCCCTGGGGAGAGGCAGTGGCTAAAGACAGGAGCTGGCGAGCTGACAGCCTCGCTTCAAATCCGAGCCCCGCCCCCAACTAGCCGCCTCTGATTCCCTTAGCCCTGTCAGAAGGGCTAAATGAGTCCCTGCTGCAGAGAAGTTGTGAGCTCATGGATTTGTGAGAATAACAGGCAATAAAGCGCAGAATGACTTAGCCTCGTGCCCTGCATTCACTGAAGGCTCAGTAAATGTTAGTTATGACGATGACTATGATGATGAAATTAGCGATTAGTGCTGCTCTCGTGACTGTCAAGGAAGAGCTTGGGTTGGGGTTGTCGCTGTGTGTGGGGGAAGAACACGTGCTCTTTATTGGAGGCCGCATTGACATCACCTGGGGGTGGTCTCAGCCCTGTGTGGCCGGGCTCTGTATTCAGTGGTTGATCCCAACACCACCAATTCGAGGATCGGAGGAAGCACTGGATTGCTGGCATTGGTAGGTGCCCTTCTTCAAGGCCAAGATCAAATATCTCCTCCTTGGTAATGCCTTCCTTGCCTGGCCAGCCAGAGTCAGGTGCTGTCTGCTGAGTGCTCCACACGAAGACACAAGGCACCACCACCACCACTTGGTGCCAGCTCACTTCACTCTAGGGCAGCGGTTCTCAGCCTTCCTCAGGCCACGACCCTGTCATACAGTTCCTCAGGTTGTGATGACCCCAAAACATAAAATTATTGTTGTTCCTACTTCATCACTGTCATGAACCGGGCAATCCCTGTGCAAGGGTCGTTTTTGACCCCAAAGGGGTCGTGACCCACAGGTTGAGAACCGCTGCTCTAGGGACTATCTGTTCCTGCGCCTCTACACTGTAGAAACCTTCACCTGACCTTGTCTTCGTTATTTCCGTGGATGCAAAGGTTGAAACCACCTACTGCATCGAACAACTATGTTCTCAGGTAAGTTACGCGGCTCTTCAACCCCGTGTCTTTTTCCACAGAACGAAGACAGTGTCCTCACCCAAGTGGCGAGGACAGAAAGAGGGGGTCCATGGCAAATCGGGACGCTGAGTGCAGGTGGGGCACACAGCAGCCACCCCTTCTCCTGGCGAGCGCTTTCTGGACGCACAAGGGCTACGGCGTCACTCCCTCATTCGGGCCACGGGTGCTGGTGCACTGTCTGCTTTCCGCAGTGGGGGAAGCAGAGCACTTGCACCGGGCTCACATTTCGGGGTGCCCGTCCAATGAAGACCTCTCCCCCCAAACTCCCGGCCATTGTCATCTTCAGACCTTCAGAGAAGAAGACCCTTTGACATCTCAACTAGCGTTATGCAACTTTCACGTGGTGGAACATGCGCTTCCCAGGCCCTTTTTCACAGCATAAGCTACCACAGATCTCCTTGCCGCCCCTCCCTGAGCGCCTCTCCCTCTCTCCTGAGAGCTAATCTACGGGACGGAGGACGCGGTTGCGTTTTACATCCTGTGCCCATCTGGAGACGCTTGCTACACGTGTGTGCTGCCCTGAACAAGCTGAAGCGGTGCTTTGCATGTTTTTAAGTGTTCTACAAGCAGCGCCCTGTTTCTTAGGGCTGCCTGACAAGAGACCGCAAAGTGAGTGGTTCTGAAGAACCGAAAGTTCTCTTCTCCCGTTCTGGGGACCGAAAGCGCACAGCGGGGTGTCAGTGGTGGCCATTCCTTGGGAAGCCTCTGAGAGAGGAACTGTCCCATACCTCAGCTTTGCTTATGGTGGCTGCTGGGAGCTGTGGTGTTTCTTGGGGAGCAGATGTGTCTGCCTCCATCTTCACCTAGTCATTCTCTCTCTGTCTGATCCCCCACTTCTGTTCTCTTCATTTTGATTGGATTCAGACCCCTCCTACTCTGGTAGGACCCCAAGTTAACGGTTAAGGTCAGCAAAGATCCTGTCTCCACACACGAGGCCACAGTCACGGGAGCAGGGGTTGGGACGTCAGTGTATTTTGACGGGTGAGAGCGTCCCTTTCGGTGTATACCACTCCTAGACCTGTAGTCGCGGTTCGAGACTCCCAGCTGCTCTGCAGGAGGGAGAGGAGGCAGCTACTCAGTTTCTGAATCCCCCAGCGGCAGTTCTGCTCTGTCCTGTAGGGGCGCTCTGAGACAAGATTGACTTCCTAGCAGTGATTAAACAAAACAAACCCAAACATTATCCATATGATGCACATGGCTTAAAGTCATTCATTTTAATAGCTGCATAATAGCCCATTGAATTTGAATAGCCCAATTTAGCTGTTCCCTTGTTGGTGGGCACTTGTTTCCATGGTTGGTTTTGTTAATATTTTTCATTCCTCTGCATTCTCCCCTTCGCCCCTCCCCCCCCCAAAAAAAGCCCCGATAATGCATCAGGGTTACATGTCTGCAATTCGAAACCCCCAGGAGAAAGATCAGGCCAGGCCTGCTCAAAGCGTCCTCCATCGCGATCCACTAGGCGATCGCATATGTAGTGTGGGTAGATCGCAGGGCATTAAAAAGACAGACGTACCCTCCAATTCCCTTTCCCATCGGATCAAAACACTGGTCTGGGTGGTCGTAAAAGGAGGAAAAGAAGCATTGAAGCTGCCCCTCAGTGCTCTTGGAGCCTGGGCTCGTTTCAGACAGGGCAAACAAACAAATAAATAAGATAAAAAGATAGATGTACGCCTATCATCAATCCCGTCACTTAATTGATAAACAGTGCAGCCAATCAGATGAAATCTTAGGTGTCAAGCACATGCGCAAACACCTGCGCTAAGTGCAGCAAAACTGACAAGCTAAGTCATCGCCAATTTTTAGACCTTGTTTTTTTTAACGTAAGATAGGGCATTAAAATGAGCAGGGGAGCTGGACCAAGTAAGAAGACAAAAACATCACTTTCATACGGAATGGGGGATTTTGACACTACAAGCCAATATTCAGCTGAAGTCCAGAGCGCATGAACAGTTCTGGAATTTACTCACAGAGGGAAAGCACCCAAGCATGAGAAGATGTGCTACCTCCTTGACTGCATTATTCGGCTCTACTTATTCATGTGAGTCAGCCTTTCCCACAGAAAGATCATTAAGTCCAAGTGCCGCTCCACCATGACTGGTGATCATTTGGAAGTGTGCTTGAGGCTGCCTGTCAGCAGCTCCTGTCTGGACTATGCATCTCTGGCTCATTCCATTCAGTGCAGGTCATCCGAATAAACTCAGGTAATGCCAAAAAATGTACACAGTTCATTGTGCTATGTTGTGCAATATGGGCTCATGCGGTTATGCAAGGTACATAAACATACATTGTACATATAAAGAATTCTCAATGCATCTATGAATCAATGTAAAAATAAATAAATATGTTTTGCATTTTTGTCGTTGGTGGATCGTTTTGACTTGGTCATTTTATAAGTAGCCCACATGCTGAGAAAGTGTGAGCAGCCTGGTAGGCTATCTAGCCCTGTACAGATGGACAGCCTTGGAAACCGGAAGGGGTCGGTCTGCCCTGGCCTAGAGGCTTAATCCGAGTCAGAGCTCAGTCAGCAGCAGTGACGTTGGTGCTTTCCACACGCTCCCCAGGATTTGATAGGTTGGGATGGTATCTCATTGTGTTTTTGACCTCCCCTGGAATTTACCTTTTAGTGTAATTGACTATTAAGACTCCCGCTAAAAGTTACCCATGCACGTACATTGACCCATTGGTGTTCTCTCTCTCTCTCTCTCTCTCTCTCTCTCTCTCTCTCTCTCTCTCTCTCTCTCTCTCTCTCTCTCTCTCTCTCTCTCTCTCTCTCTTCCCCCCCTCCCTCTCTCCCTCTCTCTCTTTCTTTCTCTATTGAGTTGTAGGAGGTCTTGGCATATTTGGGCTGCTAATCTTTTGTAAAGTGTGTGATTTGCAATTGTCCTCTTTCACGGTTTCATTTGGCTTATGGTATTTTCTTGAATGGAAGTTTTCATTTCAATATAGTCAGGTTTCATAATATACATTGACCTTTGTGCTTTACATTTCTTTAATTTTTAAAAGAAATTCTTTCTATCACCTGTCATAAGGGTAGTCATCTCTATTTTCTCATAAAAGTTGTAATGCTTTGTTCTGTGCACTGAGATCTGTAATGCGCATGGACTTTATTGCTATGCGGGGGATGAGGCATGGAATGGCCTTCGCTATCTCACTCTCAGTGCCGTCGAGTGATGTATGCTGATTCAGAGACACGCTGTAGGGCAGGGTAGCACTACGCCTGGTGGGTTTCCAAGACTCATTATGGGAGTAGAAAGCCTCATCTTTCTTCCATGGTTTTGAACTTCTGACCTTGTGGCTAGCAGCCCAGTGCATAACCCACTACACTCCCAGGGCTCCAGTAGTTATGTAGTGCTGCTGTAACAGAAGTCTATCCTCTCACGCTGTCGCAGGCTGGAGGTCTCCATCCAGGGCACCCGCTCTAGGGAAGGTCCTTTTTCTGTGTTGGCCCTGGGGCAGGTCCTTGTCGATTTTCAGCTTCTGCTGCCCCCTCCGTTCCTCAGAGATCTTTGTGTGATATGACACATGTCTGCCTGCATTTGGGTTTTCTTGGGTCTGTGCCTCATCTGCTAGATTTAGATCTCAACAGAGATAGATTTAAGATTCTCCCTCCACGAATTCTGCCTAATGGACCCAGCAAAGAAAACCCATTCTCAAAGGGATTATCACCACAGCCAGAAGGTAGCATTTACAAGACATATTGGGGAGGGTGGGCATCATTCAATGCAAAGCAGGGAGCAATTGTGTTTTTTTCCAAATGTGTAGCTAGAGTTGTCCTGGGTCACTTGTCCACTAGCCTGCACTTCACCCACTGATTGACAATGCCACCTCTTTCCTTATACACACAGTGTGCTTTCTGGTTTCTGCAGGATAATTGACTGCTTTTATCGCGTGTCATATTCTGTGTTTCATTTGGCGTCATTTATCCTTCGTTTATCCCTGTGTCGTGCTCACTATTGGAGTTTTAATAATTCTTAGTCTTGGGCCGACACTCCGTCTTGTTCTTTCTCCATTGGCATGGGTCGGGGGGTGTCTTGCTTGTTCTTGGCCTTTGTAACCCTTTGTGTGTTTCAGGGTCAGCATGTCAAGTCCCACGGAAAAGTGTGCTGGGATTTTTATAGGAATTGCAGTGGATTTATAGACCACTTAAGGGCAGAAACACGAACCCTGGTGGCATGGTGGTTACCCATTGGACTGCGAGCTGCAAGGTCTGAAGTTCGAAACCACCAGCCGCTCTGAGGGAGGATGTGATTTTCAACTCCTGTAAACAGTCTCAGCAAGTGGCAGGGCCAGTTCTACCCTGTCCTATAGGGTCACCATGAGTCAGCATCACCTTGATCGCAGTGATTTTTTTTTAAGAAGAGAAGTTTTGTGATTTAAAAAGCAACACTGAGTGTTCTTGCTAGTAAACTTGGTTCATCTTTCCATTTACTTATTTACATCTTCGTTAGTTTTTCAGTGATGCTTTGGGATTTCTTTTACCGCATGAAAACCTTTTATCGCTCTTGCTAGATTATTTCCTAGTTACCCTTTCCCTTTTTGTATTGTTACTGCTGATGTAGATGATATCTTCTTTGGAACTGCATTTTAAAATTTTTTGTTGCCAATAGATAGGAGTGGGGTTTATATTTAAATAACGATGCCAATGTTAGGTACCATTGAGTCAGCAACCCTATGGACAACAGAAGGCCACACTGCCATTGTTTTGTCTGGTGCTACATGTGCACCCATTGCTGCAGCCACTATGTTAGTCTGTCTCAGAAGGGTCTTTACTGTACAATGAATCGTGGCTCGTTTAGCCACGGTCTTTGTAACTCCCACCAAACGAATGGCAGGAACATGTAAATAGGGTGCATGGGACTCTAAGGTGGGGATTGGTCAGTTTGCCACGCTGCTGGGTACAAAAGGAGACCTCTCAGAAGCAAGAACGGAGATCTCACTATGATCCAGAGAGAAGAGCCCAGAGGGGAGTGCGTCCTTTGAACCCCAGCTCCCTGCACACAGGGCCTCTTCAGTTGAAGAGGCTGAAAGCGGTCACTCCAGAGACGACAAACACTGGGAGGTAAGTGGTGGAGAAGCAGCAGTGGAGGCAACGACATCCAGAGCACGGATCCGAGAGATGGATGTCCTGGTCAGAGATGAGTAAAGTTGAGTGGCTTCAGGCAGGAGGCTCACTGGCAACAAGGGGTGCCTCTGGGCACTGAGTCTGGGGAGCTAAAATTCCTGACCTGGGAGGGTAGAGCGGTATGCCTTTGAGGCAGACGAGCACAAGAAACTCCATTTGTGTCAGCTGCTAAGTGGCTTGCCTGTTCCTCCCTCCCATCTCGGAAAGTTGACTGCTAGTTGGCCTGCCGGTTCTCCCTCCCCTTATGGGAAAGCCTCGGCTGGCGATTAATTTCAGAATGTACTCCCAGGTTCCCAGGTTCTGGACAGCACAATTAGTTTTGATTGTTCTTCAATATATTGTTTGTTCGGATTCAATATTGTTCCCTTGGATGTTGTAATCTGAATGGTGTCGTTAATTTTGTTATGGTAACCGGGATGTTATAATCAATTTTGGTATGATTTCTTTTATGGTAAGAAATGTACCTTGTAATGCATGCTTACTCTTCTTGAAGGTCCAATTAATCCATCAACTTTGCTTCCTGCTTCTGTTCATGCTTGCTTGAACCCCAGGCGGGTGATAAATGAATTTTTCACCCTTAAAGATGGACTGAGATGCGGACTCTGGATGGCAATCTAAGAATCACTTTTAGATTGTAGCAGTCCAGTTGTAACCGAATAAAGACTCTCCTAAATTATCAAGACATGATAGTGGCTGCCATTTATTCGAATCCACAACACCTTTGGGTTGAGGCTCCTGGTGGAGTGGTGTGCCTTTGGGCATGGACCAGCAGTACTAAAGGAGGTTTATAACACTGTGTGACCTGGGCACAGGCTAGGCTTACTGATGCCCAGTGACACCCAGAGCTTGAATCACGTGCCTTCAGCTTGAGCTTTATGGCGGAGTGGCATGTCCTTTGGGCATTGATCGGCAGTGTAAAAGGAGCTTTGTACACTTCCTGGGCAGGACAGAGGCCAAGGCATCGCATGGCTCTGGGGCCAAAGGCCAGAGAGAAGCGTGCCTGAAAATAAGCACTCCTGCCCCCAAACTGCTGCCTTGAGCACCTCTGAGCCTGAGCTTCCCTCATCAATCCCATCAGCCGGGGTCATGTCTGTGAGTTCTGTGTGGCCATTACAGTGCAGGGACGTGGGAAGGATGTTGGTGTTGGAACTGGTAAAAAAGGTTCAAGGGTGGAGACATGTCTGGCTTCCACCTCAGAGAAATCGACCTTGGGCAGATGGTGAATTTGACTCTCCTTCCCCTTTGTGAAGTCAGGGAGGTCAGATGCCTCCTCCATTCCTGTGCTACAGTCTTCCTTTAAAAAAATTTTTTGGCGACCTTTGGCTTTACTTAACTTCAGGGACTGGCCTCTCTTGATAACATGTCCAGAGTATGTGAGATGAAGTCTTACATTCTCATTTCTAAGGAGCATTCTGGTTATACCTCTCCTATGACAGACTTGTTCATTCTGCCGACGACCCCTGGTGTAGTCAATATTCTTCACCAATACCATAATTCCTCCTCAGTCTTTCTTCTTCATTTATAGTTTTAATATGCATATGAGGCTATTGAAAATCAAAATACTATAATAGTTAGGTTTGTGTCAACATAGCTGGACCAGGATTCACAGTGTTATGACAGTTGCAATCTAGGAATGAATGCCCCATGATGTGCACTGACACAATGTAATCAGCTCTATGAAGGGACCTGCTACAAGCAGCCCAGCAGCTGTAAGAAGATTAGGGTGGAGGGCTACCCACTTGCTTCATTCACAGCTCTGATGCAATCGAGAGGAGATTTTTCCTGGGGTGTGGCCTGCTTCCTATCTATACATAAAAGCTGTTGGAGTTTGCTTGCTTCTTGCTATGTTTGAATCCTGAATCTGGATCGTTAACCTCAGGTTCTGTGGACTTGAGCCTGCCATATTGCCTACCTCCCCTGGGAGTCTTCAGGGGCCCGCCATCTGAACTGCCACACTTGTATTCATTTGCCCCTGCAGTCACCAGTCTGTCACCTTCCTGTCGCTCCAGCAGGTCATTAGCCCCAGCAAGCCCATGAGACACAAGTCTCCAGTCTTGTGTCTGACTCATGGACATGGCACTTGCCCAGGCATAGACTTGATTACATCTACAACTCTGTAAGCCATGGACTTAGTACACACACACACACACACACACACATGCATCACTGGATTTGCGTCTCTACTGAACCCAGCCTGAGACAAGTACCAACACTTTATGTAGGTTTTCGCAGTAGTTTTGCCCAATGCAATACCTCATTTGGTGTCTTTCTTTTTCTTTCCCATTTGGTGTCTTGACTACTGTTTCCATGAGCCTTGTGGATCCAAGTAAAATGAAATCCTTCACAACTTCCATAGTTTCTCCATCTATGGTGGTTCAAATGCACCAGCTCCTCGGCAGGAGAAAGACAAGACTGTCAGCTCCCAAAAAGATTTCCCGGCTCAGAAACCCTGTATGAGGTTGCTCCACAACAAAGGACCAAACCCATGGCCATCAAGTCCATGCCGGCTCGTAGCAACCCTGTAGGACCAGGCGGGAGTGCCCTGTGGGTTTCCCAGAGTGTCACTCTCTGCAGGACTCTCTGCCCTGTGTTCAACCGAGGAGCGGCTGCTGGTTTCAAACTGCTGACCTCACTAGGTTGCTAGGAGTGAGAGTTCACTTGATGGCAGTGGGTGTGCAGTTTGCTAATAAGCAGCACCATGCTGGATGGAGAAAAGACCGAAATCTTCCAAGATTTCGCTTTCCTGGAACCCACCATCAAAACGCAGGGAGGCAGCAGTCAAGACATTTGATGACATATGATTTGGGGAAAACCCTGTTGCCGAAGGCTTCTTGAAGGGCAGACGTGTCATGTGGAGGGCTGAATCGTGGTACTTTCCAGGTGCCTCATGCCTGTGGGAAAGCTAAACAGCGAGTCAGGGAGAGAGCAGGAGAACGGGTGCCACGGACCGCCAGACGAATGGACGTACCTGTCTCACCAGAAGTCCCGCCAGAGCGCTTCTTAGAAGTGAGGGTGGCAGGACTTTGTGTCACATGCATTGACTCTCGCCTCAGGAGAGGCCAGTCTCTGGAAAGCACATCACGCTCAGTGAAGCGGAGGAGCACCGCCGTGGGTCCCTGCACTGACACCGTGGCTGCAACAGTGGGCTCAACCATACCAGTGGCCGTGAGGCTGGCACAGGAGCAGGCAGTGGGTTGTCCTGCTGTCCGCCGAGTCACTGTGAGTCAGAACCATCTGGAAAGTGCCCAACAACAACAAGACTAATGTTTCCTTTAGCACGTTTGTTCACTGCTCGTGAGTGAGATTCACTTGTAAATTTCTGGAAAATAATATCCTTCCCTGGTTTTAGTATCTGGTCGAGCCAGATGGGTGGAGAACAATCTCTCTAGATTGTAAAATCGGGTTCCCGGTCCTTTGAACGTGTTGTGGAACGCCTCCGGAAAACGACCGGAGCCGCGTGTTATTTTCTTGTGTGGAGTCAGTATCTATTGCTGCATAACAAATATCTCCCGTCCTGTTGTTACTTGTTACTACCAACACATGGGTCAGTCACCCTGCCCCAGAGGGTTCACAAGGCCTCGTCTTCCTTCCCAGTCACCGCAGGGTGGGTCTGAACTCCCAACTGTTCAGCCGGAAGAAGGATGCCAGGACTGACTCCTTAATGACATCAAACAAGCAAGCGAAACTGCAGTCTCTGATAGTTTCTGAAGGTTAGGAGGGTGAGGGGACGTTCGCGTGGTGGCTCTGGCTCAAGGTTGGTCCTACGGTTGTCATCGAGATGTCGGCCAGGGCAAGGAATGTACAGATGCGCTTTACACAATGGATGGATGTGTGGATTGTGATGAGTTGTATGAGTCCCTAATAAAATGTTTTAAAAAATTTTTAAAAGAGAGAGATGTCGGCCAGGGCCATAGTCAGCTGACAGCTTGACCAAAGCTGGGAGACCCACTTCCCACTGCTGTGCCCACGGTTGTGGGCTGTTGGCAGGCGGTCTCGGAACCTCAAGAGCTGCTGGGGGTCCTATGACCTGGCGGCTTGCCTCCTCCAGAGTGACCCAAGAAAGAGCTAAGATTGTCTTGGAAATCACACTTAACCATGTTCTGTCTCCTACTGCTTCACGCAGGGCGGCCCTAACCACAGTGAGAGGGCTCTAGGCAAGCCCGTCAAGACCAGCGGCCAGCACCATCAGGCCCCATCTCAGAGCCCAGACTATCGTATTCGTGAATTATGTGTGGCTTGGTTTTAATTGCTCATGTATATTTTTCAGTGTTTATACCTCTGGCCAATCTTTGTTTTACTTTCCTTGTTTCTATTAAATGATTAATATTTTGTTTTAGAAATATGGTTCATTTTTCCACCTAGTTCTCAAATTTGTTGGTCTGAAATCATTCCTGGCATTTTTATTTCCCTTTTAAATCACCGTTGTGTCTGTGCCCATCTCCTTCTATATCCCTCATGTTGTTATCGCCATCTTCTTTTCTCCTGATTAACATTGCACCCTTTTGTCTATTTTAGGAGCTTTTGCTAAGACCCAGCTTTGGACTTTGTTATCCGTCCCTATTTTATTGTTTTTGGTTTCCTTTATTCTTATCATTCCTTCTTTTTATTTTTCGAGCATAGTTAATATTGTTTGCTTGTTTGAAGCCTGAATTTTTAGATTGGGTGATCAGTGTGTGAATTTTCATCGTTTCCGCCTTGTCGGGCTGTACATTCCCCTGTGCCTCCCTTTACCCACAGTTCCCAAGCCGTCGGCCGTGGAGCTATTGGCACTCTCTGTTTTAGTTCAGTTCCGCACTCTCATTTCCATCAAGCTTTGCCCTCAAAAACATGAGTTCTTTAGAAGTGCGATTTTTATCCCAAATGCACTTTTCTAGCCTTTCAATTAGCCGGAGTCCCAGTGGTTGGAGGTTTGAGCCCACCCTGAGGCTCGGCAGAAGAAGGGGCTGGCGCTGCAGGGACTTCCCAAACACTAGTCACTGAAACCGCATATGAAGAAGACACAGCAAGCCACGGGGTTGACACCTGGGTGGCCGCCCTGGGTCAGTACTGACTCAATGACAACTGGTTTTATTATTGATTTCTGACTTAATTGTGGCCTGGCCAAGTCTGTTTGGGGAGAAGTCACTGCAGGCTTCCCAGCTTTTAAAAATCACCATTACTCCCAGGGTGTGCCGAAGGCATGGAGCGCCAGGACTCTGGGCCGGCAGCGCACACGCCCTCACCGGGCAGCTGGAATTTTACAAGAGGCTCCGTCAACATCATAAAGAGACAAGCACTAATCGAGTCCAGCACGGAGCCAGAGCACCCGAAGCTGGGCTGCCTAAGGGAGAAACAAGGACCAGCCAGGGCCCAGTGACAGCCCTCGGCCTTCCTGCTCCACTCCTACGCCCACTAGGCCAGCACCTCCACCTCCACCTCCTGCTGCAGCCCGCAGCCCCCTGGAGAGAGTTTCTCTTTCCACTGCTGGCAAAGCCACTGCTGTTTATTAAATGCCAAACACGTGGCTGCATGTGAAGTCCATTTCCTCACCTGCAAAACCACCCCAGATGGCAAACCTGAGGTTCCGAGTGAGGTGGTAACAAATCTGAGGTTATAATGGGCAGGCCCACGTCACAGGCAGGCCCACGTCCCTCTGCCCTGGCGCTGAAACTGGCACAGGGCCCGCTCCCCACTGCTCCTCCTGGTGTGGACAGGGGCAGGTGCCGGGCCCAGCAACATGCTCATCAGGAGGGTGCTCGGGTCACGGCCCTCGACCTCTAGTCCCACACTCCTGCCAGGGCTCATGGAGAGCAGGGCCCTTTGTGGAGGCTTTGGGTGGTGAGGGCAAAGAGGTGGGGTGAAGATTGAGACAGCTGATCCAAAGACAAAGTCAGGAGGGGCACAGGCGAGCGGGCAGTGGGAGAGAGGCGGTGGGGCTCAGGGTGCAGTGCCGAGCCTGTGGAACAGCCTGTGTGCGGCACAGGGTGGATCCGGGAATGCGCCCCCCATCAGCACGCGGCGGGGGTGGGCTCCGTGGGTGGTGCAGGAGGAAGAAGGCCCCTGCCAGACTCGAGCTTCAGAGCTGTCCAGCCGGAGAGGCTCAAGAATGGAGGACAAACAGCTGGCATGCAGAACACAGGTCCTCAAAGTCTCCAGGCGAGCCTCTCCCAAGTCACTGCCACCAGCCTCCCCTCCACAGGCCCCCAGCCCAGAGTCACTGATCTCCCTCAGACCTCCACAGCCAGCCAGACCACCACATCGAGGGGTCAGGTTCCTGCCTCGTGCTCCGTTTGCCGGTGGGCTGGGCGTGTCACCCCTTTTCCTGGCGCTAGCCCCTCTCAATGTTTTAACACGGGAAAACAACGGAGAACGTCAGTGCTTCGAATCCCTGGGCCTCCGAGTTCACCGCCGTTCTAATTCTGCTGCTTGGAGGAGTTGAGGACAGGATGTTGCTCTGTGAAGTCATTCCTCCACCCCTGCCGGTCTGCAGGCTGCTGTGATGCCAGAAGCTTCAACTATCAGCAGCTTCCACGTGGTGGACAGGTGTCAGTGGAGCCTTCAGAATAAGACTAGGAGGAAAGGCCTGGCGATCTGCTTCTGAAAACTAGCCACTGACAACCTGACGATCACAACGGAACATTGCCTGAATTGCTAGCTGTGAGTAGGCCATAAGAAAAGGTCATTCCTGGAGGAGGACATCCGTTTGAAGTAGAGTCACTGAGGGCATGGGGAGCCCTCCGGAGGTGAACTGGCAGGGCAGTTGTGGGGATGGGCCTAGAAATCGTGAGGCTGATGAAGGGGCGGGTGACATTTTACCTTTTGGTCTGTTTCTCTCTCTCTCTCTCTCTCTCTCTCTCTCCATAGCTGGGGTCTTGGGGCAAGTACTAATCAGTCCCTGCGTGCACCCTCCTGCCCTCGGCCTGTTGTTGGCACAGGGATGATGCTTAGGAGGTGCTAGACTTTGAGCCTCACTAAATGGAAGAACACTCAATATATGAGCCAGCAGTTAAGACCCAAGACCAGCCCTGCCAGAGGTGAGCTTAGTGTCCACCCAGGCTGGGCAGCTAGAGGCTTTTGATCTTTGGCCCCACTGCCCTTAAGGGAGGGAAATACACTCCCTGATGACAACCTTGGGGAATTATGATTTCCCAGACAAGAGGCCAGAAATGGTGCTCTCTGGAGCAGGTGTGACATTTCTGCCTGGGTCTCCGACACTCAGGTCAGGGGTCAAGATGAGCGTAGCACAGGCGTCCTCAAACTACGGCCTGCGGGCCACATGCGGCCTGCTGCGAACATTTATCCTGCCGCGAACATTTATCTGGTCCGCCGGGTGTTTTTGCCCCGTTTGTTTTTTACTTCAAAATAAGGTATGTGCAGTGTGCATAGGAATTTGTTCATAGTTTTTTTAAAAAAAAAACTATAGTCCAGCCCTCCAATAGGTCTGAGGGACAGGGAACTGGCCCCCTGTTTTAAAAGTTTGAGGACCCCTGGAGTAGTAGGATCAGAAGGGGTGTGTTGATACGCTGCCCTTGTAGGTTTCCAGAAAGAGAAAAACTCATTGCCATTGTGTCCATGCTGACTCACAGGGCCCTATAGGACAGCATAGAACTGTCCCTGTGGGTTTCCCAGACTGTAACTCGGTCATGGGAGTAGAAAGCCCTGTCTTTCTCCAGTGGAGTTGCGGGTGGTTTCGAATGGCTGACCTTGCAGTTGGCAGCTCAGTGCTAACCAGAGAGAGCAAGTACTTTGAAATGCTCATCTGAAGCCTGAATGGTCAGTTCATCCTCAGGAGGCTTCCCCACCAAGAGCAGGGGGCACAGTGGGAAGTAACCTGGAGGGAGGGCAAGGGAGAGGGTCCCAGGGGAGAGGGCTGGCACCCCGTCATGCGGGAACTAGCTGAAAAGACCAGGGGTGTCACACCTGGAAAAGAGACGGTTTGAGGGCGCTGCTGACTGTGTTGAATCAGTTGAAAGGTTAACATGGGGAAGAGGGAGATTCATTCTGCTAAGTTTCAGGGTTCACGTGAGAACCCAGGACTCCTGGTAACAGTTGCTTTTGAGTGAGTTCCGACTCCTTGTGACGTCCTGTGTCAGAGCAGACCTGGGCTCCATGGCTGGTTTTCTGGGAATGGAATGCCAGGCCTTTCTTCAGAGGCTTCTCTGGGCAGTCTCTAACCTTTCAGTTCATAGCTGGTGTGCTCGCTGTCGGTACTGCCCGGGACGCTGATGGACAAAAGCCAAAAGAAAACAGTGAGTGAGACGCTGCTGGAGTCCAGGGAGGCCGTGGTCAGTGCGGTGGAGGGCCGCAGTGGTCACCCCGGGGAGCTGTGTGCTCCTGGCTACCTGTCACGCCCAGGTCTGACACCCACAGGAGCGCAGGAATGCTAGCGTGTGATGAGACAGGTGGACGGCTGGACAATGGTCTTTATGGTCCTTTCTACCTCGGGCAGTTTGTGACTGACTAATGGACTCTCCTGAGTTGAACTGGGTGGGGGTGGGTGTAGCCTGCAGTGGTCATTTGGGGCACTCTCTGGCCAAGCTGACCCACAGCAAGTATGTGGAAGAGCACACTTTCCAGGCATCGCGTCAGCTTGGGGGCTTGAGGTTTGCCCGACTCCTCAAACACAGCTGAAACCAGCCGTCTCAATGACAGGCTTTGTTTGGGGAACAGCAGTTAAGCAGCGCCATCACGCTCTGGGGCAAGACAGGACGGCCGCTCCTGCAAAGATTGACCGCCCTGGGGACCCGAAGGGGCAGCTCAGCTCTAGCCTTTAGAGCCGCCCGGGGTTGGAATCAACTCCATGACAAGGGCTTGGCATGGCCTTCGGTTCTTTCTAGGGAACGGGCCTTCTCGCTGAGCCTCAGGTGTCACCGTGGGTTTTACATTCCTGGACAGCCGTGGAAAAGCTCCACCAGAGCTTCGGTCTTTATAGGACTGGCCTCTGCTCACACCAGGAGGACCAGAGTATGTTTTCTACCCACACCTCTTCCTCTGAACACCCCGGGAAATTTAACATACACTCACCCTCCACTGGGAGCCCTGGTGGCGTCCTGGCTATGGCAGGGCTGCTAACCCTGTGAGCAGTTCGAAACCAGCCGCGCTGGCCTAGAGAGAGGTGAGGCTTCCTAGTCCCACAGGAGTTCCAGTCTCAGAAACCCACAGTTCTGCCCTGTACTAGAGGATCAACATGAGTCGTATCGACTCAATGGCCATGAGCCACCCCTTCCTCCGGGTGCCACTCTGGCCTTCCCTCCCCAGGAGGCCTTCCCATTCCTGCCCTCTCTCTCCTTCCTGCCCACAATACCAGCTTAGCTATTCTGAGTCCCGTTCCTTCTCTGCTGGTGACCTGCCGGTGAGCACTATGCAGTGAGGCTCTGATAAAAGGTGAAGCCACCATGGACCACCTGACCCACCAGCATCTCGCCCTTTCTTTTCTAATAGAGAACACCCAGGGCCCAAAGGAAGGGCCCACATGATTTGGCCTACTGACCAACCCACCCAAACGCACTGCCATCGAGTCATTTCCAACTCCTGGTGATCCAATCTTGAGTTAGAAAGATGTTCAATATTTGTGAGTGCAGGTAGCCTCATGTTTCTCCCGAGGAGTGACTGGTGGATTTGAACTGCTGACTACGCGGTTAGCAGAGACAGCACCATAGCACAGTGGGAAAGGAGGGGCCCTATGCAGACTTCAGTTATGGGATTAGAGAGAGGATATGGGAAAATGGCAAGGACTTTTTGGGCTGCAAATCAGGTCACATGTCCCATCAGGATTCAAACCCTCACTCCGTTGCTGATGCACTGTGGGACAATGAGGAAGACCTTCCCACTTGCTGGGCCAAAATGCCCCTGTGCATAAAATCAAGTTTGGACCAGCAGGCCCTTCCAATTCTGATGCTACTAAGAATCTAGTCCGTGAATGTTCTGCGCACACTTCCTTTTGCCTCCCTTGTCCCTCTACCTCCATCCTTTTAAAGACACATCCCTGTCAGCTGCCTCTCCTCACTTTCCCCAGCTGTTCCCGAATCCTTATGGCCTGCCCATCTCCCTCCTACCGTTGAAGTGACTGCAGAGAAAACTCCCTTCTTAGAATGGACAGGGGATCAGTCCAAATGACCTCCCCGGTGTCCTGGTCCCCACTGCCCGCATCATGATCTGCATAAACGCTTCTTGACTGGTTGTTTTCATAGCTCCTAGTTGGAGGAAACCCTGGCCTGATCCTCTGAGAGTCCCTGGTTCTGTTCATGCTGTTACTGCTAACTGGGGATCGGGCCTGCATATTCCACAGTGGTTACTGGCTTCCCAATCTGTGCCCACAGAGAGCACGCTCAGAGGACTTCCTGGAGGATGGAGGTCTGAGCAGCTGCAAGGAAATCACCAAGGGAAATAATCCGAGTGTAGCAGTCCACTCTGTGGGAATTCTAATAGGAAATGGGAGGTTGCAGTAATCATGGGAATCCAGAATAAAGAAGAAGAGTTTTAAATCGCAAGAGTCTGTTTCTCTGCTGCCGGTGCCCCTCTCTGGACCCAATGCCACACAGTAGCTGATGAATAGGCATGGCAACTGTGTTGTCATCCTCTGGCTCTGGGATGACTGAGCAGACTTCACTAATGGACTATCACATGTGCCAGCTCTGAGCTGTCTGGAGCTGCCTGGAGGACCGAGATGAACACTCGCCCAGTTTAACCCACCTCGGAGCTCACACAGGGGAATCGGGTATGAGAGAAGGCAGTGGTAACACCTGGGACTGAGTAGTGTGATTGTTTCTATAGGAAGGAATGAAAGTCAGTTCTGGTATTTTGGATATTAGACCCTTATCAGATATGAGATTCCCAGTGATTTCTGCCCCTACTCATTAGTTGTCTTTTTACTCTTTAGATGAGGTCTTCTGATGAACACAGGTATTTAGTTTTCAGGAAGTCCAAGTTGTCAATTTTCTCTTCTGCTTTTCATGCATTTGTTTTGTACTTGATAATCTCTCAATAAACAACAACAAAAACTAGGCCTCACATTGTCTCTATGTTTCCTTCCAAGAATATTTATGTCCTTAATCTATTTTGAACTGCTTTGTGTGTGTGTGTGTGGGGGGTCCTATAGTGTGAGGTATACTTAATTTTTCTGTATGTGGAAATCCTGGCATAGGTTTTTGCAAGTACCTATTGTGGAAGAGATTATTTCATATCTATTAAAGGGACTAGTTGAAAATCACATGTCTGTAGATACATGGATTTTTTTTCTGGACTCTCACTTTGACACTAATGGTCTATGTTTTCTCATTAAACTAATACCATGCTGCTTGGATTACTGAAGCTGTACTGGGGATCAGAACCCCAATCCTCATGGATACTAGATTTCCTGGGTCTACTGAGACCAAGTGAACCCCCAAAACAATTGCTTAGATTTTGAGCTGAAACTATCCAATGAAGTAATTTTAAAAATAAACAACAATTTAGCTCATTAATGAAGAACACTTGCCTTGAGCACTACATCATATATATATATATATATATATATATATATATATATATATATATGAGATAAAATTGACAAGAGCACCTCTAAAGCACAAATGAGAACTTTCAAAGGCAACTTGGTGGTCAAACAATATGGATAGAGAGAGTAAAAATGGTGACAAAAGGTGAAAGGTTTTTGGATGATAAGATATTTGTCATTGAACTGATGCATGTTTTATTGTATATATTTTGATCACACATAGATAAAAGAACCAGGCAGAATTACTGGAGTGGAAAAATGCAGTAATTGAAATGAAGATTTCTCTAGACAATCTCAATAGTAGATTCGGGCTGGCAGAAGAAAAACTAGTAAACTAGAAAACACTTGAGTTTATAAAGCCTGAAGGACAGTAAAGAGGGGGGGGATGAAGGAAAGTAAATAGAGTCAAAGAGAATTGTGGGACAACAACCAGGAAAACAGCACACACATCATAGGAGTCCTGTGAAGAGGAGAAAACAAGAAAGGAACAGAAACAATCTTTGAAGAAATAATGATAGAAACTTCTCTGATTTTGACAACGCACATGTGTTTACACATGCAAAAGCTCAATCAATGAATTCCAAGTTGAACAAAATGCAAAAGATTCCCCCTAAGACACATTGTCATCAGACTCAAAAGACAAAGATAATAGAGAATCTTGAAAGTAGCAAGAGGAAAAATGAATTGTAATACAGAGAGAACTCTAAAAAAAAAACTAAGTGCTGATTTCCTCTCAGAAAGCCAGAAAGCAGTGGAATGACATATTTAAACTGTTGAAAGAAAAAGAACTATTGAAACTATTAAAAAGAACTATTCTTTAAAAAGAAAAGCTCTATGACCAAGATTTTTTATATCTGGCAAAACTGTCCTTCAAGAATGAGGTTGAAGCTAAGACATCCCTAGATAAATAAAAGTTGAGTGAATTTGATATTACTAGACCCACCTTACAAAAAATGCTAAATTGGCAATAGGCTATGCTAGGAAAGGGGCACGATGTCAACCGATAACCCACAGCAGAGGGACTCCACAGTAATCAACGCAGGAGGGACACTGAGAGGGATACTCCACTCTTCCAGGTCACAGGAGGAGCATCATAAAGGTAGGTAGACTCAGTTTCACTGGTTTTGAAAGAGCAGTGGGCTATTGGCTTATCCCTGTAGCAGCTGGCTTGGGCTTAGCATTAGCCCTGCCACAGTCGCAGCCAGAGCGGGCTACCTCAGATGGCCCGAGGGCTTTACTTCAACACCGCCATAGTTGCCACCACCTCAGGGCTGTGTTTAACCCCCTGAACCCCCACAGTTGGGTGGTTGGGGGGCCTCTGTATGTATGTAGGTATGTAGGTGTGTATCTCTCTTTCCCACAACAGTTGTGGCTGGCTCGGGTTTTTGTCTGTTTGTTTCCTCCTACCACAGCCAGTGTGCGAGGTGTTCACCTCACCTAAGGCAACTCTGCTGACCCTCACGGTAGTTCACACAGCTGGGGTAACTTCAGTCCACCCTCTGCGGCACCCCATGCAACTAGGGAACCTCAACTTGCCTCCACCGTGCCCCACATGGCCGTGGAAACTTTCACCTGCCCTTGTGGTGCTCCACAGAGCTTCAGGAATCTCTGGCCACCCTCCACAGTGCTCTATGCCACTGTGGGCCACACCACCATGGTTTTCTGTATGATAAAACAGCATAGCACTATCCCACAGGGATGGTTCAACATCTGAAAGTCAATTTCCCACATTGACAAGAAGGATAAGAACCACATGATAATATCGATAGGCTCAGAAAAAGTTTGACAACATCCAATACCCATTCCTGTTTAAGACACTCAAGATAATAGAAATGGAAGCAAAATTCCTCAATATATGAAACACCAACAGTCAATGTAGTAGTGACTGGAGAAAAGATGAAAACATTCCTATTGAAAAAGGGGACCAGACAAGGATGACCCTTGTCCCTTATTTTATTCAATAGCATGCTGGAAATCCTAGCTAACAACATAAGTTAAAGGAAGGACATTAAAGCAATTCATGTGAGGAATGAAGAGTTGAAACTGTCATTATTTGCACATGATATGATTTTACATATTGAAAATCCCAGAAGTTCCACAAGAGGACTGCTGTAAATGAGAGAAGAATATGGTAGAGTGGCAGGACACAAGATCAATTAACAAAAGTCTATAGGATTACTACATACTTTAGGCAAGATCATAGAAGAGGAGATCAAAAAGGTAGTTCCCTTCACAATAGGCAAACACAAATCGAAATATCTAGGGATATGCCTAAAAACAACAACAAAAAACCCCAAATGATTTTTATGAGGAAAACTACCGAACACTATTATAAGAAACCATAAGTGACTTCCACCATTGTAAGAATTTCTCCTGCTCGTGGATCGGAAGACTCAATACAGTAAAGATATCAAGTCTACCCAAGGCACTATATACATTTAACGCTATCCAGATACAAATACCAACATGCTTTTTTAGGAAAAATTGACTACCAACTTCATATGGAGAGGGAAGAAGCCCAGAATTAGCAAATAACTCCTTAAGAAGTAGGACTAAGTAGGAGGGCTTGTTTTACTTGACTTTACTTGACTTTAACACCTATTATACAGCCACAGTGGTCAAAACAGTGTGACGCTGGTATAAAGACAGGTACTCAGACCAATGTAAATGAACAGAAAATGCAGAAATAAAAACATCTACATGCAGACAACTGATCTTTGCTAAGGGCCTCAAAAATATCAAATGGGAAGGTGATGCCCTCTTCAACAAGTGGTACTGGGAAAAAATGGATATCTACATGCAGAAAATGAAGCAAGACCCTTATCTCACTCCATGCACAAAAATAATGTTGGAGTTGATCACAGACGTCGATGTAAAACCTCAAACTATTAGAGCCACCAATGAAGAAATTGGGACAAACCTAAGAAGTTTGGCACAGGGAATATATATGCTATCAGAAATAGGGAAGACACAAACACAGAGGAAGCACACATCGAAAGTGTGATTGTACATCAAAAGAATTCACCAAGAGAGTAATAAGAGATCCCACAGATTGGGAAAACATCTTTAGCAATGACACTCAGACTTATTACTAAAATCTCCAATATCCTGGTAGCCTACAAAACAAAAAATAATAATAACCCACTGAGGAGGTGGGCATAAGACCTGAATGGAAGTTTCCAAGGGTGGAAATCCAAATGGCCAATGAACATATTAGAAAATGTTCCTGATCATTAGCCATAAGGGAAATGAAAATTAAAACAACTATGAGATACTACCTGACACCCTCAAAGACAGCCCAATTAAAAAATTCAGAAAGCAACAAGTGCTGGAGGGGGTGTGGTGAGATAGGAACGCTCATCCACTGCTAGTGGTCCTATAGGTATGTGCAGTGACTATGGAAATTGATCTGGCGAGTACGGAAACAAATGGAAATTGAGCTACCATATGACCCAGCAACCCCTCTACTGGGCGTATACCCAGAAGAATAAGAAACAGATCAAGACCAGACATCTGTGCTCCAATGTTCATCACAGCGCAGTTCACAATTGCAAATAATTGGAAACAATATTAAATTCTATCAACTGATGAGTGGATTGAAAACTGTGGCTCATAATACAATGGAGTACTATGCAGCCCTAAAAATCAGTGATGAATTCATGAAGTACATTGTCTCATGGGAAAAGTTGGAGGAAATTACATTTAGCAAAGTTAACAAGCACATAGGGACAAGTACCATATGAATCCTCTGAGGTGAGTTCAAAAAGTACAATGGGCACAGAGGACTAGCTACTTAATGGATAATTCCTGGGTCAAGGCCCAGGCATATGGTAGGGGTCAGACCCAACCCAGGGATGCATATGGCAGCCAACTAAAAAGGATGGGGCAAGGGAGGAGAAAGACAAGGGAGGTGGGGGAACAGAGCATTAATCCACCCATGGGGAGGGTATTGTTTGAGTCTCCATAGGAAATGGAGAGAGGGACCAGATCTCATCCTGGAGCACCAAGCCTTGAGGGCAGCAGACCAGCATGGATCAGCAAACTAACAGAGAGGACGATGGGGCTAGACCCAAGCCAAGCTATGTTGACCTCCTCCTAAGAAGAATGCAATAGAGTACAGTACTGAAGATATAGCCCAGGGAGAGTGGCAGGTCTGTCCAGGCCACACAGGTACAAACTAACAGGGAAAGAGAGAGAGTGAACCTCATCATGGCCCACCAAGCCCCAAGGACAACATCCCTGTTTGGAGCAGTCAATGCACAGAGAGGACCGTAGGGCCGGCCCCACCACGAGACTTGATGACCCCTCGCTGACCCACAACACTATGGCGGCAGTACTGGAGACGCTGTGCGGAAAGTGTGCCCAGTCTGCCCACACACAAGGGGAAGGGGGGGCGCAGAAATTGGAAGGGAATGCAACAGGGAAGCAAGGGGAGCAAAGTAACAAAGTCCCTGAAGAATCCTAAAAATACACTTCAGTCTCAGGGGACAGGACTTGGCACTTCATCAGACCTGATTGGAAAACATTCATAAGGGTCAGTAGACAGACCTACAACTATTTTTGTTTAATAGGAAGGGATGCTTTTATTGGATGCCATTGAACTAACTTCTACTCACGGACCACATGTACAACAGAATGAAACACTCCAAGGTCTTGTGTAATCCTTAAATTTTGTGTTACTTTTGGGCCCATTGTAGCAGACACTTTCCATCCATCTCATCAAAGGGCTTCCTCTTATTTGCTGACCTGCTACTGTACCAAGCATGATGTCTTTTCCCAGAGAGTGATCATTCTTGATAATGAGGTCACAATACGTGAGATGAACTTTCACCATCCTTGACCTGGAACAATTTATAGGCATTTTTGTTTTGTTTTGATTCTTCTTTTTCCCCCTTTTTTGTTCCATGTCTATCTATATAAGATAAGCAGGATAAACAATCCTGAGGAGAAAACAATGGCACCACAGTTCTGGAGGGGGGGGAGGGAGAGGAGAAGCAGGGAAGGGGATCAGGGAGCCAACTAACTTAGGGACAAGGGAACAACAAGAGATCAAAAAATGATGTCAAGGTGGGCATAGAATGCTTGGTGGGGTTTGATCAAGTGCAATGTATCTGAGAGGAATTCCTGAGAGCTAAATGCAGGGCAAGCATGATAGTGGGACAGGAGGAAGATGAAAGGAAATAGAGGAAAGCACTAGGAGGCAAAAGATATTTATAGAGGTATAGCTATAGGCATTATTTTATAATGGTATGGATAGAGGTCAATATACATATATTTATATGTTAAGTATTAAGCTAGGATATGGACGTTGGGTCTCTACTCCAGGCCTCCCTAAACACAAGAACACTTTCTTCTAATAAACTGGTACTCTTTGATACTCACTTTCCTGACATGATTGCTGAAGATAAAATGGGTGCACAAGCAAATGTGGTGCAGAAAGCGGATGGTGCCCAGTTATCTAAAGATATAGCATCTGGGGTCTTAAAGGTTTGAAGTTAAACACATGGCCATCTAACAGGGAAGCAGCAAAGACCACATGGTAGAAGCACACCAGCCTGGGTCAATGTGAGTTGTCAATGGAATCAGATATCAGGTATCAAATCCTAAACATTACTGATGCAAATGAGAGGGTTTGTAATGGAGAATTATCTACAAAGCCCATCTGTAGACAATGGAACAATCCATTCACAGAAGGGCCACAAGGAAGGGCAGATTGAACCAGGGTGAATGATCGTACCAAAAGAATACACAACATTTCTCTAGTTCCTGAATGCTTCCTGCCCCCCCCCACCCCCCGCACTATCATGACCCAGTTCTTCCTTACAAATCCAGCTATACTGGAGTACATTGGTACAGATAAGAGCTCTTTTAAAGAAATCATTTTATTGGAGCCTTGTACAACTCTTATCGCAATCCATACATACATACGTCCACTGTGTCAAGCATGTTGTACATTTGTTGCCATCATCATTCCCAAAACATTTTCTTTCTACTTGAGCCCTTGGTATCAGCTCCTAGATTTTCCCCCCTTCCTCCCCCACCCTTCCTCCCTCATGAACTCTTGATAATTTATAAATTATTATTTTTTTCATGTCTTTCTCTGTCCTCCAGAGAAGGGGTTATATGTAGATCATTGTGATTAGTTCCCCTTTTCTCCCCCACCTTCCCCTTCCCCTCCTGGTATATCTAATCTCATTATTGGTCCAGAGGGGTTTATCAGTCCTGGATTCCCTGTGTTTCCAGCTCTCAGATAAGAGCTCTTGGCACAAGGAATCCAGGACAGATAAAGCCCTCAGAAACAGTAGTGGGAGTAGTGATGCCAGGAGGATAGAGGGAGGGTTGGGCGGAGGAGGGAAAGGGGGAACTGATCACAAGATTGGATATATACCCTCCCCCCCCCAGGGGATGTATAATAGATGTGGGTGAAGGGAGACAATGGGCAGTGTAAGATACAAAAGAAGAATTGATAATTTATCAAGGGGTAAAGGGAGGGCAAAAAGAGGGACTGATACACAGGGCTCAAGTAGAAAGAAAATGTTTTGGAAATGATGATGGTAACATATGTACAAGTGTGCTTAATACCATTGAATTATGGATTGTTATAAGAGCTATAAGAGACTACCAACAAAATGATTAGTAATAATAATAAAGTTAAAAAATGAATAAAATGGGGGAAAAAAAGGCTAAATTGAGTCCTTCAGGTTAAAACAAAAGTACACTAGGCACTAACTTGAAGTCATACTTTGGGGGAATAAACTCCGGTGAGACAATTTCATGGGCAAATAAAAAGGCCAGTTTTATTGTATCTTTAGTTTGTAACTCTAGTTGTTATGTCCTACATGGCTTAAAGTGACAATTTCAGACAAAGAATTATAAACTTACGTTATTGGGCAATAATGTTTAAGGCTATAAGTTGTGACAATAACATAAAGGGGAAGAACATATAGAAATAGAGCTATGTCTATTGTTGAAGTTAATTAGTATAGGGATATATTTAATATCTTAAAATTATAGCAGATAGAATATATAATATATCGGATATAATTATATATTCGCATTCTAATTTTTGAGATAATACTGAAAGTACCATGAACTACTGGAAGAACAAGCAGATCTGTCTTGGAAAAAGTACAGTCAGAATGCTCCTTGGAGGCCAGAAAGGTAGGTTTTGACTCACATGCTTCGGATAGGTTATTAGGAGAGATCAGTCCCTGGAAAAGACCTTCATGCTTGGCCTTTTCCTGCAAAAAAGAGGAAGACCCTCAGAGAGACGGATTGGCACAGTGCCTGCAGCAAAGGGCTCAAGCACAACTGTGGCGATGGTGCAGGACTGGGTAGTGTTATGTTCTGCCTGGATAAGTAGGTTATATAGGGTAGATATGAATACATAGGGTAGACATGAATCAGAACCAACTTGACAGCACCTAACAACAACAACATAGTATCAACAATAACAAAACCTTGAAAATATACATACAAGGAAAGGAGGAAAGATTTGAAATAACAAAAGACAATCAACAAAACACAAAAGAAGACAGTCTTGGAAGAAATGGACAAAAAGTCACAGCTAGAGAAACAAAAGCAAATACCACATGACAGCAGTAAGTCCTTTCTCAGTAACGACTTTAACTCTACATAGATTCAAAGGCATACGTTGAAAAATTAGATCGAAAAAACATGACTTGTCCAATAGTATCTACAAGAGACACGTCTTAGACTAAGAGACAGAATTAGACTGAAAATGAAAGGATGGGGGAAAACACAAAATAAAGCTGGAGTGACTGTATGAATATCAGACAAAAATAGATTGTAAGCCAAAATCTATTATACAAAACAAAAAGGACATTATGTACTTATAAATGGGCTAATTCATCAAGAAGATGTAACAATTTTAACGATATATGAACCAAGTACTGACAGAATTGAAGGGAATTGAAAGTTGTACAATAAGAGCAGAAGCCTTCAATGCAGCACTCTTAATAATGGCTAGAACATCTAAGAATAAGATCAATAAGCCAACAAAGGGTTTTTACATCATATAAATCAACTCGGCCTATCAGACATATAATAGCCCACCCAATACACATTCTTCCTCCATGCACAGGGAACATTCTCCAAAACAGACCATTTTCTAGGTCACAAAAGAAGTCTCAATGCATTTAAAAGTTTAAAAGTTTAACAATGACGTGAAACTGGAAACCATTAACAGAAGAAAAACTGGAAATCACACAGATGTGTGGAAATTAAACAACATTATTTAGTCACAGCAAATGAGTCAAAGAGGAAATCAGAAAATATTTAGAGATGAAGAAAAATGAAAACACAATGCACCAAAACTTATGTGATAAATTACAAGCAGTACTCAAGGGAAATTTATAGCAAACACCTATATTTTATTTTATTTTTTTTAGACAATTTATTAGGGGCTCATACAACTCTTATCACAGTCCATACATATACATACATCAATTGCACAAAGCACATCTGTACATTCTTTGCCCTAATCATTTTCTTTTTTTTTCTCCTCTCTTCTTTTTTTACATTTTATTAGGGACTCATGCAACTCTTATCACAATCCATACATATACATACATCAATTGCATAAAGCACATCCATACAACACCTATATTTTAAAAGAAGAAAGATATTAAATTGGTAATCTAACTTTACAGCATGAGTAACCAGAAAAAGAAGAGGGAATTTAAGCCCAGATTTACCAGAGGGAAGAAGAGAATGATCAACGATCTAATAAAGAGAGACGATAAGAATAATGACAAGAATCAACAAAAGATGGACTTCTGTCTAACTAGACTGACAAAGGGAAAAAGGAAGAGATACCTAACTAACTAAAATCAGAAATGAAAATAGCACCTTTACCACTGACTCTACAGGAATAGAAAGGACTATGAATTACGAATTCTGTAATTCAATAGTACTATTAATTGCATTCAAATAAGACTATAGTAGTGAAGCTATAGAGTCCTTGTATTGTGATTATCTAAGGAAAGGGCAGTTTATTTAAATGCTCGTGCTGTCAGGCACTAAGTTGATTCTCAGTCAAAACACTTCTCCGTCCTGCAGGCCTCACCGTCATTCCTAGGTTCGAGCCCGTTGTTGTGGTCAATTGTGTCATCTATTTTACTGAGGGTCTGCCTCGCTTTCAGGGCTCTCTACTTTACAAAGCATGATGTCCTTCTGCAGAGACTGGTTCCTCCTGAGAACATGTCCGAAGTACAGTAGACAAAGTCTTTTCATCCGCACTTCTCAGGAGCATTCCGGCCATTCTTCCGAGACAGATTTATTCTTTATTTTAGCAATCCAGGGGATATTCAGTACTTTTCATGAACACCATAATTGAAGGCATTCATTTTTTTGACCTTTCTTATTCATTGTCTGGATTTTCAGGCTAGTTCTCAAAGTGAAATATTTGCCCATCAGTACTTTAAAAGAAAATTTGCTAAATACTTGTCCAAAGCAATACATCATGATTTCTTCACTGCTTCCGTTAAGCATTGACTGTGGATTCACGTAAAATGGAATCCTGACCTCCATTCATCATGATTTTGATTATGGGAAAGATGGGACTTTCTACTCCCACAGCCTTGGAAACCCACAGGGCAGTTTTATCCTGTCCTGTAGGATCACTACGGGTTGGAATCTACTTGAGGCAGTGAATTTGATATTTTGGGTTGAGTGAGACCTGAAGAGTCCTGACGTAGGGGTTAAACACAGTCAGCAATTTGAATCCACCAGCCGCTCTGACAGAGAAAGATGAGGATTTGTGATCCTGTACAGATAGGAAGCAGGGGCAGTTCAACTGGTCCATCAGATTTGCCTCCAAGGCAGTGAGAATTTGCATGAGACCTGTAACAGAAGAGCAGGAAAGAGTAGGAAATTTGAGACCATGTGACAGGGAAGCAGATGGATGAACTGAAGAACAGAGAGGAAGAGGAACCTGAGAAGAAAGAGAAGATCTCATCAGAAAAGTTCTTTGGTCCTCAATGTGACCATGACCTTCCTTCTTATTTTTCTGATTCTTTCCCCTAAAACTGCATAGCTTTGCAGAAGTGAATGGACCATGAGCTCTCCAACACTGGCATGGATGCTCATTGAAGAAAAGTGACTACCCTAGGGCTGCCATGAGCAAGAGCCAAAGTTAACATGTGAACCCAGGATTCCTAAGTCAAGTGTCCTCTCAACATCACACACTGCTTTACAAAACCAAGTCCTACAGCAGACTTGTGATTACTACCTCTTCTTGGAACTCAGGACAAGTGAGTTTCAACGGCATTCAATGGCAGGAGAGAGTCTTGGAGTTTTGAGAGCTTTTGTTTCTGCCTCTTTTGGTCCCAGGGAGAATGACCATTTTCCTTCCGGCCTCAAATTCAGGTAGACCAGGGATAACTTTCCAGGTTCTGCATGGCTCCTCTAGGAATCTGGATAAAAGAAAGGCTAACACACCTATCTGATATGTATTACTTCTATCCATCCTTCATCTGTAGTGAAGAACTGTTTATGCCCCACACATAGATGAATACTTTTGTAAAATATACCCAAATTCTAATATTAGAAAAATGGAGTCTAATAACAGTAAAACACGATGTATTTTAAATTAGAGTCAGAAGATAGGACTCTCAAATCATGCGTAAGCATTTAGTCTCGATTCTGTACTTGATGTGCAGTTGATGGGCTATAAATGGTTCTTGGCTAAGTAACTCTTCTCCTTGGAGTGACAGTGCTCTAAAATTCAGACTAAACTGTGAGTGGCTTTTTTGCCTCAGTGCTTTTACATTGAGTGTAATTTGCTTGCTAGGAGCCTCTGTTCCCTTCTTTCGTCCGTGACTGGCATAGTGTCTTCATTCAAGTGCCTGAGTAAGCATCACCCCTTCGGAGAACCCTTCCTTAGCAAATTCCAGATAAGAAACCCTGGCCAAGTAATTCTTTTTCATTGGATACTATGTAAATAGCTCCTTGTATGTGTCTCATGACTTATGAATGTTCATGATTTGTTCGTTCTGCCTACTAGCCTATAAACTCATCAAAACTGTCATATCTTGTTTTGTTTACCATAGTATAACCAGTGACAATTAGAATGCCAAGCCCATGACACATTCTTAATAAATACTGGTAAACGAATGAATGAAATTAACCTCTAGCCTTCTGGAAGGTTTCATCACCTGCAAGATGGGAAGAGCAATAGCTTTCACATAGGTTATTGAGAGAAATACTTGAAGTAAAATATAATGTGTCATGTGTAGTGTAATAGCAGCATGGACACTTTACAAATCTCAAACGTTTAAATTTATATGATGGACACTGTTTATACAGCAGTGTTTTAAAATAGATCATTCATGAAGGTTTAGAATCAAAATATTAAAACTCCCCTTCTTTCTAGTCATCACTATAGACAATCAGTAACCATTGAAGAGTCTGGAGCGACACGTCACGAGATGGTGATGACTGATTACAGCGCACATACCAGGAAGTCTCTCTTTTAACAAATAATTTTATTGGGGATTCGTACAACTCTTATCACAATCCAGACATCCATCCATTATATCAAGCACATTTGTACATTTGCTCCCATCATCATTTTAAAAACATTTTTCTATTTGAGCCTTTGGTAATGGTTCCTCATTCCCCCTTCCCTCTCCCACCTTTCCTCCCTCATGAACCTTGATACTTTATAAATTATTTTTTCATGTCTTACACGGACTGATGTCCATCCCCCAGGGAGGGGGTTATATGTAGATCATCGTGATCAGTTCCCCTTTCTCCCCTACCTTCACTTTACCCTCCTGGTATCTCTACTCATTATTGATCCTGAAGGGTTTATCAGTCCTGGAATCCCTGTGTTTCCAGCTCTTAACTGTACCTGTGTCCATGCTCTGGTCTAGCCTGATTTGTAAGGTAGAATTAGGGTCATGATAGTGGGGGAGGTAAGAAGCATTAAAGATCTAGAGGAAATTTGTATGTTTCATTAGTGCTATACTTCACCCTGACTGGCTCATCTCTTCCTTGTGACCCTTCTGTAAAGAGACGTCCAATTGTCTACAGATGGGTTTTGGGTCTCCACTCTGCACTTCCCCTCATTGACATTGATATTACTTTTTGTTCTGGCTTTTGGATGATTGATACCTGATCCCATCAACACCTCATGATCACATAGGCTGGTGTGATTCTTCCATGTGGGATTTGTTGCTTCTCAGCTAGATAGCCACTTGTTTATCTTCAAGTCTTTAAGACCCCAGATGCTATATCTTTTGATAGCCAGGCTCCATCAGCTTTCTTCATCACATTTGTCTTCAGCAATTGTGTCAGGAAGCTGAGTGTTACAGAATGCCAGGTTATTTGAACAGTGTTCTTGTGTTGAGGGAGTACTTGAGTAGTGGCCCAATGTCTGTCTGCTACCTTAATATTTAACATATAAATTTATGTACTTAGATATATTTCCTTATCATTATATACAAATGTATTAACATATATATATGCTTGTATTTAGACCTCTATAAATGCCCATTTGCCTCCTAGTTCTTTCCTCTATTTCCTTTTACTTTCCTCTTGTCCCACTCTCACGTTCAGCCTTCATTTGGATTTCAGTGAGTCCTCTTGATTACATCGCCCTTGATCAAGCCCTACCAGGCTTCCTACACCCTCCTTGTCATCGATTTACCACCACTTGTTGTCCCATTGTTCCTGGATTTGTTAACACCCATTTCATTTTCCCTGCATCCCCCACTCCCATGACTCCCTTGAACAGTCAGTCCTGTTGTTTTCTCCTCCGGATTGTTTATCCCACCTATGGTATCTAGATAGACATGCAGAGACAATAATAAGCACAAAAACAAGACAGAGCAAAACCAAACAACAAAACAAAACAAAACAGCAACAACAACAACAAAAACCTAATGACTAAAAAACGAGAGCGAAAAGCCTGTAAATAATTCCATGTCTGTTTGTTGACCTGTAGGAGTGTTTTCCAGTCAAGTCTGACGGGGTGCCATGCCCTGGCTCAAAGTCTATTTTTGGTATTCCCTGGGACTTCATTGCTTTGCAATCCTTGCTGCTCTGTTGCATGTCCTTAGAATTTCACTCCAATGTGGTGCGGTCAGATTGGGCACAATTCCCCCACTGTGCCTCCAGTGTTGTACCTCTTAGCACTCTGGGTCAGTGAGGGATGGTGTGTCTCATGGTGGGGCTGGCCCGATGGTCCTTTCTTTTTTTTTTTTAAACATTTTATTAGGGCCTCATACAACTCTTATCACAATCCACACATACATCAATTGTGTAAATAAAGCACATCTGTACATTCTTTGCCCTCATCATTTTCAAAGCATTTGCTCTCCACTTAAGCCCTTTGCATCAGGTCCTCTTTTTTTTACCCTCCCTCCGCACTCCCCCCTCCCTCATAAGCCCTAGATAATTTATAAATTATTGTTTTGTCATATCTTGTCTTGTCTGACGTCCCCCTTCACCCCATTTTCTGTTGTCCGTCCCCCAGGGAGGAGGTCACATGTAGATCCTTGTAATCGGCTCCCTCTTTCCAACCCACTCACCCTTTATCCTCCCAGTATCACCCCTCATACCCCTGGTCCTGAAGGTATCATCCGCCCTGGATTCCCTGTGCCTCCAGCTCCTATATGTACCAGTATACATCCTCTGCTCTATCCAGACTTGCAAGGTAGAATTCGGATCATGATAGTTGGGGGAGGGGGGGGGAGAAGAATTTAGGAACTGGAGGAAAGCTGTATTCTTCATCGGTGCTACATCGCACCCTGACTGGCTCATCTCTTCCCCTAGACTCCTCTTCAAGGGGATCTCCAGTGGCCGACAAATGGGCTTTGGGTTTCCACTCTGCACTTCCCCCTTCATTCACTATGGTAAGATTTTTTTGTTCTGATGATGCCTTATACCTGATCCCTTCGACACCTCGTGATCGCACAGGCTGGTGTGCTTCTTACATGTGGGCTTTTTGCTTCTGAGCTAGATGGCCGCTTGTTTACCTTCCACCCTTTAAGACCCCAGACACTATCCCTTTTGATAGCTGGGGACCATCAGCTTTCTTTGCCACATTTGCTTATGCACCCATTTGTCCTCAGCAATCATATCAAGGAGGTGTGCACCCAATGATATGATTTTTTGTTCTTTGATGCCTGATAACTGATTCCCTTCGGAGCCACGTGATCACACAGGCTGGTGTGTTCTTCCATGTAGCTTTGTTGCTTCTCAGCTAGATGGCTGCTTGTTTATCTTCAAGCCTTTAAGTCCTAGACGCTATATCTTTTGATAGCTGGGCATCATCAGCTTTCTTCATCACATTTGCTTGTTCATCCGCTTTGGCTTCAGTGGTTGTGTTGGGAGGGTGAGTATCACAGAATGCCAATTTAATAGAAGAAAGTGTTCATGCATTGAGGGAGTGCTTGAGTAGAGGCCCAATGCCCTTCCGCCACCTTAATACTAAACCTATAAATATAGGCACATAGATCTATTTCCCCATCCTCATTTATATTTGCATATGTGCATGTCTTTGTCTAGACCTCTATTACTACCCTTTGCCTCCTAGCTCTTTCCTCTATTTCCCTTGCCTTTCCTCCTGTCCCACTATCATGCTCCATCCCCACCTGGGTTTCAGCTATACCTCTTCGTTACCTTACCCTTCATCTTTCCCTACCAGGCCTGCCACACCCATCTCACCACCAATTTGGATCCCTTGTTGTTTCCTTGTCCCTGGGTTTGTTAACACCACTTCCTTACCCCCCACCTCCCGATGGTCCTTTCTGTGCATTGGCTGTTTTGAGCAGGAATATCATCCTCGGGGCTTAATGGGTCAGGATGTGTTCCACTCTCTCTCCTTCCCGCTTTGTTTGCTCCTGTGTGCCCTAATCAGACATGTCCCTCTCCCTGAGCTGTAGCTTCAGTGCTGTCCTCTGAAGTGAATTCTTTTGGGGGGAAGAGGTTGGATATCCATGTAGTTGGGATTGGGGCTGGCTCCACAGACCTGCTTCATGCCAATGTGTACATTCATGTCTTGGAGCACCAGGTTGAAGTCTGGTCCTTCTCTCTCTCTCCTGTGTAGATATAAACAGTACCCTTCCCTTGGGCGGGTTAGTGCCCTATTCCCTGCTTAGTCATATCCTCATTTTTTTTCTTTTTCCCTCTTTTTTCACTTGGCTGCCATATGTATCCCTGGATTGGGTCTGGCCCCTGCCATAGTACCTGGAACTCATCTCAGGAATGTATGCATACAATAGCTTTTCCCCTATGCCCCTTTTGCATTTTTAAGCTTACCTCCATTCCTATCTTCTTGAGTGTCTTAAACAGGAATGATGCTAGATGTTATTCGAAAGCCTTTTTCATGTCTATCGATATTATCATGTAGTATTTATAATTTTTCATGTCATTGTGGTGAATAATACGAATGGTCTTTGTATGTTGAACCATCCCTGCATCCCTGGTATGAATCCCATTGTCATGGTGAATTATTTGTTTTATATACTTTTGTATTCTATTGGCCAACATTTTGTTAAAGGATTTTTACATCAATGTTCTTTAGGAATATTGGTCTGTAGTTCTCGATTCTTGTGGGATCCTTGCCCAGTTTAGGTATCAAAGTTATACTAGCTTCATAAAGAGTTCGGGAGTTTGCCGTCTTTTTCTATGTTCTGGAAGAGTTTGTGTAGGATTGGTGCCAGTCTTCCCTGAATGCTTGATAGAATTAGCCTGTGAAGCCATCTGGTCCAGGGGAGTTTTTGTTGGTAATGCCTTGATAACCTTATCTATTTCTTCTATTGCTATGGGTCTGTTAAGATTTTTGACATCTATCTAGGATAATCCAGGGAGAAATTGCTTTTCCAAGTATTTGTCCATGTCTTACAAGTTGTTGAATTCACTGCAGTATAGGTCTTTGTAGTACTGTGTAATTATTCTTTTGATTTCATTAGGGTCCATTGTCATGTCCCCTGTTATCTTTGCTATTGAAATTTGTTTTCCTTCCATGATGCTTGTAGACCTCAGCAAGGGTTCTGGGCCCTTGAACCTGCAGGAAGTGGGTGAGCTCTGGCAGTGCCCGCTGCAGGTCAAATACGGCGGGGCGGAGGTGGATGAGCTGGGCAAAGTGCTGACCCCCACTCAGGTGAAGGACGGCTCCATAAGCATCACATGGGATGGCCTAGATTCAAGTAAACTCTACACTTTGGTCCTGACAAACCCAGATGCGCCTAGCAGGAAAGACCCCAAGTTAAGGGAATGTCACCATTTTCTTGTGGTCAATGTGAAGGACAACGACATCAGCATTGGCACTGCCCTCTCTGATTATGTGGGCTCTCGGCTGCCCAAGGGCGTAGGCCTCTACCACTGTCTGGCTGGTCTGTGAGAAGCCTCTGAAGTGTGATGAGCCCACTCTTAGCAACTGATCTGGAGACCACTGACGCAAATTCAAGGGGTCATCTTTCTGCAGAAAGTATGAGCTCAGATCCCCCATTTCTGGCACGTGCTACCAGGCTGACTGGGATGACTACATGCTCAAATTCTATGAGCAGCTGTTGGGGAAGTAGGGCAAACAGGGATGTATAGACTGGTTCTGAGGCCCCAGCTGTATTCTCCAATTCAGTGACCCGTGTTGATTTCTCCTCCTTCTCCTCCTCCTCCCTGCTTCCGTTTCTTCTCATAGATGAGACTTGAAAGATCAGAGAGTAGTTTAGCTAAAGTGACTTTCCCTTTATACTTCCAGTTCACACATCCCCGTTCATTATGTTTTCATCACATTTGAACTCCCTTTGGGGTGATGTTTTGGTACTCTTGCAAATAGCAACCCAGAATTTAAAGAAGAGAAAATCAAATGCAGGGGAAAATACCAACTCTATAGTGGTAGAGCAAAGCTTGACCCTTGAAAGCAAACCACTTTTTCAGGTGTTGAGGCCTGCTGTTTGGACAAGTGGAAGTACTAAGTAAGGGGTTATCGTGGGTTCCTTAAATCCATGTCTGTTGGCTCAATACCCTTTCACTGGTGTCAGTAAAGCTGATCTGGAGTTGCTGACTGTTGTGTTAATTCTTGCTGTTTCCTTAGAGTTGAATAGAAATAAAAACTCTGAATGGAAAAAAGAAAAGAAATGTATTTTCCTTTCCTTGGTTAGGTTTGCCAGCAGTCTGTTGATTCGATTAATCCTTTCAGAGGACCAAATTTTGGCTGCTTTAATTTTTTCCATAGCTTTCTTGTTTTCCATCTCATGATTCTCGGCCCTGATTTTTATTATTTCTTTTCCTTTGCTATTAGTAAGATTGTCCTGTTGAATCTGCTTTAACTGCTGTAATTTTTTTTTGTCAGCATATCAATCATAAGTCTCTTTTCCTTTTTCATGTGTGTATGTTTTGCTATCAAACTTCCTCTGATAACTGTCTTTGCTGTGTCCCGAAGGTTTAGTATGTCATATTCTCATTCTTGTTGGTTTCTAGAAACTTCCTGATTTCATCTCTGATCTGGGCCAGAATCCATTCCTTTTGCAATAGAGAGTTATTCATCCTCCAATAGTTTGCCCTTGTTTTCTTAATCGTCCTTTTGTTGATTTCCAGCCTTATGGCATAGTGGTCAGAGAAAGAAGTCTTTATGATCTCTATGTGCTTGAGTTTATACAGATTCAACTTGTGCCCCAGCATGTGGTCTATCTTTGAGTATGTGCCATGTGGGCTTGAAGATAATGTGAATTTGGGTGGAGAGCTCTGAAAATATCTATCAGGTCTAATTGTAATGTTTAGATCTGTAGCCTCTTTGTTTAGATTCTTTCCCTGTGATCTATCTTTCTTGGATAGTGGTGTATTAAAGTCACCCACTATAGTTGTTGAGCCATCAATTTCTTTTTTCATCTTTTGGAGTGTTTGATGAATTTCGTGGGTCTGTCATTGGGCATGTATATATTTATTATGCTCACTGGTTCTTAGTCTACTGTTCCCTTGAGCTTTATATATTGCCCCTCCTTATCTGTAGTTATGGTTTGCTTTCAGATCAATTTTGTCCGAGATTAGGATCGCAACCCCTGCTTTTTTTGAATTTCCATTTGCTGGATATGTTTGTCGCCTGCCTTTGATTCTCAGCCTAATTTTGTCTGTAATCTTGAAATGTGTCTCCTATAGGCAGCAGATCAAAGGGTTGTGTTTTCAAAGACCGTTTGTTAGCCTCTGCTTTTTAATGCCTGTGTTCAGTCCATTGATATTCAGGGTTATTACATCCATCTGTGGAGTCTGTGATGTCATCTTGTACCTTTTGTGTTGGGTGTATTCCTACCTCCCTTTCTTATCAGTGTGTTGTGTGTGTGTGTGTGTGTGTGTGTGTGTGTGTGTGTGTTTCATTCTTGCCTTATTTCCACCCTTGAGCCAATGTTATCTTGGGAACTATTCTATGTGGTGGTCTATTATTTGTGCTCAGTGAGTACTGTTCTTCTGCCCATACTGGGTTGGCAAGAATCTTTTTGTAGTGTTGGGTTTCTTTTACCTAGTCTTTGAGTTTTTCCTTGTCTGGGAAGACTCTTACTTCTCCATTTATCTTGATAGATAATTTGGCTGGATAGAATATTCTTGGGTTTGCGTTATTTTCCTTCAATTTTACTCCACTCTCTCCTCTTCTTCATAGTGTCTGCTGATAGGTCTGAGCATATTCTTATTTGGGTACCTTTATATGTGACTGCTTGTTTTTCCCTACTGCTATCATAATTTTCTCTTTTTCCTCAAAGTTGTATAGTTTAAGTCTTATATACCTTGGTGACTTCTTGGGATTCAGACTAACTGGTGTATTTTTGGCCTCTTGGATGGTTTCCTGGTTTTTATTCATTAAGCTGGGGAAGTTTACCTCTAAGAATTCCCTCACTACTTTTACTGTTGATGTTTTCGTTGTCTTGTTCAGTAGTCTAATTATTCTAATGTTGTTCCTCTTCATAGCATCAGACATGGCTCTCAGGTTTTCTTCAGCATCTCTGATGATCTTAGTTGACTGCCTTTCCCATTTGTTGAAGTGTGCATGGTTATCTTCTAGGTCACTGGTGTAATTCTTTGCCTCAAGTCTGTTAGCAAAGTCTGTGAATTGGCTACTGGCTTTTGTTATCTCGTCCCTTAGTTCTTATATTTCCCTTTGGTGTGTGACCTTTATCTCCTCTATCATTTCATCCTTTTTTGGATATTTTCCCCCTCATATCCTGTATGACTCCAAACAGCATTCTGAAGATTTCTTTCTATGGCAGATCAATGTCTGCTTCTTCCATGCACACTGTAGGGTTCAGGAGTTCTTCAACATTGCCTTTTGTTTCTCCTGGTGTTTTTTTTTTTTTTTAATTTTTATTGAGCTTGTCGGGGCTGATTGCTATTTGTACGTTGTTTTAGTAGAGCCCCCGCACTATTTTCCAGATTGTCGAAGAGCACTAGCCTCTGTCTTTGTGGGACTCATGGGAATGCTTCTTCAAACTGGCTGCTGCTAATTGGACTGAGGGGTCAGGCTACCACTGTATCCTTCTGTGGTTTCACTCTTTCCCTAGCCAACCAGTATTCTGTTATTTGGAGGATGTGTT